>NC_048271.2:17790000-18415000 GCF_005286985.2 Setaria viridis | reverse complement strand
CCATATTTGGGGTGTTTGGATAGTAGGTGCTAAACTTTAGCAGTGTCACATCGGATGTTCGAATACTAATGAGAAGGACTAAACATGAGTTAATTACAAAACTAATTGCAGAACCCCTATGCTAATTCGCGAGACGAATCTATTAAGCCTAATTAATCCATCATTAGCAAATGGTTACTGTAGCACCACATTGTCAAATCATGGACTAATTAGGCTTAATAGATTCGTCTTGCGAATTAGACTCCATCTGTGTAATTAGTTTTGTAATTAGTCTATGTTTAATACTCCTAATTAGCATCCAAACATCCGATGTGATAGGTGCTAAACTTTAGCACGGGGTATCCAAACACCCCCTTACAAAGGGGTGGGAGAAGTGCCAGATTTCACTAATGTTGCCGGAATGCGGCACCCGGGGACGGTGCAGTCTACGGTGCCGTGAGTACGGCAAAATGATGTGCTCCAACAAAACAGTTAAGGGGGTGTTTGGATAGCAGGGGCTAAAGTTTAGCCCTATCACATCGGATGTTCGGATGCTAATTAGGAGGATTAAACATGAGCTAACTATAAAACTAATGGCAGAACCCCTAGGCTAAATCGCAAGACGAATCTATTAAGCCTAATTAATCCATCATTAGCGAATGATTATTGTAGCATCACATTGTCAAATCATGGACTAATTAGGCTTAATAGATTCGTCTCGCGATTTAGCCTAGAGGTTGTGTAATTAATTTTATAATTAGCTTATGTTTAATACTCATAATTAGTGTTCAAATATCCAATTACAATCAAAATAATTAGGACGGCGTGCCATGCGCGCGGTGCTGTGGATTGGACGTGCACACCTGTACTATGCACAAGTACATGTACGGGCGGCGCTGCACCTTGGAAATTGTTTGCCCCCGGGCACGCGGGCTGCGGTTCACTGTTCACCGCACGCACGTACCCAGTGTTAACTGTTGACGCGTCCTAGATTTTGTAGGCCAGCAGGTTCATGATGAAAGCCTATCTATGAAAATGATTTGTGTTTCTAATGTCTTGTTTAGTTCCTAAATTAGGAGTGGCAAAGTTTGCATTTTGCTATAAATGCGCAATTGTAGCATTTTGTTTGTATTTGTGAATTATTGTCCAAACATTGACTAATTAGGCTCAAAAGATTCGTCTCGCAAAGTACAACAAAACTGTACAATTAATTTTTAATTTCGTCTACATTTAGTACCCCATGCATGTACCGCAAGTTTGATGTGATGGGGAATCTTCTTTTTGCATAGTGCTAAAGTTGGGATTTTGGGGGAACTAAACAGGCCCTACGTAAGAGGAGCATAAGCGCTCGTTTGGTGCCACTCGGCTCCGGCTCCAGCTCCAGCACTGTGTGTGTGGTAGGAGTGTCAGAGGGCTGGAGCCGGTGGAGCCAAAATTTGTGGCTCCACCGGCTCCTTACCGGTCTGTGAGGGGGAGGAGGAGAGAGAAAACCGGTTCCCGTGAACAGTGTAGCTATAGTACATGAATAGTGACGTGTCAGGTGGAGCCGGAGCCAGAGCCAGAGCCGGTAGGAGCTCCACCAAACTGACCCTAAGAGCAATCCCAACCCAAGCTCCACATCATCTAAAAACTGGTACTAGACACTACTCTTCCAATGCAAACACCACTATTCCATACTTGAATTTAATACTACTCATCTCTCATTATATCTTGGATGGTGTGTAGAAATTAGGTTTCATGCAAGACTTGGGGGTTGTTCATTTGTGCTACTTTGCAGCGGCTGAAGCTGCAGCTGCAAGCCCAAGTAGCTGAGCTGCTGCTTACTAGCTTCAGCTGCAAAACAGCCACAGCTTGCAGTGGCTTAAAAGAAGCACAACCGAACAGGCCTTTGGTTTGCTTCTCTTCATTTACTCCCTTGCTACTACATCTTTTATTCTAGGTGGCAGCTCATTTAATTATATGAACACCATCCTAGTCATTAGGTTGGGACTGCCCAGTACACAACAGCTCGGTGAAAAAAAAGATACAGTTTGTGCCTTGCGTGTGTTAGCCAATTAAACAATGCGTGTTTGTGAATCTCCAGGTCAAAGAGATCGAGGAAGAGAGAATAACTAGTCAAGACTTCCCATTAAGCCATTCGTAATGGGCATTTCGTATTTGTGTTTCCAAAAATACCACATAAGCAAGATGGCATGTAATTTATAGTTGAAATAGCTGCACACAATGCAAAGATTTATTGGTTGTCGTTTTCAAAGTTACATGCAAGACCTAAAGTATATTGGAAACAATGCATACATGGTTTCATGGTGATGAGACTCATTTCACCTCTCTCTTCATCAATTCATTGTAACATCATCAAACACGCTGATGTGTCATTGCGTTTAATGAGAATGAAATGTTATAATAAATATTCAATGTTGTTATGAATCTTCAGCAGACTAATCCCTGAACAATTAACGTACATCTTTTCCAGTTCTTTCTTTTTGATCTACATCTTTCTTTGCTTGAAGCTGAAGCTAATAATGGAGGATTTGCCGGAAGAGTGCAGCGGGAAAAAAAACAAATCCGTGTCATTTGTAGCTATGATTAGCTTTAGAGCATACGATGATTGGGCGAATAGATTATCTCAGTTCGGTCTCATTCTAACACGTAATCACGCCGACCCATACCGGTTGACAGGGAGCTAGGATAGGTCTATCAGTACACAGTGCCAAACTGTCCACCTACCTCTGGTGATCTGCATGCTGATAGGAAACCTAGCTATAGCTACCTTCTCCATCAGCTGTGTATTTCTTTGGCATGTTTCTTTGGGTCACAACTCACAAGCACGAACAACTCGATAACGCTAATGCACGCATGATGTCGATCGACGTGTCAGTGTATCTACCTGCGCCAGTGGCTTTTGCTTCAGAGAGGATGCATATATTCTCCGTCCACTTTGGGATCACATCAAAAGAAAACAAAAAGAGGGTTGGAGAAGGATCACTGGTCGTCGTGGCTGACGCAATAATGAATCGAGCCTGTGTGCATGGGCTCTGTGTTACTGTAGAAGAAAGCGCCATGCTCGTTAAGCATGATTTTGCTCGCTGTTCAAATTCAAGGTGTGTTTGTGTGTGTTTTGCTGACCTAAGCTATAAGCTAGCCACGCGCACATCGTTTGAACTACAAGTTTGTTTTTAAGCAAGAAAAGGTGCAACAGTTACCGTACTAACAAAAAAAATCTACTAATTTGATTATATGAGGGCCATTCTCAACTGTAGTTATTTCATTATTCATAGATGACGGGCCACGTTGATGATAAGAAATTGGAGTATAACTTTGTACCGTGTGTAGTGTGTTATACTTGTCATAATGCCATGCCTCACCAGCATCGTTGTCTTTGTTATTATACCGTGCATATGAACCATTTCAATGCTTCGTGCTCCCTTCATTTTTATTTATAAGGCACACACGCTTATCAATTTAAACTTTACTATCTTTGACCAATAATTTGACTATTAATTTTTTATTTTTAAATATAAACTTTATACGGTTGGATTTTTAATCAAATATACTCTACCATGATTATAATTTTATAACCATAAATAATATAATATAAGATAAATATTATTTGAAAAATCACGCCAAATCGTACCATACCTCGTAAACGGGAGTATATCCAATTGAGAAACCATCTCATTCACTATCCCTCCAAAGCCTTTATTACTCTTAGTTCATTCTCTAGCCCTTCCTCTATGATTAGTCACATCAACTTCTAAACTCCTTCTTTTTATAAAATGAGACATCTACTGAGTCGTCACTCGTAGATATATCATCACTCTTAAATTCATTCCACTTTCTAATGGATTAGACATATGTTAGTATAATTAATTAAACAACCTCTGAAGCTTATCTTTTGTGTACAATTGGATCAGCAAGCCATCTTTTTGCTCTTATTGTGTAGTACTGCACAACATATTTCAGCGCCCAAGAACCCAAGCGCTGCAAACCGGTTCCTGATTTACAGTACGACAGAGGCTCCCACAAGAACTGCTGGGCCAACTTAGCTACCAAGATCCAAATACATATGTAACTGGTACAACTTCTACTTTGAATTGTTCTTTTCTTTCTTCTTTCTGCAACATGTCTATCCAGAAGCTTATATTAACCATACCAGCCACGTCATTTTTATTTACTCCCACCATAAACACTACCTGCAACTACACCGTCTTTCCGCCATATCCACAATCCGTCACTACTATCGGTCTAGCAAGTTCCAAGACAATCCTTTTAATCTCAGCACCATCGAACCCTTCTAGAACAATAACCTCCACTAATGAACTATTTCTTGTTCTTCTCTATTTAATTTACCCGTGATTGTAAACTTTTACATTTTAAGCATATGATAACTTTTTTATTTTCAAGCATATGATTGTTAGGAGGCACGCCCAACAAATAGCCAAATGCATTCTTCAAAACATTTTCTTAAAATAGCAGATCATTATGTTTTACTCAAAAGTTAGATTCTCTTTTTACCGTAATAAATTCATTTACATATCAAAATTATTTGAAAACATCTTAAAAAATAGAGAGTGACATCCGGATGTCACCCCCAGCCTATACTGGAGCTCAATTCCGCCCTCCCAACCCCCTCGTATATTAGCATATGGTTTCCTCCGTCCCATAGGCCGCAGCCGCCTTTGCTCTCGTCTGCCTCCGCCCTCATCCGCGCCTTCCTCTCGCCTCCGAGGCGGCTGGGCCTGCTCGGCAGCTCTTCGTTCCTCTCGTCTCCTCACCACCGCCCTCGTCGGGCCGCCGGTAATCGACGCACAGCTGCAGTAGGATCGATCCATCAACCCATCGATTCCTCTGCTTTCTTGCGCTCCCTTTGTCCTCTCCGTGTTGCTACTTTTGGCAAATTTTGATTTATCCACGGTTTCTTCACAGAGCATTTCCCTTGGCGCCGATGGAGCAGCCGGAGATTAGCTTTTGCTCGCCGGAGATGGAGCAGACGGGGCTGTTTTGGTTGCCGGTGGAGGAAGCGGAGCAGGGACTGGACGGCCTCCTCGGCGATCTGCAGCTCAGCCTCGCGAGCAGCACCGCCTGCGGACTCCAGGTAACGAGGATCGCCGCGGCGATTTCACTTTCCCAATGCTCGCCACGGTCACCAGCTGAATCTGGATGAAAAAGGTTGGATTTTTATGTTGTTGCTGGATGAATGCAACCAAACATCTCTCCTTCCCGTATCAAAGGCGCCCCCTTTCTACAAATTTCTGTCTGCATTCGTGCTTCTTGGGTCACCTGTGGTTGGAAAAGCTCGCGTTTTTGTTAAACTGAAGTGGTGCACGGGCGGCCACCGCCACACCGTCTGGTGAAGCCGGCGAGGGCGCTTGTGTGTTGCAAGGGTGGGTTCTGGGATGCGGTGAGGCCGACGAGGGCGAGGCCGGGGTTCAGGGCGGCGACGTGCGCCGCCGGAGCCATCAGGTGGCAGCGCGCGCGGGTGTGAGCGTTGCTTGTGCGGCCAGCGCGCGACGCGGCGACCCTGTCTTGCGCGGGGACAAACTCGAGGTTATCCTGCTTAATTTATTTCTTCTTGGCCTTTTTCTGCGTTTAATTTTCAGCTTGTCTCCCCAATCTGGTTTCTCTACGGCCACGGGGAACGAGTGAATTTTGTTTCTCGAATTGGAAGAGTGGAAATTAGTTTTAGTAAATCAACTTTTGGGAGAAAATTGTAGTTTTTTTTAACTTGCCGAATGACAGATCTCTGATTTTTCTTTCCCGAATCATAGGAATCTCCCAGATTCCTTTTTGTTTAAGACAACTTCTCTTCCACTGGGTTCCACCATTTATTGAACTACTAGTTGGGCAGAAATTTAACAGAGTTTGACTTCTTGGTAGGTCAACCTCCAATTCTTGAGAGCAGCTATCATCTCCAGATTACCGGCACATGTTCCACTGTTTATTTGCAAATGCGCATTCTACAGCCTATAAAGAGTTAAAACTGGAGATCCCACAGTGAAATTTCCTGGATAGTGTCGTCCTCATCGTTTGTTAAAGAAACAGATTCATGAGCCTCTAATCAATATGGTGTCAAATGCTGTCAAGCAAATGAACAGGGCAATCAATATTGATGTTATGTTTTTTTAACAGATGGAGAATTATCGAGCACGAGATGATGATGCCGTGTTGATCCTAAAACTTCTGGAAGAACCCAGAGATGAGGCAGACCTGGATGAATGGTTATCAGGTACACTGTTTAGTTATTACTGTCAATTCCCACTGTTTCTTACACATTTTTAGATTACGGAAGAATATTCCAACCTCAACACTCACAAGTGAGTGCCTGCAACCGTTAGGGAACATAAACAAAACGCGCTACTTAGACCACCTTATGCTTCCAAAGCGATGATTACAAGACTTTGAAAATGACAGACAAAACATGAAAAGACCCTAAGCCTTGATTGTGTTGCTGAATTTCCATCCGAAATTACTGAAAAGTTCCATGACGGGGACCTCCAATGTGCGGCCTCCCTTCTTTAGATTTAACCTCTCTTCCTCTTTAAAGAGCAGCGACCAACACGCGACCAACACCTGATCCAGTACGTCCCCTGAAGCTCTTAAATACTATATCATTTCTACTCAACCAAATAGCCCAAACAAGAGCCGCTGCACCTATTAAAACCTGATTTAACAAGGGCCGTTGCACCTATTAAAACCTGATTTCTAAGCTTCAAAGGAAACCTTTTAGGCCAAGAACCAAAAAGATCTGTTGTACAGGATGATGGTGAATGCCAAAAGAGATGTACACGGTATTCCAATGGAAATGTGCCAGATGACACTCAAAAAATAGATATTGGATAGTCTCTTCGGAGTCACAGAAACAACATTTAGTACACCCCTGCCACTTTCTTTTAGCAAGGTTATCTTTTGTTAACACAACCCCTTTTTTAAATACCATTAAAAACACTTTAATCTTAAGAGGAACTTTTAATTATCAAGCTATACACTTCGATGGTATGCCTTCACTTTGCATTAGGTCTGTATACAGAGAGCTCACTGTAAAGGTTCTGCTTTATTCAAATTCCAACAAAACTGTTTCTTGAAACAGTTATACTATTTATGGCTTGGAATAACATTTATAGAGACTCTATTGCAGGTGGTTTACATGAATCTCCTTTACAGGACACAGTTAGCCATCATCAGGTATGATTATGGAATTTATCAAATAGATATTGATGTGTTTCACCAATCACTAAATCTTGGTACAAGTAGACTTTTAACCTGATAAAAACATGGATGGGACAAGGTATTGACAATCAGTTTCCTCATGACAGATGGAATGTAGGAGAAGTGGTCGAAGAGGAACGCGCAAGAGAAGGACATCTCCATGGGTACGCACAAGTTAATTTGCCAAGAGAATCCCTTTAATTCAACTAACAAAATAAGAAACGATTAGAAGATAAAAAAAACTTTGCTTCTGTGTACTGTTTCTTGAGGAAATTTATTGTTCTTCAAGATCAGAGAGAAAATAGACTAGTATAATTATTTCAGGAAGGAAACCAACTATTTATTTTTGTTCTAATAGCGTGTTTTACACATTTATTCTAATGTTTTCTATTGCACCCTCTTTGAGGTCAGATTCTTTTTTTAGTCTATCATCTATCAGGCTGAAAAAATTTCCATGACTATCTTTGGTTGTTTGACAGGACACGTTGTTCTTCGGAGGAATACCTTTAAGAAGGGCCGGGAAATACATAACTAGAAAAAACAATAGCCATTGGACAGCTAAAGAAGTGAAGTTACTGGTACATGGTGTATCTAAATTTGGTGTAGGACGATGGAGCAAGCTGAAGAAGAAGTATTTCAAGACATCAGTTAGGACAGCAGTCAACCTTAAGGTGCAGTAGATTAGTGATACATTGCACCATATAGTAAATTCATTCACATGCTACTGGCTAATATCATACTCTTGTATTGTTTCATGGTTCAGGATAAGTGGCGAAATCTGTTGAGAGCATACCAGGTCAGGGTTTCATCTAATAAATAGGTAATCTTCTATCTTAAATTTCTAATACTAACCGCTAATTACATTTCTTTAACTCAATTCAGAAAAACATACAAAAATATACACTGCTGGACCTGGAGCCACCATTGGTTGAACAAATCAGGAAGCTAGCTGTGAAACATCCGTATCCGAAACGAAGGCACAGTTAAGAACAACAGCTCTGTCATTGTATAGTTCCTGGCATGGAGTTAGCGGCATCTAAAAGGGAAGGTAACAGTAGAAACTAGATTAGTAATTAAATGGAGGGAGGGTTTTTTAAGTAAACAGGCTCAATCTTTACTTTTGCCAAGTCTAAGGACCAAAATACCTCTCTGTAAAATTGTCCAGCTGTCCTAGACAAATTGCTTGACATTAGTTTTTTCGGAGGCCTAAGATCCATTTCAGTTCTTCCTTGCTCCTTGGTGCTTAAACACAGCAGGTGCACTGATCTGTGATCCTGTCAATCTCTGAATTTACACTTCTGTGAAAAAGTTTACATGCTCTTTATCTGGTTGCCATGACTTTCCATAGTCCATTACATGGTGCTGGAAAATCCAGTTGAGTTCCCAGCTCAACTTTTGGTTTGGTTAGGGTTGACAAAAAGCAAGAAAGTTACTGCTTCCAAAGAACTACTGGTTGCTGGAGTAGCACTGTTGGCCATGTCAGTAATAGATAGAAGTTTGCTGACCATATTTTTTCTAAGTTTCGGTTTGAATGCTGTTTGCTGTAAAAAAAATAGGAATCAAATGGTGTGCAAGGTTCTATTCACGAAATTTTGGAAGAACTAGCAGAAATGCTCGTGCGTTACTATGGGTCCTTACTTGCTCTCACGTTATTATTCGCTTCTTCCTAATATGTTGGCTTCGCTTCACAATATGTTGGTGCATTGTCCCTAGTAGTCATCTCTTTGCAAGTATAGTAGTAGAAGATATTTATGGATGGTTTGATGCCATCTGATTATTACGTGGGACCCACACATGGAAATAAAAAAAATTCACCACTTAACCTCCGCTCTATCCATTCATTCGATTTCAGCTGTACTCATCGTCATCCAGCCAGTCGCTACCTCATCGTCCATTGGCGCCACCTGCATCTTGCCCCATCCTTGCTGCCGCTCAAGCGCTGCGCATCTTGCCGCCCTTGCTGTTGCCTAGGCAAGTGCTCATCCTCCCCGTGTCTAGCCTCATTCACACTTCGAGCGCTAGGCCACAGTGCCTCTGGCCACCACGAGCAGGAGTGTGTTCTCCTCTTCTTGTTTCCATCCACCTCCCTTCTATAATCCACTCCAAATCGTTCCAATCAAGTGCAAAATCGAGCCCCAAATTGCTAGACGTGGATGCCTTAGTTCCGGATCTGAAGGGGATGGACATCATTGAGAGGGGAGTGTGAGGTCCTGGCATCCGTCCCTATTTTGCGTTGCTTGCCAACTGCCGCTGCCCCACCTCCCCCCCCCCCCCGGCGCCATGCCCTCGCTGGCACATGGCTCTACTTAGTTGACTGCAAGGAGGCACTCGGCTCCTTATTTCCTTTCCCCTTCCTCCTCTCTCCTTCACCCTTAGGTCTAGGTGGCAGGTAGGGCGTGCAGCCTGAGGGAGCAGCTGCTCGCCAGGGTGAGCGACAGTAGTGCATGGTGAGCGTGGGGAGGGTTGGCCACGCGAGCGACAAAGCGGTGGCGCGCGTCCCGCGCTGCCGCCAGCAAGCCCGCTGTGTGGGCGGGATAAAAGAACAGGAGCAAAGGCTGGACCTCGGGTCAATTGCAGTAAAGTTTGGGGACCTTTTTGCAATATTGTCAAAACATATTCCAAGGACTGCGGGTTGGTTACGAAAAAGTTAAGGGACTTTTTGCAAAACAACCACGACGGTTGGAAAAAACACCCGCACTTTAATATTAGGTGGAGATTAACCAACCACTATGAAAATAAAATGCTTCATGGTAATTTTCACAGTTGCAGATTGGCACCTTAGAAATTAAAGTACAGTAAAATCCATCTTTTGAAAGATATCCTGAATCGTCCACCAATTTTACAATTTGGAGAGCAATCCTACAGCAGGGCATGAATCTTGAAAGGATGAACTTTGTTTTCCTTCCTTTTTAGTTTTTTTATTCTACTTGATACCTTTTGGAAGGGTTGCAATCATTTTGTATTTTATATAGTACTCCGTATACAACACTGCCTTCTTCTCCAAGAGTTATCCTGCAACAGAAGTAATTTGAACTCTGAAGTGTTCTCTCTGTGCTGCATTGTTTTTACAGTTTAGGTCCACGTGTGCACTGTGCACGAAAGTTATACTCTGATAAAGTTTGTCCAGCCTCTGCCCCTTGTGCCTCAAATGTTCATGTTGATGCTACTTTTCACGCTCATTTTGCATGGATGTTGCTCAGTCCTCTCCTCAAGAGATTTGAAATCTCAAGTTTCTCCATGAAGCAGCACATGAAACAGAAAATTCTGAATGCTGAACTGTGTGACAGACAAATGCAGCTTTTTGCGCTGGTTCGTCCTGAACAATTGAATATGAACATATCAAGCACGAGTGGTCCACTGTCGTTTACAAATTCCGTGCACATTTGATAACTGGAGATGCTCTGAAGTCTGAACATATGGATTCAGGCTTACAAGGTCAAACAAAAATCTGAACAGAACAATACCACCGCGCAAAACAGGTATTTTTGGATCCACGCCAACAGCAGGTCAGCAGCTCTGCCCTCCGTTGATTTGCGTAATAGCGCAGGCAGTACACCACTGAGCAATCTGAAACCTGGGAGCTATCCTGACAACAACATACCTGAAGACTCTGGATTCTGGAACATTGAACAACTTCGGCCTGAAACAATCCTGACACCGCTGCTGAACTCCCATCAACTGAACACACGAGTTACCGCTGTCCACTGCACCATTGATGAAGTAGCAACACGGGGCGTTTGGTTCCCTTTGCTTATTTTTAAGCAAGTGTCACATCAATGTTTAGATACTAATTAGAAGTATTAAACGTAGGCTATTTACAAAACCCATTACATAAGTGGAGGCTAAACAGCGAGACGAACCTATTAAGCCTAATTAATCCATCATTAGAAAATGTTTACTGTAGCAACACATTGTCAAATCATGGACTAATTAGGCTTAATAGATTCGTCTCGCCGTTTAGCCTCCACTTATGTAATCGGTTTTGTAAATAGTCTACGTTTAATACTCCTAATTAGTATCTAAACATTCGATGTGACGGGTGCTTTAAAAATAAGCAAAAGAACCAATCCAGGCCTGATTTCAGGTTCGCACACAGAGGAAGCAATCTTGAACAGTACACACTTCGGCAGGTACAGCTCTGGCTCTGGCCAGTACGGATACAACCCTGATCGATCTGATGGAGGGGCGCGCGTGATCGATCTGATGGAGGGGCGCGCGCGCGCACGGACGCGAGCGCGGGCATTCTCGCAGATGCAAAAATGGCCAATTCCACCCAGGCAAGTGCTGCAATTCGGCGTCAAGACCCCGGAGCCTCAGTAGCAGGTAAGGAATTCTTCAGGACCCCTCTTCCTCACTGCCAGTGCACGGCGACTCGGCGAGCAAGGAGGTAGGGGACGGCGAGACGCCCGGAGGCGCGGGCTCGGCAAGTCCCAGAAACCAGCGCGGCGGCGAGGAGGGTGGGCATGCCTCGCCTTCGGACCTGCGCCGCAGCCATTGCCGGGCATAGTACCGTTGGCACTTTGCTGCTGCCGCCTCGTCCCTCCTCGCTAGTTGAGATCGGTCGATCGATCGATCTCGATCGGGGGCGGCTTGGTTGCCGTCGCCGCCGCGGCCGTCGCCCTCCGCCCCACCCCCACGATGGTACCGTCGTCAATGCCTAGCGCCCACCGTCGGCCGCCCTTTCTTGGATGACCCTTTTCTCCTGTGGGCCGCAGCAGGCCGCAGTGTTCGAGTCGGACTGGGCCTCTTCCGGTCCGTCAGCCTAGTATTTTGTTGGGCTCTTTGGTTACTTCCGAGTTTGGGCTGGGGGTCCATTTGCAGGCGTTCTGTCTGAGAGCCGCTGCTGAGTGTGAGAGTAAGGGGACAGCCTGATTCACTATTGGGCCAGGCCGAAAGCATTCCAGGCTTGGGCTTTTTCCTGGAGCCGCCTGGATTCACCGTGTCGTCTACTGCCATTGATTTTCGTATCTATCTTCCCTGGGAAAACCAGCTTAGGCCTTGTTTAGTTGGTGAAATTGGGAGGTGCCAAATTACTGTGCTGGCACTGTAGCACACTGTAGCGTTTCGTTTGTATTTGTGAATTATTGTCCAAACATTGACTAATTAGGCTCAAAAGATTCGTCTCGCAAAGTACAACAAAACTGTGCAATTAATTTTTAATTTCATCTACATTTAGTACTCCATGCATGTATCGCAAGTTTGATGTGATGGGGAATCTTCTTTTTGCATAGTGCCAAAGTTGGGAGTTGGGGGTGAACTAAACATGGCCTTAACAATGTTCACGGTTCGTGCAAGCTGAGATGACACGAGCGGTTAAGGAAGCAAAGTTGGCATACGGGCGTAGTTACTTAGATTTAGTTGGGTCACATGTCCCCCGCGTGACAGATTGCGCGAAAGAAAATCGGAATGAAATATGAAATCAATTTCCCCAAATCGTGAAACGTCTTTTGATATCCGTTTGAACTTCAAGATTTTAATTGTACTACCTCAAAAAAATTTAAAAAACAATGCTCACTCAACATTTCACACGTAGTACTAACTCAACGTTTTCACATGTGATGTTAAAAGTAGATTTTGAAAATGTTGAACTATGTATTGGAGTATTGCACAGTTGAACAGAGTATTCAAAATGTTGAATGCATGGATACAAACATAAAATAGTAAAAAAAATTCTACTAATAAATGTTGAACAGCGTATGGGGGCTTGATTGTCTGGGTCTTCATGGTCTCTATTGCCATTCTGCTTAAAAACATGTAGATGGGATTCAGTATATTGTGCTTAGATAGGTTGATCGAAGATGATCGTGCTCATCCTCTCGAAAAGAAACGACAGACAGACATGCTAAATCCTTCGGTCGTTGAGCCATCTCATCTCTCCAACAGTCGAACTGCCTGCATTGGACTGCGACGCCCAGGCATGGTCATGATCAAGCAACACATGCGTTGCTCTCGCTTGCCTTTGCTTTGCTCAACATGTCGCCCAGCTCAGAGAGAGAGATGAGCTGATCCCCCGTCAACAAACTGTTGGCCAGATTCGATCCAAAGAATTACGGACACGGATCCCGCGGGCGCCTAGGCCCATCCCGTCTCGGACTCGCTTGCTTGTCCTCTCGTGGGCTCGATCCGGCCCGAGCCGAACTTCCCTTCCTATTCAATCATCTCCCACCAGAAGGGGCCCACACGTCGTGGTCCACGGGGCCGGATCCACCACGCGACGCGACGACCCAGGTGTACAAACACGCGTGCTCGTAGGAGGATTTTTTTTATTTTAACCTTTTTTTAATCTAAAATTTTATAAATAACCCCTCCTGATAAAATAGCTATTTTGGTCACGCAAAAACTCTATGACATGACTAATAATTGAGTCACACACCACATGCAATGACATGACCAATATACCATTATAGTATAAATAAAAATTGAGTATAGTATGGAGCTGGGTTGGCTAAAAGCACAGGGCGTGACCAGCTCTTTGAGCTGCTAGCTGCCTGCGTGCTCCTAAGTGCATAAAAATACATATCACTTTGCCTATTTGATTCCTCCATTTTAATTAGCTAATGGCTTTCTAAATTCGCTAAACTTGACAAGTATGTTCTATAGAGTGCATACGTTCCATTTTAAGTGTTTGCACTCCAAAACATGGTGTGGAAATTTAGAAATACGTTCCAATAAGCTAAAATAAGCCGTAGCCGGCTGTTCAGCCGGTTTTTTTTACTTCTCTCTGTAAACTGTTCAAACAGTAAAAAAAAGTCGGATATGGCTTATTTGTAGCCCAGCCGAACACAGCTTACTTGTGAATCGTAATTAAGTAAATTGTGATTTGGTAGTGTGAACTATGTGTGTATTTGAACGGTTGTTGCTGGTTCGTACTGGGAAACAAAATTGATGTGGTCGAACTGGACCGAACCAAGCCAAACTAGCTTTTTTGCTCGTTTCGTTAACAAGCCGCATCGAGTTGAGCCGTTGAAGAGTATCTTGGCCCCCTTAAGTAGGTTTTAGTGAATTAATGACACAAGCTTAAGTATCTAATAAAGTTTCAAGTGCCTAAGCAGGTTTAAAAGGATTATTGGACATGGAGCACTTATGATTGATCCCTCAAAAGGAAATGAATAGATAAACGGCATACTTTGAAGACTAAATTTATTTTCGGTTTGAACTTGAGTTTAGTAATGCCGCACTATTAAGAGGGATGCGTAATCTCTGGTCTTTACGTTGGAAAAAGATGCTCAAGATGACCTAACAAACCTATGAGAGGTACCTTTGCATCTGCATATCACATGGGGATACTTAGATTGGTGCTAACTTGAGAGTCCCGAATTTTTCCAAAAAATCTTCCGGAATATTCCGGAGTTTGCAGAGTTTCCGTACCGGAGGTCCGGAAAACATAGATTGGTGCTAACTTGAGAGTTCCGGATTTTTCCAAAAAATCTTCCAGAATATTCCGGAGTTTGCAGAGTTTCCGTAGGAGTTCCAGAGGTCCGGAAAACATAGATTGATCCTAACTTGAGAGTTTCGGATTTTTCCCAAAAATCTTCCAGAATATTCCGAAGTTTGCACAGTTTCTGTAGGAGTTCTGGAGGTCCAGAGTTTTCCAGAAGAATCTGAAGGTTCCAGAAGTTTCTGAAAAAAGTTCCGGAACTTAACCCCCAATGGCTAGTTTCGGGATGAAGGGGTATAAATACCCCCTCCCACAGTCTCTCTCTCAACCTCACACTGACCTGAGCTGTTTAGAAACATTCAAAGCCCCTCTTTACTCCCCTCTTGGCCTTTAGTTGAATATTTGGTGGGGGATTTAAGGAGGGATTCAAGGGAGAGCAAGGGAGAATGCTAGTGAGCTGATTTCCAATCTCTTGAGCACCTTGTTCTTTGTCAAGCCAATGGTTCCGCATTTATTACTCTTAGAGCTTCAAGCTCCTAGCCAGCTAGGCATTGCCCGTGGAGCATCCAAGGAGTGTGGCTACCCACCGGAAGTTTGTATTACCCCGATGATTGAGTATGTGACTCTAGCTTGATATTTGTGGTCGCTACAGGGAGGAAAGTGGCTTAGTAGTGAAAAACCCACCCTTTGTGGGTCCTTAATGGAGACGTAGGCTTCAAGGTGTGAAGCTGAACTCCGGGAAATAAATCCTTATGTCTCTTGTGCTTGTTGTTCTTAAATTTGTTCATTTTCAAGCATATAACATATTTCTAGAGTTTGTACTCGATCTACATTTCTAGCAAGTTTCCAGCTGTTCTATCTTGTGCCAAAGGCCTAAAATAACCTGTTGCTTAACCTATATTTGGCGATTTATATTTCGGCAAGTATTTCATAAGTTTGCACTTTAAATCTTCTAATCTTCGGAAAATCCTTGGAAAATCTGAAGATTTCTCCGAACATTCTGTAAGTTGCGATTCCGGAAGTCGCTGATAAAATTATTCAAAGTTTTAAATATTTTCAGGCTCTATTCGACATCCGAGATCCTTTCAGCTGAGTCTGCTCGTTAACCAACCGCATGTCCAGACGCATGCCGCACATACACGTATGTCAAGCAAACATCGTCCAAGCTCTCGCTATCTATCTCAGGTGACAGCTACAACTTAGGCAGCAGATTGGATTCCTTGAGCCCGAGTGCGTGAGAGGTTTACAACGGGGTGCTTGTAAGCGTGCATGGTTGTGTTGTGTTGTGTGTGTGTGTCCGTGGCGGCTATCCCGTTCATCAACCCCTGTTGCAGGGGAAAGGGCGTGCGACATGCACCCCTTCACGCACAAGAGTTGGCATGCAACCGCTCGATCAACGGCCGCTGCCATGCGGTTGGAGCTGCGCTTCCCGACCTTCCACCAAGAGGTCGAGTAGCCTTCTCTGGCTGGTGCTTGTACCAGGACCCATGTGGCCCACTTCCTAGACGTGGGCTGGTGTTGTGGCGGGCAAGACTGTACCGCCCAACCCTTGACGCGGACGCGTCGATGGGCAGGTGCGCTAGGGTCACGCTCCTAGTGCGTCGTACCGGTCATGATGGCTCCCTTCCTCGAGGTCACGTGGGATCGGTCCTTTGGGTGAGGCGTCAGAGGGAGGTCCACCTAGGAAGGTCGGAGGGGTGCCACATGTCCCATCCATCCCTGAGGTCAGAGAGCGGGCTGTCAGGAGTCGCTCCCCTGGGGTACTTATGGCACAGGTACCCATCACAATGACATGTGGGTCCTACCTCCATTATTTATGGAAGATGTAGGTTAAATTCTTGCGTGAGCACTAAGATATCAAGACCCCTTCTGGAAATCTTCGTAATTACGTGTGTTAGTTTCTCTGAATAGCAGTTCTCTGAATCACCAGCTATAAAAATATTAACTCGAAATAATATCAAAGCAATAATTTACTATGACATGATGATGATGCTATCGTCATGAGGTTTCCGCAATAAAGCCACCAATAACTCATATGTTCCACCCACATTATATCCACGCTAGCTCCATATTGTATATGGATGATAACAACCAACACAACTTAATTGGAGGGTATGTGCCAATCTTATTTCTTATCTTCTTTTGTTTTCACGAAGTAAGCTCATGATTAAAATCTTCAGTATCGATAAACTCCTTCCTAAGACCCCTCAATTTTAGTCAGAACTAGAGTTCATCTGTAGGGACAATCAATAACACCTAGCCTATTCTGAAAATTAGATTCTTCATTTTCTACACCATATTTTAAAGTGAAAACATGCACACTATATGTTTTACTTGCCAAGTTTAATTGCCAAGTTTAAGTTTGAAGAATTTAAAAGATCATTAACTAGTTAAAACAGAGAATCGAGCCAGCAACCTAGCTGTTGCTTTTCACGCCAGAATGCATGGCGTGACTCCTTTGTGAGTCACGCCAAGGTGGCGCCACCTCACTTGGACATGTCCGCGTCACGTGGAAATCAATTTTGTGTTACACCAACATGGCATTTTAGTTACACCATTGTATGTGGCGCGACCCAAACATTAGTCACGACATAGAGCTTGGCGTGATAAAAGGTTACTTCTGGACACGTAGATCGGGAGGGGCTAGTTATAAAATTTTAGATTAAAGGGTTAAAATTAAAAAAAAATTCCCGTAGTAGGGGTGTACGAAGCCAGCACGGCTTCGACTCGCACACCGAACGGCGCCACGCCGGTCGCCCAGCTACGCGTACGCGCGCAGCGACCCCCCAGAAGAGGAGCCCATCCCTGACACGGTGGGCCCGTGACGCTTCATGGACCCACGTGCCAGCCTCAAGCAAACATAAACCCGTCCTCCTCGCCCCGTTCGTGCCCATCTCCATCTCTGGCACACCTGACACACACACCTCCTCGCGTCGCGTCCACCGCTGGCTTAACGGCCTGCCTGACCACTCCTCCTCCTCCCCGCCGCCGCTTCCGCCTCCACGCCTACCCGCTACTGATCGCGTGTCCACCCCGCCTCCGTCCCCATGCTGCCGCGCTCGCCGCCGTCCGCCGCGGCGGGCCCCATGGTGCCCGGCGTTGGCGGCGTCGAGCCGGCCGTGACGCTGGACCGGGTGCCGCGCTGGAGCGACCCCGACCAGCGCATCTTCCCCTCGGCCTCCGACGAAACCTCCTCCGCGGAGGGCGGCGGATCCGAGCCGCCCGTCGCGTCCGGCTTCCTCTCCTTCTCCGACCCGCTCACCGGCGACGGCGCCGGCGGCGGTGGCCGCGGCGGCGCCTCGCGGTTCCCCGTCGACCAGGAGATCAACTCCAGGATCTACCTGTGGCGAGGGCACCCCTGGAACCTCGAGGTCGACGCCGTCGTCAATTCCACCAACGAGGTTCGCGATTCCTGACCCCCATCCTCTTAGCAGTGCTGGGAATTGAGCTGAATTACGGTGCTGAAGCTCCTTTTTTTTTGTTGCTCTGGGTTTTCGTGCAGAGCTTGGACGAGGCGCACAGTAGTCCTGGCCTGCACGCTGCAGCAGGGTCAGGGCTCGCGGAGGAATGCGCCACCTTGGTACTGTTTCGAATTCTTCTTATTCCACTTCACAAGTTTAGGCGACAAGTTTGCTCAAGCTTAATTGTGCTGGTAGAGACTTTAAGTATCATCTGTCCATTGGTCTACCTTTTTTGCAGGGCGGGTGCCGGACAGGGATGGCAAAGATGACTAATGCCTATGATCTTCCTGCAAGGTACAAGTTGACAACATCAATTTATTCTGTGCTTTCACACCATGAGAACTGTGGCCCTTAAGCTAGACGAGTGAGTGCTACTGCCTAGTTTGATTAGAAGTTCCCAACTTGATTTTCTGCAAATCTCAGACCATGAGGGACAGCACAGGCATTTTTTTCTTATGGAATCACATAGGATCCTGATAAAAAGACAACTTCTTTTTTGTCCTGTGTTGTATCGCCCATTTGCATGGCCCCTACTCTGGAGATTCATATCTCTTTCTACTTTGTTATATTACAAGCATTGTTGTTGAACCATAATTCAAACTGGCACAATAGTTTCTTCGAAAATTCGCTAATAAGTTAAAGTTTAGTAAAAGTTAGTTGTGCTGAAGCTAGTTGTTGAATACTCACATTCATTATACTGTTCTTTGGTTTTTTGCATTTTCAGTTATGCTAAGATGCATGTTTCAATTGATTATACAGGAAGGTTATCCATACTGTGGGCCCCAAATATGCTGTCAAGTATCACACAGCTGCCGAGAATGCACTTAGTCACTGTTACCGGTCCTGTTTGGAACTGCTTATTGAGAATGGTCTTGAAAGGTACATGTCAAATCATGATTCTTGGATCATATTATTAATTTTAATTTAACTGATGTTAAATTGTTGCTTTTCACGTTTTAAACTTTCCGGATTTTAATTTTATTAATAATTTTGTTTCATTTCTTATTTCATTAGCATCGCAATGGGTTGCATATACACAGAAGCTAAAAACTACCCTCGTGAACCAGCTGCTCATGTGGCAATAAGTGAGTTCTTTTAATATTTGTTTACTCTCTCTTTACTTGTGCTATGAAATATTTCTTATGTGTCAATGGGAATATTCGATCTGTAAATTTGGAGGCTCCCTTTGATACTAACGACTTCCAGTCAAAAGGGAAACTTTTGACATCCCTCACACTTCTTACTCCTATGTAGAGGATGAAGCAGTGAGTGGTAGAAAGTGGAAAGTATAAAAAAAAGTTTCATGTTTACTGAATTCATTTTTGCCCTGCAGGAACTGTTAGACGTTTTCTGGAGAAGCAAAAAGGCAATATAGCTGGTGTTGTGTTTTGTACTACATCTTCATCTGACACAGAGATATACAAACGGTACTTAAACTGAAACCTAGAAGTTGCATTATATTTTGTTCATATGCGCTGATTATAAGCAGTTAAGCACTGCAGATTGCTCCCTCTATATTTCCCTCGGGACAAGCAGGAGGAAGAAATTGCGGTATCAAAACTCCCAGCTGATGTCGGGGATGAGAATGGTGAAACAGTAATTGATGAAAGGAAAATAAGAATAAGACCTTTGCCTGCTGGTGTGGTAGACAGAACAGTGACTGCAGCACCTATAGATCTTCCTCTTTCTGATTCTGGATCGGCATTGAAGAGGTAAACTTTCAAAAGTTTTTACTTCAGTTTATAAAAATTCAAATATGTTTTTATTTTGTGATAGCGATATACAGTTTATACAATATAATCTCAAGACAGTAATATGCTATAGTCACGGTACCTGATCCTGATCTCAGTATATCCTTTTTCTCTCTCTCTTAGTAGGTTACTCCATTGCGCAGATCAATTTATCTAAGTCTCTATTATTGTTGTTTATAGGGGGAAAAAATCCTTTTATACTTGCTGAGACAATTGTGCCTTTTCTAGTAGATCCTTTCCCCATCTAAATAATTTGTTCCAGTTTCTTTGTCTCATTCTTTGCTCTACAAGACTCCTTGTATCAATTACTATTGTAAATATTTGATCTTCAAATAGTTGGTGTTTATGTGTGATGTTCGTCAACTCATTTTTACTTGGTTTGAAACAGGGCTTCTTTCAAATTGGATTCATATTTGGATCCTTCGTTTATGTCAATAATTAAAGATCCAGATCTGCGGCGCAGGGAGCAGTGGGAAAAGTCTGCTCAAGCTCAAAAGGGGTTTAATTATGCTAGGTTACTTGGATATGGCGATCTTGGTTGTCCTTCATTATCTGCAGCAGAGGAATATTCACTTCATTCACGATACCTTGCTAAAGCGAATTCTCTGAATCTTTCAGAGATTGCTGAAATGAAAATAATGTATGTAGGTTTCCCAAGTTATGGTTTTATACTTCTATTTCATTGTGCTTAATAATGTTTGTATCTCTGCATGGTTTATTGACATGCATTCTAGTGTCTTCACTGCCATTAATCTGATGTTCTCAATGAACTGCAGCTATCGTGGTGGAGTTGATATTGAAGGACGCCCGGTTCTGGTGGTTGTTGGTGCGCACTTTCTTCTTCGTTGCCTTGATCTTGAACGGTTTGTTCTGCATGTGGTGAAGGTAATTGATATAATACATCTCTGGCAAAAGTTATGCTACTATAGCGCATGTTTTTTGCGCCGACTGTAATGTATCTTAATGTAGATGCCCAGAAGTCTTGGGATGGAACTTTCTATAGGACAATTCCTTATTTCCCATTGAAGAAAATTGCAATCCCTTAGGTTTTTTGTTATCACTGAGCAATGAGCATTATGGCATCGCTTAAATTAGGAATTCTTGTTTTTTCTCAAACAAATTAGGAATTCTTGTCTCCAGTCTATTTTGTTCTTGGCAAGTCTAGTGTACCATGCTGTCCATACACATGTAGCTCAATCTCAAAGTGGGAATGAAATTATCGGCTGTGTCTGAGTTTAAAAAAAAGACTAAATCAGCTTTGACATATTTCTCACTGGACATTGTGTAGTTTAGTGATATAGGTCAAAAAAATTGGTTCACACGGGTACCTATTTTCACTCTGTTTTTTTCTTGGCATGTCTAGAATACTGTCCACATTGGCGTGGATTGAGAATAAAATAATTACTCTGTTGGTGCTAGGACATGTAACCTTTCATTTAAACTCAATTTTTTTTAAATGGTCTGAACCCAAGTAATACAGGCATTTTATATGAAACCACTCCTGTCAAAATTATATGAATTTGAGGAATGATCTTTTACAGCAGAAACCAAAGAAGTGGAGATGGCCTCTGGATATTTCAGGGCATTTAGTTATTTATAGGGAGTACTCATTGCAAATGTGAAACTGAAAGTTTCTTGCTCTTTGCTTTTTAATAATTTTAACGACTTCCACTATCCCCGTTAGAGCATGCATATATATTGCTTATCTTGCTCTTTGCTTTTGATAATTTGAATAACTCCCACTATCCCAATTAGGGCATGTATATATATGTATTGCTTAACTCTCTTGTACATCTTGTTTTGTTTTTTTTTTCCACTAAGTTAATTCTGAAAAGTTGTGTTATTATCTTTCTCTTCATAGGAGTTTGAACCTTTGATTCAGAAGCCATATACAATTGTATACTTGCACTCTGCAGCATCATTACAACCGTAAGAGTGAAGTGTCTGATAAATATGTTCTGAAGAAATTGCTTATTATTTGCTTTAAACTCAAAATGTAAAAAAGGGAACATCTTGTTGAATTTCCAGGCAACCAGATTTAGGATTCATGAAGCGATTACAACAAATACTTGGACGGAAACATCAGCGCAACCTTCATGTTAGTATCTTGTTTTTGTATCAAATTCATCCTATAAACAGGTTCATTCTTCTAACAGTGTTCAACTGCAAACAGGCGATTTATGTTCTCCACCCAACATTGGGATTGAGAACAGCTGTTTTGGCAATGCAGATGTTTGTAGATGGAGAGGTAACTCCTAGTTCAGACTAATGACTTTTCTAGTGCTTCTTTTAACTGTGCAGCATGAGATCTTAGAATCCTGTTGTCCCCTAGGTCTGGAAGAAAGTTGTATATGTGGATAGGCTTGTTCAGCTGTTCAGATACGTACCACGCGAGCAACTTACAATTCCCGATTTTGTCTTTCAGTAAGTAGCCTTGCTCAATACCTTCAGGTCTTGGCACATTCGCATACAAACTGGAAAAGGATGCGGTACTTACTTATTCCTGCAGGCATGATCTGGAGGTGAATGGTGGGAAGGGCCTAATCGTTGACCCAAGAACTAAGCACATTTATCAGAGGGCGTCCAGTTCATGATGGTAACAGTTCTGAGGACCAAAGTTCATTAGTTCTTGCACTGTACCATTCTGATGTTTGCTTCTTGTAACTTTATTCCATGTTGATGTTTCTTTCTGTATCTAGTTAAGTTGGTCTATTCCATTCGTTCGTTCTTCTGCCTTCCCATCTGTATATGTTGATTTGTATAACTGAATAAAAGTGGTCTCTAGTCTAGATGATGTTCAATTTTCACTCAGCCTGTACAAAATTTGGCCACCTGAAATAGAAGTTTATTTCAATGCTTCACCATTTATATTTCATTTCTGCACATAAGTACTGATTCGTCAAATTTTAAAAAGTGATTCGACTGGAGGCACTCTTGTTGGTGCTAGTATGAAGATAGACTTCTGGTCCCTAACAGGCATTCACTAATTGCCTTGTTTAGTGCTTACGCTACAGATTACAAAGCCATTGAAATCAGCCTTCTCAATCTTTTGAATAGATAAATCCCCAAACATGAACTACTTGTCAGTGAAGGTTAATTTTCTTCATCTGCATCGAGGGTATGTTGTTGCTTGTTGGAGACTAAGCATGGCATAGTAGGCAGATTAAACAGAGCACCGGATTTAGCATCGTGGCTGAACACCAAGCAAGCATCCTAGTTGTGCCATAATTCCTTAGGCTGGTGTTTGTGTCACCGGCGCAATTCTAGCCTGCTACTTTTCTTACCCCTCACGATCATAGATACATTTGCTTTATCTGCCTTTGCCACAACTACGATATCCATTTTCTCCGTAACACTTTGGCTAATTTTTCAGTATAAGCACCTCTTCTTGTAGATGACTTGGTAGTTCCGCAAATTATGATCGCGTAAGCCACCTGGAACTGGAAGCATATACAGTATCAGCATCTTTTCAAGCATCTCCATTGTGCATCCCAAACCAGGGATAAATATAATAAAACAATATAGGCCCTGCAACTCGCTTATCTGGTGAGCTGGCTTATCTGATAACCTTGCTATCTGGAGAATCTGCTGTTTGAATAAGCTGGGTGTTTGGCAATCTTGATTATTATGTGTTGATTGACTGTCCTGACCGATAAAATGACCTAAATACCCCTGAGGCTGATAATAACTCATTTTTGTTGTAAATACGAGGAGAAGATAATTCTAATGTCATCCACTTATTTTAGGCTGATAATAAGTGTCATCCACTTATTTTTTTCTTTTCCTTTATTTTTTTGTTTATCTTCTTCCTACTTGTTCGCAAACAAGCGGCATGGGATGGTTGCAGAGGGCCTACCGGGGCTACGGGACCTGCCAGCTGCGGAGAGGGCTGGCGGGAGCGGCGGCGGCGTGGCCGGTCTTCTTGGGGAAGATGGCCGACGGGTGGCCGGTGGAGTACAGAGCTGCCCATCGGAGGGAAGGGAGCCGGTGAAGAGCGGCGGGCGGCGGATGGGGCCGGCAGCAGACGAGGCTGGCAGGCGGCGGACGGGGCAGCGGATGGAGCGGGTGGCGGACGGGGAAGCGGATGGAGCGGGTGGCGGACGGGGCAACAGATGGAGCGGGCGGCGGGCAAAGCCGGCGGCGGACGGGGCCGGTGATGGAGCGGGCGGCGGACGGGGCCGGCGGGCGGCGGGGGGGGTGCCAGCAGTAGACGGGCGGCGGACGGGGCAGCGGATGGAGCGAGCAGTGGATGGGGCCGGCGGGCGGCGGGCGAAGTCGACGGCGGACGGGGTATCGAGATGGCGCGGGGGTGAGGAATATGTGGGAAAATCAGCTCGCTTGCACAAGAAGCGCCTCCGAGGCTGTGTAGGAGAAAAGCGAAGGGCTAGTTGTATTCTGGATTACGGGAGAAGCGGCTTGTGTGGTAAGCGGAAAATAAGCAAGGCGTTTGGGTAGGCTTATCGCTTATTTCCACCGATAAGCGAGAAATAAGCGGATACAAACAGGGCCTACAACTAGCCCTTCGCTTTTCTCCTACACGGCCTCGGAGGCGCTTCTTGTGCAAGCGAGTTGATTTCCCACATAACCCTCACTCCCGTGCCATCTCGATACCGCATCCGCTACCGGCTCTGCCCGCCGGCCCCACCCACCACCCGCTCCATCCGCTGCCCCATCCGCCACCTGCTCCATCCTCTGCCCCGTCCGCCACCCGCTCCATCCGCTGCCCCGTCCACCACCTGCCGGCCTCGTCCGCTGCCGGCCCCATCCACTGCCTGCCGCTCTTCACCGGCTCCCTTCCCTCCGACGGGCAGCTCTATACTCCACCGGCCATCCGCCGACCATCTTCCCCAAGAAGATCGGCCACGCCGCCGCCGCTCCCGCCGACCCTCTCCGCAGCTGGCAGGTCCCGCAGCCCCGGCAGGCCCTCTGCGACCATCCCATGCTGCCTGTTTGCGAATAAGTAGGAAGAAGATAAACCAAAAAAATAAAGGAAAAGAAAAAAAATAAGTGGATGACATTAGAATTCACTTATTATCAGCCTAAAATAAGTGGATGACATTAGAATTATCTTCTCCTCGTATTTAGAACAAAAATGAGTTATTATCAGCCTCAGGGGTATTTAGGTCATTTTATCGGTCAGGACAGACAATCTACACATAATAATCAGTATTGCCAAACACCCTGCTTATTCAGATAGCAAAGATAAGCCTGCTCACCAGATAAGCGAGTTGCAGAAAAGTGTATACAAACAGGGCCGTATTCTGGATTACGGGAGAAACGGCTTGTGTGGTAAGCGGAAAATAAGCAAGGCGTTTGGGTGGGTTTATCGCTTATTTCCACCAATAAGCGAGAAATAAGCGGATACAAACAGGTCATAATCCACAAACCACAAACCAGGCTGTCAGTTAGCACATAGAGTAATCTAAGAATTTGACTTGCAATTGACAGATACCGATGAATGGTAAGCATTTGTTTCGTTTACTTGAGTGCTGCTGATGAGCAGGCAAGTCAAGTAGGCAAAGCATATTCGAACATTAACAGACACTTAGGCCCAACTGAGAGTGCACAATTACGATCAGACGGTTCACACAACACGAAGCTGGAAACGGAATCCTTCTCTTGTGCAATAATAAATGGCGTTTGATGTGTGTTCAAGTTCGTGCTGAGAGGTGTTAACTTGTTATGATACATGCAACACGGCATTGGCATAGTTGACTAGGATTATACAAAGCCCAGATGATTCTAGTTAGCAAGAGCATCAGGTATATTCCTAGGATAAACCTTGCCTATTTAGTTACGTGAATACAACAGCATTGTTCAATATTTTTGCATCGTTGTTCAACATCTGGACGTCATATCTTCCCCAATTTCCCTCTCAAAAGGTGAGCAATGCTGATTTCTTTCATCACTATGTTTTGATCAGATGATCACATCAGTTCTGAGAAATGCAGGGTTGTTTGTATTACTGAAATTTCGCTGAAAAATGCATAGTAACTTGGTAGAGAACTTCTGATGCAGCAGTACTTCTCTAGTGATTCCATTCAGTTCGCCTTTTTCTTCAGAAAAGATACACTTTTTGCAGTTTGATTTGCTCAATAAAGTACAGGTGATCTGTACTCCCTTTCTATGATCTTGACATGATGAGTTTCACCTGCTGCGCAGTCACATGTAAATAACTAGCTAAAGGAGCATCTTTCCTTACCTGCTGCAACATTTGATTGGTGTATGAACGTGCGTGCAAGTGCTCACTAATTCTATCCATCAAATTACCATTGATGACGACGGGATCATAATAAATATCCTTCTCAAGCAGCAATTTTAATTCGACCTTTCGCTTTTGTCGACTAAGATTTTTCTTCAATGCTTACTGTAGTACGGTATGTCCCTAGAAAAGGCAACAACCTAAGACTCCTAGTTTTGCAAGAAACTTCAGCTTAGGCTCACCGCTGACCAACTCTGAGGAGCAAGCGAGAGCTCACTCTGAGGAGCATTGCAGATAAAGCTAGATAGCCGCGAAGTGCACACACCGTGCGGCGGAGCAAGTGAAGAGGCGGCAGCTTCAGCAACCATGGCGGGCAAGCAGCTCAACGTTCTGACGACGCTGGACCATGCGAAGACGCAGTGGTACCACTTCATGGCCATCGTGATCGCCGGCATGGGCTTCTTCACGGACGCCTACGACCTCTTCTGCATCTCCCTCGTCTCCAAGCTGCTGGGCCGCCTCTACTACACCGAGCCCAACAGCCCCAACCCCGGCAGCCTGCCGCCCAACGTGTCGGCGGCCGTGAACGGCGTCGCGCTGTGCGGCACACTGGCCGGCCAGCTCTTCTTCGGCTGGCTCGGCGACAAGCTCGGCCGCAAGAGCGTCTACGGCTTCACGCTCATCCTCATGGTGCTCTGCTCCATCGCGTCGGGCCTCTCCTTTGGCCGCACGCCCAAGGGCGTCATCGCCACGCTCTGCTTCTTCCGCTTCTGGCTGGGCTTCGGCATCGGCGGCGACTACCCGCTCTCCGCCACCATCATGTCCGAGTACGCCAACAAGCGCACCCGCGGCGCCTTCATCGCCGCCGTGTTCGCCATGCAAGGGTTCGGCATCCTCTTCGGCGCCATCGTGGCGCTCGTGGTGTCCGCCGGCTTCCGGAACTCGTACCCGGCGCCGTCGTACCAGGACAACCCCACGGCGTCGCTCGTCGTCCCCGAGGCCGACTACGTGTGGCGCATCATCCTCATGTTCGGCACCATCCCGGCGGCGCTCACCTACTACTGGCGGATGAAGATGCCGGAGACGGCGCGCTACACGGCGCTCATCGCGCGCAACGCCAAGCAGGCCGCGGCGGACATGTCCAAGGTGCTGAACGCGGAGATCGTCGAGGACGACGCGGACCGCGCCGGGCGCGAGGCCGCCGGCGCCGGCAGCAACAAGTGGGGGCTCTTCTCGGCGCAGTTCGTGCGCCGGCACGGGCTCCACCTCGTGGCCACCACCAGCACGTGGTTCCTGCTCGACATCGCCTTCTACAGCCAGAACCTGTTCCAGAAGGACATCTTCTCCAAGGTGGGGTGGATCCCGCCGGCGAGGACCATGAACGCCGTCGAGGAGGTGTTCCGCATCGCGCGCGCGCAGGCCCTCATCGCGCTCTGCGGCACCATCCCGGGCTACTGGTTCACCGTCGCCTTCATCGACATCATCGGCCGCTTCGCCATCCAGCTCATGGGCTTCTTCATGATGACCGTCTTCATGCTCGGCCTCGCCGTGCCGTACCACCACTGGACGACGCCGGGCAACCACATCGGCTTCGTCGTCATGTACGCCTTCACCTTCTTCTTCGCCAACTTCGGCCCCAACAGCACCACCTTCATCGTGCCCGCCGAGATCTTCCCGGCGAGGCTGCGGTCCACGTGCCACGGCATCTCGGCCGCCGCCGGCAAGGCCGGCGCCATCATCGGCGCGTTCGGGTTCCTCTACGCCGCGCAGGACCCGCACAAGCCGGAGGACGGGTACTCGCCCGGCATCGGCATCCGCAACGCGCTGTTCGTGCTCGCCGGCACCAACTTCCTGGGGATGATCATGACGCTGCTGGTGCCGGAGTCTAAGGGCTTGTCGCTTGAGGAGATATCCAAGGAGGCCGTCGACGACGAGGCGGCGGCTTGATCAGCTAAGAACACAGTGTATGCATACAACCTTTGGTTAGGTGTTTTGTACTTTGGTCGTTGGTACATTGTACTTGTTGCACGGGTATGTGGTAGATTGTGCTTTGCTGTGTTTATGACACTTGTCAATTTGTGAGCTTGTCACATAGTGATGCTAAATGTAAATTTGATTTTGATCTGGCATTACATTATCAGATTTGTATTATCGAAAACTTTGTTCAGAAGAAACAGTATAAACTGCTTGTACATGTGACCGTTTGTAGTATTCTTACTATTGGAATGAATTTAAGATTTGTATTTGAGTGAACCCTGTTCCATTCCACGCATGATAAAGCATTGGCACAAATCAATGGCAGTACGAACACTGGGATTTCACGAGTGTAGGGGTGAGAATCCCCGAACAGGGGCCGACTAGCTGGGAACTTTCACTCTACCAAAAAAACCCAAGAAGAGTTTAAGAAAAGAGTGGCTTCACTAGTTCGTCTGGCTGTGCTATTTATAAGTCGTAGTAGCCTAAGGGAGTAGTTTGTTAGGTATTTGCTGAAGGTATTGGTTTGTCTGGCCTGTGCTATTTATAAGTCGTAGTAGCCTAAGGAAGTAGTTTGTTAGGAATTTGCTGAAGGTATTGGTTTGTCTGGCCTGTGCTTTCGTGTACTTTGCTTCTTTGAATCTTTGGCAGGTGAGACACCAATTTGTCGGCCTCTTCCAGGCTCTACGCTGGTGTCGTTCTACGAAAATGGCCGGACGCCAAATGTAGTGCTGCCGCGTGCCGGGCATTCCGGCGGGTAACCTAATCACGCGTAGGCAAAATAATCTAGAGAATCGAAGATTACGACACTTAATCACCCTTCTCGTCTGCAGTGAATAGTCTCAGACGTCTTGGACACTCTGGGTACCATTTTCGCCGCAACAAGTTGGAAGGTTTCACCTTATCGGAGGGCAAGGATGAAAACATGATTTTCTTGATGCTTTGTCACAACAATGTTTGAATGAAACACAAGTCCATCAGCCTGTACGAGTGTACGAACTTGTGAAATACCCAAATTTGATTCAGAGACGACTAATGCGTACCAGAAATTCATGAAGTGAATTTTAGTCAAATTCTGTCAGCCAATGAGTTTCCTCAATCGAAATATGTGTAGGCCTTAACAAATCTTAACTGTATATTTTCGTTGAACTCTAGAATAGATGGATCAGATCTTCTCTTTTTCTAAGACAAATGTGAGAATTTTCACATTTTATTCATCTGTTCTGAAAATCTTTGGTCTTTGTATTATGTTCTTTTGGATAATTAATAAATACATCAAGACCCATGTTTTGTAATAACTTAATTTCATAATAGTGATTCTGTCAAATGAATGTTTTAAAGATATGGATGAAAAATATGAGATCTCCACTCCTCATCCCGTCACTACCTTCTCCCCTTGGTCTGTCTTTGCTATTATATCATTTGTAGATCTCCTAATGTATCTCAAGATATATATAGTCTAGTGCCTTAGAAGAATTTGAGTATGCCACAGCGCAATCATATCCAGACTTTTGTAGGATCGATATACTATTCTGATGAATTGTATAAATAAAATACTTGTTAAGTCTTTTTAGTTGTAAAAATTGGAAAATTTTGCCTTCTCTATTCCCATACGATTTGCATCAATAATACTGTGTTCCAAAAATTGGATATGATATTTAGCATTGCTCTTATTATTTTTATTTATTTTGATAGGCTGTGAAACTTTGATAAAATTCAGGATCACTACACATGACAATCTGGGTAGCTATGTGTTTGATTTTATAATTGGGTCTTTTTTTCATTAATAGATCGGCTTTCACAAATGACTACACTCTACCAGACTTTGTTGTAAAAACCCAAAACCCCATGCGCACATGCTTAACAAATTCAATCAATTTCATTAATTTGGAGCCTCCATCACCTTTATTGAACATAGAAACTTTTAAGAATACGATCTCTATACTTTTGGGTGTTCCACCAAAAGAACAATTGATTAGGCTTAAGTGATGTTACACCAAGTTTTACTATTTGCGGAAAAAAATCACTGCAACATATAAATAAGACCAATGCAAGCACTTGAATAAGCTTAAGTTGGCTAGCTTCCTTTTGCGGCTCTATATCGGCGAAAATATTGGTTAAGCATTTGGGCATTGGGGTGTTTTTTTACAACAACATGGAGTGGAGGGTGGGATGTGGGAATTTTGAACAAACGACTTATGACGGTAATCTCAAACTTTCTGTGGCATACTTTTTCTTCTTGCATTTTTCCTAGATCCTAATGTTATTGAATGGACTCCCCTGTCTAGGCAACTATCACAGTCCTTCGCTCAGACATCGTGTTCTGTTTGCTGTTAGGTCCCAGCCACTGCCACACCATCGAGTATTACAAGTAACCATATTACTTTAGAAGAGCATGGTATAAGTACTATGTGTTGAATATTGACTACCTTACATGGAGATTCAACCTTACTTGGACATTCTCTAACATTATGTGAGTTAATTATAGCAAAAAGGCTTTCTAATTAAACTAATTGGTATCGTAATTTAAGGATAAGAAGGATCACCATGGATTACTTGGAAATTGATCCGTCAATTGATTCGGGAGTTCCAAATTTCGGATTTGATTGATCAGGCTTTCCAAATTAGCATCGTAATTTTGGTATGGAAAGAATGAGCAGTGAAGGGATTACAAATTGATCGGGCTTTCCAAATTAATGGGTCAATTAATTGGATGCTTTCCTATTAACTCGAGGTGCCTTTTTGAGGAAACTAACCTGAGGTGCTTGATAGTTGATGTAGGCGGGTGGATGAATCAGATCGTTTGAGAGTGCATTATATGTTCACCAATGTGTTTGTGTTCTTGACATTTCCTCTTTTATACTTTATATAGATATATAAAGAAATAACTGATGCACATGCACCACGACTACGTACTACTATAGCAAAATACCAGCTTTGACTTACATGGGAAATGAAACACAAGCGAGCCAGCTTAGGCCTCGTTGGGCAGGTCAGGTTTGGAAAGAGGCATGTTTTCATTCCTGGGATGGATCAAGTAGATCCTGGTGGTTCACTGAAACCTGGTTACCAATGGATCTGGCCCAGGAATCAAACCTGGTGTTTTCAGAGCCGTTTGTTTTGATCAGGAATGAAAACACTTGTTTGACAGGTAGCAAACAAAAAATAGCAACATCCTTTTCAAGCCTGAAATGAGGAAGAAGTAACAAAGAAGTAGCAAACAAAAATAGAGTCTTGATCAAGAAAAAATAGCAACATCCTTTCAATCTTTCTATCTAGATAAGATAAAATAGAGCTTGGTGAGGCCGGCTAGGAGCCCAGGAACTGTGCAGGTAGGAGTCTGCGCTTCTTCTTGGTGCCGATGACTCCATTTTGATCTCCCTAGTGACTACTTCCAATCCACCATCCAGGAACAAAATGAAAGAAAGAAAAGATATCAAACTTTTCAGTACGAATATGAGGAAAAAATAAAAACTTGTGCATGCTAAAATAAGAGAATTGACATACGAACACTACAAGTTTTTAATGCAGATATTACATGATAATTGGCTCTGCTTGTGCTCACACTAACAACATGCAGAACATTTCTTCTCTTTCTCAAGATTAAACAGAACATATAAATGTAGGAATTGTAAATCATTGATACAAATCTGCACTATGTTCAACAAGAGTATGCATGTGTTTAGATTACTTTAATGATCTATTTGCACATAAAATTTAGAACTACAGAACTATTTTGAGGCACATATGAACTACTTTACAGATCTATTTGCACATCAGTATGGTAAGTCAATATGCAAAGTCAATACCAGCAGCATAAACTAAGTAGACAACAATTTTCTGTTGTCACAATGAAGCCAAGGAATGCACCAACAACAATTTAAATCTTTAAGCCAAGGAAGATTACCAAGGAAAAGTGCAAAATAAACTAAGTAGACAACGACTTTATCTGCTAAGTCATCTCATTCCTGAGCCAAATCAAAGCAGATTCTTGATTTGCCTCATAGGCATATATGAAAGCCTCTCTATTTTCTTTGCTCTTACTGAAGACTGCATATGCTTTTGCCTTTTTCTTGTTTGGTCACTTTCATTGTGTTGACAACTGATATGCACCTTTTGATGGAAAAATCATCACCTTGAGCAGCGTCCTTTTCTCTTGCTAGGTGTGCAGCTTCATCTTCTGCTTGCTTGGTCCTCATTTCAAGGTATCTCTCCATCATGCCTTCAATTTTTCACTCTTCATAGGCCTCTGTTCTTCGCTGTCCACTTGTTTCAACAGCTACAACCTCACTTTCTTCATCTCTTGCCTCCTTTTCTCTTTCCTCCTTTTCTTCATCTCTTACCTCCTTTTCTTCATCATCTTCATCACGTACCTCATGAATTTCCTGAAAGGGTTCTTCCTCAGCTTGTGCATCATCTTCTACACCATAAATTTGGTGAAGGGGTTCTTCCTCACATTGTGACTCAAGAGAAGTTAAATTGTAAGTTCCTTCAGCCAAATGACCTACAGAATAGAGTATTTTTAATAGCAAGCAGGTCACAAAGTTGATTTTTAACAGCAGAACTTACCATCGTGGAGCTCTCCCAAATCATCATAGAGCAGAAATCTTGCCTTGTTGTTTCAAAACTTCTTGATTTTAGGGAAAGCTTGCACATTTAAAGAAAATATTGATCAAATATGAGGTTATCCACATAATTACTTTAAGAAATCAACTTACCACTATGAGGTTATTCCACATTGCTGGTGTTCCTTCAACCATATTGCTTTTCTCATTCCATTTCAACCCACTCTGCCTCCTGGCCTCTTTGAGCATCTTGTAATCTCTCTTCAGCTAACCTTCTTTATCTTGAATCTGAGCCTTTGTGCATGAGAAAGACTTGTTCCTCAGATGGAACTCCTTCACCATCTTATTCCACCCTTCAGAGTTCCAACTGTTGTCACTTCTATAGCCACTATCTTTATACTCATGGAGAATTTCTACCAGGATTTTCTCAAGGGATGGATTCCAATCCACTCTTTGTTTTACTACATAAACAATGGACAAGCATCAATAATAGAAATTTTATAGCATCAATAATACAAAATTGACAAGAAAGCATGAAGAAACATTAAACACGATACCTCTTGGAGAACCTCCACTCCTCTTTGCCCCCACTGCATTTAGGGGAAGGCTTCTTTTTATTAGCACTTGTTGTAGGCAGGAACCTACGAAACTTTGGCGACCCCATGCCATCACATTTCAAAGAAAAAACTTATTTACCAACTTATTCTTGATACAAGCTTATTAACTCATTAAAATCATGAAAAATAACTTATTAACTAATTAACTTATTACAATTTATTCATGAAGACTAATTTATATGTTGCTGGTACTGAACCCATATTTCTTGCGCAATGGTATCTCTTAAAACGTTGCCTTGTGTAGTGCCTAGGTCATTGATTTGATCACTATTTGGTAGAGAAACAAAGTGTGTTGGATTGATATTATCCGACTGATGATGTAACCATTCCTCATCTCCATGAAGTAATTGGATTACATTGAGGAAGATGGCAGCAGCTACAAGTATCTTTACTTGATTTTCCAACGTGTGGAATGTGGCAACTTTGAGAATGGGGAAGTGCTTCTTAAGCACCCCCAAAGCTCTTTCCACATGGTTCCTCAGTAGTGCGTGGTGGTGGTTGAAGAGCTCCTTTGGGTTCTGGGATCTTCGATGTCCCGCCCCAAATTCTTTCAAATGGTATCGAACTCCTCGATATGGAGCAAGGAAGGATGGAGTATTTGCATACCCTCCATCAACCAGATAAAATTTGCCTGGAGGTACCTGTAAGCCCTTGCTCATAGTTGATCTTAGCACTTTGGATTCTGTAGCCGATGCCTCACATCCACTAGAAATGAAAGTGATGTTGAGATCGAAATCACAAGCCACCATCATGTTTATGCTTAGTGTGCCTTTCTATTTCTAAAAGGAGAATGTTCTCAAGAGATATGGAAATAGGAATATGAGTGCCATCAATGGCATCGACACAATTCTTAAAGACTGGATAGAATCTCAGATTTTCTTGGATTTTTGATGCACTTGATTAGGATTGGGAGGTTGAAGGAAACGGAGAGAGAGTGTAGGAATGACCTTCTTGAAGAACTGGTTGATGTGATGATGGAAGGTGTCATTGTTGTGCCCAAAGGTCACTTGGAGATCCTCATATGAGGTGTTGCGACTTAACATGTATAGGAAGAAACCCAACTTCTCTTCCACCGTAATCCTTGTATCAACGGCGAGCCTTTTCCTTCTAAGATAAGTTGCCACATCTTTGAAGATGTGGGGTTCCATCCTAAATGTAACTTGACAGTTCTTGACATGTCCCTCGAGGAGTCGACGAACCTTAACCTCGTCTGTTTCTTCCGACGTATGATGTTTCTTCTTTCCTCCCCGCCCAGTAGAACCCATCAGATATAAGGCAAGGAAAAGAAACATCATCATGTCATCATCTTCTTCCTTCCTCCTCTTTCTAATACGATCTTGCAATGAGTATTATTAATATAAATTTATAATCAGATAGAAGCTAAATAAAAAATAAAAGGTTGAATAGGTTAATATAATATTATTAATATAGATAGAATTCAATACCTTTTGGAGTTGGTATCAGATCCAAGAAGGGGGAGGTTCACCTTCCCCAACTCTAATTGGTGCTGGAGGGATCTACAAGTAACAAAAAAGAGTTGCAAATGTTAGAATTAGCACTTCATGATGGATACAAATTAGGACTATACAGGAAACAAGATATACTGAATAATGAAATTATACTGAACATAGAACCTAAAAATTGAACATTAAAAACTGAATGTTACAATAACTGAATGTTACAATACTAGATACTGTTTTCTAGGATATAATATGTAGCATGATGAAGTGCCACATGTACTGAAATGTGGAGCAGCAAATTCATGATAGTGTAGCCACATGTACTGAAATGTGGCAAACCCATAAGTTCATGATTGAAACTGTTACTTTATAAGAAACTAAAATCGAAGTAACTAAAACCGAAGTAGCAAAAGCATTACCATGATTACAACTTAATTGACTATGACTATAATTAATCCATGAAACACACCACTAGTAGCAAGATATAACATATGAGGAGTTTTTTCAGTTAGAAAACTCATCTCAAGTAAGCAGCTAAAATTGCAGAATAGAAACCAAATGTAAGTGGAAATGCATAATAAATAGTTTAATAAAAAAGAAATAGAGTCATAGACGCAATGCCAAGGCCAACAGAGTTAGGATCGTTGTGCTGAACTCAAGGCAACCATGTGCTAAATGCTGTTGAGATTGAAAATAGAAGACTGAAGGTCGATCTAAAACAAAAGACTGATGTTAGGTAGTATATACACACTATTTTCTCCTTAACATTCAGTTTAAGCAAGAGGTCAAATATACTTAAAATAGTACACACTACACACTGATTGTAGGATATATCAGTTCTAACTCCTAAAGATATCCATGAGAAAAGAACCTATCATTTAAATCAGAATACAATGCCTTTGAAATCATTTAAACCTCCATTTCCCAGTAGAAAAAAGAACCTATCATTCAACTGCTATTTTTTACCTCTGATATTCTTGCTTCAGTTAAGCTAAGTAACTCTGAATTTTTTTGAAAAGAAACATATATGCAGACGATCATTTGCTAAAATTCTACACTGACATCTCCTTAGATGAAAAAGCATCAACACACAGGTACCAAGCAACGAAGCAAGTAAGCAACGTGCAACATTTGCCTCAATACAGTCCATACATAACCTAGCAAGCAAGTAAATATGCGGTTGTGCATTTGTTCTACACACATGAACTAGATGAATACTACATGTTCAGAATAACCATATTATTATTGACTGCATGAGACTTCGCGAACAACCGTCCATACCATTTCAGATGAAAGCTTGAAGTCAGCTGTTTCAGATCAACGCAGATCCAATGAAATCAAGAACCCTACGCGATGGGGAACACCCTAGGCTCGGCAACCTGAAGAACAAGAGAACTGGAGGCTCTTCTTTCGGATGGAGAACCAGTTCTTATTGAACAAGAGCAAGAAGGGATGGCAGGCGGCATGCTAATTCTATTGTTGGAAATTCCTTATTATGGGAGTAATGAAACATTTATAGTAATTGGCACCGTATTTTAAGATGAGGATGGATCAACAGTGAGGAAGATTTCGAAAAGATTTGAGGGTTTGAAAATTGATTAGTTTTTTCAGGAGTTCCAAATTAAGGATTCAATTAATCAGGCTTTTCGGTAGGGGATTACAAATTGATTGTGATTTTCAAGTTAGTGGGTTCCAAATTGATTTTCGGGAGTTCCAAATTAAGGATTCAATTAATCAGGCTTTCCTATCACATTGAATGTTTAAATACTAATTAGGAGTATTAAACATAGACTATTTATAAAATCTATTACACGGATGGAGGCTAAACGACGAGATGAATCTATTAAGCTTAATTAATGCATAATTCGACAATGTGCTGCTACAGTAACCATTTGCTAATGATGGATTAATTAGGCTTAATAGATTCATCTCGCCGTTTAGCCTCTATATATGTAATTAGTTTTATAATTAATTTATATTTAGTCTTCCTAATTAACCTCCGAATATTTAATGTGACATGGACTAAACTTTAGCTTCAGGATCCAAACACCTCTGGATGTTTCCATATTAGCTTAAGGGGCTTGATAGACGGGTGGATGAATCAGTTTTGACGAGACAGAGTGCGTGGTATGTTCACCAATGTATTTGTGTACTTGATATTTTCTTTTTTATATTTTATATAGAGATAAAAATAACAGATGCCCATGTGAAACAGCAGGTTTGACTTTCTACATGGAAAACGAAAACAAGTGAACCGGCCTACACGTATCACCAATCACCACGGACGGTCATACTACACCATCTGGGTCTGGGACGGCCGCACCGCGCGGCCGCCGACGGCCTCCTCCTCGCCGTCGTCGGCCTCGCCGGACATCTCCTCGAGCGACTTCCCCTTGGACTCCGGCACGAGGAACGTGAGTATGAAGCCGAGCATGTTGACCCCTGCGAGCACGAAGAGCGAGTTGCGGACGCCGATGCCCGCGGGGTACCCGTGGTCCACCTTGCTCTTGTCCTGGTTCTGCGCCGCGTACAGGAACCCGAACGCCCCGATGATGGCGCCGGCCTTCCCCGCGGCGGCGGAGATGCCGTGGCACGTCGACCGCAGCCGCGCCGGGAAGATCTCGGCGGGCACGATAAAGGTCGTGCTGTTGGGCCCGAAGTTGGCGAAGAAGAAGGTGAAGGCGTACATGACGACGAAGCCGATGTGGTTGCCCGGCGTCGTCCAGTGGTGGTACGGCACGGCGAGGCCGAGCATGAAGACGGTCATCATGAAGAACCCCAGCAGCTGGATGGTGAAGCGTCCGACGACGTCGATGAGGGCGACGGTGAACCAGTAGCCCGGGACGGTGCCGCAGAGCGCGATGAGCGTCTGGGCGCGGGAGATCCGGAACACCTCCTCGAGCGCGCTCATGGTGCGGGCCTTGGGGATCCAGTTGATGCTGGTGAAGATGTCCTTCTGGAACAGGTTCTGGCTGTAGAAGGCGATGTCGAGCAGGAACCACGTGCTGGCGGTGCCGAGGAGGTGGAGCCCGTGGCGGCGCGCGAACTCCCTGGAGAAGAGGCCGAAGCTGTTGCCCGTGGAGGTGACCATCGTGTCGAGCTTCTCCTGCTCGTCGACGATCTCCGTCTGGAGGACCTTGGACATGTCGGCGGCGGCCTGCTTGGCGTTCTTGGCGACGAGCGCGGTGTAGCGCGCCGTCTCGGGCATCTTCATCCGCCAGTAGTAGGTGAGCAGGGCCGGCGCGGCGCCGAGCATGAGGATGATGCGCCACACGAAGTCGGCCTGCGACACGGTGGAGTCCTTGGGGCTGTCCTGGTACGCCGGGGCAGGGTACCCGGCGCGGAACGCCGCGGAGATGATGAGCGTGACGATGCCGCCGGCGAGGATGCCGAACCCCTGCATGGCGAAGACGGCCGCGATGAAGGCACCGCGGGTGCGCTTGTTGGCGTACTCGGACATGATGGTCGCCGAGAGCGGGTAGTCGCCGCCGATGCCGAAGCCGAGCCAGAATCGGAAGAAGCAGAGCGTGGCCATGACCCCCGTGGGGGTGTCGCCGAACGAGAGCCCGGACGCGATGGAGCAGAGCACCATGAGCATGAGCGTCATCCCGTAGACGCTCTTGCGGCCGAGCTTGTCGCCGAGCCAGCCGAAGAAGAGCTGGCCCGCCAGCGTGCCGCAGAACGCGACGCCGTTGACGGCGGCGGCGACGTTGGGCGGCAGCGAGCCCGGGTCGAGCTTGGTGGTGTCGGTGTAGTAGATGCGGCCGAGCAGCTTGGTGACGAGGGAGATGCAGAAGAGGTCGTAGGCGTCGGTGAAGAAGCCCATGCCGGCGACGATGATGGCCGTGAAGTGGTACCACTGCGTCTTGGCCGCGTCCAGCGCGCTCAGCACCTGCAGGTTGTCGCCCCCACGCGCCATGGCGCCCGCCGAGAACTAGCCGCCGCCGCCGCGCACTGGCAAGAGGGCCGCCGGATCGATCCGGCTCTGCTGTGTTTGGGAGGTGTGCCTTGCGCTGCCTTGGTGGTCAGTGGTGGTGTGCGGGGAATGGCGCGGCGGCCGCGGGGTATATAAGAAGGCAGCTGCTGGTCAGCCCGGTGGAGGCAGCTCAGCAGCTGGGGAATCTCAGTCGAATATTACGGCAATTACCACCCTCTCCCCTCCGCGTGGCTGCGGGTTGCGGCTGGCGCACGGCGGGTGTCTACACACTACACTAGCGACTAGGATCGGAGCAGCAGGCGCTGGCTGGCCGGCGTGACGACCGTGATGCGTCGTTATGACCGCGCCGCAAACGCGCGCACGGGCTCCTTATCTGCAATACGCGCGGGCGAGTGCTCGAGGTCACCGGCGCCGCTCATCCACCCAGAAAAGCTTTGGAGTTTTTAACGGCCATCCTTTTCCTTTTCATCATCTACCCGAAAGCTTGGAAAAAACAGAGCAGGGGACCATCGAATCGAAGCGCTCCAGTTCAGCTTCAGTCCTGCGCGGGGCATGTCCACAGCACGATTGACGTCAACCAGGCACCTTTTCCGTTTTTCTCCCCCGCCCGCCTGCGGCGCTCGTTTCGTTTCCCCCGGGGCCCGGGCCGGCCGTCGGCGTCCCGAGTCCGCGCCTTGCCGCCATTTCGGAGAAACTCGGCAGCTGACGGCGACGCAGCGACAGCGACGTTCCTATTCCCAGGTCTGAACGAACGGCTGATCGGAGAAATTCTTTAATTGCAGCGCAGGCATCGATCCGCGGCGACGACTTCCGAGTCGTCGCGTACGATCGGCGGGTGAGAGCAGAGGCTCAGCGGATTCGATGGACGTTGCAACAGGGATGATGGCAGTGGCGGATCAGCATTCAGCAAGGACGAACTCGACCTCCTCTCCTCGTCCTATTATGTCAGAAAACGATTCTCCTGATTAGTCTCCTCCTGAAATTACGACGAAGATTTCTTTCCAATGAATGAACCTATGCAGACTACCAGGCAATCACCCGTGCTCATCAATCGACGTTTCAAGCCAAAACTGAGAACTATTTTTTATTTAATTATGGGTAAGGAGCTCACTAAAGTCGAGACGGCAGAACGTACCGGTCACTGTGAAAGGACACAAGAGGCCAGAAAGACGCGTGCGTCCTGGTCACTGTCGTTTTGACCCGAAGAATTGGACTATCCAGACGCTTGATGCAGGGACGTGTGGACCGAACGCAGCGTAAATGATAGGAGACTTGACTTCTTGCGAAACGGAAAATCTTTTTTTAAAGTTTTATAAAAAAAAACTGTGCGATTTATGCGTTGCCAGAAACTAGGGGTGGAACTCTGTGGACACAAATTTGGCATCAAAATATGTCAAATCTCATACCATGGGCGACCTCCTCTTCTCTCTAGTTAGGGCCTTCTCCTTCGGCGAGCCTCTGTAGCGAAAATAGGGTTCAGTTGAAGATATTATGTTAAAAAATATATAATAAACAAATAAAAGAAAATAACACATTACACATACATAGATTAATATAGGGAGCAAGTTTAGGCCAGCAGCTATTCAGTATTCACATCTCCCTTCGTTTCAAAATTGTATGACGTTTTGACTTTTCTAGATGCATAAATTTTTTCGATACGAGGCTCACCCTATTCCCATTCATAGAACGGAAATTCCACATGTCTGTTACATGATAAGAATAAGATTGAGAACCTACCAATCTAGTCTATCTTTTCTCATTCATGTAAGATAAACTAGAGAAACTTCCCCCTAGGATTCCCAGGGAATGCTCAAACAATAGTGTTGACTCTTACAGGTTTTTGATAGGAACACCTATCAGAAAAGGTGAACATGATAATCAAAAAATTACTGGAAACTTAACCGAACGATGACACAGAAGGAGATACATCCTGCAGAAAATGCCACGCAGATGAAAGCCAACAACTCCTCTTTAGTCTTCTTCTTTCTTTCTTCCCCCCATCAGTCATTTCCCTCTTCTTCCGAATCCCCTCTTAGTGTAGGCGCCATCAATCTTGGTTGTTGTGGGGCTTGTTGCGCCATCACCTTGTGCGCGCAAGCCAGCAGCGTCTTGATTCCCTCCACGATCTTTGTCCTGGAAGTCAACGCTGTAGAGACATGTCCAATAGTTCATGAAGGCACACGCATGAATTAGGATTTCCATTGGGTTTCTAATTATCTTTTGGTCAAAAACAAGTTTTGTTTCTGCTTTTCCAAATCGCCCAGCATATAGCAGCAAAACCCAAAGTGTATACCGCTTCTCCCCCAGGCAACCCCCTCCCCCCCACAAGCTCTGTATTGTTGGGTATTCTGAGGAATGTTGTTGGCAGCTAGGCACATAGCCACAATATACCATATCACTTTAGATATTGGACACTGGAAGAACAAATGTTCCGCTATTTCAGCTTGATCACAGAAGTAGCAGGCTGGGTCTCCCCCAGTTCCTTCTAATCATATTGTATTTGGTTAGAACAACATTGTTTTCCAGTAACCACGCGAAGATCTTTATTTTGTATGGGACCTTAGCTTTCCAGATGTGATTGGAGCTTGCTCCTGAATCATCTCTTTTCATGTGTTCATACATAGATTTTGTTGTGTACTTACCATTCTTTGACCATTTCCAAATAATGATATCATCATAGTTTTCAAACTAGAAGGAGAAGGCCAAGTCCACCATCCCCACCCATTGTTCAAACAGCAAAGGAGAAAGCCATCTAGTGAAATTTAATTGTCCTTGCATATATAGGAAATCAAACACAGTAATGTTCTTTTCTTTGCATAAATCAAACAGAACAGGGAATATGATGCATAATGTTTAATTTTTAATCCAGATATCTTTCCAGAAAAGAGTTTTTTTTCCATTTTGGACCTTGATTTTTCTACCCTTTAGATATATAAGTCTAACTTTTAGTAATCTTCCCATATAGGAGAGTCATTCAGCCTGTGATTCACAGAGCCGACACCCTCCCTAATATACTTAGCTTTGACAACATCTTGCTAGATCCCCTCCTCTGTGTCCAACCTCCACTACCATTTACATAATAAGCTTACATTCATTTTTTTATATCTTTTATCCCCAAACCACCTCTCCTCTTGCTTTTGCACACAATTTCCCACCGAACCAAGTGATATTTTCTTTTTTGGCTATTTCCTCTGCAAAAACATTCTTCTTTGCTTGTCTAGGGCAGAAGAGGTAGTTTTTGGCAATAAGTACATAGATATGTGATATATAAAAGAGCTAGAGAGGTTTGAATTTATAAGAGTGGTTCTCCCCGCAATCGACATGGTACTTCCCTTCCATATCACCAGTTTCTTTTTTTTCTCTTCCAGAGGAAGCCAATCTTTCACATGCAGTCTACTAGGACTGATAGGAACACCTAAATATCTTATTGTGAAACAACCAGTTTGGCAGTTAAAGAGCTCTGCATATTGCATTTTTTTTGTTTCATCACCTTGTATTGAGATTACCTTGCTTTTATCAAAGTTGATTTTTAATCCAGACATCATTTCATACAGGTATAACAAAAGCTTCATGTTTCTAGCTACTGCAAAATCTGCATAATCGCGATGCCTTTTGAGATTAAATTGCTTCATAGACCTGTGATCAGGCCAAATGTTTGTGCTTTCCTGACCATCCTTGCTAGGCAATCATCTACAAAATTAAATAGCATAGGAGATAAAGGGTCCCCATGTCTGACCCCTTTGTGGCTCACAAAGTAAGGCCCTGTTTTATCATTGATCTTTACACTCACCGTCCCTCCTTTAACTACTTTTTCAATCCAACCCTGCCAAGTATCATTGAAACCATACAACCTTAGGCATTTAAACAGAAAATCCCAGTTGACTTTGTCGTATGCCTTTTCAAAATCTAATTTGAGAATCACACCCACTTCCCCTCTCCTTTTAGTTTCATGCGTAACCTCATGTAAGGCGAGCACCCCATCTATGATATTTCTCCCTTTGATAAAAGCAGATTGGGTCTTCAGAATTATTTTTTCTACCACAGGCTCTAATCTTATATTTAAAGTTTTTGTTGCACATTTGTATAGGCAGTTCAACAGGCATATGGGCATGTACTGTTGAATTATTTCTACATCTTGCACCTTTGGTAGCAGGGTGATAATCCCATAATTAAGCCTACTTACTTCTAGTCTCCCCTTGTGCAGGTCATTAAAAGGTTCAAGAATGTCCTGTTTGATGAACTCCCAGCAAGTTTAATAGAATTCTATAGGAATTTTGTCTTGACCAGAAACCTTATTTCTTTCCATCTGGAATAGGGCCTCTTTTATCTCTGATTTAGAGAAAGGCCTAGATAACCATGCATTGTCTACTTCACTAACTTTTCACTCTCCTCCCACATATCTGGATTAATTGGAAAATTATTTCTAGGAGCCGCGCCAAAAAGACTTTTGTAGTATTCTGTAGCATGTTTTAGCAAATTTTCATCTCCTTCTATTACATTATCTCCATCCACAAGGTTTATGATTGTATTTCTCCTCTTCCTTCCATTCTCTATTCTATGAAAGAACTCGGTATTGTTATCACTTTCATGCAACCGTCTCCCACGGACTCTTCTGAACCAGTATAATTCCTCCCCTTCCAACATTTTAAGAAGATTACCATGTATTTGCATTTTTCTGTGCATCTCTTCCAAGCTTAACAGATCCACTTCCTCTTGTTACTCCAGCTTCAATAACTCCTCTTGTAATTTAATCTTAACTTTCTTTTATTCTCCTTGTTTATTGAAACCCCACCCCATAAAGTAATGTTTGAATCTTTTCAATTTCATTTGAATTCTAGTCAATACTGAATCAGCATGACATGGCTTTTCCCAAATTTGTTTAGCTATGGGACAAATAGTTCAAATATGAAATTAAGGTTCTTCATAGATGTATTTATATTTGTAGTCAATATCAAAGGATTATGGTTAGAAACTTCCCTAGGAAATTTATAAACTAGAACTGTAGGAAAAATATCTTCCCAACTTCTGCTCATCATAATTCTTTCAAGTTTCTCCAAGGTAGGCGGCACCTGATTGTTAGACCAGGTGAATTTTCCACTTGAAAGGTGTGTGTCAATAAGTTCTTGGGAGGACATTATAGAATTAAAGATTCTAGAATATCTGTTTACACTTCCTCCTTTGTTCTTCTCAGAGGTAAATCTAATTATGTTGAAGTCACCTCGCATAATATAAGGTCTATGTTTTTATCACAAAAATGTGGCAAATCAACCAGCAATTCATCTTTATTTTCTTTCTGAGTAGCACCATACACATTTAAGAAATTCCATTTTTTTATTTTGTACTTTGTCCCACAGATTTAGCTGCAGGATATATTTTCCTTCTAAGAATGATCCAACATCAAAGGCATCCAGATTAATCCCACTCAATATACCTCCAGACTTGCCTCTAGATGGTACCCACTTCCATAAATAACATTGGTTGGGGTTAATTTGTCTAATGATTTGGTCATTGATATTAGCTTTCATGGTTTCCTGCAAGCCAATAAAATGGAAATTGTGCTCTAGAATAAGTTTTCTGATAAATGTAGAGACACCTTTTTTTATGCCTCTACAATTTCAAATTAAGCCTTTCATGATGGTAATTTCTTTTTAGATTTAGCTAGAGGGATAGGGGGAGCAGGGTTTCCCTGTCCGCTCGCCTTCCCTCCCTTTTTTGAGGAATGATTTTCCTTCCTCCCTTTTGTTTTCCTTTGTTTTTTACAAGATAGGCTAAGCCTGTTGGGCACTTTCCTATTTCTTTTTGAGGAAACTATAATGAAATCATCAATTTCAGATGATTCATCTTCCCACTCCATAAGATTCTCATTTATGTTAGTCTCAATTTCTGAGGTTTCATGATCAAGAATTTCCTGATCACCTTGATTCAAGGTGCTCAATTTTTTCTTATTTAGAGCCATTCTAGCGTTTTCTAGTTGCCTAAGCATATCCACAGATGCAAATTCATTATTCTTAATAACAACACCCATCAAAGAGGATCTATTAATTAACTCATCATCCTCAAGGATAGAAAAGGAGTTAGAATTTACTGTTTTCGTACCTTCCAAACTTCTCTTCTTGTTAATTCCTTTCAGAAGACCCGCTTCGCCCGCAACACTGGTTTCTTTTAGTCTTTCACTAGCTCTTCTCTCCACCCTCGCTTCCTGCATCTTGTCACAGGGATGCACCAATTTCTTCAGATAAAAGTCAGCGTCTGTCTTACAGCTTTCCACCACTTCATTGTTTGTGTTATTAACCCCCTCTTCCATCAATTCAGATATCGGCACAGAAGTCTTGATTTTTTCTCTATCAAGTAGGATTTGATTTGTCCTATTGCATCTTCTTCATACTCACATCTTGCCAACCACTGATTCTCTCTGTTTTTAGAGGATTCCCTTCCCAGAGTTCTATTCACTTGGGCTGCAAAATTTTCACTGCTATCGTTTTCATTACCAGAGGCAACTACTTCAAGGTCGTTGCTTGGTTCTATGTTGCTGCTGGAATTATCTCTCCTTCTTCTTGGCCTCTCATGTCTTCCAGATCACCTTGTCATTGTGGGTCTCCATTCTTTTTGCTACTGCCTCCTTGGTACTATTGATTTTTCCTGGAGCAGATTTGAGAAGTCTGCCTTGCAGATCTCCATCAGTATTAGATACATATCCTTCCCTTCACCCCCTTCCCTGACTGTCTCTAGTAGTTGCAGTCACAAAAGACTTAATATTGAAGTCTTTTGCTTGACTGAACATTGCTATCTATTCTTGTTTTTTTGGGACTGGGTTGCCCTTCAAAATCACCCAATCTGATTGCTGCTTTCCGCCCCTCTGGCCGGGTGAATTCCTATCTTTCAAGCTCAAAGAAGAAATCATAAAGGTATAGTCCCAGGGTACTTTCAGCTGACTCAGGGACTAGATTAATATCTTTGCAAACAATTTTCACTCTCACATACTCCTAATTAAATCTGATTTTTTCATCAATTGTCATGGTTTTCCCAACCAAACTACAAACTTTAGCAATTGTCCTCATGGCTCTTTGGTTAGCTGGAATCCCTCTCACTTTAAACCATGCTAGTTGAAGCTTGCCCTTAGCACCCATTGTAGAATTCCAAGGCTCAATTAACAGCTAGGCATCCACACTTCTCACCCCCAACTTGAAGTTATTGTAATCTAGCACCATCTTAGCTATAGGGAATCTCATTGTGAACTTATTCTCAGCTACCTTTCTGGCAGTCCACTTCCAAAGATTTCCATTGATAATGTTTCTGAATTCCATTTCAAGCTGGTTAGATGTTAGCTCACCACTTATCACAGTTATCACTGTAGTGCTAGCTTTCTCTCTTGCAGTTTTTGAGTCAATGTTCTCTTCTATGAAGAAATAACTCATGTTAGGCACTTGAGCTGCACACAATTCTAGTCCTACATTCCACAAAGGCTCTCCCTTGCATTCCAGTGTGACAAGACTGGAGGAATTTCTTCTGTGAATTTCAATCTCCCCCTTTTTGGTGATTGATGACAGCACAATTAAGGGTCAAAAAACTATATAACTATTTTGAATCCAATCATATATGTGAGCTCCCCCTTAATATGTGCATTTTTCAAAATAGAATCAAAATGACCATGATCATCCTATTGTAAGAGCTCCCCCTGTATCCTTGCATTCGTGGGGTGCAAAGTATAGCATGAATATCATGGTGATGCATATGATAAAATATAGCACACCAACAAAGTGGAAATAAACAATACATCAAACCATGATCATCACACAAGCATTAAGTTCTATATCTACACTAACATAGCAAAGCATAATAAAAGGATAGATAGTAGCCACCACATCCACCACATGGTCTATGGTGAGCTCACTCCCCCTTTGGCATCAAGCTCCAAAAAGGGGAGGCCCTTCCATAGCCATCACTCATCATCATCGTCGTCCTCATCATCATCTTCACCTTCATCGGTAGGAGTGTTAGCTTCGTGGACATCTTCTTCTTCTTCTTTTGACTCCTCTCGCCCACCCAAGTCTTCATCATCTCCATCATCCTCTTCTTGTGGAGCCCCAAAGATCGTGGAGGGCTGTCCTATTTCTTTCCAAGGGTTGTAGAACATCGGTGGAGGAGGATAATCCATAGGATCACAAATGGGAGAATGTGGTATATCATTATTTGCCATGAGAGCCTTTTGCCTTTCCTCAATCTTCAATAGCTGCTCATCAATATACTTCTTGTGGGCATGCATCTCATCCGAATTGTGGCGGCCCACATTTAACATGCAAATAAATCTTGAGATAAGAAATTGAAGATTCTTTTCTTCTTTGAAGCACGAGAGGGTGGAAGACCTTGAGAGCTAGAGGGTCCATGAGACGAGGAAGGTCCTTATGAAGATGAAGCCCCATGAGAAGGTCCTTGTGGAGGTGGAGGACGAATAGCATGAGAACTAATATTGCATAGACGCTCAATGTGGCCTTTCTTAGGCTTATAAATCGGATGGCCCTTGTCCATTAAGATCTCCAACTCTGTCACTTCCTTAATCATAGTAAAGATGTAGGGAGCATAGTGACAACTATTCTTGGCTGAGTAGGAACAAATGATAATTTCTTCCCAAATGAAGTCAAACACACTAAACTCACCCTTCCCTAGGGTCATTCTTGCTAGCAAAATCTTTGACATATTGGAGATGTTATCCGAATCACTATCTTTGGGACAAAGACTGTACCAAAAAAGTTGGTTGAGCAACTTGTAGTAAGGAATCAATCCCTTGGTAGTACCATGCTCAATTTGCCCATAAGCACTATCATACATAAATACCATCTCACCATCTTCAATAACATTCTCCATCTCATGAATCTTGTATCTATTGTGATCATCTTCTTCATAGCCAAGGATGCTCCCAAATTCTGCATATGTCACAGAGAGAGACTTCCCTTGAAGAGTCCAATGCATTGTCTTATTTAGATGGTCAACTAGAGATTTGCATAGAATTGAGCAACAATTTCTTCATTCCAATCACAGTTGAATTTCATGAGGGGGGCAGGATTCTTATCCCTACAAGCTTCCCAAACTTGATCAATTATCGACAGCTCAATAGCATTGAAGTATGGCCAATTAATAGATTTCATTTTAGTGGTAGGATGACTCTTGCATAGGATCACAGACTTATACCAATCAGCGTGAAAATGTAGCCAAAAGCGAATATCACCTATGAAATCCTTTTGATATTGAGAGGGCCTATCATACTGTAGAGCTCTTATGTCATGCTTGCCCTTACGATAATCAACCTATGAACTCCATTGTATCCCTCCCTCTCTTGTCGAATAGGTTTGGACATGAAGAATGACTTGTTCAAGAAAATCCAATGAGATCCTCGCATTGTCATCAAGATGAGCACCCGGAGTGGAGGCATTCTTCATGTGAGGTCTAGCACCTTGACTAGAGGCGGCAGCGGGAATAGGCTTGCCCCTGCTCTGAGCGCACTTGGGAACCTTGCGGGCGACCTTCCTTTTCCCTTTGCGTTGAGCAATAGGAACCTCTTCTTCAGAATCGGACTCGTGCGTTCAGCAATAGGAACCTCTTCTTCGGAATTGAACTCAATCTTGGGAGTTTTCTCACGCTATTTTCCTCTCTTGTCATGAGCCATCTGATAGAATTTGCAATAGGATTCGGATGTAGTCAAGAGATGGTATGAAAGAAACAAAAACAGAGCCAACAGGCACCTATCGGAACTTCCGACCAGGAGTCGGAACTTCCGACAGGGCCCGAGCTCAGCCAATGATTCATGGAACGAGAGATTTAGCCCACCAAACTTGACAAGATCATAGGCATGAGTTCTAAAGCATATCTAAAGTCTATCCCCCAAAGGAAATCACTTAACTCCAACTACATTGAGAGATCGGGCGATGGAATTTTTTTGAATCATTTATCTCGAAGATTTCCCTCACGAATCGAAGAACTTCCGATGGGGGTCGGAACCTCTGATAAGTGGGAATCCAAGGATAGCAAGAGCAACGAAATCCCATATTTGAAACTTGAGATCCCCTTGAGAGATTGAAAGTGTAAAGAGAGAGAGAGGCACCAATGGTGTAAAAAGAGAAGAGTTAGGGTTCGAAGGGGTATCCAATGGGTATATATAGTCCCTGGCAGTCTATTGGAAGTTCTAATGGCGTGTTGGAAGTTTCGACAAAAATTAAATCAAACTCCTGATCACCCTCTGTCGGAGGAAATCTGATAGTTCTGATGGTCATCGGAAGTTCCGACTAAGCATCAGAAGTTTCAGTAGCTTACTTTCCAAACTCATGAGCATCCTCTATCAGATCTTTCTTGATACTTCCGGTGGGTGTGGGAAGTTTCGGTAGGACACCGGAAGTTCCTGTAGACAGTTGACAGTCCCCAAAAAAAGTATAGATTTCGAAGTACATAAAGATCTGAGATTTTGATATTTATGTCTTATGGACATATAAGACAACTTGACACTTAGTGATCATCCAACAAGCAATATTACATAACAATGATCACTTGAGTCAAGTTTTGATCCAAAGATCAAAATCCAAGTTTTGAAAGAAACTCAACATAAAGAAAATCATTTTTTCTATCTAGTCAACAGTCAAGTATGTGCAATAAGTCAAGCCAAGTTACGAGAATACAAGATATTTAGCTCATTCCTCAAAGCACAAAACCTTTGCTCATCTAGAGGCTTAGTGAAGATATCGGCAAGTTGCCTTTCGGTGCTCACATGACGTAAAGCAATATCTCCCTTAGCCTTATGATCCCGTAAGAAATAATGTCTTATATCTATGTGCTTTGTTCGGGAGTGTTATACCGGATTGTTAGCTAGCTTGATAGCAATCTCATTATCACACAAGAGTGGGATCATGCTAAACTCACAACTGAAGTCACTCAACATTTGCTTCATCCACAAGAGTTGGGCACAACAAGCACCGGGTGCCACATATTCGGCTTCGACGGTGGATAAAGCAACCAAATTTTGCTTCTTAGAGCTCCAAGATACCAAGGATCTACTAAGGAATTGTCAAGTCCCTGTTGTACTCTTTCGGTCTACTTTGCAACTGGTATAATCCGAATTGGAATAGCCAAGTTGATCAAAAGTGGAGCCCTTGGGATACCATAAGCCAAGGTTAGGAGTGTATACTAAATATCTCAAAATTCTCTTAACAGCCATCAAATGACATTCCTTAGGATTGGCTTGAAATCTTGCACACATGCACACACTAAGCATAATATCCAGCCTAGATGCACAAAGATTAAGTAGAGAGCCAATCATGGAGCGGTATACCTTTTGATCAACAAAATTTCCTTCTTCACTGAGATCAAGATGTCCATTCAATGCCATGGGTGTCTTGATGGCTTAGCATCGGCCATGTCAAACTTCTTGAGCATATCCTTTTACGTACTTGGTTTGACATATGAAAGTTCCTTCCTTCATTTGCTTGACTTGAAATCCAAGAAAAGAACTTCAATTCACCCATCATGGATATTTCAAACCTTTTGGTCATGATCCTACTAAATTCCTCACAAAAACTTTTGATTAGTAGAACCAAATATAATGTCATCAATATATATTTGGCAAACAAAGATATCTTTATCAACTTTATGAGTAAAAAGAGTAGAACTGGCTTTGCCCATTACAAAGTCGTTCTTGAGAAGAAAATCCTTAAGGCATTCATACCATGCTCTAGGAGATTTCTTGAGCCCATAGAGTGCCTTATGGAGCTTGTACACATGGTTGAGAAAGTTAGGATCTTCAAAGCTCAGCGGTTGTTCCACATACACCAACTCGGATAGGAGGCCATTTAAGAATGCACTTTTCACATACATTTGATAAACCTTGAAATCTGGTGAGTAGCATAGGCTAATAAAATACAAATTGACTCAAGCCTAGCTACGGGTGCATAGGTCTCACCAAAATCCAAACCTTCAATTTGAGTGAAACCTTGTGCAACTAACCTTGCCTTGTTTCTTGTGACTACACCATGTTCGTCTTGTTTGTTTCAGAAAACCCACTTGGTGCCAATCAAATTTTACAACTCCCATACCTCATTTCTTGTGAAGTTGTTTAATTCTTCTTGCATAGCAATCACCCAATTCGGATCATCAAGTGCTTCATATACCTTGAAAGGTTCCAAAGAAGAAACAAATGAGTAACACCCACAAAAGATTGCTAAACATGAACGAGTAGTTACCCCTCTTTGGATACTTCCAAGGATGTTGTCAATGGGATGATCCAATCGAATGCTTTGATGACCTCTTGGATGAGGCACTAATGATTAACGTTGAATTGGTCCATCATCATCATCTTCAACTTGTGGAGCATCTTCTTGAGCTTCACCAATTTGTTCTCCCCCTTGATAAATTTCATGAGATTGGTCTCACCGTGAACTTGACTTTGATCTTGGCTTTGTTGAGAACTTGGTGGTTCAACTCTTGTTAATGATGATGCATCATTGTTGTCCTTTTCAACCGATGTTTGAGCTTCAACTTTACGCGGTCTCGCTTCACCCAAGCTCGTTCTCATGATTGATTGACTTGGTGGCTACTCATCATCTACAAGGTTTTTATCAACTTACTCTACTTGAGAGCCGTTGGATTCATCAAAAGTTACATCTATTGTGATCTCAACACAACTGGTGGTTTTGTTGAAAACACGATAGGCGTGTTCGTTAGTACCATAACCAAGTAGAAAGCCTTCATCAACCTTTGGTGCAAACTTGGAGTTTTTGGGTTTCTTGTTTAGAATAAAATATTTACTCCTAAAAACTCTAAAGTGGTGCACTTTGGGTTTGTTACCGGTGATTATCTCATAGGATGTCTTGCCCAAATACTTGTGGAGGTAGAGACGGTTGATGGCATGGCAAGCCATGTTAATTGCTTCCGCCCAAAAACTATCCGGGGTCTTATACTCATCAAACATGGTTCGTGCGGCTTCAATGAAAGTTCGGTTCTTCCTCTCCACTATGCTATTTTATTGAGGTGTGTATGGAGCGGAGAACTCAGACTTGATCCCTTCTTTATCAAGAAATTCTTCAACATTGGTGTTTCAAAACTCCGAGCCATTGTCACTCCTTATCTTCTTGATTGTCAACTCATATTCATGTTGAGCTCTTCTAATGAATTTCTTGACTATCCCTTGAGCTTCACTTTTATCATGCAAAAAGAATATCCAAGTGAAATGGGAAAAATCATCAACAATAACAAGATCATATTTGTTACCGCCAATGCTAATGTAAGCAATGGGTCCAAATAAATCCATGTGTAGAAGCTTCAATGGTCTTGAAGTAGTCATGATGTTCTTGGCGGGGTGTGAAGCACCAACTTACTTCCCGGCTTGACATGCGCTACATAATCTATTTTTCTCAAAGATAACATTTGTTAGTCCTAGGATGTGATCGCCCTTTTGAAGTTTGGCCAAGTTCCTCATTCCAACATGGGCTAGTCAGCGATGCCAAAGCCAACCCAAGTTAATTTTTGCCACTAACCAAGTCCAGGGCTCAACTTTATCCGTTGTGAAATCAACTAGATAGAGCTTGCCCTTCAGGCGACCCGTAAAAGCAATAGAGAAATCCTTCCTTTCAAAGACGGTCACACCCTCATTAGTAAAGAGACAATTATAGCCCTTCTCATAAAGTTGTGAGACGAACAACAAATTGTATCCTAAAGATTCAACCAAATAAACATTAGAGAGAGTTTTATCATTTGAGATAGCAATGTTACCCTTTCCAAATACATCCCCTTTGCTATTGTCTCCATAGACAATACTTTCTTTTGGTGTGTCATAATGCTCTAGGGATGAAAACATATCCTTCTGCCTGGTCATATGATTTGAGCATCCACTATCAAGCAACCATGCGGTGCCATCGGATGAGTAAGCCAACAAAACAAGTTAAGCTCTAAATTTAGGTACCTAAAGAGATTTGGATCCTTGTAGGTTAGAGGGATACATCTTTGGAACCCGCACACTTCTAAAGATAGCCTTCTTTGTGTAGGCCCCAACATACTTGACCACTATTTTACCATTGTAGTCCATTGTAACCATGTAGTCGGTGGTATAGCTTGGTGAGGGCTCATGTGCAACCACCTTGTCCTTTGACCTTGTCATGGATTTTTCCACAATGTTTACCTTGGTAGTTGCTTCGACCATTGGCTTGACTTGAGTTGGATTGGTCTTTGTCACTCCATGTACCATATCCATCAACTCACCAAGGTTTGCACCCTAGTTGAACATGAGGATCTCCTTACCATTTACCACCTTGCGGTCATTCAACTTGATACCCTTGTAGTGTCCAAGCCCATCCATATGGCTAGGATGCCTCCCAGCCTTGTACTTGATCTTGGGCTCGGGCTTGGCACTACCTTCATAACCTTGTGCCACTAGCATGTTCAATCTTTTGATTTGAACATCTCTTGCTTGAATTGACTCTTCTAGCTTAGGAATGTTAGCAACACAAGCATTTACATATATTTTATAACTTCTTGAGCAACCTTCACTTGTGGAGACATTGGAGTCAAGAGTTGCCTTGGAATTGGTTTTGGTGCTTTCCCAAAGATCACTATAGTTAACTTCAAGGTCCTTGTATTTGACCGTTAAACATGAGAAGCTTTCTTGAAGTTCACTATGAGTGGCCTTTAGAGAAGCTAGAGATTCATTTGCAAAGTGTGCTCCTTTGACATCCTCTCATTTGAATCATTAGCTAGAGACAAGTCGATAGCCATTTTTTCAACCTTCACCTTTTCTTCAGCAAGGGCCTTCTCTGAAGCAAGGTTTCTCTCCTTTTCAAGGATGAGCAAATCTTCTTGCCTATCGAGAGACTCCTTCTTTTTCTCCAATTTCTCCATAAGATTTTTAATCTCTTTGTAACCTTTCTTTCCAAATTCTTTTATCATGTTAGATTTATATTTTTCTTCTTCATCTTCCAAATCATTTTGCATCTTACTAGATATGGAGGAAGAGAGAGAAGAGGAGGTGGTTGTTTCTTCTACCTTGGTTCCTCTTGCCATGAGACAAAATGGAGTGCCATCATCATTGTCGGAAGTGTTGTTGAGGAGTCTTATTGGTGTAGGAGACTTGAGTATGGCTAGAGTTGCCATGCATTCCTTGTTAGAGTCTTCATCACTAGAATCCTATTCTTGACCAACATGAGCTTGACCTTGATATTTCTTCTTGTAGTCCTTGCTCTTCTCCTTATACCTCTTCTCTTTCTTGTCCTTGTTTTTCTTGTATGGACAATCAGCAATGTAATGACCCAATTTCTTGTACTCACAGCATCTTCTTTGTGATGTCTTCTTCCTATAATCATCGCCTTTCTTGAAGTTCTTCTTCTTCATGAACTTCTTGAAATTTCTCAAGACCAAAGCGGTTTCATCATCGGTGCTTCCCTCATCGCTTGAATTTTCCTTCTTTGACTTGAGAGCCTTGGGGCTTGACTCAACCATGACACTTGAGCAGAGTTGGAAGCAATACTCTTGTTCATCTTTAGACTAAGTGACTTGGCCACATCTCTCTCAACCAACTCTTGGTGTAAGATTTCACCAAGAAGTTGATTAGGTGTCTTTATTTTGAAGTTTGGATCTCTTCTAATCATAGTGGCAAGAGTAGGGTTCCTTGGTGTGAAATTTCTAAGCATCTTCTTTTTGACCTTGTAATCATCCCAATCCGTGATTCCAAGAGATCTAATGTCCGGCACAAGGAGCATTAGTCTTTGAAACATTTGCCTCACGATTTCTTCATCAAGCATGACAAAGTGCTCTAGCTCTCCATGAATCAAATCCATCTTGCCTTCTCTAACTTGATCAGTTCCCTCATGTGCCTCCTTTAGTGTGTCCCAAATCACCTTGGCAATCTCAACGGAGCGGACGTTGTTGAACTCTTGAGCACATAGAAAGCTTGTGATGAACCTTACGGTTTGTGCATTGTGGAAGTAATCTTGAGCTTGCTTGGCTGTAGGTACACCATTCTTGGGTGGAGTTACACCTACAACCATAACTTCCCAAATAGAAGGGTGAAGCCTGTGATGTATTTTCATATCAAATGACCACTTGGGATAATCCATCCTATCAAAGTAAGGAGGTTTTCCCAAGTGGACCGATTGAAATTGTGAAGGAGGATATTGAGATGACGCATTTGCATAATTATGAGAAGCTTGATGTAACCCATAGAAAGGAAACTTGTTCCTTTCTTCCTTGATCCTCTTCTTCATCAACTTCTCCACTTTCTTCTCAATCTTCGCTTTCATCTTCTCTTTTGTTCTTCTCTTTGCTCTTAAGTCCTCACCCTCAAGTTCATCACTTGAGATAGAATCGTCATCAGAGCTTGCTTCATGAATAGAGGGTGGGCGACTCCTTCGTAGCTGGCCTTGAGGATCCACGGGACCTCCTCCAAGACCTGCATTAGCAGCAACTATAGCAGCGGCTTGAGCAGCGGCTTCTTTGACAGCGGTGGCACCATCCCCAACTAGAGATATCTTGAATCCCTTAGCAGTTAAGCCTTAATCAAGAAATTAGGCTCTGATATCATTTCAAAGGATCGTGTGATGCCTAGAGGGGGGTGAATAGGCTTGATCTGAACACCTGAAAATTCTTCGCATCGAAATTAAATATGTTGGAACTTCTGACACTGTGCTGGAACTTTCAACAGGGTCGGAACTTCCGGTACAGGGGCAGAACTTCCGACAGAGTAAAAAGTACTTTACGAAATTTAAATTTAAATAGGTTTTAGCAGACTACTGCAAGTGATCTTTATGAGAGAAACTTCACAAGAATATAGATTAGCACAAATCAAGCTCTAGGTCAACAAGAACTTGAAGAACACAACAAGCACACTAGATAAAGGATTTGTTTACCAAAATTCACTCCCACAAAGGAAGCTATGTCTCCGATGAGGAGCTCAGAAAGAGCCAGGTCCTCACTAACCTTTTACCTCTCTCAATCAACCACAAAGGAGGATTGAGTCACTTACTATGAATCCTCCAAGAGGATGGGCAATACAAACTTCCCGGGTGCACCACACCAAGAGGACGCTCAAACGGGCGATGCCGAACCGTCTAGAAGCAAGCTTCGAGAGTAACAAACATGAATTGAAGACTAAAGATGCTTCAAGTGCTCTTGAGATGAACTTGGTTAACCTCACACTCCAAGCTAGAGTCACACACCTCAAATCCTTCTCTCACCCAAGCCCTAGCTCAAAACTCTCAAAGATTTAGCTCAAGGAGGGAGTAGGGAGGAGTATTGAATGCTCTTGGATGTGTTTGTCTCAGGTTAGGTTAGCAGCAAATGAAGAGGGGGGCTGACGGGGTATAAATACCTGAGCCCCAAAAACTAGCTATTGATGTACTGTTAAGTGACTATCGAAACTTCCAACACCAGGTCGGAACTTCCGATCCTGATCAAATAAATCCGCTGAGTATCCCTTGTCAGAAGTTTCTAAAAACATCCGACAGGTGTCGGAACTTCCGATACTCATAGAAACTGTGAGAAATAAAATGTGCAAGTGTGTGATTAAGGTGTCTCTTATGGGTAGTTAGCATCTCAAGTAAGCACTTTGACATCTTCAAGCAAACTAGCCGCGTCCCTCTTTATAGTACGGTGCTCCTATACTCAAATTCAAAAATAGAAAGTAACAAATCGATTTTCCTTGATGCTTGAACACGTTTCCACAAGTACTCAGGGGTCCTTTCTGACACATTTGCACTTCTATAGATTTGAACCTATCAATTTCTCGATAAAATTGTTAGTCCCTTAATTATGCATGTCTTCAACACCAAAACCCACTTAGGGGGCCAAATGCACTTTCACCCCCTTCAGAATGCCTCCACCAATTGGCTTGCTCCTCACCTAGACCGCTGTTGATGTTTAGACCCAGCAACCTACCGAGGGGGTGCCCAAGGTAGTGTTTTGGTTAGTCGGGCTCGTCAAGTTAAGGAACTCAAAGGTAAACACAAACACACGATTTAGATAGGTTTGGTCGCTACATTGCATAATACCCTATGTCTTGTGTGTTGATTGGATTGAATTGCTTTGGAGGGGGTCCCTGCCTCACCTTATATTGCTGGGGGTAGGGGTACAGGTCGGTTGTTTACAAGAATACTAGTCGAATTCGACTAAACGAGTTCCACTCCTATTGCTAAGAGTACTTTTCCTAATCCTCGACTAGTTCAAGTCTTTGCCACGTAGACTAGCGATCCTGCAACATAGTCTCCATGTCAGATACATCTCGGTATCCAGCCTCATATTTAGGACTGTCCAAACCTTCTGGTGGGCCCATAGATATATGTACAACATGCCCCCGAGTACTTTTTAGTCAAATGCAGCAGTTCTGAATACTTTTGCAGGTTTCACCGACTAGTTTTGTTGCTCTTCGAGTGCTTCATCGAATTGAGTCTTCAAAAAGTATGCGAGCACTACCATGCGGCTAGAATGTGCTTAGGCCTCATTTAACTTAGCCTTGTATCCTTCAATCTTGAATCTTTACATGGGAGTGGGATGAAAGTTGCACTCCATATGAAGTAGCCCTTGAGCTTAGGTTGAATCGAAGAATTAGGTTGAGGGTCGATCTATAATTTGCATCACTTTCCCCTTAAAAACCTAGAGAAAAAACTTTTTTATCGATGGGCACGTGGCACGCAGCCCCGGAGCCATTATCCGACTAGTGTGGTGGGTATAAGGGTCAACCTCTAGTCAACGTGACCATCTTTTAACGAAAATCTTATCTCTTCCAAAAATAGAGGTAACTGCCAATCAGGTGCCGCGAAATCTTTGAATCCGTTAAACCTGAATATTTCTTTATTCACGCTGCTGTTACTTCACCACGGTTATAAATAACAGATGAAAACATCCCTTCCGTTTTACCTTTGCCATCTGTTGTTTCAACTTCCACACTGTAGCCCTAGTGCCGCCGCTGCCCAATCTCCGAGCACTAGCGCCGCCATCCCCCACCACTCAGTCCCTGAGTGCATGCGATAGAAGAAACTCATGACGTCAAGGATGGGGAAAAAAGCTGCTGCTGTGAAACCTACCATGGAGGACAAGAAGAAGAAGTCTGACAAGAAGAAGGAGCTGCAGTTGCCAGCGCCCAAGTATGGGAAGACAGACTAGACTGCACCGCCAACACCTGGTTGTGCTTGGAAGTGGTCATCTTTGAAGGAAGAGGAGATGAAGGTACTTGTGGCTGCCAATCTGCTCCAAGATCAAGACTTTATCAACTAGAGATCCACCTATGGCAACCCATGGCTACTGGAGGAGTACCCGGATGAAATGGTAATCTTCACCCACTTCATCGAATGAGATCTTGCTTTGCTGGCATCCGATTTTTTCCGAGGTATGTTGGAATATTATAAGTTGGAGCTAGTTCATCTAAATCCCAACGACATTCTGCACACTGCTATCTTTGTGCATCTCTGAAACTTTCTTGGGGATCAGGCCCCACTTCTAACTTTTTCGGAAGTTTTTCTGAGTGAAGCCGCAACTGAAGAGGGAGCACACCCAAGTAGCCGAAGGTGCCGGAATTAGATGAGGGAGAAGCTCAATAGCGTCTACCTGGATTATGAGCTAATAGACTCAAATGTTGGGTGGAAGGAGAAATGGTGCTACATTGGCAACCACGACCCCAAGCTCTCCAAGCTGATAGGACAACGCCCCACCTGAACAACTGGTAGCTGGATGAGCCAACTCACGGAGACTGCCTTTAACCCGAGCTACCGGTATGTCTGGGTGTACTAACTAGTCTTTCCGTGTAGGAAGATGTCAATTTGTACTGATCTGCACCTCCTCCTCCTGGATTAGAAGATATTTGTGAAGCTACCCCTCGCGTACATATGGCAGAGAGCGAGAGTGATGAGGAGGAGGAGAAAGTACTCGAGGCCTCCAGCAGCTCTAGTTTTGATGTTGTGGAGGACTTCGAAGTCAAGGCCCGACCATCTGATAAGGCTAGGTCATCCTCTGGATCGATGAAGCGTGCAGCCGATGAAGATCTTGAAGCTGCAATTCCTCCACCGCCAAAGAAGAAGTGGTTCGTTGCTATGAAGCGGGCCATAAAGAAGTCCGTCACCACAGAAAACATACCCTCCTCCCCTACGGTAATTACTTATGAAGAAGGACAAGATCCTGAGGATCATGTACTCCCAGTAGGAAATTCCCATACCACCATGTCTACTCAAGATGGCATTGGTGGTTTGCAGGTACTCGAAGAGGTGACCGAGGTGGAAAAGGTGGCTGCTGAGGCTTCTCAACATAAGCTGCCGGTCATCGAGGAGGTGATTGAAATTGAAGATGATCCAGAACCTCCGCTTGCTGAGGTGGACCTTGCCGGTACAAGAACTACCCAAAGCGCAGCGATGGTGGCTAAGGCTGGCAATGATCATGCCGCGACCATTCAAGCCGGGACAAAGGAACCATCTCTAACCATCAAGCCACTGCGCCTGATAGGGGAACCTTCTCTGAAGTTGAGGAAATCTACAAGGTATGCCTTGCTACTCATTTGAGTACGAATTGTAGCTCATGATTAACTTGTTTGATGTCTCTAAAATTTTGATGTATACAAGAAAATCCTTTGATGTGGAACTTGGAGGGCCTAGCCTGAAGCCCGCGACTGATGGTAGTAGCCACTCGGTCCAGAATGTTTCCCCAGCTCAAGCAAGTCCACAGCCAAAAGAACATACTATGAGGATAAGCAATCCAGGTGCTGTGTCTTGTATAGCAGCGTTGGTGCAAGATGTTATATCATTTTTTACTGATGTTGTAGTGCCAGCCCCCGAGCAACAAGTGCCCGAAGATGTGGTTGCGACTACCTCTGGCACCATGGCTACGCTCGTAGCCCCCGAGCTGGAGATAGATTGAAGTGGCGGAAGTGCTAGAAATCATGGCTACCGACCCATCTTTCGAGCTAGGTCCGTCGACAAGTCTTGCCTTGGTTCCACTCAGTACAACAAATTCTGAAGCTCACGTGGATCCACTGGTGGCTGGGATATTACTCTTGAAAATATCCAGCTGATCGATGAACCATTGTTGAACGTAGTAATGGTAGCCGGAATGATGGAGATGCACCGTCGTATCGGTGCTTATGCTTGATTCAGCTTCTTCCATAACTTGTAATTAGTAATTAGTACCCATACCCTGATACGAGTACTTACTCTGTGTTGCAGGATGTCATAAAACGCTCCCGTTGGAAGTTGCAAATGCTTCTAGGCTTTGGGGACTCAGTACTCCATGCTAAGACCCTTGAAAAAAGGAGCTTCCAAGGAGAGGGAGTACTCCTCCTGACTACTGATGAAGTATGACACACAAGCAGATGAATATCGGAACGATCCAACAGCTAGTGGAGGAAAAAGACCATCTCAAGGGGCGCAACAATTCATTGAATCAGCAAATGAAAGGAAATTTATCTTCTTTGTTAGATTTTGAGTACTGATTATGTTTGTAATATTGATCCTCTTATGTATTATTTGTGCAGTGCTCGAGAAGTCGAAAGAAGATCTCCAGAGTCAAGTCACCGATTGGAAGAACTCTTACTACCGGGTGACGGATCAACACGATAAGCTAGTATCAAGATATGAGAACCTGGAGCATCACCTGAAGAAAGAGAAAAGATGCGCGAAGATGGTGAGGGTGACTTGGTCAATACCATGAAGACCATTCAGGAACGCGAAACCGAGCTGGAAGCTGAAGGAGATATTTGAAGCAGCCTAGCCGATAGCAGATATGGTGGAGCCCCCAGTTGAGGGTGTAGAGCCCCGCCCGCTGTCCGAAGTACTCAAGGACGTGCCAGCGAAATTCACCAGCTACATTCAGAAGATGGTGAAGTCTGTCTCCAAGCAGCTACTGAGCTTCATCAAGTCCTTTTATCCTCAAGCTAATCTGGCTCCTGTTGCGGAGGGAATCGCGAAGGACTGTTTGGATGAGCTCTTTCAGCAGTACTTGCAAGAGATGGACCCCATTGCAGAAGAAGTAGCAAATCATCTAGTCCTTGAGTAGTTCTGTATGCAGAGCAAACATTAGTTCCTGTACTGTAAACATGGTATGAATACTTTGAAATGTAAATAGTTCTAAGTCTTGTTGCAATCTCTGCTGCTTTCGACTTGTTGTTTTAGTGCATCTTACGATCTTCCATGATATTTGCTCCTATGGTAGATGTAAGTGTTTACGCACAAGGCTTCTTTGATGAGCCTCTTCAGATACACGATGTAGAGTACTTAGGATGCGACTCCTTTATGCGGAGTATGAGTACTCAAGGTATCTGGGTAGTTAGACCTCTTGGGCGAGTAGTCTCTTCAGAGTTTTCTTCAATTAGAGCCTACCTTTACAACCTCTCTGGGTTGTATTGATGCTGCGCTCTAGAAAACCTAGAACTGCAAACTTGTTATTACAGGTCACGACTAGACAGACTTGTCTAATAGATAATATCTCAGGTAGTTTAGTTAACCCCCGAAGTACTAATGGCTTCTTTTCTGCAAGCCACTAAGGGACAGATTTGTCCAATGAGTTAACTAACTCATGAATTTTACTGCAAACTTACTTTTGCGAGCCAGCATTTGGACAATTTTGCCCAGTGAGTTGAATAACTCATTAAAATTTTGCATACTTGTTGCAAGACGCGTTTGGGCGATTTTGCCCAAGGAGCTAAATAGCTTACTGTAGTTGTGCAGACTTGTCATTACAAGCTGCGATTTGGGTGATTTTGCCCAGGGAGCTGAATAGCTCTGTGAACTTGCTTCTACAAGCCGCAATTAGGTAGAAATAAGTAGTCGAATTATGACAAAAAAATATGACTGCCTTATTGAATTGTAATTCTACAACTAGGGCCGATGGCCGATGTACATGGATATGTAAACTAGGGATAAAATCGACATAATTGCTTGATGTTCCACGAGTTGTCGACGTCTTCACTAGAGAGATGTTGAAGCCTATACGATCCAAGTCCAGTGACCTTGGAGATGATGAACAGTCCCTCCCATGGTGAGTTTAGCTTGTGCAGTCCCTTGGTGTCTTGGATAGGCTTGAGGACCATATCACCTATATTGAATGAACGTTCTTTGATGTTACGATCATGATAGCGGCAGATTCCTTCAAGGTACCTTGCAGACTGGATAAGTGCAGCGAGCTTCTTCGAGGCTATCTAAGTCTAGATGCCTTATTTCTTCTGCTGCATCCTCCTCGTACCGCTCGACTGTTGGAGATTTTCACATGATGTCGGCAGGAAGAACAGCTTCAGATCCGTAGACCAAAAAGTAGGGTGATTGCCGTGTAGGCTTCTATGGCTGGGTGTGGAGCCCCCAGAGGACATTGGGTAGTTCTTTGAGCTGTTTGCCCCCTTTCGTGTTTCCAATATCGTGCAACATCTTCTTAAGAGCTTAAAGTACCATCCCATTGGCGCGCTCAACCTGGCCATTAACCCGCGGATGAGTGATAGAGACATACCGGACATCGATCCCACTGTTGTCGTAGTATTCCCAAACCTCGTGATTGTTGAAGTTGGAGCCCTGGTCTATGATAATATGATTGGGGAAGCCATAGCAGTGGGCAATTTCATCGAGGAAGTCGAGTACTCTGTCTGCCTTGGGGAAGGTTACTGGTTTCACCTCGATCCACTGGGTAAACTTATCAATTACCACCAGTACTCGGTTAAATCCTCCAGGCAGCATGGGTAGTGGGCCAATCATGTCGAGCCCCCAGTATGCGAAGGGCCAAGAGGGTCGTATGGTGGTCAGCTTGTAGGCAGGGATGTGATGTTGCTTGGTGAAGAATTTACATCCTTAGCATCGGTGGACTAGTTCCTCATCGTCAGCGAGAGTTGTAGGCCAATAGAACCCTGCTCTAAAAGCTTTGCCCACGATCGAGCACGAAGACACATGATTGCCGCAAACGCCTTTATGGATCTCCTCCAGTATGTCCTTGCCATCTTGTCGTAAGACGCGCTTCATGAGTACTCCTAACATGGCGCCTCTTCTGTAAAGCTTGTCTCTGACTCGAACATAGTTCTTGCTGCACTGTAAGACTTGCTCTACCTCTATCTTGTCTAGTGGTAGCTTGTGCTCTTTGATGTAGCCAATGAAGGGAACCCTCCAATATACGTCGATCATCATAACCTCCTGATCTAGTGCAGTAGGAGCTTGATCAGTAGTTCTTGATGGTGCCGGCTCCATTATGGATGGCTTGTCTAGCTCATGGATGAAAACCTCCGCTGGAACTTGAGCATGAGTAGATCCAAGCTTGGATAGGACGTTCGCGGCAACATTGTTGTCGCGAACTACATGGTGGAACTCCAGACCAGAGAATTTGTTCTCTAGCTTGCGTACTTCTGGGCAATATGCATCCATGTTCTTCTTGTGGCGATCCCACTCATCGTTGACTTGATTGACTACCTACCAGTGAGTAGTCGTAGACTAGCAATCGTTTGATTCCTAGCGAAATTGCCAGGCGGAGCCTATGCAAAAGCACCTCGTATTCACCTTCATTGTTGGATACTTTCTAGAAGATTTGCAGGATGTATTTGAGTAGTTCACCTTTGGGAGATATCAAGAGTACTTCTGCGCTGGCACCCTCGAGCCTGAGTGATCCGTCGAAATACATAACCCAATGCTTTGGCCACTTTTCTGGCATTGGAAGTTGATTCTCCCGCCATTCTGCTATGAAATCAACTAGTGCCTAGAATTTGATCGTAGTCCTTGACTTAAATTCCAGGGACAATGCTCCAAGTTCTACCGCCCACTTAGATATTCTTCCCGTTGCATCCCGATTGTGGAGAATTTCTCCAAGAGGAAAATTTGAGATGACGGAAATGTCGTGCTCCTAGAAGTAGTGTCGTAGCTTCCGCGAGGTGAGCAGTATTACATATAGAAATTTCTGGACCGATGGGTATCTGGCTATGGAATCTGACAACACCTCACTGACAAAGTAAATGGGCCTCTGTACTTTGTATACATGGCCTGGTTTTGGTCCTTCAACCATGATCACCGTATAGACGATGTTAGTAGTCGCGGCGATGTAAAGCAGTAAGTTTTCATTGGATTTTGGCGCTGTAAGAACTAGTTGCTTTGATAGGAAGTCCTTAAATTGTTGTAGGGCTTGATCTGCCTCCTCGGTCCACTAAAACTTATATTGCCGTTTGAGTAGTTTGAAGAAGGGTAGGCCTTGTTCTCCAAGCCTTGAGATGAATCTGTTGAAGGCCGCCATGCATCCAGTTAGCTTGTGGATGTCCTTGATGCATGACGGGGCATGCATGCCGGTGATGGCGGAGATCTTCTTGGGGCTTTAATTCCTCGAGAACTAAAGAGGAACCCAAGTAGTTTTCCGAAAGGCACGTCGAAGACGCACTTCGTCGGGTTGACCTTCCACCAGAATTCTCGCAAGCTTGTGAAAGTTTCTTCTAAATCCGCAATCCGGTCATTGGGATTTCTGGTCTTTACGACTTCTTCATCCATGTATGCCTCCATGTTGCAGTGTAGCTACTTTTTGAAGCACTCTTGGATTACCCGTTGGTAGGTAGCACCTGCGTTCTTTAACCCGAAAGATATTGTTGTGTAGCAGAAAACTCCGTACGGAGTGATGAACGCGGTCTTAAATTTGGTCTTATTCCTTGAGAGCTATCTGGTGATACCTCGAGTAGCAATCGAGGAAACAGAGTAGGGCACATCCAGCTGTGGAGTCAATGACTTGATCAATCCTAGAAAGGCCGAAGGGATCCTTTAGACAGTGTTTGTTGAGGTCTGTGTAGTCTACACACATTCTCCACTCATTGTTGTTTTTCTTTCGCACCAAGACAGGATTGGAGAGCCACTCTAGATGATAGACTTGTTTTATGAAGCCCGTCGCGAGTAGATTGGCCAGCTCTTTCTTGATGGCTTCCCTTCTGTCTTGGGGGAATCATCATAGGCGTTGCCTTTTTGGTGTAGCTTTTGGATTCACGTTTCATGAGTGCTCGATCAACTCCCTGGGCACCCCTGGCATCTCCACTAGTTTCCACGTGAAGATGTCTCGGTTGGCTCAAAGGAAGCTGACGAGCGCGATTTCCTATTTGGGATCCAGCCCTGTGCCAATCAAGACTATCTTGGAGCTATCACCAGTTTCAAGGTCAATGGCTTTGACATCTACTTCGCTCACCGGCTTGACCTTGGTTGCCCCCGACTTCTTTTTTGGAATCTCGAGTTCTAATAGGGACAACTTCTTGATAGACTTGCATCATAGAATTTCGTACTTGGGTAGTTGCTGCTAGCTCCTCGACTTTTGTGTCGTAGTCGTATGACCTCTTCAAGTCTCCGCGTAGGGAGAGTACTCCCTTGGGTCCCAGCATCTTAAGTACTAGGTACACATAGTGCTAGATGGCCATGAATTTGGCCAATGTTGATCTTCCGAGGATGGTGTGGTACGATGTTTCAAAGTCTGCTACCTCGAACCGGATGTATTCTGTCCGGTAATGTTCTTTGGTCCCAAAGGTAACTAGGGAAACCATCTGTCCAAGAGGTACACTCGCATTGCCTTGGGCAATCCTATAGAATAGAGAGTTCATAGGGGTGAGCATATCGGTGATGTTGAGGCCCATCTTCTTCAGTATCTTGGCGAATAGGACGTTGAGACCGCTACCACTGTTGATGAGTACTTTAGTGAGTCTGGAGCCAGCGACAACCATATCCACAATGAGGGGATACCATCCTGGGTCTGAGAAACTAGTCCATTGATCCCTCCTAGATAAGGTAATTGGCACCTCGAACTATTTGAGGAATGTTGGTGTCACAAGTTCAATGGACAGTATCTCTCGAAGGGCGAGCTTCTAGGACCGCTTAGTAGCATTAACAGATGTTCCGCCAAAGATTATGTTGATGGTGTTGGATGGGTTCAGGAACTTGCCATTGCCACCATCATCTTCATCTTCCTTAGCCTTGCCCTTGTTGTAGAGAAGTAGATGGGAAATACCACACACTCTAATAAGGAGGGTGACCTCTATATATATGGCCAATATGGCTTGGAGTACAAGAAATACATCAAGTGTACAAGGAAAGGATAAATAAATCCTAATATACACATATACTTCCTAATACCCGCTCGCAGTCGAAGCGGGAGGATCACGGATGCACAGACAGAACCTAAACTCAGTAAACAAAGGAGTTGGCAGGCCCTTCGTCATGATGTTCGCGAACTGGTGAGAGGACGGCACATGGAGGACCCGGACCTCACCTAATGCCACCTTCTCACGGACGAAGTGAATATCAATCTTGATGTGCTTCGTGCACCGATGATGCACCAGGTTGGTTGTCATGTAGACAGCACTCACCTTATCACAGTAGACAATAGTGGCCGAAGCAAGCAGGACATGAAGCTCCTGAAGAATTTGACGCAACTAGCAACACTCTGCCACAGTATGAGCCACAACCCGATACTCTACCTCAACACTGGAACGAGACACTATGGTCTGGTGCTTCGAGGACCAAGACACCAGATTGTCATCGAGGTAGACGCAAAAGCCGGAGGTGGAGCGTCTAGAGTCCGAGCAGCTAGCCTAGTCGGCATCGGAGTAGGCAGTCAGAGACTTAACAGGGCCGGTGCCGATGTGAAGCCTGGAGGAGAGCGTACCCTTCACATAGCACAGGATGCACTTGATCAGGGCCATGTGGGGCTCGCACGGGTCATGCATGAAGAGGCACACTTGTTGAACTGCATACGCCAGGTCAGGTCAAGTCAAAGTGAGGTACTGAAGAGCCCCAGTAAGACTCCGATACTCAGAGCCATCCTGGAGCTTGGCGCCGTCGTGTGCCAAAAGCTTGGCATGAGTGTCAACAAGAGTCATTGTAGAGTGACACTCAGCCATGCCAGCACGCTAAAGAAGATCCAGGGCGTGCTATCGCTGAGATAGAAACAGGCCCTGGGAGGAATGCGTAACGCAGATGCCAAGGAAGTGGTGTAGGTCACCAAGATCTGTCATGGCAAACTCGGAGTGAAGACGCCCCATGATGTGTCGAAGAAGAGTTGAGGATGAGGCGGTGAGGATGATGTCGTCGATGTAGAGTAGCAGGTAGGCGATGCTCTGCCCCTCTTTGTATACAAAGAGGAAGGTGTCGGAGGTAGAGGCGACAAAGCTGAGCTGTCAAAGGAAGGAGGTGAATCGTTGGTACCACGCCCTCGGGGCCTGCTTTAGTCCATACAAGGACTTATGCAGGAGACAGACGTGATTGGAGGCAGTAGGGTCGACGAAGCTGGGAGGCTGCTAGCAGTAGACAGTCTCCGCGAGGTGTTCGTAAAGAAATGCATTCTTCACGTCCAGCTGGTGGATCGGCCATGCATGAGAAATGGCAATGCTGAGGACGGTCTGTATCATCGCCGGTTTGACAACCGGACAGAAGGTCTCATCATAGTCGATGCCATGATGCTGGGACAAGCCACAAACCACCCAGCGCACCTTGTGCCGAGCGAAGGACCCATCAGCATGGAACTTATGCCGGAAGATCCATTTGCCCGACATGACATTAGCACCAGGTGGCCGCGGGACGAGGCGCCAGGTGTCATTGGCGATGAGGGCCTGGAACTCATCAACCATGGCAGCAAGCTAGTTGGTGTCAGCCAGAGCATTGCGATAGTTCGCCCGAATCGGAGAGGGCAGAGAAGAAGTCGAGGCTGTCATGCCCTGGTAGTGGACCCGCTGGATTGCCCCAGTCACAAACCGAGTGACAGGGCATGGAGGGGCAGGTGGTGACAAGGAGGGCGCATGAGGCGCTAGGGCCGGGGGCGTAGGAGGGACCGTGGGCGCTCGCCCGAACGGTTGGAGCGCTTGCCGGTGCAGTTGGGGCACTTGCCGGTGCGATCAGGGCGCTCGCCCGATTGGTCGGAGTGCACACCGGGATGGTCGGGGCGCTCGCCCGACCGATCGGAGCGCTCGCCGGTGCAATCAAGGTGCTCACCCGACCGGTTGGAGCGCTCGCCCGACCGTTCGGAGCGTTCACTGGTGAAGGAGAGAGCGGTTTCCCGCCCACAGATGGAGCAGGGTACACTGTCGGTCCACGTACCAAGATGGCGGGGTCATCGTTAGTGAGTTCCTGCAAAACAACGGGTGAGGGCTGCGGCTGCTCGACGTCTGAGGACGGGGTGACCGAGGTGGGAGCAGGAGCATCGGAGGAGCTGCACAAGAGGAAGTCGAGCTGCGATGGGTGAGTGGGGTGGGAGGAGAAGGGGAAAACGGACTCATCGAAGACAACATGGCGAGAGATGATGACTCGACGAGTGTACAAGTCAAGGCAGCGGTACCCCTTGTGAGAGGAGGGATAATCGAGGAAGACACAGGCTGTGGAACGAGGAGCAAGCTTGTGGCGTGCCGTGGCTGAGAGGTTAGAGTAACAAAGACAACCGAATACACGTAAGTAAGAGTACTCGGGAGTAAAGATGGCAACGGGTAAAATCCGCGCGGATATAAGGTCCAGGTATCCATACCCGCGAGTAAAAAATCATGCCCGCGCCCGTACCCGCTATCCGCCATGGGCAGAAAACCGTGCCCGTGCCCGCTATCCGCGGATAGCGCATGCCCGCGGGCATGCCCGTGTACCCGCATAGCATTTATACAACAGTAAGGCAAGAGACAAAAACCATCAGGCAACACAAAAAATACAACTCTCAATTCTAGTTTTTCACCATGTTAAACAACCATAGAGATAAAAACCATTAGATAAAGGTCTAACCAAGCAAAAAAATAAGTCTTACACACATTAACAGTTTAACAAAAATCCAATCATGTTCAGTTTTGCAGTTGCCATGATTTAGCCATCTTCCACATAGACAAATAATACAGAAGAAAGTGAACAATTGCCCATGGAAAAGAAGAGCTTGCAATTCCTTCCTTTTCTTTTTGAACCTTTACAATTCCTTCATACAACAACATCAACAATAAGATGAAAACATAACTACCATGAGACTTACTTTTAAGTCCAGATTATCAGAACATAGAAGCTACCTAGGCACCAGCGACCGGTGGACAGGGCACTGGCGGACGGGGCAACGGGCGGATCCGGTCCTCCGGGGACGAACGACGGCGGGAAGGGGTAGTGGGGCACTGGCGACGGGCGGATCCGGTCCTCCGGGAGGCACTGGCTGGCGGTGGATTCGGGACTCGGGAGGCGCTGGATTCAGCGCTGGCTGGCGGCGCTGGGGGAGATGGCAGCGGATTCAGGCGTCCGGGGTCGGCCGGCGGCGGGAAGGGGCGGCGCAAGCGGTGGCAAGTGGCGGCGGGAAGGGGTGGCGCAGGCGGTGGCAAGGGGCGGCGCTGGAATGGATCAGGAGTCGGGCGCGGGGAGATGGGGGACGGGGTCACGATCTCACGGACCGGGGAGGTCAGGACAGGAGTGACTTGTTGCGGCGAGCAGAGGGAGAACCGTAGAAATGAAACCCTAGACTCTGAGTTTATATACATGGTATTGCGGTTGGGGCCACATGTCAGTCATTGGAGTGGGTCTGGCGGGTTTGCGGGTGCGGATATCATTTTTTCACGCCCGTGAGCAAATATCCGTTGGGTCTAGGGTCACACCCGCGCCCGTGCCCGCGGGCACAGAGTTAGACCCATATCCGTGCCCATCGGGTTTCATATCCGCGGGTTTGCGGGTATTTTCTACCCATTGCCATCTTGACTCGGGAGGCTGGAAATAGAGGAGGTGGTAAGGAATGTCATTCTGAACGGCAGAGCAGAGGCATCGAATCAGAAGATAGGTGCTGGTGGCGAGCGCCTCGGCCTAGTATGGGATGGCCATGGAGGCGTGAATGAGCAAGGTGCGAGTCATGTTATTAAGGGTGCGTAGGACACGCTCGGCTTTCCCATTTTAGGGAGCAGTATAGGGACACGTGAGGTGCAAGTGGACACCTCGAGAAGTCAAAAAAGATGTAAGAGGCTTATTGACAAACTCGATCCCACTGTCAGCTTGGACGCTTCAAATGGGAAGATTAAACTATGTATGAGCATAGGCGCAGAAGGTAGTGATGTATGAGGCGACTTCAGACTTGTGAATAAGAGGAAACTTCCAACAAAAATGCGAGAAGTCGTCCAAAATGACTAGGTAGTAGCGATAATCAGAAACGCTAGCAACAGGAGAAGTCCAAACATCATAGTGAATGAACTCAAAAGGAGCAGAGCTGCGAGAGCTAGAATGTGAGAAAGGTAAACACACATGTTTCCCTAACTGACATGAATGACATAGAGTGTGACTGTCTTTATTACAGGCAATAGATGAAGTCTGTCTAAGCGTAGCTATGGCAGTAGGACCAGGATGACCAAGACGGAGATGCCACAAACTGAAGAAGATGGCGAGGCCGGTGTGGGGCGCTGCAAAGCTAGCTGTTGGAGGTATGGTGTAAAGATCGTCGGCGCTATTGCAATGAAGGATCACGTGTCTGGTCGAAAAATCCTTGACAGAGAAACCAAAAGCGTCAAACTCTATGGTGCGGTTATTGTCCTTAGTTAACTGACGAACAGGAATCAGATTACGAATTAAAGAAGGGACGACAAGGACATTGTTAGGGCAAGTGGGAGGTAGGGGTGGTGAGTGTGGAGTTGCCACGGCACCTGACAGGAAGGGTGTGACCGTTACCGACAGTAATGAAGGAGTGAGAGGGAGGGAGGTGGGAAAGAAGAATACCATCCAAAGATGACATGTGGCCAAAAGCACCTGAGCTAATGACCCAGCGGCCATTCTGCAGCGCTATCTTGTCCAAGGTAGCAACCAGACCTGCCTAGTCCCAGGTTGGCACCTGAGTGGGTGCCTGGACAGGGGCGTAGGCGGCATGGACCTACGGAGAGAGGCCGAGGAGACCAGGGGAGCCGGCGCGCCAGCCCCCACCGCCCTGACCACCGGCCGGCCGAAAACCCAGGGCGCTGTAGGAGCTAGGCCTTGGACTGAAGCAGAACCACGGGCCGGTGGGCCATGGGGGGCCGCCACCATGGAAGCCGCTGCCGCCAGGAGGCGCCTGGAAGCTGCCGCCACCCTTCTTCTGCTGCCACTTCTTCTTGCCGCCGCTGCCGCCACCGCGGCTACCGCTACTGTTGCTGCTGCTGCCGCCAGTCTGGACTAAACCAGACGACGGGCCACACCCACCTGTACAGCTGGAGGATGAAGACGACAAGGAGTTCCCGACGAGGAGGGCAGTGGAGTTGGAGATCTTCTCCTCATTGGCGAGGCGAAGTTCTTTCAAGGCGAGCGTGTCCCGCGCCTGGGCGAAGGACGGGAAGCCAGCGGTGGAGTTGGCGATATTGTCAGTGGTGCTGGAGAAGCACGGGTTGAGGCTGCGGAGGAGGTTCAGCACAACCTAGGAGTTCTGAGTGGTATGGCCGACGTCGCGAAGGGTGTCGGTGAGGGTCTTCATGCGGCTGTAGTACTCAGCGATGGAGGAGTCACCCTGTGTCATGGAGTAGAAGTCATGGCTTAGGAAGATCACCTGGGATTGCTTGTTGGCATGGAAGAGACCCTCGATGGCAAGCCAAAGATCCTAGGCAGTCTGATCATCATCGATCATAGCGAGGTCGAGGACGGAGTCATCAACGGAGCCAAGGAAATAGGAATGGACGCAGCAATCCGCTTGATCCCAATCGGGAACCTGGGGACGGGGCGCCACCGTGCCGTCGATGTGCGACTTGAGGCTGAACTTGCCGCACATGGACTTGAAGAAGGACGCCCACTTGGTGTAGGTGGAGGACTTCATCATCAACGTCATGGGAACATGAGACTTAACGGAGATGGTGGCGTAGCGGTGGATGACGGGTGGTGGTGCATGAATAAGATGCAAACTGCCACCAGGGGGAGTGCCACCGCCGACGCCAGGAGGGAAGCTGGGGGGTGGCACAGGGGCACCACCGCTGGCGCCAACAGGCACGCCAAACAGTGGCACAGAGCCACCAGCAGGGACGGTGGCGTTGCCAGACACAAAAGAGTCGGCAGAGGAGAGGGTGGCCATGGCGCGCAGCAGGGAGGGGGCGCACGCGACAGGAGGTGTAGCGGAGGCTGGGCAGTGGCTTAGCAGAAGAGGCGTCGCCCTAAGGTTGCGCGCTGGACAGGAGGGAGGCGCTAGGGAGAGGAGAGGAGGCCCACAATCTAATCTCGTGATACCATGTAGAGAAGTAGATGGAAAACACCACACGCCCTAATGAGAGGGGGTGACCTCTATATATATGGGCCATATGGCTTGGATTACAAGGAATACATCAAGTGTACAAGGAAAGGATAAATACATCCTAATATACACATATACTTCCTCATACTTATCTTTGGTGCCAGACGGTTCTAGCAGGTCCTTCATGACTCTGCGTAGACTGAAACAATATATCGCAGAGTGCTTGTGGTATGGGTGCCATGGGCACAGTTTCTTCAGGAGCTCGTTGAACGAGGACCTATCTTGATTCTTGCCGCCACCTTTCTTGGATGGCTGTGACATTGCCATGACAGTATTGTCTAGCTTTCGCTTGCAGTTGTCACCTCCCGAGTAGTTATTTCGGTTGTCATTGTTAGGGCGATCGTTGCGGCTTTTGTCATTGCACTGGCCATTGTTCTGATTATTGTTGTTCTAGCCCTTGTTGTGATTAGACTCGAACATCTCGATCTCCCTGTCTTCTTCATCTAACCGCATCTATACCATGACCTTGAAAGATTTGACATCAGCGGGGGGTCTTCTGCCGAAGTCCTGGAACATCCAGCAGTCGTAGCGGCCATTTTTGAAGCAGTCTATAACGTCGCACTCCGTGATGTCCATGATTGTGGCCTTCTTGTTTAACTTGGGACAAGTCGATCCTATTGCCAATACACTGCATTGCCCCTACATAGTTGTTGGTGAATGCTACCTTGAGGTCCTTCCACGAGTCGATGGAATTCTTATCCAATGATTCGAGCTATGTGAGTGGCACCACCTCCATGCAGATGGGGAAGTAGATGACTTTGGTGTTGTCATTTCCCCTAGCAGCTTGTACTAACAGCGAGTAGCACCATAGCCATTTGATTGGATCCTGCTTGCCATCGTACTTGGTGATACCTGGAGGTTTGAATTTATCGGGTAGAATTATCCTCCTCACACGTCTTGAGAAGGCGGAGAACCCATTAGAATCATCTCCTGGGTCTTCGACTTCTTGCTCGCCCTCGCGGCGCCGTCCGTTGATGATGGTATGCACATCGCGGTTGGCGTTAATCTTATTACAGAGGTCTTCTGCTAGGCGCTCAGGTTCTAGGTTAGCCCCCACAGTGGCCACGGCCTCCCGAGGGTCCTGGCGGACTACCCTCTGCTCCAGCTTGGATTGGTCTTGCACCTCTAAGTTGTCTTGGTCTGGACGGAGGGCCTCTATGGCTGCTACCATGTTGACTACGCTAGGATGGGGAACGTTGGACTGACTATATTGGATTTTGCTGATCGAGTTGTTCGTAAGTGAGTTCCGCCAGTTGAGCCAACTGTCTTGTGTACTTGTTCTGAGACATTGTGCGGGTGATGAGATCAATAGACGCGATGGTAGCCAAGGAGTACGATGATGACGCGTTTGAACTGCTTCAAAGGCGTTATCCAAGTTCTGGATTGGTAAGTCTGCTGCAAGGCGGCGGTGGCACTCTGCTCTTGCAATGTTTCTTGCTCGTCGTCAAATTGTTTGAGCTTCAGTCTCTTCTCCGACAACATTTCCAGTGAGCTCATCCTGCGAGATGTCATCAGGATGACGATCATGCCGTGGGTTTCTATCCCGTTGCTGCTCTTCTTCATTCTCTTGTCTAGTAATGAGAGCGAAGAGTTCTTGTTCTGGAGAGTAGCTTCCTGAACTTGAGATGATGACCTCCGTGGTGCCGCCTTTTTGTAGATGGGAGACAAAGGAGTTCCCTCCTGGTACGGGAGGGTGTTGAGGTAGGAGATAAGGCATGAATCGTCGTCTTTGGTGAGAGTAGGTGGCTTTATGTTAGGTCAGTAGACGAATCTACTTTTGGGAGATGATGTGATCACTAGGTCCTACTGTGGACTTGATAAAGGGGTCTCCTCATCCGGGTCCGAGTAGTAGTCGAAGTTCTCAATCGTATCCATATCGGATTGTGATCTGGACAGGGCTGCCTGATAAACAGTTGTCGCGTTGCGGAGTCCTAACGGGAATTGACTCGAGTGGTAGTCTGACTTGCACGATGGCTTATGCGTCGGCTTGTGAAAGTCAATGCGACTGGCGGGAGAAGTCAAGTTGTACTCGGACTCGTCCTCCCAGCCTAACTAAGTCAGGAATTGAAAATTCATCAAAATTCTCAACGAGATCCTCCAGAGCTTGACGCTGGAGCTTCATGGTTTGCTGGTTCTTCATAGGGGTCGACGCAATGTGGCGGTGGAAATTTCCAGTGCCATCTGCGACGCAAACCCAGGAGCCGAAGACGAACGTCACGCCTGCTTCAAACGCGACGATTGGCTTGATGATGACTCATGTCATCGAGTTCGCCAGTGGATTCTCGGCGAGGTCCCCTACCTGGCACACCAACTGTCGGTGTTTAGACCTGGCAACCTACCGAGGGGGTGCCTGAGGTAGTGTTTTGGTTAGTGGGGCTCGTCAAGATCAGGAACTCGAAGGTAAATACAGACACACGATTTAGACAGGTTCGGACCGCAAGATTGTGTAATGCCCTACGTCATGTGTGTTGGTTAGATTGAATTGCTTTAGAGGGGGGTCCCTGCCTCACCTTATATTGTTGGGGGCAGGCTACAGGTCGGTTGTTTACAAGAATACTAGTCTAATTCGACTAGACGAGTTCTACTCTTATTGCTAAGAGTACTTTTACTAATCCTTGATTAGTTCATGTCTTTGCCACGTAGACTACGCCATCCTGCAACATAGTCTCCATGTCAGATACATCTCAGTATCCAGCCCTATATTTAGGACTATCCAAACCTTCTAGTAGGCCCATAGATGTATGTACAATAACCGGGACGGTCCAGACTCCGCATAGATATTATTATACATCTAAATATAGTGTATGTTTAGATGCATAATAATATCTATGAATCTAAAAAAACCAAAATGACCTACAGTTTAGAACGGAGGAGTACGTATTTTTTTGAATGAACGGGAGGGGGAAACCCTACTGAATTTATTATGAAGAAAAGGAGATTGAAGCCAGTACAAAACGAAACAAGCTAAAAGAAAAATGAAAGAGAAAAAGGAAAGAAAGAAAGAGAGAACAAAAATTCAAATAAGTAGGAGGAGAGGGGCACACGCAGGGGAGAACCATTACAAAGAGAAAATCCAGGCAAGAATAGAAGACCCAAGACAAGACTTTGCCCGGTGGGAGGCAAGCAAGGAAAGATCTTCAATAAACATCCGCTTGCAGTCATCAACCGAAGGCGGAATATTGTTAAATGTCCAGTTATTCCTTGAAGCCTAGATGCTTGCAGACATGAGAATGATAATCTCCGTGAAGAAAGGGACTGCCAGCGTTTGCTTGATCATGACTAGGATCTGAAGGTTGGCCTTGTGGCGATTACAGGAACACCAATAGACGCCCAGCAAGCTTTCGCGAAGTTGCATCGTAGGAACAAGTGAGCTACCGTTTCTCTTTTTTGTAGGATGCACATTTGTGTAAGAGTCCAGGTACATGTTCTTCCTTCCAAGGATATCTTTAGTGCTTAATCGGTCCTCAACAAGAAGCCAAAAGAACACTTTGTGTTTTATTTGACATCTGGATTTCCAAATCCATCCTATAACTGGGTGAGAGGTAACCTCTCTTGTGCTTGTGATTTGTCTATAACCTTTCCCCACCGAGAAAAGACCATTGCCCCAGATATAGGACCATTGATCCTTGTCATGTGAAATAGTAGTGTTGTGAACTCTATCCTTGTCATGTGAAATAGTGGAATACGTATTTAGTTGAAATCACAACCAGCTCTTGTTGAGCCCATTTTACCGTGGCTTCATGAATTTATGTTTTGTCTTTTCAGTTTTTATCCCCAACTGTTATTACATGGAAAAGTGTTTTTTTTTCATCCGTGTGTTCCGTTGAAACTTTAGCAATTTTGTTGTACTTCTTATGCTAGACCTTCTCTTAGAATTTGTTAAGAATTTGGATTCTAGATTTTTGGCATAAAATACATGCACTATAGTACCCAAGATGTCAAATTTAATCTTGGTTAGTGGTTACCTTAGGTTATTTTTCATAATAACAGAGTTTGGTAACTTTCAAGCAATTTAGATCCAATAGCTATTGCTGTCAATAATGATTAAAGAGTTACTATTTGTCCATTTTTATAGCACGTCCGTTGAGGAAACTTGGGGTTTAAAAATGCTTGCAAATAGTAACCATAAGATAAGGTTCAATAGCTTCTTACCTTTTAAAAAAATGAGGAGAAGAAAAGAAATTCAACGATGCAGAGACGAACGCCTTATCTGCTTAGGTGTGCAGGTAGCGAAGCAGCAAACTGCTGGCCTGTCCGCAATGCACAAGTGTTCCTGCTGACCTCCTACGGTTCCCTGCTCTACGTGAAGACTGAAGACTGCCCATTTGATTATTGCTGCAAGTGCTGCCAAACTGTACTAGTAGTACTTAATTCACTAAACTAACTTGATTCCGAGATCGCTTTGGCAGTTCTGTTTCACTTTGCTTTGTTATCTCTCAACCAGTTTTAAATTCAGTAAACTATTTTTATATTTGCACTGCCGTGTACTTATGGATGGCAACGGGCACAAATTACTCGCGTGCCCGCGGCCAAAAACCCTAGAGCGAGGATACGGGTTCTATTTTATGCCTAAGGACACAAGTGCAGCTTTGAGTTTGTACCCGCGAGCAAAATGTTAACGGGCATAAAAATATCTTACTTACGCCCGCAAACCCACGAACCCGCTACATAGTGCTTGACATGCGAACCCTAAACAACTACATAAGCGATTTCTAGGCTTCTCCTTCATTCCTCCAATCCTCCTCCCAGCCACACCCGCAAGCCACCTCTCGTCCTCTCCGCTCCCCGCATCTTGCTCCCCGCCACCACCTCCACCTCTCTGTTCCCTGCCGCCACCTCCCCGCCACCCGCCGCTTGCTCCCCGCCGTCACCTCCACCTCTCCGCGCCTCCGCGGCCTACCGCGAGGCTGCTCCGCCGCCCGCCCTCGCTCCCCGCTGTCGTCGTCGCCTGTTCCCCGCCGCCCGCCGCTTGCTCCCCGCCACCCCCCTCCGCCCTCCGTCGCCAGCTGCCCGCTGCTCGCCACCCCCCTCCGCCCTCCGTCACCCGCTGCACGCTGCTCGCCACCCCCCTCCGCCCTCCGTCACCCGCTGCACGCTGCTCGCCACCCCCCTCCGCCCTCCGTCGCCCGCTGCCCGCCACCCCCCTCCGCCCTCCACCGCCCGCGGCCCGCCGCCCCCTCCGCCACTTGCTCCGCCGCCTGCCGCCCCCTCCACCACCCCTCTCATCGCCCGCGGGTAGACTATGCCCACGAGTGACATGCGCAGGCACAACTTCTTGCCCGTAACGGGTGGCGGGCATGGGTACAGAGTTTACTTCGCGGGCGCGGGTCTGTAAACCCTCTACCCGCGGGTAATGTACCCGTTGCCATCCATACATGTACTAGTCCTGGATATTGGTGAATGGCGTCTGCAGTTTTGCAAATACAAAACACGTTTTCTTGTCTGCTCCCTGTGCGTCCTGGTCATGGAGTTGGGATGGAATATACAGTATGTAGTAGTTGAAACCTAGGAATCTAAGGATCACTTTTCTCCTTTCCATGAAGACCGCAATCCTTTCTCATTGTAGCCTACATTGAAGACTTTTCAAAGTTGGAACACATGCCATGGGGGTTGGTAAAATTATTGAACGAAGCGCAAGGATCGAAAAGGTTTAGATAAATATTTGAAAACCCAAGAGGGTTCCATTGATATTGTATATCACACCCAAATCCTCACGAAGAGACATAAATCTAATAAGGAACACCTAATTTCAGCCGCAACCGTGATATATGCACGAGTTTTTCAACCATGCATGTCACGTTAACCAGGAGCTCGATCTCCTCGTCTTGTTTTTGATAGAAAACAGTCCCTCTGATCTCAATCTCCTTGGTGTTGCGTGGGAGATCTCTTTCACACGAACCAACATATGCGCCGTGCAATTGTTAATCTTTGAACACCTGAATTGTTGATTAGTTTTGCTATGTTCACTTGTTAGCTTGATGCCAGGAACGTACCTGTCATCTGTGAAAGGGGCCTTTGACGCGTCCTGGTCCCTGTCATCCGACAAAGCAGAACAAATTATCCTACCCTGTGGAACAAAAAAGGGTAACTCAGTTTATTATCTCCGTGGTTGGCACTTGGCAGGACACAACGAGCTGCCATGTGAAAACAACAAGTACACAATCGTGCCGGTCCAAGGAGAAGGCAACCGGCGCATGGAATGTTCCAAGGAATATCCGCTTGGGCCGTTGACGATGAGCGCCCCTAGCCGGACTAAAATATGGGCCAATTATGGACGCGTAGCCGTTGTATATTTGATGACGTTGGAGGAGACGACGACCAGGGTGTAATCATAGAGTCCTGCTACCTATCGTTAGCTGCGGTTTAATTATTGATGCGGATTGATTTGTTTTGACAGGGTGATTGCTGTTCCCGTACCATAATTGTTGGTATCCTCCTGAGTGCGCAATGGGAATATTGGAACTGAATTTGTTGGCCAACACTTGAAGGAGACGACCACGAATTGGTGGAGTGCAGTTAGCTGATTTTGGTAGGGCTTTTCCATCAGTTTTTGGTGGAACTTTACCAGAGGCATAACTTCAAAATAGCTCCACCACCGAAACTGGGAAGAAGCCACAAAACGGATTACGCTAAATAGGAGGAGCTAAAAAAATAGCTTCACTGGCTTCTCCTCCCTCTCCAAGTATTAATTGACCATAAAATTATCCATATTGCCATTGACAAGCCATTTTGCCTAACGTTTTTCAAAACAGCTTCAACTCCATTAGAGAAGCTACTCCATCGGAGGAACCGAAGCAGAAGCCGTTTTGGTAGGAGCTGGAACTCTACTAAGGGGCCCTTTATATGGATGCATGTATGATGCGTGTTTTTAATTAGGGCTAATATCAAGCGCAAACCGCAAAGGCATCATTTTGCATACATGTAATGACAACACTTTTTTAGTTTGTGTGCCAAGCAAGTACAAACACAAATTGAAAAAACTGTAACGTAATTAAAACTATCCTACTTAATTGTACATTAAATTAGTTCCAATTCTTTAGTCCATGTTTAGAGTAACGAAAATGAGGAACTCCTGAAAAATGATATAAAAAATGGAGGGAAACGATAAACGACAAACAAATGGGAGATGCATATTGCCATATTGGTGCTTATTAGAGTTCACCTTATTTACCATTTATATTTTCTTGAGAACTGGACATCAAGCTATTGTCATTGCTTATGTATTCATCGGAGTTCAGAACTTTGTTTCTAGGCTACTACTACCTATCTAATTGTACACTCAAATCTAGTGATTGCTAAAATGCCTACAAAATTTGTGCAAATAATGTCATCCTTCTCAAATCCAGTTTGATTTATGAATCTGGACGATCTAATGTGCGTATAGTTGGCTGGATAATGTAGGCAAAAGATGTATAGCTCCATATCATGCATGCACGCAATGCTGTTCATTTCATATGTGAGCATGCGCGTTGACTCTTGGTTGCAACAATCAAGTTCATATACCAATCCATTTTCACTTCCAACAGCATTGGACTTATACGGGCATTACAATATACCGGTTTTTTATTTCGAAGTGCTGATCCGAGCCGCATGTTAGCATGCAGCGTACGTAGACGTAGCACTCACATGATCGCGCTCCTGATACGTGGCTCCGCACCTACGGCGTCGATCATCATCCCGCGCTGATGCAGTGAGCCGCCGTGCAACATGTGGCCCGTGTTGGAAGCAAGCGGCGCCGTGCTTCCACAGGGGGAAAAAAGACAAGCGGTGCCATCTGAAAACTGAACCAGCGGCGGCGCCGTCGGATCAAAGGGCAGGTTGACCAGGGCCTAGTGAATCAATCAGGCCTGTCAACGGGACCATCAGGGCATCATGTGACCGAGTGAGTGCAGCCCAATAAGGCCCATCTGGCTGTAAAGCAGGCGAGGGCAGTCTCCTTGATGACTTACTGTATGTAGCTCCAAACAGTCCTTTCCGTCTCAAGAATAGCCCGCCCAGGCCCATCCAGCATCTAACGGCCCTTTCCTGCAGCAAGTGGCGTGCGCAATTTACTAGTGGACTGGTACGGAAATAGAAACCGGCCATGCTATAAATGGGTGCGTTTCGTCTTTTACGTTTGCCAGATACAGACCTTGAATGAGAAGCCGTATGCCCGTATCATCATAGGAGTATACGTCTAGTATCAGCCAAAAAAAAAAAGAACAGCACTCGATCGGCGACGACAAATCACTGCTTGTCGGCAAAATTTAGCGTGCTCGTGCTCTTACCGTGTGTTTGGTTCTGGGATCGAAGTGGGTTGGGTTGGAGCCGACCCACTTCGATCCATGTTTGGTTGGAGAGGGTGGGGGTTGGGTCCAACCCAGTTGAGGAATATTCCTTATAGATCCAGGTTCATCCCATCCAAAAAAAGATGGAATCATCACAACCCACTTCTTCTCCGTTTCTTCTCCGTTCGCCCTGCCCGCGTCCGCCCGCCCGCCCGACACCGTCGTCGCCCTCCATTGGCGCTGCCGCCGCTGCCCGCCTGACCCTCCATCGCCCTCCACTGGCACCGCCCTTCGCCCACCGGACGCCGGCGCCGCCCTCCGCCGCCACCCTCCACTGGTACCAACGGGGAGGTGCGTGGGCGAGCTCGAGCCCCGCCGCTGGCCGAGCGAGCTCGGTGGGGAGGATGGCTCGAGGAGGAGAAGAGAGGAGGATGGTTTGGTGGGAAAGATGGAAGGGAGGGGGAAAATAGAGAGAGGGTGACAGGTGGGCCCCGTAGCTAAACGGTGGGGCCCACAACTAACGGTGTTAAATGGACATCCATCCCAACCCTCAACCTTTCCAACCAAACAAAAGACTGGGTCAGCTCCAACCCACCTATCCAAACATGAGATGGGTCGGCTCCAACCCAACCCACTTCGTCCCAAAACCAAACGGACCCTTAGTTTCTGCTTTCGACGTGGCTGGAGAGGGAGGGCTCTCCCGATAAGCATAGGTCAAGAGCTTTCCCGTCCACCACCACCGCACCATGTCTGCTCGGTAAAAAATATAACCACGCACTTTCTTCCCGGCTGAGACACCAAGAGCTTTCACGGCACGCGCCGCCACGTGAAACACCCACGGCCAGGGTTCGCCTCACCGGCGTCGTCGACTGCCCTGCTCCCCCCTCCCCCCTCCTTCACCCTCTCCATCCTCCTCCTCTACCCCCGCTCCTTTGCCGCCCCTCCATATCTGGTTTCGAAGCTCCCCCGCCTCCTCCGCCGTCCCTCCCGGCTCCGACGGTGCTGCCGCCTTCGGATCCGCCGCCCAGAACCTGCCGCCAATAACCACTACATTGATTCCCCCGCCATTCGACCCTTCCCCTTCCCCCTTCCCCGCCCCTGCTTCTCTTTCGGATGAACTCCCCCGCCTCCACCTCGCCTCTTCCGGCTTCGGCGGCGGCACCGCCGTCGGATCCGCCGCCCCAGCATACGCTCCCGCCCTAATCTGGCGCTGGATCCACCACCCTGATGCCTGCTCCCCCGCCGCTGACACCGCTCGACCGCCATTCTCCGCCACCACGGCGGGCGGCGTAACCGTCGCCTCGCCCACACATCGACCCCACCACCGGTCCAGCCGCCTCCACCGACCATCCCTTTATACCCTGCATGTACAAGCCCCCTCCCAACCCCAAACCTGAAACCCTAACCTCAACCCCAAACCCTAACCCAAATCGAAGCTCGCCGGAGTTGGAGTCGTCGCCGGAGGAGACGAGGTGATCGCTAGAGGAGGAGGTCACCTGGTGTTGTTATTTGTTACTTCTCCATTTCCTTTCCCCTTTTGTCTGCCCGACGTCCCCTTCTGTTTCCAAATCGAGGGGCTCTCTCGATAGCGCTAAATCGAGAGGGCTCTCGATGTAGATTTTGCGTTCTGCTTTTTACATGTACTCCTTGCGTGGAGCATATACGTGAGGTTGACCGTTGACGCATCATGCTTCTAGGTTTCTTATGCATATCATTATATTAAAAAAAAGTATAATACTTCCTCCGTTTTATCTTTGAAGTTAAAAAAAACTAAAAACGACCTATAATTCAGACGGAACGGAGTGCATGTATACTTACGGTGTAACCGTGTAAGCAAAAGGCAGGCAATGCATGCCTAGTACTATAGCGAAGCGAAGAAGAGCCAAAGCATGCTAATTGCTAAGACTAGTACCGGCGGAGAACTGAAGAAGAGTCAAAATCTCTCAAACAGCTCGAGGTGGCAGCGCAGGCTTGACCCCGCGCCCAGTCGGCATGCAATGCAGATCGCTGAAACTGGTATGGACACAGGCGCGAGAACTTCCCGTGCCGCACTGCCGCGGTGCCGCCGGCCATCGCTCCGCTGCGCGCGCGCAAGGCGATCCAGATTCCAGAGAACGACGGGCAGAGTGCGCTACGACCACTATTAATCTACGACTGATTTTTCTCGATGGATTCAAATAATGTTATTAATAGTGCATTGTCTGTAACGATTTGTGAATTTTCACCATAGAATTGCAAATAGCCCATCCAAACTAGAATTCAGATTCGATTTCTGAAATTCATGCTTGATTTCTGTGACAAACCTCGTAAATCGTCATAGATTGAAAGTGAAAATCGTTACGGATTTGATACTATACTCAACCACAATTTTAACAAAACAAATACCTCACATACTTTAAAAAACTAAAATGATTTTGTTTTCTAAAAATCGTGGGTGCAGTGCAGGGAGGGGAAAAGAAAAAATATATGACGCTTTTGGGGAAAAAAAAGGCCAATGCAATGGAAAAAATAACTTGCAGGAGGGATGCGTGCCTGCCCTGTGGGCCGAGCCCGCTTCCCGCTGGCCATCGGGGAAAAAGTGGCTGACGGCTAGTACTAGCGATAGGAAGAAAAAAAAGTGATGAACAAAATAAAAACACTGGACCACCGAACTACTCCCTCCGTTCCAAATTATAGGTCGTTTTGGTTTTTCTAGGTTCATAGATATTATTATGCATCTAGATATAGTGTATGTCTAGATGCATAATAATATCTATGAATCTAAAAGAGCTAAAACGACCTATAATTTGGAACGGAGGGAGTACTACGTTGCTGAGATGCAAAGTTTTTAATATGGATAGAATTTGATGGTAGTTGGCAGGTTTTAATATGTAAAAATGTAAGTTCGTGGGAGATTCGAACCTGGGACCTCGCACAAGTCTACCGACTTTTTTATTTTTTTAGTCTTTTTTTTAAAAGATTCTCACAAATAGGCTCCTGGCGGAAACATTTCCAAATCTGGATCCTTAGCTTGGCGTCATTCACGCTGGCGCCAAACTTACATGTCTCGGCGCTAGGGGGTTCGGCGCCAAGGTCGTTGCGCCGTCGGTGACGTGAGTGCTGATATGGCAGCGGGCTTGGCGCCAGCGTCAATGGCGCCAAGCTTGGCGCCGTAGACCTTTGCGCTGAGCTGTTACCCCATAGCTCCCTGCGTTTCGAATGAAACATGTATAATTATTCCGGGAAGCATGCAACAAACCACACTATGTTTCAGCTGGTTAGGACGTGCGCATCTTATCCTAAAATGTATAATTATCCTAAACATGTATAATTATCCTAAAAGTCTAGGTTTGAAACCCAGCATTGAATCTTTTTTGCTACATTTTATCTTTTTTCTCCTTAAATGTCTAAATTTGTAGCAAGGGAGCCTTGTTTGGCGCTGAGCTGTTACCCCATAGCTCGCGGCGTTTCAAATGAAATATGTATAATTATTCCGGGAAGCATGCAACAAACCACACTATGGTTTAGCTAGTTAGGACGTGCGGATCTTATCCTAAAGGTCTTAGGAACAAGGCTCCCTTGCTACAAATTCAGACATTTAGGGAGAAAAAAGATAAAATGTAGTAAAAAAGATTCAATGCTGGGGTTCGAACCTAGACTTTTAGGATAATTATACATGTTTAGGATAATTATACATTTTAGGATAAGATGCGCACGTCCTAACCAGCTGAACCATAGTGTGGTTTGTTGCATGCTTCCCGAAATAATTATACATATTTCATTCGAAACGTAGGGAGCTATAGGGTAACAGCTCGGCGCAAAGGTCTAGCTTGATGCCAAGATCTACGGCGCCAAGCTTGGTGCCAGTGTCGATGGCACCAAGCTTGACGCCATCGACACTAGCGCCAAGCCCCCTGCCATGTCAGCACTCACGTCACCGACGGCGCAACGACCTTGGCACCAAACCCCCTGATGCCGAGACGTGTAAGCTTGGCGCTAGCGTGGACGGCGCCAAGCTAAATATCCATATTTGAAAATGTTTCTATCATGAGTCTATTTGGGAGAATCTTGGAAAAAAGGGTTAGAAAATAAAAAAGTCACCAAGTCCTAGCATCACCCTCCCAGCGCGCTGTGGTTTCTTTAGAGCTTCGAGTAGGAATTGTTTTGTATACTAAGGGCCTGTTTGGATCCAAGGGCTAAATTTTAGTTCTGCACTTTTAGCCCAAAATTTAGCTCTTGGGATCCAAACAGGTGGGCTAAAAGTGACAAAAAGCTAAAATTTTGGAGCTAAAATTTAGCCCCCAAAGAGGCCCTAAAAGGAGCTAAAAGTGATCCTGGACACTCCTTACCCCTCCCCTCGCATAGCACCCTAGGCACGCGCCCCTCACCCTCACCCGCACCTGCCCCTCGTCCTCATCCGCAGCTCTCTCCTCCCCTGCACTCTCTCCCTCCCTCCCCGCGTGCTCCTCCCGGCCCCACCTCCTTCGCCCGCCGCCGCCGTCTCGCCGGCCCCGCCACCTTTGCTCTACCCCACGGCGCCGCCGCCACTTCCTCCGCCTCCGCACCTGCCCGTCGCCCTCATCCGCATCTCCCTCCTCCGCGCAGGCCGCCGCTAGCTCTCGCACACCCCTCGCGCCGTCCCGCTCGCCAGATCTCCACCGCCTCCGCCCGTCTCGCCCGATTCCCCCCGCCTCCCCTTCTTCTCACATCGCCGCCGCCACCACCCTCTCCCGCATCGCCGCCGCCGCCCCTCTCGACGACACTTTCGCCAGATCTACACCGCATCCCTCTGTCTCTAACACACTCCCGCATCGCCGCCGCCACCCCTCTGTGCTGAGTTCACCGCCGCCGCCCCTCTCACCAGATCTACATCCCGTCCCCTTCCCTTCGCCACACTAGTCGCCGGAGCACCTCAACTGCCTACATCCGCGCGCCGTCGATGGACGGATTCGGCGATGACGGCACCAGGGACTTCTTCTCCGGCAACTTCGACCTCTTCCCCGGCGAGGGCAGCCAGTATCCGGGGTCGGGATCCGTCAGTGGTCCCCGGATTGGCATTGAGACACTGGACCTCAACTCGCAGGCGAATGACTGGTCGTCGATGGCGGCGTATCAGGGGATCCTGCAATCCGGCGCACTGGCGGCGTTGGAGAGCACGGGGCCTCATCACTCTCAACCGCGCGGTGGCAGAAGAGGTACCTCTCGCACACTCGGTTTACGCAGTGCTCGGAGCTGTGGCGGAGCCGTAGGAGGCCGCGGTGAATGGTCGCCGTCCAGTCGCGGCCGCCGCGGTCGGTTGCCACCGGTTCCCGCCATCGGTCGTGGTATGCGTGGAGCTTCCTCGGTGGCGGCTGGTGCATCTGTAGGCTGTGGCCGCGGTCGACGTGTTGGATGGCAGGGCAACAACGACGACGACATTGAAGACAACGAAGTGGAAGAAGTGTTTCCAAGCCGTCAGGTATGAGTCCTAAACCCTTGATCTCAGAGAAGTGCATGAGGTTCACTACTGCTGTTAGAGTAATATGAAATGCTTGTTCTTGTGATGCATATTAGCCACCACTTGAAGGTGATTTCGTAAGAGGTAAACCAAAGTGAAAAGCAAATTTTATTGCTTGTGGTTTCTTGGTCTTTAAGCTGTCACCTAGGCAACAAAGCACTCAAGGGGAGTTGGTGGTTGCCAGCGCCTAACCAAAAGCTGTGTGTGTGTGTGTGTGTGACAGAGAGAGAGAGAGGGGGGGGTTACAGAGGAAGAATAAGGGGGGGAACCAGTCATCAAGGCCAATCAGCTACACTTTTTTGCAAGACTAACAGCGACCTTAGTACATTATTTATGAGATAGATTATGCATGTGTATTCGAGTTCTGATGTAATTTCTCTTATGATGCATATGGTAGAATAAATTAGACAGAGGAAGTTGGTCATCAGAGCAGAATAACAACCTGTTGTGTCAATTACTTGTTGATCAAATTGAAATGGGTAACTACATTAAAGGGACTATGACAGCAAGAGGGTATAAGCTCGTCATAGAAAAGTATTACTGCGGTTCAGGGCTGAGGCATGATAGGAAACAGATATCTAATAGGATTAGGCAGCTCAAGGGAATGTATCAGTTCATAAAAGACATCCATTCCGACAGTGGTTTAGGCCGTGATGAAAATGGGTGGCCTACTGCAACCTTGGAGTGGTGGGAGACTGCAACAAAGGTACTTGTTGATCTATCATATGTGCAGCTAGCAAGGATCCATCTGATTGCAAACTTACTTGAACTACTACATGTGCAGAAACATCCAGAATGGATGAAACTAATGTATGGGCCTCCTGAGTATCTACCACTGCTTGAGCGTATATTTGATGGTGTAGTTGTGGATGGTTCAAGCTCTTTTGTGCCAGGATACACCAATGCAGATGATCAAGAGCCTGAAGAGCCAGAGGAGCTTGAGGAGCCTAAAGAGCATGAAGAACCTGAGAAAGAGATGCCTGAGCAAGATCTACCTCCAGAGTATGCACACAGTCCTATGAGTACAAGCAGCCGCAAGAGAACCAGTAGTACCAGCACAACAGCTTCAAGTCCAAACAAGAAGACCAAAAGCCCAATGGTCAAAATGATGAAGGATTACATTAGTTTCTCTTCTAAGCAACAAGCTGAAAGAAATCAGTTCATCAAGGAAGCTATCTGTAATAGGCAAGACAAGAAGATGGCTCTGTTGGACAGCACCATTAGGCAGGCTCAGAAATTAGCTTTGGAGTGTGGGGTGGATGAAACTAGTACTGAGTACTATGCTGTTTCTCAGATCTGCTTAAATGATTCCTTGAGGCAGTTCTTCATTAACATATCCACAACTGAAGGAAGGCTGACCTTCTTGAGAAGATATTGCAAGCAGCACAACCTAGATTAGGATTATGTCTTTGTGGTGAAGGAAACTATCTGTACTAATTCAAGTAACATTTCAAATAAATTTGTTTGAACTGCTTGTGATCAATGCATTTATTTGACCTGTTTGTGCTGATTGAATTATGTCACTGATTGCTGATTGTATTATGTCACTGATTGCTGGTTGAATTATGTCATTGTATTGAGTTTTTGTATGGTTCACTGATTGATTTTTTGTATTATGTCCAGGATATGGATGTAGACAGTGACTCAAGTGAGGATGAGGTCTTGAGGCTTATTGCTGAGGAGGACAGTGAATATGAAAGGCAATTCACAGAGGATCTACTGCTGTTTGGTATGTATAATGACACCTACTTCAATAAAACTAAGAAGAGAAAGACGGTTGAAAGTGGTCATGATTGGGTGATGAGAAATCTAGCAGATAGTGTGCAATGCTATAACATGTTTAGAATGAGTAGAGAATTGTTTGATCGTCTGCATGATTTGTTGGTGCAATCTTATGGCCTAAAGTCCACATCAAAGAGCTCTTCAGTAGAGGCCTTAGGAATGTTTCTTTGGATAGTTGGTGCACCTTAGTCAGTCAGACAAGCTGAGAACAGATTAGAGAGATCATTAGAAACAGTTCATCGTAATTTTGACAAAGTTTTGAAGTGTATCATAAAGCTAGCAGCTGACATAATCAAGCCCCTCGACCCTGAATTTAGAACAATGCACCGTAGGTTACAGAATCCTAGATTCTTTCCACACTTCAATAATTGTATAGGTGCAATAGATGGCACTCATATACCAGTTGTCGTGCCAAGTAACAAGGTGGTGCAACATCTTTGTCGAAAGGGCTTCACTACACAGAATGTGCTTGCGGTCTGTGACTTTGACTTGAGGTTCACGTTTGTTCTTGCGGGCTGGCCTGGTTCAGTACATGACATGAGGGTTTTCAATGATGCAACAGACAAGTACAAAGACAAGTTCCCACATCCCCTCCTGGTATGTTATGCCTATGTTTGCACATTCAGTACGTAAACCACTTCGGTTGTAGCTTTTGTTTGTAACAAGAATGTTCGTATTTGCAGGGAAGTTTTACCTAGTGGACTCTGGATACCCCAATCGGCCTGGTTATCTTTCACCTTACAAGGGAACGAAGTACCATCTTCCAGAGTTCAGACAGGGGCTGATGCCCAAAGGTATGAAAGAGACCTTTAACTTCGCTCATTCATCTCTTAGGAATTGTGTGGAGAGGTCATTTGGAGTTCTTAAGATGAAGTGGCGGATTTTGTTGAAAGTGCCTAGTTATCCAATGCCAAAGCAAAGTCAGATAATTGTTGCATGTATGGCACTTCATAACTTTATTAAAGAGAGTCATATGGAGGATGAGGACTTTGATCGTTGTGACCGTGATGAGAACTATGTTCCTCATGAAGCATCAACCTCTCAACCGCCACAACAAAATACTCAATTAAGGGACGAAGATACAAATATGAATGCATTCCGTGATCAAATAGCCTCAAGTTTGTATAATAGATCGTAGAGTATTTTATTTCTTGTAGTTGATCGTAGAGTATTTGAATTGTATGTTTGAACGATGATATAATTGTACGAATAAAAACAATTCAATGTCCAGGAGGAACAGCAGCGTGTTCCTCCTGGCCGGCGCCTGTTCCTGGCCGGCGCCTGTGCATGGCCGGAGGAAGTAGAGGCCTGGGCGTGCATGTGCATGTGCCTGTGCATGGCCAGAGGAAGTGGAGTCCTGGGCGTGCATGTGCATGTGCATGTGCATGGAGTCAATAAAAATGAATTTGAGACATGCATGTTGTTTGAATCAATAAATGAGGGAAAATCAGTCATTAGCTCAAGGAAGACTACCTTTTAGCTCTTGCATCCAAACACCCCACAAGGAATAAATTTTAGGGGCTAAAATTTAGGGACTAAACTTTAGCCCATCAACTTTGGATCCAAACACCACCTAAGATGTTACCTTTTCGGCCACTGGTCATCACCACACGGCAGCGCACTACTGGCTAAGTGGCGATGGCACGGATCGCCCTCCCCTACAGTTCACGTTCAACCATTTTGGCCAATACCGTTGCACCACGTGGTGTAGCTAAAAAGAACAAAAATCAAGCAAAATAGCATTAAGGCAGGATTCAAACCAGGGACTCGCAAGGTGTGAGGAGCACCATTGCGCTACTAAGTTGTTTTCAAATTTGGAGGCGAATAACCTTATATAAACAATTATAATCATCAACTAATTTGAGATGAAGAACACATGCATAATTGATCTTTCTCTTTTTAATCTACAATAAAAATTTGTATTCGGTATTTCTTCGTCATATTTAATCCAAATTTGATGCTTCTTTTTTCTATTTTTTTTCTAAAATCACTCTTTTTCACTTAATGGAGTTTATTTGTAAGTAAATTGCTATTCCTTGTACCTTTTTATATGGCTTTGTCTTCTTGCACTAAACTACAAAGTAGAAAAACATTTTTTTTCACAACAATTGCTAATGTAACTTCATATTTCCTAATACTAAGGTAACTTAAGGTTGTGTCCAAATTTGAGGTGCATATGAGTTCAGAAATGTTTTAAGGTATGAAAATTTAAACGTTTGAGTTGAGTTATATGAAACTATGTGAGAGATGTATCTTTTTGTAAACAATGTATGGTTCTACTTTACCAAAATCATTTGAAATTTTTATGGGAAGCTTAAGGACCTAAAATATGTTGCCGTGTCAGTTTGTAAAATTTTTTGACCGAATTTAGATATTATTAGAATTATTTTATAATAAGGTTGTGAATAGAGTTTGAGTTATACCTAACAAACATTTGAATTTTTCATCTATTCTTAGGATTTTTCATGGACCAGCCATGGACTTTTCATGCATCCACCACTATTAAAAGCCACAGCTGGTAGGTGTAAAACTGAGAGGCATAAAGGCTGCACTGAGAAGAAAAGGAGCAATGGCCAGCACAAATGCCTTATTTGTACAAATTATGGGCATCATTGGCACAACTGCAAGAGAGGTAACCCAGAAGACATTGCTGCTATGATGGCTATGAGGTAATACATTGCTGCTACTTTACTCTTTCCTTGCATGTTTATGTTGAAAACTTGTATATTTTAACTTCTTTCTTAATGCTCATGTAGAGGACCACCAAAGAAGAAGGCGAAGAAAACTAAAACAGCTGAGTCACCTATTGTGCCTTTTGAGGATGAAGCACCAGCTTCCATGTCTTTTCCACCAAGGTTAGCAAATTTAGGTGGATGCTCCATATGAACATAAAAACTATGTTTCAACTCTAAGTAGTTTTATTTTCTCACTTAGACAAAGCTTGGAAACTACAACCAATGAAAATGATGTCAACTTAGAGACTACAAGTAAGAAAAAGCGAAAAAATGCCACCTCTAGTTCTGGAGGATCAAAGAGGTAACATCTGGTAGTTCTAAATTTTAGATGTCATATTGTCCTACCAATCAGTTTCTTTTGTTCTAACATTGTTGCTATCTCAAATAGATCAAGAGCAGGCTCAAATCAACCTGAACCTATTTCCATTGAGTTCCCTGAGACCACAAAGCAAACAACTGGTCAAGGTAAAGGCCAAAAGGAAACGGAATCTGCCTGCAAACAAGAAAACAACCATTCCGATGTTGTCACTAGACAACCCTGCAATAGGCACAAGAAGCAAAAAAAAAAAAAAAGACCCTGCTAGCCATGCAATGAGCACAAGAAGCAAAAAATATCTCAGTTTGTGAACTTGATATATTCAGTACTTGTGATGTATGTGGTCAGTGTACTTGGATTTATGTGTGAACGTTATGTGTAAACTTGGATGTATCTATTAACCTTATTCATGTGAACGTTATGTGTGAACTTGGTCTCTTAATGTAGCTGTGAACCTACTTTATGCATCTCTGAACCTTATGTATGCATGTGGGAAGTTAATATGATGTCACATAAATGAGTTCTGCAACTTTCTCAATTTTATGTCAAAGTAATGCGCATGTGTGCTGCATTGGTCATGATGTAAAAACAATGCACAAATACAATTCATTTTTCCCGATGCTTGGATTTCTATCACAATGGTTACAAAACTCCATGAGGGGCAAAATGGTCTTTTCAGGTGCTACTTAACACCGTTAGTGCTCAACAGTGGCGGGAGTGTCATATTATGGAAGAAATCTTACGTTGGTGTCAAATAGGAAACTTCAAAAAATTGAGGGCCAGGAAGGCTTCATTTTAGTGGTGTTGAATTTTCTCAAAAAAAAACAAAACGATGACCAGTCCATGCTGGGGGGGGGGGGGGGGGGGGGGGGGGAGAAAAGTCAAAGAACTCCACAGCACATACATAGAGCTGTTGACCCCAGTCGGCAGCTGGTCGCTAGCTTGACTGGTATGTGCTGGTATGGACACATGCGTGAATATTTCCCGATATGCTCCGACGCCTCGCTCCGGAGAGCGAGCGACGTGCAGTGAGAGGCACCGCTCGAAAGTCGAAACCTAGCTGCTAGTTGCTGCCATCGCATTCGCATCGTACCGTTCCCTGAGCTCTCGTGTGCCGTGTTCTTGCTGGTGCTGAGGGCTGACTGCTCAAGTAGTAAAAAGTGCTGGTGCGCGGCAGCTAGTGCTGCCAACTTGCATATATGGCCTAATCAACCCCATGTGCCACACGTGCAGACCGATCATCAGTTGTTGGGTATATACTTACGTCAGCTCATCATCAGGGCCCGGGGTTGACGAAGGCTTGACCTTTGTCACTTTGGGATGTATACATGTATACTGAACTAGTGTTCATAATAATGGCAGATTGAGTGCTGGCGGCCCTCGATATGGATGTGTTCATGATTTGGAGTAAATAAGGGTGTCCAGCAGTGATAATTCTGAAGAGCAATAGCCATGTTTCCAAGGAAAAGATAGAACAGCTTAATGAGATCAGGAAGAGTAAAGCTAGCTGTTAGCTGTTAGTGGCATTGTGACCTTGGCGCGCCTTCCCGTCCCTATATGTAGATCCTACCTAGAGTCGACATGTCGTCTCATTGGAAAAAACAAACATCTATCTATATATATATATATATCATTTTCTGAACTAAAATAGAAAAATATACACCTCTACATAATTTAACACCCTTTCACATCTAAATTTTGGACTATTGGATCTTCAACCACTCATCTAGCGGTTCCCCTTCTCTTCTTCCTCCATCCTCCTTCTAACTCCAGCCATATGGTAACCAGCAAATCAAGCTCCAACGCCCCCACCCGCCCTCTTCCTTACTTCTCAGGTGGTTCGTACAGCCGCTGTTCCCCAGCCTCATGTTAACTTCTCAAAATGACTCTATTCCTCTTCTAACCCTCAGTCTTGGATATCCTCCACTATCCGGCTAGCGCCCTTACCTCCTCGACGATTTGCTAACTACCAAGTATATGTCAAGGAGAACTTATAGAGAATTCACCCTCTCCTGTGACTAAACGCACTTATTAGTATATGTCAAGTAGTGCGACGCATATATATACTCCCTCCGTCTCAAATCATCACTATTCGTTCTAACTTTTCTAGATACATGCCTTTTGATATGCACCTAGATATATACTATATTTAGGTACATAACAAAAGTTATATATTTAGAAAAGTCAAAGCGAATAATAATTTGGGACAGTGGGAGTACTTTGCATCCATGCTAGTTAATCAGCAAATAAAGCAAGCACACAGCACCACCGAAGCTCATGCATGCATCCATGCATGCCAGCACAAATAATGAAGTAAACATTGAAATTTGTTCATCACGTGTTACATATGAATAAATAAAAAAAGAAAAGGAATATTACGGTTCATGCACCGAGGCACGTACGTTGGACGATACTAAAGTTCCAAGGAGGAGGAGGTCGAACAATACTAGAAATGGTTGTTTTGCCATTGCCGCGCACGTAGATTGCATCACATACAAATGTGGGCCTGTGGCCCGCGTGAATTATATTCACCATTTGATGATGCAGAGACGTACATAGTGGCCATCGATCTGGCTGTACCCATACAGTAATCAGTTCATGTGTGTACATGCAGCAGCTCTGCAATAACCAAACAACGCTCCTGTATGAGATGATCTAACACCCATGACGTCCAACGTGGCCTTTGTTTCTTGGGCACCAAACAAAAGAATTTATTTTATATACTAATTAAGATAACAATAATAACAAGGTGGTGCGCACCCTGATCATAGTTTTGTATATATGCAAATCCATGAGCAATATCATGCAGTATGGTGTGTGGTATTTTATTGTGACAACTTGTGATGTTTGCTTCAATTTACGGACTGTTCGTTTGTGTATTATTTATTATACGTGTTTTATTTATTTATTATTAGGTCATCTCCTCATCATGAGCTCTCCTGCATGCATGCAGGCAGGCACATGAGAGAGGCATGTGCACGTGCGCGCGCACGGCCCCTCACTTACGGCCGTACTTGCCGTCGTCGAGGAGGTCATCGAGGATCTTGTCGTCGAGGTACTCGAGCTCGATCTTCTCCCCGTTCCCGCGGGCCCTTCCTCCCCTGGACGAGCCGGCGGCGGCGGCAGACGACGACGACGACCCGCCGCCCCTGCTCTCCCCAGCGATCTCGCCGGGGAAGTTGAGCACGGCGGTGGCGCCGCGCTGGGCGAACGCCGCCCGGTCGTACGCCCGCGCGGCCTCCTCGGCCGTGTCGAACGTGCCGAGCCAGACGCGGGCCCCGCCGCGCTCCGGGTCGCGGATCTCGGCGGCGAACTTGCCCCACGGGCGCTTCCGGACGCCGCGGTACTTGGTGCCGCCGCCGCCGCCGGCGTCCTTGTTGCCGTCCTCCGCCATGGATCCCCTCTCGATGAGCTAGCGTGTGGCGGTGATGGAGCTGCGTGCAGGGCGGTATAGTAGCTCGCTAGCGACCGAGAGCTGTGTGCATGTGTGCTGTGGCCTGCATAACGCACAGGGCTATTTATAGAGGCCAGACCCAGGTGTGCTGTCTGCTGCGGCAATACGTATACGTAGCTCTGTATAGCCCGGTTGTATACTGCATGCATGTAGCCACGTACGTATTTTGACTCGACCGACCGTGTTACTAGCCTGCCGCGCGCAGAGCATAGATAGGCGTGTGGAAGCGCCGAGTTCAGACGGCAAATTAAACTTGAGAGGAAGTACAGTGAGTAGAATCAAGAGTCGGCTGATGCGCTCCACTGTACGAAAATATATTATGGTTTGCTAAAAGAGAAAAACTCTAGCAGGCATCCTTTCTCAGAGAGAGACACAGAGAGAGCATGATTGGACCGTTGAAAGTTCAAACTGCATGCTCATTCGCGCGCGCGGCCTTGCATGAAACAAACGGTGATATATTCGAGATACTTCTTCGAAAGGGACTGTATATTGTAGACTTGGTTTAATTTCTTTATCCTGGAGAGACAGATCGATCTTAGCTTATTATTTGCTTAAAATAAGAAGTTCCATATGTGTTTACCTTTCTTCTTAATTACTACTAAAGGACTTATTGAGCTGCTCTCGCATGGACTTCAATTAAAGAGCAACTAAAAATTATATATGTTTTAATAATCACAAAGAAGAAGAAGAGGAAGAATATCCTACATTCCTCAGTGAGCTTGGTTTTCAACTCCGTCCCAACATCAACACCGTCACTAGGCAACCCTAAACCGTGAAAACCAGTCACCTTTCCAACCTTGTGCTTCATTTAGAGTGGACTCGGCAATTTTTTCGTGGTTCAAAACTATTTTATCTCAAGTCGGAGTGTATCTATCTCTGTTCGGTTCATGAATTCAATACACGGCATGTGTCTAGTAACTGAATGAACATAAAAGAACATCATCTAACTATAATCGATAGCAGATTGACATAACCAAAATGAAATTAGTGGCCTATGAGACACCCAAATAATCCCTAGCACATCCGGAGAACCCATCAAAATGCATAGCCAACTCCCAACAAAACCTAGTTTTGGCAACGAAAAATAAACTAGGAAAAGGTGCATAACCACCTGAAATTTACTCATGGTTTATAAGACATCCTTTTAGCACAACCCTCAAGGAATTCCACCAAGGCATGGTTTTCTCCCCCTTTGTGCTTGTGACATAATATCATCATGATTGATTTTCACTAATACGGCATAGTTCATGCCAAGTCAGTACTTCCAAATAAGTATTACAAGTCAATCGCCTGCTACTTTGATTCTTAGGCCCTATTTGGATACAAAGTTTTTTCAAAGCTTAGGAGAAATATAATACAGTTTTGAAAATGCTTTGATTTTGATATGTTTTTTTGAGGGGAGATTTTGATTTCTTTATACACTGGCTTTTCAAACAATATGGCATTCAAAATAAACAAGCCCTTAGATGTTACGTATTCACGTAGGATGTGAAGGCAATGTAGACAAAATCAAAAACTAATTGCACGGTTTTGTTGTACTTTGCGAGATGAATCTATTGAGCCTAATTAGTCAATGTTTGGACAATAATTCATAAATACAAACGAAATGCTACAGTTGCGCATTTATGATAAAATGCAAACTTTGTCACTCCCAATTTGGGAACTAAACAAGGCCATACAGGCATGCTGGATCAAGCCAAAAGGTGAGTGTTATCGTACATTCATGCCACATCAGGAAGAAATAGAGCAAGTGTAGCTCAGCTTAATTATATATATGACGAGAGACAGGTTTTAGAGCCGGTATGGATGGGATGCTCTTAAGTAGCGTGTCAGTTTTGAGATCAACAGGAACGGAACTCCTGTAGGTATTCTCCTGGCTGTTACTAGAGACCAGCACAGTTCAGGTCGGTTTTCTGGTTTCCTGAGGGTTCAGCTAAAAGCCGACAGGAATTATTTCAAAAAAAATATTTGTTGGTTCCTGTCAGCTATGGAATAAACCATTTTCTGGTAGTGATGCATGAGTGCTAGGTAGCTATACCTAAAGTATCTTTCTGACGAATTTTTGAAAAGGTGCAGAATCATAAACGTCTATTCATTTGTCCTTTTGAGAATCAAGTTAGATCAAGTGCCCCCGCGCCGGCGGTGGCTGCCGGTCGGCTGGCTAAAGCCGGGGCGGCGAGTGTTGACGTGCGGGGTGTGTGCATCTTTGCTTCCAAAAGCGAAAGCTGCGAGCGAGAGGGTGGAAGTGGACGCTTCAGCCATGACTAAACGTTGAATTTTCGCTGGTCCGATATGACGCTGAAAACGCTTTGTGAGCTGCTGCAGTTCCATCTGATCTCTGAACGAGGAAGGTTCAGCACACAGCAGTCCAGCCACTAGCAAACACGGCAACAGCGATCGAGGAATTTTGCTGAAAGTTTTCCTCGCCAGTAGATCGCTTTTCAGGTGTGAAACTGAAACAGAATAGGTGTATCTTGTGGCACTGCTGCATGAAAACAAGCGACTCCTTTCTGTCCATGCAAAACAACAGCACAAAAGGCCCTGCCGAGATTCGTTACCAGGTTCAGACTGACTTCAATTCCTCCGATGGTACGGATCGACAAATCAAAGGAGATGGGTACTCCGCTGGAGAACGAAGGGTGGATGCTTGACAAGGATCTTTCAGTTCGGATTGACTCCATCCACCGGAGAGACGTACGCCAAATCTAGCAGCAAGTCCATCACCGGTAGTTTAGTTGTTGTATTGCTCGCCTCTATCTACCTTCTTGGATCAGGGCAAGAATGGTGCGTTGAGCTTCATCCTTTCAAGGAACTGAAGCTGGTGCGCTTAGAGCCTGGGGGCCTGGTGATGATGCACCAAATCACATTCTGGCTGTTAGCAGATAGCCACCGATTCTTATCTCCCAAGTCTCACATACATCCCGACCACCTTAAGCCATCACCGGGCCGCCGAAAACAAAATAAAAAAGACGCTCCAAATCTTGTTATGACGAGAGGTGTGCATATAAACGAAGCCTTACCGCGAACTAAGTCCAGCGAGGCATACACAAATTCCTACTCCCTCCATCCCAAATTACAACATTTAGTCATTCATCTTATTAAGAAAAAAGTTATGCTCAAAGTACTAAAATAAGTCATAAATAAAATAAATGATACTAACACCATTTTGGTGAATTGACAAACTTTGTGAAAAAAGTCAACAATGAATAGTAATTTAGGATGGAGAAAGTATGACCCAAGTGGTGGCACCATGAGATGAGATAGTAGTGAGTCAGCTAGCTAGTTCATTTTCATTCTACTTCCCCTACTTTAAAATCCGAAGGTATACTTGCAACCATAGCCACCATGCTTGATTTCATGCAACAATTTCGCGCCACCAAACAAGTGGCATCATGGAACATAAAACCAGCGCTTCTTGTAATATAATATGTAGCTCTCCTACCGGTTCATTTCAAAAAATAAAATAAAACCAGCGCTACATATTAAGCATCAACGACCTAGAAAAGGCAGCAGCCAAACCAATGGAGCAAAATTACATCAAGCCCTTTCACAATCAGCCTAAGGAAGACACTGCCTTCCAAGATTGCACTATGCAAACTTCCTAACCTGTGAAATTGTGGTGCATTGATATTCCTTCTCATGTGGGGTAGTCCTAAAATTTATTCTCTCTGGATAAAGTGAAAATTGTAAAAGCATAAGGTAGTATATAGCCCTTTTTCAAAAAAAAAACATAGGTGGTATATACCCTATGCCCTAGGCTCCAGTAGCCGTGACTTTGGCGATGCGGACGGACATGGCTTAACTTTTCCTCGGCTGGACTACTGGGCAATGATGTTCTCATGATTCGGCGGCTACGTCGGTATTGGGACGTTTGTGGCTAGGTAGGCAACTTCGTATGCATCCTAGATTTGGGATTGGATAGCCTGTCACCCTCCAGCCATTTTCTGGTGGCGCGCATGCAGCCACTTGCCGGAGGCGGAAAGGCGCCCGCCGTGTGCCTGCACCTCTTGATCAAGCGAGCTTTATCGTGTTCTGGTGTTGATGCACGGTCCCTTCAGAAGCATCTCAAGCAGGCGAGCTTGCGTCACTGAGTGCGTCGGGCCTGGTGTCTGTACAATTTATCATCTACGGACTATGGTGCTGGACAAATTCGACAAGAGTGAATATATGTTCGTAGTGTAGTAGTGTTAGTTATTACTATTGAGTTGTATGCACCGGTTCAACTTAAAAACTTAAAACGGTAGGGAAAGACAAGGCACCTAATTTGAAAAGTAGAAGATGGCTGCAATTATTTTATTTTAATTACACCCATTTGGATTTTAATTGGTGACCTCTGACTTTGATACGATATTGAGTTGCATGCACCAACTAATTCAGCATAAAAGTTTAAAATAATAGGTAAATGTGAGCAATTCACTCTTACTTCAACAATTACAATAAGAATCCATCATGAACTAAAAAGGAAAGGAATAAGAATTGAAGTGCGTAGCCGTAGTCATCCATGCTCGGCAAAAATTTGCATGGCCACTAACTACCTCCAGAATGTCTCGCCTTGGTAAAAGCTTCCATTTCTTCTGTTTCCTTTTGTAGCAAACTGCATGTATGAGGGTGGTAGTAGCGATAGTAGGCGTATTAAAGACTGTCATTGGCATAATGTGTTGAATATATACTGAGAAAGAACTGAATATAGGGTATACAAATAGTACAAAACGTATCCTAGAAATGAGACAGAAACCAAATATTGTAATCCTAATGATTCCTATCACATGACAATTGCCATCACTGCCGGAAAACTCAGAGGCTAAATACTAATTGCATTTTAACCTAGTACTAATGTGAGCACTAGTATCGGACCTAACGGCTAGCCCCCGAGGAGCCCCTCGTGACCCCCTTTAGTACCGGGTGGAGGCTTCACCCAGTACTAAAGGTCATCCATTAGTACCGGTTGAAGCCTCCAACCGGTACTAATGTGCCTGAGAACCTTTAGTACCGGGTGAAGGCTTTGGGTGACCTTTGGTACCGGGTGAAACCTCCACCTGGTACTAAAGGAGTACCTCCCCTCACGCGTCAGCCCCCCTTCTCTCTCTCACCCCACACTCACCCTCCTCCCCACACGTACTTATCCGCTCGTCCCCCTCATCCGACCCCACCGGCGCCTCTCTCTCTCTTCTTTTCCTCACCACGACTCCCGTCGCCGCCCCCCTCCGCTTGCCCCTCACCTCTTACATGTGTGAGGAGCGGCAGAGGCAAGAAGGGAGGGCGCGGTGAGGCGGCGAAGCGTCGGCAAGGCATGGCAGACCAAGGAGCGGCAGCGGAGCTCCAGCAGGCGTGGCGGAGCCAGGAGCGCATGGATCTTGGAGTAGTGGCCACCTCTCCCTCAGATTCGGCGGTGGCGGCAACCGATGGGCTGAGGAGCGGCGGCAGCGGCAACCGGTGGCGGTGGCTGAGCAGCGTAAGTACGCCGCCTTCCTCCTCCCCCTTCTCTCTCTGGTGCAGAGCTCAGGTGCTGTGCGGCTGAGGCTCCAGCGCTCGGACGGAGGGCGGCAGGGTGCGGCCGGGGCTCCAGTCGGTGGATTTCTTTTTTTATTTTTTAATACCCCTTTAATACCGGTTATTTGACCCGGTATTAAAGGACCTTTAATACCGAAGTAGCAATACCGGTTGCACAACTGGTACTAAAGGGAGGGTTAGGAACCGGTACTGAAGGTGCTTTCTCCAGCAGTGCATGATCATCAAGATATAACCCCTAGCATCCCCATATTTGTAGTTCGTGAACAATCACGGGAGAGGAAACCAAACGCGTGAGGAATATCCAGCTAACACCGCTCCGGGCAAGTGCTGGGGATAGTTGTGGCATGGTGAATATCATGAATCCTACGAGTTGTTCAGGAAAAGTGGAACCACTGCTTGGTGATGTCGAGCTAGGTAGTCAAGGCGCAAAGTGTAGATGCGCTTGATGTTTCCAAAGTAAGGGTGTGATAGTCGTGGTAGTCGCACATACATGCGCAAATGGTACATATATTTCCCAACCACCTAATCGACCGAAGATGGTTGGATAATGATTCAAAGCTCTTTTTTAGATATTCAAATATTTTCTTAGATATCATATACCAATTTGAATATTTTTTTTGGATATTAGGATTCAAGTACAAGAGGGCAATATCCATCGCATGTTAGATATCCGACCGGATAATTTGAAATAATTAGGTTGGACATAGGATTCAGATAGTTGCAATAGATATCCATAAAACATCAACTGTAGGCCCCATTCGATTGAGCCTAAGACGAGTTCCAGCCCCAAATTAAAGAGTAAGTGAAGTAGAGTTTTTTTATTTCCTTAAAGTATTTATAAGTAGAACTTACGAACTAATAAGTTTAAATTCTAATTAACTTCGCTATGATATTATAATAGATTGAAAATAAATCTAAAAATCCAATTGATGATCAGGCTAATGTCTAAGTTTTCTCAATCAAATACAAGACGGTGATATCGGTTGCCTATGATTCTCTATTGCACCTATGGGTGGTGAAGGGCCCTCTAATTTAGCTTAGAAAATTTAAGGATCGGACTCAATAAGGATCAAGAGCTGGGCTATAATATTATATGATTTTGAACTAAATAGATAGGGCTGAGTTGGATTGTGAAGGAATCACGAGGGCCACGATCCATTACCACCCCTAATTGCACCCCTATAGCACTTGCACACACCATGGCCTGGTGCCATGGAGTCGAGCACAATGTCACACCCGGTTTTAAAATAAAATTAAGTGCTACCTATATATACGCCAGGATCTAGTTTCATACGTATAGTGACATCATAAGTGAATAACAACAACAATATCATGTAAAAAACAAGAGAGTATATCTGAGATTTACGCTTAATCCTGGAAACAAAGGCTTCAAACTTTATAGGCAATCGACTGGGGGCTGCGTATGCCTAGAACTCAGTATCATCTTTAGAAAACTTCACACGCATTCCTCTTCTGAGCAGCAGTAAGCAAGGGTGAGTACACTTATGGTTGGTACTCAGCAAGGCTACAAAAAATAACTAGAATAACGATTTAAGTCCATCTTCAAGTTCAATTATCATGTGAGGGTCCAGGTCGCTCTTGACCGTGAGCACGACTGATATATCAATTTTACACTCCGTAGAGGTTGTACATCTTTACTCACAAGTTGCATAAAAGTTCAGAAGGACTTTAGACCCAACCATGCTGTACTGATTAGGCACTCATCACACTACCGAGGTGTGACTGCATAGGTACGCTACGAGGCCTTTACAAAGATTCCCTAGTAAGAATAGCTTGCTAAGGTTTCATGATCAGCGCAATGCATAAACCTCTCTAAAACTGCGAAGCTACCATAGAGCAGATCAGTTTGACCCTCTTGCCCCTTTCAGGTAAAGCTATCACAAACTAGAGTTTCTTATTAATTAGCTAATACCAGAGCCATATAGTTCTTGTGGTTGCACTGTTTTCCAGGGTGGTTCTTCATGTTCCAATTAATGCATGGTATTCTTGTAAATAAGCATAGATAGAAGGATAGTTAGGACACTTGCCTTTCTCCAAAGAGTAGTTACTCTTACTGCTCCTCAGCTCTTGCTCTCTTGAAACTCTTAATCTTCAAATCTTTCGAACAGCGATCCTTCTACTCAAAGCAATCACCGGCATAAACATACAAGTAAACAAACAAGCACAACTAAGAATAGTACAACAATCAAAAGAAAAGCTTTAAAAGAGCATACTAAAGGATAGAGCTCGATTCTAGGATCACGCGAACGCAAGGAACTAAGGTTAAAATGGTACAACTATCAAGAGATTTGGATTATAAAAGAAAAAACAAGAGCTACATGCTTCATTTATTTTAGTTGAGAAAAACAATGTAAAGAAATTTCAGAGAAATATCCTTAGTTGGAATTAATTAAGTCATATTTACGTATGAAAAGATGATGTAAAGCTTAGTTCAATTTTATTTATAAATATTTTAAGTACAATTTTAAGAAAATTAAACATTTGATTTTAAAAGCAGCATGTAAAAGCATCTAAGCGTATAACCTTATGATTTGGATTCAACTAACCAAATATAATTAAAAATACATTTATATTCATATTAGTCCAATTAATATTTAATAAAGAAAAATTGAGATATAACCTATGTAGCTTTTATTCATCAAACGAATTAAATAAACATTAATCAAATTAAGTTTAATTTATAAAAAGCTGAGGTATATCTCCAATTAGTTTTTAATTGGAAGATTTGTTTAAATAAGCATTAGTCAGATTAACATTAGTTATGAAAACACGAGGTTGAACTCTAATTAGATTTTAATTAGAAAAGCAAGTATATAAGTACTTAATCATATTAATATTTTGAACAAATTAAAAAATAGAGAATATGATCAACAGTGCTTCTAATGGGTAATTGAAGTTGATATAAATCTAACGCAATAAGAACAAGGTTAAAACGGAGGTAAAACGTGGAATCTATGAGCTAAACAAGGTTGAAAGGACCTAAACAGAACTAACTATAGATCCGAAGGGTTAGCAAAGAAGATATGCAAGATAAAGTTAATAGTGCTCGCAAAAATCCAAAAGGATAGGGTTAGATCTGTTAAAGATCATGGCTTGGGCTAGGTTGAAAGAATCTAAGAGATCTAGGGGGTTATCTGGGAAAGGCTCAAATCACAGGAAAACTTCTAAACATTAGAGGATCTTCCAGGGGCCAGATTGCAAAAGTTCGGAGCTTTTGCTCCCACGGCGGACGACGGTCCTAAGCGCTCCGATCGCCAGTGCTCCAGCGACCCTAGGCTTTGGCTGGCTAGCGGATTAGAGAGAGGAGATGAAAGAAAGCTCGCAGGGTGACTCACCGGCGGTGGGAGTGGACGGAGACGGAAGGAATCGACAGAATGGTGTCGGCGGCCGGCAGCTTCGGTCTTCACGCGGGCGGGCGCTAGCGCTCCGATGGAGAAAGAGTGGCAACGGGGCCTGTGGGATGCGTGCGGCTCGACGTTGCGGTGTTCCACGTGGTGCCAGCTCCCTCCAGCGGCCGTCGAACGCGATGAATTGGCCAGGGAAGTCTGTGGTAGTGCGCGGGTTTCAAGCGAGCGTGTGGCACTCTGGCATCTAATCGAAGGTGGCGGCCAGCGGCGTATCCCCTACTCGACTTCGTGGACCTCATGGTAGCGTCGGCCTGCTCTGGCTATGCCCCTAGCGGCGAATCGGGTGGAAAGGTGGCGACAACCCAGTGAGCTTTGGCGGACGATGGCCACGTGGTGCCAGCTCCCTCCGGCGGCCGTCGAACATGATGAATCGGCTGTGGAAGTCTGTGGCAGTGCTCTGCTCCTCCAGCTTGGCGGCGGTGGGCTTCAAGCGAGCGTGTAGCGCTCCAGCATCTAATCGAAGGTGGTGGCCAATGGCGCACTCCATGCTCGACTTCGTGAACCTCATGGTGGCGTCAGCCTGCTCCGGTTGTGCCCTTGGATGGCGAATCAGGCGGAACGGCAGTGACAACCTGGCGAGCTCTGGCGGACGACGGCCACATGGTGCCAGCTCCCTCCGGCAGCCGTCAAACGTGATGAATCGGCTGGGGAAATCTTTGGCAGTGCTCTACTCCTTTGGCTCGGCGGTGGCAGGCTTCAAGCGTGCATGCGGCGCCCCGGCGTCTAATCAAAGGCGATGGCCAGCGGCGCACCCCCTACTGTACTTTGTGGACCTCATGGTGGTGTCGGCTTGCTCCGGCTATGCCCCTAGGCAGCAAATTGGATGGAAAGGTGGCGACAACCCGGCGAGCATTGGCCGACGATGGCCACGTGGTGCCAGCTCCCTTCGGCGGCCGTCGAACGCGATGAATCAGCCGGGGAAGTCTGTGGCAATGCTCTGCTCCTCCGGCTTGGCGGCGGCGGGCTTCAAGCAAGCGTGCGGCATCTAATCGAAGGCGGCGGCCAGTGGCGCACCCCTTTCTCGACTTCGTGGACCTTATGGTGACGTCGGCCTGCTCCGGCTATGCCCCTAAGTGGCGAATCGGGCGGAAAGGCGGCGACAACCCAGCGAGCTCTGGCGGACGATGGCCACGTGGTGCCAGCTCCTTCCGGCAGCCGTCGAACGCGATGAATCGACCGGGGAAGTCTGTGGCAGTGCTCTGCTCCTCCGGCTTGGCGGTGGCGGGCTTCAAGCGAGTGTGCGGCACTCCAGCATCTAATCAAAGGTGGCGGCTTGTGGTGCACCCCCTGCTCGACTTCGTGGACCTCATGGTGGCATCAACCTGCTCTGGCTGTGCCCCTAGGCAGCGAATCGGGTGGAAAGGCGACGACAACCCCTTGAGCTCTGTCGGACAACGGTGAGTAGCGCTGTGCGAGGATGAAGGCGAGGCACGAGCGGTGCAGCTGAGCGCAAGGCTCGGGCACTTGCCCTTTTATAGATGCATGGCCCGAGGTTCACCGGGGTGCGCACGCGAAGATGGCGGCGGCAGCGCACACCGTGTCTGTGCTAGACTCGGTGTTGGGGCCGTATGGGCTAGGCGGGCTTGCGGCTAGGTCGACCGGGGTGGCTCGGCCCCACAGACTCGACCTGATAGGAATAGGATAGTTATTCCTTTTTATTTTTAGAACTATTTCCAGTGTAAAGATAAATCTAGATAAATCAATAAAGCCATGAAAAATACTCTGAAAATCTCAAAAGTTCCAGGAAAATTCCTAGAGAGATACTGGGATACGAGGAGTCTAAATAAAATACTTGGAACTCGTAAAAAAAAGAATTTAGAGCTTTCTAATAAATAGATTTAGCTCTAGGAAAATGAAAATAAATTCCAAAAAAAGCTGGAAAATTTTGAGAAGGACCTGATCGTCGACTCAACGCATTTTAAAACCTTTTTGCACTCAAGAAACACCAAGATGCATTGGCATGAATGCAATACACACAGAACAATCTTGTTTAATATTTTTTAAAAAAACAACCAATTGTTTTCCTACACTGAATTTTCTGTTAAGAAAATAAATGTTGGAAAATTTTTAAAAATATGAGAAAATTATTTTTAATTGTTCTTTCTAATCACATTCTGAAATTTAAAAATTTCAGGGTGTGACACACTTTATGGCTAATGAAAAGTACGGTGACATTTTTGCCAGCGAAAGGGTCCCCTGTACGAGGAGAAGACGAACAAAACGAGGAGTTGCAATGACGACAAGATGTGCGTGTGGTGTGGTGGCTGACAGGCCATGCATCTCGCCTGAAAGATTTGTTTCTACAACTGAACCGGCTCATCTCTGTTTTGTGCAGAAAAAAGAAACAAAAGGCACATCTCCATTTTGTGAAAAAGGGGGGAAATACAGCAAAAGGACTGAGCTAGTTTTGTGAAAAAAGAACATGCCTGTGTTATGGAAAAAAAAAGAGGGTTAAATATAGCAAAAAGCTCATCTCTGCTTAAAAAAACCTCAGCACCGTTTGTTGAAAAAAGGTGCAGAATATATACTAAAAAGCAGCTAATTTTGTGAAAACAAATACCGGTGTTATGAAAAAGGGAACAAAAATATAGAAAACAATTAAAAAAAGAGCACGGCTCGGCGAGTTTTTTGAAATAAAAAACAGAACGGTGTTACGATAAAGGGGGGCAAAAACGTAGCAAATAGCTCAGCGTCGTTTTGTACCAAAAAATAGCAAAAGAAATGCTCCCGGCGGGGCTAAATTATAGCAAAAGGCTCGGCGAGTTTTTTGAAATTAAAAACAGGCCGGTGTTATGAAAAAAGGGGGCAAAAATATAGCGAATAGCTAAGGGCCGTTTTTTAACCCAAAAAAGAAAAACCAAAAAAAAATGCTCCCGGCGGGGCTCGAACCCGCGACCTTCGGCTCATAAGACCAACGCTCTAACCAACTGAGCTACGGGAGCTTCTTGTTCAAGATAAAATAACATTGACCCATATTGATTGACACACGCTGTCCAGTCCATCCGCACAATGCGCGAGTATTCATTGCAAGACACCTGAATGTACCAGTTTCTAAGACCCTCACGTTTGGGAACACCGAAAATGGGTGCATTCCTTGAGTTTCAAATGCATTGGAGGATGGTGACACAACCCACATCAACCCACAATTCTCTCAGGAGGTGGTGAGCTGGGCTGCTAATCTCCCACAGTGACAGTATTCATAGATGGTTGTTATCGATGGCAACCCAAGCTGTGAATAAGATGTGATTTTGATTTTCTAACACAAAGATGCACCGCTCGCAGTTGGATTCCTCTAGCACGCATATGTTCATGTGATGGGGATGGTTTGTGAGATCAGGCGAGCTTGTATAGGAGCCAAGAGAAAATTTGATCTTAAATGGAGGTCGTGTCCTAGATGCATTGAGCCACAGGGTTAGTGATGCCGTGTCATGCAGAAGTGGGCTTTGCCCTTTTTATGAATTTGCTAGGGATGGTGACATTAAGGGGAAGGCGGATATGAATATTTGCAAAGAAAGTAAACAACGAAACACCAAAGAAACTGATGCCGAAACTTATGTGGCAGCCTCCAGAGGATGGTTGGATAAAAATCAATGTAGATGGCAGCTTTGTTGAGGCGACGGGACAAGCTTCATCAGGTATCGTCATCCGGGATTATTTAGGACATGTGCTACTCTCTTCCTGGAGGTATTTGTTCCGTTGTTCCTCAGCAGCAGAAGCAGAACTTGTTGCATGCAAAGAAGGCCTGTCACTTGCCGTGCGATGGATAGAAAGCCCAGCAATTTTAGAGTCTGATTCCTATAATTGTCTCGCAGCTCTTCCCAAGCAAGAAATTGACGGCTCTTTACATGCAATCTGGGTTGAAGAATGCAAGGCAATTATAAGATTGTTGGGAAGTGTTAAGTTTCCAAAGGCCAATAGAGAGCAAAACAAAGTAGCACATGAGCTAGCACAACATGCTAGGCGTGTCTGTACCTCGGCTGTTTGGCTAGCAAACGTTCCTGATTGTATACATCGTTTTGTACTTGAAGACTGTAAGGCTAACCAATCATAACTAATAAAGCTCTCTATTTTTCTCGCAAAAAAAATGAATTTGCTAGGGATAGGGGTGGTTAGAGAGTGAGAATCGGAGCATAAGCGGGAATTCCTATCACGGCATCTGAGTTCCTGTAGCTCGACAGTGGAAGCTTGGGTGAGACAATACCGACAAGAAAGCAAGAAAGGTCTCGTTAGATTCAAGGATCCAAGCCATTTGTCGAGTTAGATGGAAGAAGGTGGAGCACCCACCCGTCAACCGGAGACAATGGTGGGCTGCGCGCAGGAGTTCCTCTTGAATAAGACTAGAACATAACACGCGCGTTGCGCGCGCTATCATGATTGGAAGGTGAACACCAAAACTATAATGGCTCTAATCATGCATCATATAAGAAAGAAGAAAAGAATCCCTCTCGTTCAGACACCAAATAAGATGCAGGGCTAAATAAGTTACCTTATCTGAATAAGCTACACCAAGATTTACCATTTTTTTACTACTGTACTTGTGAAGCTAAAGCAAATAAACCTGTCCAGTTAAAGCACAAATTAGATGAGAAAGGTCTAAAATCAATAATAAAACCTCATTATTATAGGCAAAAGGACCAGGATCTAAAAACAATCTAGACATGCTTGCCGAAGCAAAAGTTCCAACTCACATAATGAACAGGGGCACAAAGAATACATGGATTTCTAACCACACAACACATCATGCGCATCTGCATGCATTTTATCATACCCATGGTGAGCAAATAAACGCAACCTAGTCAGCATACACCTCAACTTTCCCTAATGACGGACATCACCCGATCTCAGGTCACCGACGCCATGACCGGCTACCCACCTCTGCAAGAACAGGAAACGAATCACAGATTAGGTCAAGGCATAGCATATCCGATGCAACAGAAAAGAAGTGAAATACAACAAAGGGCAGGGGCTCACGGATCTGCAAGGTTTGGTTTGGGAAGGATAGAGGTGCAGGCAGGAACAACGGTAAGCAGAGATGTCGCTAGGGCTTGAGACTGGAGCAAGGAGGAGGAGAGGAGCGCACAGATAAGGAGGGGGTACTTATCTCGGTGGAGGCAGGAGGCGGGAGGAGAAGAGCACGCTTGCTCGCTGCCATGACTGGACGGCACGGGCTCCCAACTGCGCCGACGGGACAGCCCTCGACACCGGCAGGGAGAGAGGGCGCCGCGGCGCCGCCTGCGCACCCCGGCGAGGCGATGTACCCGATTGGAGAATCTGAGCAGGTCTCTCCATGGCTATCCAATCCTACCTCCTCATCCCCTTCTCTCCCCATCTTTTTGCTGCAGCACAGCCTCCAGCCGCAGCCCTGCCGCTGCTACCGGGCCCAAGGACAATTGAGCCCACCTTTCAGCTACGTAAACCCAGCAGAGCCGGTACACGCGGAGTAAAGGGTCCTGTACCGTCGCCTCCCCCACCGCTCGAGGAGGACGCATGAGGTTTCCCAGACGAAGAAGCTGACAGCGGGACATATCATTTGCGGGGCCACCAGTCATCAACTGGTGAGCGGTGAAGATGAGAATCGAGGGAATCCCACGCGGCACTGTTTCCTTTTTCGGCGTAGGCAGAGAGACGTCCTTGGTTTGATTTTTCAGCGTGGGTGGGTGAGAGCCTGAACACAGCGCGGGCCCAAGTGGCAGTTTCACAGAGTTCACCTGCTGCGGTCGCTCTGGCGCGCTGGAGGAAAAGATTTTGGGTGACGTGGCTGCACGCCGCTTGCCCGCCGTACGCGTGAATCGCTCCGGTGCGAGGGAGGGGGACAATGGTTGTTTTGCTCTGATTACATCAGAACATTGGGGTTGAGGAATATATGAACAAATTTAGGGCCTGTTTGTTTCCCCTCCTAAAACCTTATCTCCTAAAAAGTGACTAAAAACTGCCTAAAGTGCCAAACACTCCTCCTAAAAAGTGACTAAAATGTTTTAGGAGGTCCAAATCTTTTAGGCCCTCACCCCCCTCCAAAAACCGACTAAAATCGGTTCTGTACACTCCCGTCCCCGCACCGACGCCAGATCCACCCGCACCCACGCGCGCACAGGCCTCCCTCCCGCCCGACTCACGCCGCCCGCCGTCGCCACCCAGCTCCCGCCGCCCGCCGCCGCCCAGCTCCCGCTGCCCGCCGCCGCCGCCGCCCAGATCTCCCTCCGCCCGCCGCCGCCGCCGCCGCCCATCTCCCTCCGCCCGCCGCCGCCGCCCTCTCTCCCTCCGCCCGCCGCCGCAGCCCTCTGTCCCTCCGCCCGCCGCCGCAGCCCTCTGTCCCTTCGGCCACCGCCGCCGCCCTCTCTCCCTCCGCCGCCGCCGCGCGCTCTCTCCCTCCGCCCGCCGCCGCGGCCCTCTCTCCCTCCCCCCCCCCCCCCCCCCGCCGCCGCCCTCTCTCCCTCCGGCCGCCGCCACCGCCCTATCTCCCTCCGCCCGCCGCCGCCGCCCTCTCTCCCTCCGCCCGCGCCCGCCCCATCTGACGCCGCCCGCCGTCGATCCGCCCGCGGCCGCCCCATCTGACGCCGCCCGCTGTCGATCCGCCCGCGGCCGCCCCATCTGACGCCGCCCTCTGTCGATCCGCCCGGCGCCCACCCCATCTGACGCCGCCCGCCCCTGGACACGACTCCCCCTGCACCAGAGAGCCCATCTCAGCCCAGTTCGGGTGCTCCGCCCCATCTGAAGCAGGTAAGGTGTATTGGCAGAAGTTGCTGCTGATGCCTGATGGTGCGTGTCTTCGCATTCGTGTCCTTCGTATTTATGAATGAATTTCGTGCGCAGGTCGATTGCGCCGTCCCCTGCCCCCGATTAGGCCGTGCCTGATGGACAGGTACAATTACAGGGACTTCCTGTCTCAAGGCACCTCCTCCGCTGCCACCAGCTTCCGCAGATCCTCGCCTGATGCGGACGAAGACGACCTCGCCCCATTATTTCCGCCGACGGACCCCTCTCTGTCCGCTCCCAGGCAGCACTTGGAGCATTTGGATCTCAACTCACAAGCGGACTTCTACTCCGATATGCAGTCCTACCAAGAGTACCTTCAGGGTGATGAGGCCGTTCTTGAGCAGCCAGTCCCTCGTCGTGCCCCTGGAGCCGGCAGAGGGCGTGGTCGCGGCAAAGGTTTGCTCGGGGGTAAAGTTGGATTTGGACGAGGCCGAGGCAAACTTTCTGTTGGAGGGAGAGGTGGTAGCCGTGGTGGTCGAATGTTGAGAGCAGGACGTGGTGAAACTTCAGTTGCAGGCCACAGCTATCACAATCCAGTGAATGTTGATGCTGGCGAAGAAGAACAGGGCATGGCTCCTGAAACTCTCTCTCAGGTAAATTGCTTCCCCCCTCTGAGATATTTTCTCTAATATTGTTGGTTTCCATTTCCCTTGTATGAAATGTTGTCTCTGAAATGGTAGTGAAATGTGTTGTTGCTATTTTATTTTTGAATTGTGTGTCATTGAAATGCTTAGTGTGACAATTTCTTTTCTGCTATAGAATCATCATGACAGGGCTGAATGGTCTGAGGAAAATACACATTGTTATTGTGAACTTGCTGTTGAGGAAATTCGGGCAGGGAATTGTTTTAAAGGGGCAATGACACGTAGAGGTTATTGTAACATGAAAAAAGGAATGCTATTAAAGACTGGATTCAACCTTACTATCAAGCAACTCAAAAACAGGTGGCCACAGTGTAGGACTTTGTACACATTTTGGAACATGATGCAAAATGATACAGGTCTAGGGAGAAGACCTGATGGCAGTATAGTAGCATCAGCTGATTGGTGGGATAAGGCATTAAAGGTAAGCTGTTTGATATATTGTCTAGCTTCTACTGTTTTTGCATATGTAGCACTAGATTCATTTTTTTACTTACTGATCATATGCTTAACTGATATGCAGGGAAAAAGTGAATGTAGAAAGTTCATGTTTGGTGTACCAACATATATTGGATACCTTGAGGAAATGTTTAAAGGAAATTTAGTGGATGGAGCAGCTTCTGTCATACCAGGTTCATCAACTCAAGAGAAGGGAGGTGACGAGGTAGACTTGGGTGATGATGAAGGTGAAGAACAAGAGGAAGAGGAGTTCCTGGCAAGTCCCTTGAGCAGTGGCAGCCGTAAGAGAACAAATAGCTTATCTAGCACAGCCACAAGCCCAAACAAGAAGAGTAAGAGCCCAATGGTGAAGATGTTCCAGGGGCTTCTTGCTGAGTTACAAGTTTCTAGGAGTAAGGAAGAAGCAACAATACAAGAAATGGTTAAACAGAGGCAAGATGAGTTAGAAAAAAGACACCAGTACAGGCAGCTTGAGTTGGAAAAGAGGCACTACCTGAGGGAGATGGAGAAACAGAAGGAGTTGGAAAAGAAACAGAAAGAAAAGGATGACATAAAGAGGTGTCTTTTGTTGGTCAAGCAGGCTGGGGCTGGTCCCACATCAACTGAATTTGGCATAGCAACAAGATTGTTTCAGCAGGAGTACTACAGAGATGTGTTTGACATGATTGATGATGAGGAGGAGAAATTGATTTGGTTGAGGAAGACATGGAATGACATGGAATGACCTCTATGTCTATCTCAACAGAGATGTTTCTTTTGTTATGCCACTTGAACTATTAATTTGTGCTGAACCTTTTATTAATTTGTGTTGAACCAACTGTGGTGTTTAATTTCTGATGGACATGTAATGAGGTGTTGAATGAATGTGTGTCTGCCAATGATGTGAAGTGTGCTATTTCATTGGGTTTTATTGCTGTTTATATGTCTTGTAGTTTGATGTATATATGCTATGTATATTGCTGTCTATATGTCTTAACAAACAGTACTAATTTGCTTGCTTGTTTGTGTTGTCGCAGGAAGAAGAAGAATGGGAAGAAGAAGAATGGGACGAAGAGGATGATGACAGAGAGGACTTTGATCAAAGAATACAATCCTATATGATGCAGTGTAGGAAGAAGAGGAGAAAAATCTTGACTATTGCAGCTGCCATGTTGGGTATGTATCACTTCGACACTTATATGAACAAAGCAGCTCACAGATTAGTAACAGAGAGTGGATTTGAATGGGTAATGAGGACACTAGGAAATAGCACATCTTGTTATAATATGTTTAGAACGAGTCAAGATTTGTTTCTGAGGCTGCATAGTTTGCTAGTAGAAACTTATGGATTGAAATCAACTAAGAGGATGTCATCAATTGAAGCTTTAGGGCTATTTTTATGGATATGTGGGGCACCTCAATCTCTTAGGCAAGCTGAAGACCGTTTCACAAGGTCACTAGAAACAATTTGTAGAAAGTTCGATAAAGTGCTAGAGAGTGTGAACAAGCTAGCAGTTGACATCATTAAGCCAAAAGACCCTGAGTTCAGTGTTGTGCATCATAGGTTGCAAAGCCCTAGGTTCAGCCCCTTCTTCGACAATTGCATTGGAGCAATAGACGGTACTCATATTCCTGTAATAGTGCCAAGTAACCAAGTAGTACAACATATGGGAAGACATGGGTTCACTAGTCAGAATGTCATGGCCATATGTGATTTCGACATGAGGTTTACCTTTGTGGTGGCTGGTTGGCCTGGGTCAGTTCATGATATGCGGGTTTTCAAAGATGCAATTGACAAGTTTGGTGACAAGTTTCCACACCCACCTGAAGGTAATGACCTAGATTGCATGCATTTTACTGTTATTATAACACTAGGTCTGTCACTCACATAATTCATGTATTATGAATGCACAGGCAAGTTCTACCTTGTTGACTCGGGTTACCCAAATCGACCGGGATATCTTGCACCCTACAAAGGAACAAAGTACCATTTGCCGGAGTTTAGACAAGGTCCAATGCCAAGAGGTAAAAAGGAACTCTTTAACTACTTGCATTCTTCACTTCGTAATGTTATTGAACGGTCGTTTGGAGTTCTAAAGATGAAGTGGAGGATATTGCTTGACCTTCCTAGCTATCAAATGCAAAAGCAAAGCCGTATAATTATTGCATGCATGGCACTACACAATTTTATTAGAGAGAGTTTTTCGAGAGATGTGGACTTTGATTTGGTTGATCGTGATGAGAACTATGTTCCATTCCCCGAAGGATCTTCATCTCAGGTTAATGCCTCAAATGTACGTCATGGAGACGAAGATCGAAACATGAACGAGTTCCGTGATTGGATAGCCGATGGTTTGTTTAGTAGAGCATAGATGGATTGTAATTATGATTTTATTTATGTGTCCGATTTGTATGGACGAGTGTGTATACATTTGTGTGCATTTTTTTTACATAATGGAATAAACAGACGGCTTAAAAAAAATCCCGCAGCTACCTCACTGTTTTTGGCGCCAGCTGAAGGAAAATGGCGCCAGAACCTGACGCCAGCTGAACCAGGAAGAAAATGGCGCCAGAACCAGTACCTTCATTTGTTTTGGCGCCAGGGGTATGGTGGGAGGTAGTGGGAGGGCACTAGGGTCATTGTACCACTCCATTCAATGCTTTTAGTCACTTTTAGGAGGTGGAACCAAACATACTTTAGGAAGATTTTAGGAGATAAGGTTTTAGGAGGGGGAAAACAAACAGGCCCTTAATGAGGGCACAATGGTTAGGCGTTTCAAAATCATTGATCCTAAACCACGCTCCCATCAATGAAAAGGCACACACGTTCCTAGGCAGCTAGGCACTAGGAGTCATTGCACCTGTCCGTGCATGTGCATAGTGCCCTCGCGCACGGTGACGATGCATGTTGTCAACTAGGAAGTCGACGTGAATACGGGGTGTGTGGTACGAGCTAGGGCTACATCGGATGTCCGGATGCTAATTAGGAGGACTAAATATGAGTTAATTATTAAAAAAAACTGCAGAACCCCTATACTAATTCGTGAGACGAATCTATTAAATCTAATTAATCCATCATTAGTAAATGGTTACTGTAGCACCACATTGTCAAATCATGGACTAATTAGGCTTAATAGATTTGTCTCGCGAATTAGACTTCATCTGTGCAATTAGTTTTATAATTAGACTATATTTAATACTCCTAATTAGTATCCAAACATCCGATGTGACAGGTACTAAAGTTTAGAAGTGTATTCCCAAACATCCCCATATATCACAACTTCAAACAAGTTCATTAACGACTTCCGAAGCTTTGAAAAAAATTCCAGAAATTTCGGAACTTCTCAAATTTCTGAAGAAAATTTCGGATTCTCTGAAGATTAGCAACTTCTCAAATTTCTGAAGAAAATTTCGGATTCTCCGAAGATTAGCAACGAATCACTAGCACCCTATGCAATGCTTGGCCAAAAATAAATCAAAAAAAATAGATTAAGCAACAGGGAATACTAAGCCTGAAATACCATATGCAAGACACTACCAGAACTCCCCGGTTTCCCTAGAGCTTGAATTCCTAGGGAAATGGTTGAAAACAGTAGGGGAATCTTTTCCCTACAGATTTTTCTTATGGAACGCTTCCTAGGGAGAAATTTGACGGGAAAGAGAACATTGCCCTAGAAATTCAACATTGCCCTAGAAATTCGACGGGAAAGAGAACATTGCCCTAGGACGCACAGAGAAACCGTAGGGAATGTTTCTTTCCCTAGGATTTTAGTTCCTAGGGAAGTTTCTGACGTGGCACTGGCTATCCTACGTGTAAAGGTGACATGGCAAGAAACATTCAAATACATATGTTTCAATTTAAATACTAATTTTAAATGGGAAGGTATTTTCTGCATTATATGCATGTACATTGCAATCTTATAGTGAACCGCACAGGAGCACCGCTGCGCTTGAGCTGCATCCACTGCTGCGCCGCATCGCTCCTCCCATGCTAGCTCGATGGAGCCTGCGTAAGGTAGGGATGCGCTCCACCCGCGCGAGGTCGCCGGAGCCGCATGCGCCACAGACAGGATGCGCTCCACGCCTCCACCTGGCAAGCCTCCGCCAGCACGAGTTCCCAATCTGGATATGAGAGGAGGGAAATGAGAGATCGAGAGATGCACGAGAGATAGGAGGGGGAGTGGGTAGAGCATTTATGTGTTTTTGCTATATTTTCAAATGGGAGCCGGTGGTTTTGGCATCCACGAAATTTTTTGTTCGTGGCAGACTAGCTCCCTGGGATTCAGTGGAGATTCATAGGGATATATGCCACGACTGTGTTTACGTGTTCCAGACTGCACTCGTCTCCTGATATTATCCCCACGAAAGCCTTGGATTCCTAGGGAAGGAGAAGTTTCCCTACGATTCTAGAGTCTCGTTCTAGGGAAAGTTGTATTCCCTACGGTTCTCTAAATTTTTTTAGGAAGTAACAAACTGTTGGCACTAAAAGTCAGTCGATTGACCCTCAGCGTCGGACACACGATCCGCCCTGGTGCGGTTCGCGCGGCGTGCCAGCCAATCTGACCTGTTGATTGGCAAGGAAGAAAACGTGTCAAATTCTAGGGGTTCCGATCAGCTAAGGTTCCGATCTGTCTCAAAAAGCGTATCAGCGAATCGGCCGATTTGCTATATAAAGATGATCGGCTATGATACAGCCGACAATTACGTAGCGATTGCGAAGAAAACTACTAGAGTAAACTAGACAAAGCTACAAAGGCAACACTTGAAATAGATCTAATCGGTTATGCGATAATGATGAATGAAAATGACAGCAACAGAGCCGATAGTTCAAATCTCAAGCCGGATAACTGGTGATAAAACTAGAACAGTAGACAAAACCTATAATTCTAGTAAATATCAATAACTAGTGAATAAACCTAAACGAAACGATAGCGATGCGCCCGAAGTTAAAGCCTAGATATTACTCGATAAACAGAACTTACAGAATCGGCCGGAGATCGTGTCGATGTAGCCCTGCCAAGCCGTACGAACCCGTGAAAGAAAGAAGTATTGGCGAAGTCGCCGACTTGAAAGTAAAGTACGATGAAAAAGTAGATTTGTTTGTATTGATTGATGTGTTGTTTACAAATCTCTAAAGATGGCTATTTATAGCCTGTTACAACCAATTTCCTAACCGACTAGGATCTATCTCTAATTTTTAACGAAAACGAATATTAACACAACTAGTATCGGAGTTGGTTATTGTACTCCCATGGGCCAATCTTTCTCCATCTTCTTTCTCTGACCCACTTTAAGCTCATATTGGCCCAATCGCTCCAGCCTTCCAATCGGCCGCTCTCCACCAACTCCGTTCGCCAAAACACTACAGCGCCAATCGGCCGATTCCCAACTGTAGCACCAATTGGCCGATTCCCAGTCGTGACCTTTTAATCTACCGCATCGGTCAATCCTTTCTTCCCTTGATGCCGATCTCATACGTGTTAAAATCTGGCGTCAACACAAACCCATAGGGAAACCGAGGAATTCCAGTAGTGAGAGCTAGAAACCTTCTAGAATCGAACACAAACCCTAAATATGAACTCTATGCTTGAACCAGTAAGTAAATTAAAGCAAGAGACACAAGATTTGTTTACCGGGGTTCAACTCCAGACTTGAAGCCTACGTCCCCATCGAGGAACCCACAAAGGATGGGCTTTTCACACCTAAGCTACTTTCCTCACTCTAGCGACCTCAAAGATCAAGCTAGAGTCACTTACTCAATCATCGGGGTGATACAAACTTTCCAAGTCTGTCCACAAGCTTGGATGCTCCACGAGCAACGTCTAGCTGGCTAGGAGCTTGAAGCTTCAAAAGTAACAAACACGAAATCCACCGGCTTGACGAAGAACAAGGTGCTCAAAAGATGAGAAATCAGCTCACTAGCACTCTCCCTTGCTCTCTCTTGAATCCCTCCTTAAATCCCCCACCAAATCTCACCAAGAAACCAAGAAGGGAGTAAATAGGGGTTTTGAATGTTTCTGAACAGCTCAGGTCAAAGTTAGGTCAAGAGAGTTACTGTGAGAGGGGGTGAGGGGGTATTTATACCCCTTCACCAAAAACTAGCTGTTGAGACAACAAGTTCCAGAAACTTCTGGAACAATCTCCAGAAATTTCGGAATTTTTGGATTATTCCGCAACTCTTTGCGGAATATCTATTTCACTTTTCCAGCGGGAATTCAAGTTCCTCGACGAAAAGTGCCACCCAGCCAGCCAACCTCAGCTCCGCCAACTTCGGAACTCTCAAGTTAGCACCATTTTAAGTGTCTCCCAGTGAAGTGCAAGTGCAAAGGTATCTCTCATAGGTTGGTTAGGTCATCTTGAGCATCTTTTTCAATGTAAAGGCCACATATTATGTATTCCTAAACTCAATTTCAAACTGAAAATAAATTTAGCCTTCAATATTTGACTTGTCCACAATTCATTTCTTTTTTAGGGCCATCCATTAGTGCTACATGTCCACCAATCTTTTTATACTTGCTCATACACTTGAAAGAAAGTTAGATACTTTGTGCCGTTAACTCACCAAAACCTACTTAGGGGACCAAGATACTCTTTCAAAGCGGAGCATATACGTAGTAGATGGGAAAACAGCCTAAAATAGGATTTGTGAGAATAATTCTTCTTTGAAAGACCCTAAGAGAGCTCAAAAGGTAAAGTACCATTTGAAGGAATCATGGAGAAGCTTCTAATCCACAACCCAAAGCTTATGGGGTGACAGTAGCAAGGCCAAGGTAAGGGGGTGGTGTTTGGTTCTTTAGTCCGGACTAAAGTTCCTATCACATCGAATGTTTAGATACTAATTAGGAGTATTAAATATAGACTAATTACAAAACCACTTGCACAAATGGAGGCTAATTTGCGAGACGAATCTATTAAGCCTAATTAGTTCGTGATTTGACAATGTGATGCTACAGTAAACATGTGCTAATCATGAATTAAGTAGGCTTAATTAATTCATCTCACGAATTAGCCTCCATCCGTGTAATTAGTTTTATAATTAGCTCATGTTTAGTCTTCCTAATTAGCCTTCGAAGATTCGATGTGACATGGATTAGATCTTAGCTCAAGGATTTAAACACCATGGTTGTAGCCTTGTAGGAATATGGAGATGTCACATCCAAGAACCGTCGCCATGGCAATTGTTATGTCATGATCAATGTTCATAAAACAAATGAAAAGTGAACTTATGGAAAGTTGATATGTGACATGAGAGAATTACCCTAGAAGGAGCATGAGATGTTGCATGATAAAAAGATACATACTAATAGATCACTTCACAATAGAATAAGGTTGTCATCACTCATCGGTGTATTGTGTAAGATGGGACGGGTAAGCTCAGGATCAATTGGATGCATGATGAGACTTCCGGTTAAGGCATATTGGATAAGCCGTTGCAGGATGTCCGCCACAATGATGAACAAACTAACTAAGGCGAAGGAGGGTCTCCTTGTTGTTGACCACGCTTGCAGATCAACCACAACCACTATCTAAAAGCATCATTAAGAAGAATGGCAGTTTTGCCCATGGCAAGGACATTGGATAGAACTCACTTAGGTATCTCCAAGCCACCATCTTTTATGAAAATCAAGCTGAGGACAAGGAGCAACAAGGATGGTAGTGAAGCTGCTCCACTCAACAAAGTCAAAAAGATTTATGAAAATCAAGTTTGAGGACTAGGGGTGGACCTACATGAAGACTAGTGAGGGCACACGCCCTCACTTAGAATTTGGATGTCAAGGTGAAAAACAAATTTTCACCATATTAAAGCTTCATCAATCTAGCAGTTTTAAAGGTATGTCCCCTCTCAAATTCTACCCTAGGTCGACGACTACAATAAGAGCACATCATTTGGTGGCACAACTGAGGACGTTGGCGACCACAAAAGAAAGTTCTTCGTGGTATTTCTCAAAAACAGCTTTACAGAAAATGGAGAACATAATATGGATCAAATAAACTAGAATTTTAGCATCACCTTGTGATTGTACAAACAGATATGGTGAAGAACTGAAGATGACTCCACACCGGTCTTCTCCATGTTCATCACCTCGAGATCTGAGATAAGTTAATAACTATGTCCACCAACGTGCAACTACTCTATCAAGTCAGCAAGAAAAGGATACACACTCCTAAAGATTAGGACTCCACTTTTAGGACACTTTGAGGACTTGTGCATCCAAACATGGATCCTAAAAGTGCACTCATAAACTTTAGGAGGGCTATTTTCATTAGGAGGGCTAAGGCATCTTAATGGGTTCTTTTTCTCCTAAAAGTGGTCCCCAAAGCTCCCTTTACCCTGTTGCCCTCCCGAAGCATTTAATGACGTGAACAGTGCAGGAGCATTTAGAAGGAGTAATTGGGGGTAAAAAAGTCATTTTCCCGCTAACATCCTAAAGATTAGGATTCCATCCAAACAACCCTCTCCTAAATTTTAGGACTACAAATTTCTTGATAGTTTAGGAGAATCCTAAAAATCCAATAGACCCTAAATAAAAGAATTAAACATGCATTGTATATCAAAGAATTCCTTCTTGTTCTCAAATGAGCCACGGCCCCAACTCCGAGGGGAACAATGAGTTTCTAAACCAATTTTTGTTCAATCCAGAAAGCCATATTTTAATTCTTTTTAATTATATCTGGTGGGGTCCAATATCCTGCACGTTATAGCTCATGTATCCATATTTCTACGCTTTGCGGAGTTGTATATATATTCCTCGACTATGTTGTCTAACAACGGGTGCACAATTGATTAGTTTGATGGAGAGCACAAATTCGTGTACAGAGTTACAGACTGCTTTCTAGATATTTGGATTGCCAAGCAACATTTCTCAATTAACTTTCCTCAAATTTGTCAGACCACACCGCAAACGGCATAACTGGCCAGGTACCGTAACAAATCGCGTTTTCTTTTGCCGGAGGACAGGCTCACCTTATTAGTATTGGCCAATAACCTGTTTTGCCTCCGCATATTTTCAGTGATCAGATCAGGAGGATAAGATTTTGATGCAGTGGAGAAGATGAGCGTTCGTGGTATCTAACCTCCATCGCAGCAAGGCGGCAGCTGCGGCGAAGCTTAGAGGTGCGGTTGGCCACTTGCTTGCGGTGAGTAAGGCGACGGCACAAGCCCACTCGTGCTTTTCCTCGGCGAGATCGTCGTCGAGGGAGGGCATGGTGGAGCGGGGCAGGGAATGCGCGGACCCCAGAATAGCCTTTTTTTTTTTTTTTGAGGATCCCCAGAGCAACCTCTAGCTCTTCAAGCTCAACTATCAGAGCGAAGAGATCACGCTGGGCGGGCAGTGGAGTGGCTGGTCGCGCCAGAATTGGCACATCTCGCGGATGGTGATCGGTGAGGGGTGAGGGCCCTGGAGCGCCATGGCAGGGGCCGGAGTCCGGAGAAGATCGTCCAAGGCGATGACCCTTGATCCTCACGATACTGACCGTGCCATGGAAACAACCAGACAGGCGCATTGAATCGAAAGCAAGAACTGATACGAACAAGGATCAGTTCAATTACTTGATACGGTACTCGTAAATGTCAAGGTCAGCTACATGTAGGACTACGAGCGGCAGCTTGTTTATGTACATGAAGAGCCGCCTGATGTTCTGCCTGGTCAAGGTATCCATATCCACAACGTCGCTGTCGTCGGTGAACACCCACAGGCTGCCCGGCTTCACCTCCTCAAGGCAGGCGCGGCAGAACGGGCAGGACTTCGATTTCGCGTTCCTGCATCGAGAGTGAACGGACACGTTATGGCCCCACCATTACGATGATCACTTATGATTGTTTATATAGTTAAGGATAATGAAAGATTTGGCAGGAAGGTAAAGGACAGATTTGTGTGCTTGATGACAAGGCGAAGTGCAAAATATCCGGTGTTGATTAGATATTGACATAAGAAAGCGAAGCTTATCCTGACCCGACCCAACAATGAGATAAGCTGAATGGCAGAATCATTGGCAGAGCATATCACATTATTAGACGACTTCATTTGTTACCAACCAACTATACCTCAAGGTAAATAGTAAATCTTAAACTTCAGGGTAAAACATTAATCCTAAAACTTAAATCACGGTATATAAAACAGAAAACAATGCAGAGGTTTTGCTGTTATGACGAGAGTCAAGCGACCAAATTGAAAGTGATGATTCAGCTATAAATGGTCATTGTGGTACCAAGTTACCAACTTGGAAACAGACTACTAATTTGCTAGAAAGCTTCCTAAAGTTTCCTAGCATAATAATGGCATTGTCGCTGCAAGTAGCTTTGGATGGACGGCTTGAATCAAGAAGTTTAACGGACTATTATATAGCAATCTAAGGGGTGGTTTCGATACACCCCTCCTAACCTCCTAAACAGTTTAGTACCTAAATTTAGTACATATTTGATACTAATTAGAAGTATTAAATATAGTCTAATTACAAAATTAATTAAACAGATGGAGTCTAATTCGCGAGATGAATCTATTAAGCCTAATTAGTCCATGATTTGACAATGTGGTGCTACAGTAACCATTTGCTAATAATAGATTAATTAGGTTTAATAGATTCGTCTCGCAAATTAGTATGGGGTTTTGCAGTTAGTTTTATAATTAGCTCATGTTTATTCCTCCTAATTAGCGTCCGATGTGACCCTCCTTTGTGTCCAAACACCCTAAGACACCATCTGACACTAATAAGGTTCTGAAGTGACAGCCTACCGACCAGGGTTGCGTCATCCAAAGCAGCACTTCACAAAGCAGTTAGATTTCACCAAAAACAAACTTTCCATGGTTCCAACCAAAAGCTTCAAACAGCATTCATCTGAATGTAATTCTGCCCGGAACCCATGAGTACTATTTTGCTACATATAAGCAAACTATGGCCAAATTTTGTGCAAATGCAGCAAGTCAGTAACTACAAACGGCGGCCCTTTTCGCAATGGTAAGGTAATGGATACGCCAACGATTTTAGCAAGAGAACAAATTAACAATGAGTAGAGCTCATACCAATCCTCGAAGCACCGCATGCATAGCGTGTGGGCGCAGTCGGGCAGCACGACCTTGCGGCTGACCTCGAGGCAGATGCCGCACTCGAGCTCCCTCTCCGTGTCCACCTCCGAGAGCTCCTCGTCCCTGCTCCTGAATTTCTTCAGGCAGAGCCTCCTCTGTTTCCTTTCGTCCAGCTCGGTGATCCCGCTCGGCAGCTGCAGCAGCGACGGGAATATGACGCCTGCCGTTCCGCGCGACGCCGTCAGAATCGACAGTGACGAGCAATTGTCCATGGCTTGACGGTAACGAAGGGGGTGGGCTAATTAGTTACCGTAGAACTCCCTGATGCTGGCCTCCCTCTCCCAGTCGGGAGGCGCCGACGAGCCGTCCGCGTACACCTGTCGCATCACCGGAGAAACGGCAATTCAATCACCAGCTCGTGCGGTGAAATCGAATCGAACATGGCCACGACGAGATAGGGGTGGGAGAGCAGACCTTGTAGAGCATGATCTTGAGGAGGCCGAGCGCGCCGGCGAGCTTGCAGTCGGTCCACTGCACGAGGAAATGCGCGACGGCGCTGTACGCCATCCGCATCTGGATGACCGACCCGTCGTAGTCCCGCAGGAACTCCGACGCCCTGGAATCGCCGCCGCAGGCGAAGCGAGCAAGCAAGCAAGCAATTCAGCGCTCAACAAACAGTAAAGTTCCCGCAAGAACAAATAAACAATAAACAAAAGATTCCAACTTTAGCACCAGCAAGCAACGACGGGGGCAAAGAAGTTTCTGGGGTCTCACAGCGCATTGGCGTGCTCGATGTCGGCCTCGAGGGCCTTGACGGAGTCCTGGAACTTCCGCATCGGCGTGTCCCACCGCCGGCAACCCCTCCTCCTTCTCCTCCTATTCCACCGCCCGCCCCCTCTCTCCCACGGCGAGAGCTGAATCGCACGGGAGACGGCCGGGACAAACCCTGCCTAAACCTCGCCGCGTCGTCCCTCCCCGCGACTCGGCGATCAGACCGGACTGGATTGGATTGGGCAGGAACGGCTTGCCTTCCCTGAGCTCCCTCCCCCTCGCGCTCCGGCTTGGATTCGATTCGTCCCCCCTTTTCTCTCGGTCGCTGGATTGTTCTTGCCGAGTACGACTACAACGCTCCCCCACCCGGAGACTCCCACTCCCCTTCTCCCTTTTGTTGACACTCCCGGGGGGCCCGGGGCCGAGAGCGACGACGAGGAACAGTATCCCTTGGGGTGGGCCCACGCGGCGGTGACTGCTGGGGCCTGCGCACATCTCGGCGCACCCGAAGAGACACAGGCACGTCCTGCTCATCGTCTCTGAAACGTGGGGTCAGAGCCGCGTGGGTCCCAACTGTCATTCAAATAAGACAGGTCGCGCGGGTAGATTCCTGCTGGGGAACGTGTCGGGGGCGGGTCTTCGCAGGGCCCCACACGAAAAATATCCCGAGATATCCATCCGGGTCGCCTCCGCGCGTCACGCGCGCTCGCGGAGACCCACGTCACCGACGCGCGGGCCCCGCTGGTGTCCAGGCCGACATGGCAGTTTCGCTGACGGGATATTTGTAGAACGCCAGATGGGGCCCAGCGGCGCGCGCGTGGCGGGGGTGACGGGGTGTGACGCACTGACGCCGCCGCCGCGCGAAAGAAACCGGTGGACTTTGCTTTCCGTCAGGCGCCCGCCGCCCGCCCGCCCTGGTTTTCGTTTGGGACTTCGGGAGGGAGGAGAGCCGGAGTGGGGGTGGTGGGGCCGTCGCGGCATTATCTGTGGCCCGGATGGTGACGTCTGGCTGAGGCTGGCCCCACACGGCCAAGAATAGGCTGGTTGGTGGTGATGTGCTTCGGCGTGCTTATCTCTCTCTGGCTGACTGTCAGATGAGATTAGGATGGAGCTTTGGTTGATGGCTCTTTCTTGAGCAAGGGGACAAACACAACTTAGGAACACAACTTAGGGTCATTTGGTAGAGCTCCGGCTCCTCCTAAAACGGTTTTGGTTCTAGCTTCTTTGGTAGAGTGGTTTCTCTAGTGGAGTTGAACCCGTTTTGCAAAATGTTTGGTAAAATGGCTTCTCAATGGTAATATGGGTAATTTTATGATCACTTAATGCTTAGGGAGAGAAGAGAAACCGGTGGAGCCAATTTTTTTTACTCCTACTCTCTAGTGTAAACCGTTTTGCGGTTTCTCCCCGGCTTCGGTGATGGAGCCGTTTTGAAATTACCCCTTTGGTAGAACTTCACAAAAAGCTAGTGAAGAAGCACTTTGAGAAGCCTATCAAACGGAGCCTTAATCTCTTGATATGGTACTCCCTCCTTATCCTAATTAGAAGTCGTTCTGGAGGCTAGGCCGGTTGGGGCAAAAGAAGTCGTTCACAATAATGAGGGTGATTTTGGACGCGATTACCCCTGTCTAGTCACACGCGCCGGCCGTTCGCATGGTGTCATTAATCGCGGACTATTCGGTTGCTGCATGTTCCACGCAAATCGCCCACAGCATGCCCTCGTCATTAATCACGGACTGTTCGGTTGCTGCATGTTCCACGCAAACCGCCCACAGCACGCTTGCTGCCTGTTCGATTCGTTTCGTCTCTATGGAGACCGGCGGCGCGCGGGTGCTGGCCGTCGTGGTCGGTGTCGGGCCGGAGTCGAAGGATGTCGCCGCGAAGGATGTCGTCGACCCGCTGCTCTCCGTCGCGCTGGATTCGCAGGAGCCAGATGAGGGCAACGTGCTAGTCCCCACGGACGGCGTGACACTGGACTCGCAGGAGCCGGACGAGGTGGTGCTGGAGTCACAGATGCCGCCGGACTCCATCACGCCGGAGTTGCCGGACTCCATGGAAGTGGTGCCGGATTCCTTGCCGCTGGGGGCGTTTGTATGCGGTCGCTGTGGTCTCGTCCATGAGGATCGCGAAGCATGGAACCGTGCGCACTCGCGGTTCTATCCATGCCCTAGCTGTGATCTCGTCCACGCGGACTACTCCATCGACGCCATGCTCGGCCGCATCAAGGTGGACTGCGAGCTTTTCATGGAGCATTACAAGGGCTTGCTGCCGACAAAAGACGACGCCAAAGCATCGGTAAGAAGCATGTTCTAGATAAATAATGCTAAACTATTACAAGAATGCCTCTACTACTAATTATAGCATCAATCAAATTTTTTCATGCAACAATAGTAGCCTCGGCTTCATGTAGCAATGATGGATCACAAGGGATACAAGATGGCAACCGATCTTCTCTTTCTAGTGTCTCTTTTTTCATGTGAGGTATCTTGAATTTGTTGCAACCTTTCACTTTCATAGCCTCCATCAAGTCACCTTGTAGTGTTAGAAACATCCGGTTTGCAAGGCGTGACGAGTACTCCAAAAATGCCTACAAAACAATTGTGCAAGAAATGAATGAATGAGAAAATTTGTTGTTGAAAAAGACATTGAGTATGTGTGAACAATTTGATCAAATTACCTGTTGCACGGCTGGAACAAGTGCATCTATTGTTTTTGCATTATTCTTATATTGAATTGCTTGTATAGCTCGAAAAAAACCCAAGTCAAGAATGTTAAAATCCGGAGAGTTTGGTGGTTGACAAATTAGGCGAATATCGAATCCTCCTAGCTTAGCGGCCTCACAAAAATCCGGATCATCCAATTTCAAATGAGAGGGTGCATTATCCTGTTGGATGAATATCACCGAGTATTCTCTTGGCCATTTCGCTCTAATGGCCGGCAACACTTGATTGATCATGAAATCTCTAATCACGTCTCTTGTGATCGATTGCATTATCCTGTTGGATGAATATTGGCGAGTATTCTCTTGGCCATTTTGCTCTAATGGCTGGCAACACTTGGTTGATCATGAAATCTCTAATCACGTCTCTTGTGATCGATGTAATGGGCTTCATAACCAAGTCTCCACGGACACGGCTGGTTCTCTCATTGCCTCTCATAGCCAGTTCATAATGAACAAGAGGAAAACATCCAATCCTACCATCAAAAATACAATTCCCATCCCTAAAGCTTGGCCGAGCGTAAACACACAAGAACATGAGCCTAGGGATGTAGTTCTTGTTCTTACAAGTCTGATGGGATCATCTTCTTCGGGTAGCAAATAATATCTTTCAGATTTTTGACATAGGTAGAATCATTTCTCATCACTGAACACAAAGTCATACAACTCCTTAAACCTTGGATCATCAGGCAACTCCCTATTAACCATGTCAACACACCATTGTAACCTAGGCCTCTTGTTAGCTTTAGTGAGATATGGCTTGATGCTACTAGAATGGCGCCTAAGGTAACCTTTTTTCAAATACCTTTGAATCTGCCACTTGCTCATATTTAGTGCGGTGCACACATCATCTATAGTCATTCTTTGTTTGAGAGGAATGTTTCTCAAAGCTTCTAAATCAACAGGGATGTGCTTACGGCCTACTCTACCCTTCTTTAGACTAGAAACCACAACCGGAACTGAGTTTGCAAGTTGTATTTTACCTCTCCGCCATACCCTCTGAACTGATCGAATATTAAGCCCAAATTGCTCGGCAACAGTTGCAGTGTCATTCTTGCCTAGTTTCCCATTGTTGCTCCTAGCCAACAAAGCTTGATAAACTTATTTTCGGAGGTGTTCAGACATTTCTTTCCTTCGGTGGGGTCGTTGAACTTGTTCTTCCACGGTAAGATTCTCCACAACACGTTCCGTTAAAAAGAAAACAAACATTAGTTCCGGCAGCATTTTGTCCACAATGTTCTCCACATCATGTTCTATTTATAGCAAAAAAAAACAAGCACAATCATGCAACTTACAGACGGCATGTTCTAGCTATAGGGTAAAAACAAGCACGTTTATTGTTATGCTTGGCCACGGCAAGTTGTAATTATAGAGAAAAAAACAAACACATTCATGCAATAGTTACTACTTGGACACGGCATGTTCTAGCTATAAGGAAAAAAAACTCATTTGTAAACGTTACCGGGCAAATTTTGTAGAAAATCTAAATCAACCAGTACAAATCAAACTGAGGAAGATTGACGTTGTTGTTTTTGTCCTCCAGTACCAATCAAACTGAGGAATATAAAAAATAAGTAAGAATCAGCACATTACTGTTGTTGTTTTGGTCCTCCAGTACAGGATCGTTGAGATTGAAGGGGAGATTGATGTCGCCATCTTCCTCTATACGCACGTTCAGATCAAAGTCATGGAAGACATCAGCCATTGCGCCGTACGGTTTGCTGTGGAAGGAGTAGAAAAGAAGAGGCTAAGCCATGCCTAGATGAACAAGTGAACAACAAGAGCTAGCAACGAGGCGTTTTAATACTGCAGGCACTCGAACCAAAAGACTGCTGAGCGGTGAGCGCCAAAGGAACAAAAATATCGCGCCTAAACGCGCCCAAGCGAAACAAACGAACTCCTTAATCCTACACACACGCCAACGGCCTAAACGTGAGCGCATGCAGCGAGTGTGCACAGCGCCATGCAAATTCCTCATGCAAAATCCACACGTACAGGTAAAAAAATAGCGCGGCTGAGGGTTCGAAGACTGCACGTCTAGCCTTGGGCGGCGGAAAGCTTACCACTCGGACTATGAAGTAATGCTGTAAAGGAGACACCCGCAGGCCTATTTAATAAGGGCAAATAAGGAAAACTTTCTCCTAATTAATCACTCCTTGATATGCACAATGTGTCTAAAATGACTTCTAATTACGATATGGAGGGAGTACTGCGCTATACCTTGTTTCTGTTTTTGTTTGGTGTCCAAGTAATGCTTCAGATTGCTTAATCGTTGCATTGGTATTTGTCGCTGCAAATACTCCATTAACACTAATTCATTGCAGCAACTTAATACGGATAACTATTCAAAAAGTTACTCCCAACATAAAACGGTACAAAAGAATTGGTAGCAAACTCTACGCATTCCAACAAGCTATACGGCAGTGCCACTTTCTAAAATATGTTTAGAGGGAAAATCCTGATTGGTAGATAATTTCCAAGAAGATGAGAAATGCCAAACTAAATATAGATCAGTTAGTCATGTTGTTTGTGGCAGAACATACTCGCTCGGGTTTGAGTATTCAAATGAGTGTTCGCATTTTCTTTATAGTGAAAGGTGATATTTCGTTAATAATGAGGCGCTAACGGTGACTTCATCGATCTTAAAATCTGCCAACCTTAAAAGCGTGCATAGAGGTTTAGGTGGGAGCAAGTGTGTATAAATATAAGTGTCACAATGTTTGCATATTTCGATCTAATTGTAGCTTTGTCTCTCTCTTGTGTGTGCGAGAGAGATGTTTGCACGGAAAATTTATATTTTTCTACTTTAATTTCTTAAACAACTGTGTTTAATACATTGTAAGTTGCGTACGGTAAAAGAATATCTGTGTTATTTATTAATGTTCTGATGGCCGTCTTTTTCCAATCATACATTCGCTGTTTTCGCTAGTTCCGAATCTGTTTTGTGGGGTTGTGGCTGGCATTACTGTGTTCGGTGAGAAAGGTGTGTGGTTTAGGAAATGGCAGAACTTTTACCATTCTCACCCCTACTTTTGCGCACGGTTTCCGTTTAATCTCGGTTTCTCGCGAGTCATTAGTCGATGGCTTATATCGCGAGTCATGAGACGGCTATGGCTTTATTGTCTAAGCCAAGGTTATGGTAACTTGGTAACGCCTGCCGAGGAACGGTGGTTTTGGGTTGGTGAGACAGACGAGAGGTATTCATCGTTGTCTGGTGGCTTGGCATATGGATTTGGACCGCTGGTTTGGTTGCATATGACATAAACGCTCAACCTAAACTAGTACAAAATTCCGCAAAACATTCAACCTTGTCAACGCCCTCGAGGAAACAAGGACAAAAACCTGTGCGCCGAAGGTCCAAGCTTGCCCCCGGTTTTGGTATCTTCCAAAGACAATTCATAGGTTAATGCTGCTGCAAGAAAAGAGACAACCTAAACTATAAGGTCTTGGTTTCTTTTAATCCATGGATTAAAGTTTAGTTCATGGACTAAACTTTAGTCCCACCTCTGTTTAGTTTCATGGACTAAAGCGAACTAAAGTCCATAAATGCTGTTGAACAAAGATCCTTTTACCCTTCTTCCCTACCTTGGTACCTTTTTTCCATGTTCTAGCGTTTCTGGCTCCTGCTAATGCTAGACTCAGCAAGAAGAGTAATTCTAGCTCCTGCTAATGCTAGACTCAGCAAGGAGAGTAAAGCAGAGCAGTCAGCAAATCACAAATTTACATTCCTAGCCCCTACCGCCACCAGGACATGCCGCAGACTCCGTCCCCAACCACAACCCACCTGCCGCCACAGCACTGGCGCTCTCCCAAGGGCGATAGGGGAGAAGGGTGGCCCTGGGGAGGCGTGGATCCGAGGAGGGCCGCCGCTTGGGACCTGGGCCGACACCCTTCCTCATCGCTGCAATTTGGTCCCCAAGGCCCGGTGATGTGATCACTAGCCGCTGCAACTAGGGGAGGGAGGGCAGCGGCAGCCGGGAAGGCAGTGGCAGGCGAGCGGGAGGGTGGCATGAGGAGTAACAAGGGGCTGGGGTGTTCCCAAGACACTTTTGTCCAATTTTGTGGACTAGAGGACTAAAGCTTTTAGTTCAAATTTTAATCCACCTATTTGGGTGTTTAGGGACTAAAAAGTACAAATTTCAGTCCAAAAAGCTTTAGTCCATGGGAACCAAACACCCCCTAAGGTTATAACATGTAATCATCTTAAATAAAGTTACATGCATCATCCAACTATTAGTCGATGTGACCAGTCTCATGCGTGACAAAGCAACTCTTTCACTAGTTCTAGCAGCTAAACAGATAATGGATCATAGTGCGAAGTGTAAAATAATCATCTCAGGAAACTTTCTGATACTACAGGTACAATTGAACAATTGGCTACAACACCTAACAAAAAGATGTCAATCTTACAATCTACTGCACTCCAAATAACCTTAGGGGCAATACAAGCTGACCGAGCCAGAGCGCCGGATGCACAAGACCATGAAAAGCTCAGAACTGCAGCGTCGAAGGTTATTTGTAAGGTGTAGATCCCAGCATCAACACCTGCAGTGAAGTCAGGTATGAGCTGCAGTGGCATACACGAAGCGCATCATTGCGACGAGCAGCAGGAGGAAATGGCGCACCCACCATGCAAGTCAAGGCATCTTTTTCTAGAAGCACTTCTTATGCACAATGGATGGGCCCGTCTCATCATACTCGCCCTTCGTGACATGCTGGTTCTGAGGGAAGACGACCTTGGCCAGTATCGCACCTCCCATCCAGGCTGAGTACCTTGCTAGGTTCTCTGGCATGTATTCTGGGGGCTGTTGGAGCAGTTAGCAATGTTCAGGTAGTGTGGTGAGGTTGCAATGGCAGTGTAGTGGCAAGGAGCTTACCTTGACAAGAGATGGGCAAATTGCTGAAGCAGAAAGATTCGCTTCTCTTTGGAATCTATCTTCAAAGCCTAGAGTAAAGAAAGCAATATGAACTTAAGTTGGTCACTCTGGGAAAGAGTCTAAACAAAAACAAGAGTTTCTGGTGAATCAGGGTATGTAAAGATGGGAGGATGTTTGAGTCGATACAGAACTAAGCAAGAGAAAGCCTTTCAACATGCAGAGCCAGAACCATGCCATGAAATACAGTTGTATAACGAATTGCTGGTTACAATATTTAAAATTAGTTTCAGCTATGTATTGTTTGACCAGCATATTTTAAAGAGCGATCAACATATTCAACATAATATCAGAAGCAAGAGATTCCCAAGTGCTATAACAGATTCCAGTTTCATAGCAACCAAATGACATTTCAAACTTCCAACAGCTTCTCAAACAGGAGCGCATAGCAACATGGAAAACTAGAGTACAATACTAGCAGTGGATAGGTTACACACTTATGCACAAGGGCATACACACAATTGGTTCATGCATAAGGCAGATTTTCAACATGAATGATACAATGTTCCACTTCCACTAGTAAAGATATGTTGCACCCACGAAACATTTAACAGAAGAGATGTTATGCATTTGCCATGTTTTAAAGGTTGAAGAAAACAAAAGTGCACATCAAGAAAAGAAGGCATCAAGCACAGAAAGGCGATAACTAACCAGTCATCGAAGCAGTGGCACCACATAACATGGTGTTTTCAAGGAGCTGCCGATGGTATTCTGATGAAACATTTGAGACACTGGTAACTAGCTGGTGAACGATACCATAATCTTCCAAGCCCAAAATACTTGGTTGAAACAAAGCTTCACCAACAATATATCTCTCCTTTTCAATTGTTATAACCTGGAGAAAGAAGTGGTTATAAACAAATTAGCTTGCGTAGATTCATTACAATATTTGGGCCCAAGACAGTTGGTCAACAGAAGAGAATAAGGAAACAATTATGATGCATTTTATGTAGGCCTATGTCACACATTAAGAGAGGACCAACATGTGTGTTTGGAACAACCGCACAACATTTACAACAAAAGCAATGTAGAATAACCAACCTGCCCATCAGGAAGAGTGTGCCTTTCTGGCTGGCATGAGCTTTCTATACCTTCAAAGGCCAATTGATCTTCTGTGCAGCATGCATACTGCTCTTTCAGCCTCTCAATATCAGAAGTATCAATGTTTACTGATGGATTGGATTTTTTCAGTTCTTGTGCAAATAGATTTGTTAAGTCAACTCCTCCAATCTCTAATCTCTTTGATGCTACGTGTTGAACAGCTCCTTCACAAACTGGAGCAATATCTGGTAAAATAAAAGGAAGACGTCACTCCTGAACAGCAGCGTTACTTGCCCACCACTATAAAAAAGGGTGCTTGTGAGACAAATCCTAGTTAGCAAAGTAAATCATGCACTGGACAGCCAATACTGAACATAAATGTAGGCAGTGTTTACTTTAGTTAAAGGTAGCCATTCAAGATGCATTATGCATCATGTCTTTTACAAAGTAATCAACTATTCCACACTAAACAAATACAAAAAAAATAGAAGAGCTTTTAGCAGACCAAGGAAATGAAAACCACAAGAAAACTGAAAGTACAGAGAGTTCTATGGCACGATTATGCAGTCATATTTCCATAACTGAACCAATTTTTAATAAATCTTGTAGTCCCTCCTTTCCTTTGTTAATGGTGGCAAATATAACTTGAACTATAATGCACATGTTGGGATTTACTGGCATCTAAGAAGTAAAGATTTTAAAAAGAAGTTGCCAGGGAGGTATAAATATTTATTATTTATACCCTATTTCTTCATATATACAGTGGATCAGTGGCGGAGCATGAGTTAAAATCAGGGGGGGGGGGGGGGGGGGGGCAATTCCATGCTAATCGGCATGTAGTCAGTTCAAGTGGTAAAGCTAAACTAACTGCATTGGACAAATACATGCCGCGTGACAAAGCAATCCAATATGTCAAGGAGTACTTGCAAACGAATAGCCAGTAAGCAGAATCAAATACTTGCGGTACACCCGGTGAGCGATGCGGTGGCCGGGTTAGCACAGCAAGGCAGCAGCACGCAAGCGCAAGACGGCAAGGTGCATACCTGCTACAGGTAGTTGTTACTAATGGGCGGCTTGCGCCCTTGTCGACGATGAAGAGAAACGAGCAAGTACATTGAAGGATGATATTGCTGTTTGTGCATGTAGCGCTCATTTGAAGACATTGTGCATGAGCTCCTACATTGCTATGCCTGCCAATGCTTTGAGAACAGATAATGCTCAGGAGCCCCAAAGAACAGTGAACGGGGGAGGGCGACGGGTGTGAGAGCAAGACCTAGCAGCAGACAGTAGCCATGGAAGCCTATAGATTAGATGGCTGCATACAAGTATGCGAGTGCGTGGAGGCACGTACTAGCTACTAACTCGTGCTCTCTTCAAGAATCTGTCTTGGGAAAAAAAAGGGGAATACTATGGCCCTAATGTGGCTCCGCACCTGGATATACATATATACTACAATGATCATAGGTTATTTTGTAGGATGTGCGACTTCATAAAACAATGTGTTCCCTTTTGGTAAGGAAAAAGTAGGCATCCACTCTTTATTCAAATCCAACTTTATCATTTTATTTATCTTAAGATATTTATGAAGCTTAATAAAGTTTATAATATTATGAAACAATTCGGAAAATAACAATTTCACATCTTCAATCTCCATGTGCAATATAGGCATCATTCCCTCAACTAGACTCTTGTCAGAAACTCCATTTAGTACATGTAGTTCCATTTATGCTATTAATTGTCCACCAAGTTGATAAAGAAATATTGGTTATTGTTTACTTTGTACAGAACATGGGCGAATGAAGGGTAACGATACATATTTGTAGAAAAGGTAAACGAAATTTAGGTGAAGGAACTGCAACACAGCTATACCCAGAAAAGGAGCAAATCGACAAGTACAATACAAACCATGGTTGATTCACAAGAATAGATTAGAGGCATAAAAGCAATAACCTTTGCATTGCATTGTAACATAAGCATTCTTGAACATTGTTTCCATAAGAATTTATGCCATCCTCGTGTTATGTTCTTGCATGTACATAAAGATCATCAAACATTAGGCGACAATTCTGTTCTATTGCAAAAGTTTTGAGCTCAAAAGGGAATATGTATTTTCCCTAAATGCGTTCGACGTGTGCTGGTTTGCAACAAGGCAATTATGTTATGACTACCCAAACAAAAGATGGCAGAAATTTTAAAAAAAAAACTCAGCAGGTGGGGCAAAGACTGCCCCCATGGTTTTCTATAGGCAGAGAAGACCCCAGCCATACTGGCCGAGAAAACCCCGAACCCTGGCCTCACCCTATAGGGCCACACCGTCCATAAGAGTGAAAGGTGAGTCAAAATCTACAAGTATCGCAAAGCCCTTTCACAAAAATAAAAGAAGCAAAAGGTCAACGGCTTCATACTATCACTGCACAAACAGAAGACACGTGTGGAATCAGAACTGAAATCTAAATCTGAAGCATCCAGAGTAGATGCTTTGATTTGGTAATATTACCTATTTTCCCATGCCCAATGTCCACTGTACATCCTGAAATGCGTCCAACAGCATAGAGAGACAATACAGCCTGTTCAGAGGCATAAAAGCCTGAAACGTTGAATTTTTCAAACATAAGCTGCACCAGTTGCTCCCGAAGAGTCTGCGGAGATCATTAACAGAGGTGAGGACTGAGGACATTATAATCAAATTCAAAAGTACTATAAACTGCTAGTACTGAACAATGCATTAGACACTCAACACATGAACAATGTCTGATAGAAATTTTTTTAAGAAAGTAGAACTGTATAAGATATGTTATGTTGAAGCTCACAGAAGTACAAATCCTACTTAATAGATGCATCATACACTATCAAAGCATGTGCTGCTATGATGCTTCAAGCCCTATACTATCAGCATCTGGAGAACATCACACCAGAAAGGACACCAAGCACTATTAGTCCATTAATCAATACTTTATAGCTGGCACACAGAAGCAGCTAAACTACAGATTTCATCTTAGTAAAAACATGAGTGAATGAGCTTGTTTGAATTTCTAACTTAGAAGCAGACCTAGAGCTACAATTTTCTACTAAGCTTCAATGGTAAGCCAATACAACACAAAGATTTGCAGTGACCTTAAAACATAGGCCAAAGCAGCCACAAAATGTATTGGGGAGTCCATCAACTCAGCTCAGGAAAAAACAACTACCAAATTCAGTTAGTTTAGCTATTGTTACCAACTTTCACATAGACCATTAAATCCACTATGCATGCACATCCCCAACATAGCAAAAGGTGTTACCTCATAGTTTAGAATACATATGGCATGGCCATCTAATTAGGAGCTTATGATTTGAGATTATGAAAAACAATCAATAAATGCTATTGAGTTTATGATTTAAGACTTCAAAAAACTGCAAGTGCAGAATCCCAATTAATAACTAAGGCAAGAAAAACACAAGCCCAACTAGTCCATTAGTAATTCAGCACATTCAGGCCCACATTTATACTAGTCCTAGAACAATTTGGGCCACAATCAGCCACCCAAGCCACCCCATCAGCAATCCTGCCACGCGGAGCACCTGAACAAGCTGGATTCGAGCTGGAGGGTCCATCACCTTGGGCGTGAAGAGCGGCTCGGTGAAGAGGATCTGGCCCTCGTCCCCAATCTCCCAGCCAATGTTCCTGTACAGGACGTAGCTGAGCAGGTCCTCCATGGCGTCCCAGTCCTTGACGAAGCCGCGCACCACCGGCTGCACCACCTCCTCCGCCACCGCCCCGTCCGCGAGCTGCTGGTCCTCGACCTCCAGCTTCATCTTCGACGGCATCACCTGAGCAGCAAACCCACGGGAAAGTAGAATGTCAAATAATTCACACAAAAAAAACCAAAAAAATATCGCACTGGGGGCGCAGGCGAGAGATCCGCGGGCTCACCAGCGGGGGCGACTGGTCGGGCGCCGCGATGCCGGCCTTGAGCAGCTTGGAGCCCGCGTCGACGACCACCGCCTCCATGGCCGGCGGCGGGGGGCGGGGAAACCCTAGGGTGCGGAGGCGGCGCGAGGCCCTAGGATTCGAGGCTACACTACAGGTGAGTAGGACGGGTCCGTGAGGTTTTGAAAAGTGGAGGCCGCGGGAAAGGGGAGGGAGGGTTTTGGTGAATTTCGGAGGAGCGACCGAAAGCAAGGCGAAGGGAGGAGGACGAAGCTCGGAGATCTCGGGGGGCGACTGCAAGGGGAGAGCGCGTCGACAGAAGGATGATAACGTATTCGTATGCTCTCCGTCTTCGTAGTGCGTTTGTGGAATTGCATGTCTTCGCAAATGGCCCAGTCTGGGGCTGAGGGGTTTAGCAGGCTGGATCAACCTCACACTTCCTTCCATGCGGCCCAGTGACAGGATCACGTTTATGCCCCCCAAAAAAAAACAGAGAGCTCCAATGCAGTTATTGGTCAACAACGTTAGCAGGCCCTCCAATTACAATAGTAGTAAGGATGGTGTTCTGACCTAGTTGGCCATGCAGGCGCAGCTCGGCACGAAGCCCGATTTTTTTGACTCGGCTCGGTAACGCTTCGGACTCATGCTAGCCCGGCCCGGTGGCTCGTGCCGGGCATGGGCCGGTGCCTCGGCACGACAGGCGGCACGGCTCGGCCCGCATACGAATGGTCGGCCCGTAGCCGGTCCGTAAGCCAACGGTCGCGCCAGCCCAGCCTGACGTCCAAGGGGAGTCATATATAACTCCGCCCCGACGGCCTCCCCCCCCCCCCCCCCCCCCCCCGTCTCCTCCCAGTGGCTGCCGTCCTCCCTCACCTCTTGCTCTCACTCTCTCGGCTTCGGCTCTTCCGCCGCCGCCGCCCGCCCGCCGCTCTCGCTCTCGCCTATCTCCCTCTTCATCTCCAGTGATGGTGAGATCTCCGGGTCCTCCTCTCCTCCTCATCTCCTCCTCCTCCCACTCCTGGTCCTGCTCCTGCTATCCTGTCTCATCCTCCACGCCACGGAGCGGTGGAGGTCTCGCTCAGCGCTCGCCACCATTGCCCTTCGTCTTCTCGCAGTCTTCCCTCTCGGCATCTCGTCCCGTCGTCCTCTCCGACTCTAGGCTCCGGCTACGCAGGTAACCTAACCTTAACCCTAGATCTTGATGACTTGATCCCGAAACCTCTTGATGTTGTTCTCATAGTCGTAGATCTATGGTGTCTGAGTTGAGTTCTGATCCTCTGTTCCTCTCGTTCCTTCTTCTACTTGCAGTTCTCCATGGGAGGCCGCGTGCCGTTGAGGAATGGAGCTGCCAAGGCAACGACGTCAACGCCGGAGGGCTGCTGCCTACCACACGAGGTCGTCGTGATGTCAACGCCGGAGGGCTGCCGCCTGCCACACGAGGTCGTCGTGATGGACGAGAACTACATCATCAATGATGACCTCAGGGCTTGTGGCCTGCCAGACGACGATGAGGACGACCTGGCTGCCGGAGTTGTAGCAATCTTCGGTAGCTCTGCTGCTCCCATCAATGTGGATACTGGTGCTTCTGCTGGTGATGCTGCCGGAGGTGGGTCTGCGTCTCCAATGCCAGCTTCTACACCATCTGGAGCTGCCGAGGCAACAACGTCAACGCCGAGGGCCGCTGCCTGCCACACGAGGTCGTCGTGATGGACGAGAACTACATCATCAATGATGACCTCAGGGATTGTGGCCTGCCAGACGACGATGAGGATGACCTGGCTGCCGGAGTTGTAGCAATCTTTGGTAGCTCTGCTGCTCCCATCAATGTGGATACTGATGCTTCTGCTGGTGATGCTGTCAGAGGTGGGTCTGCGTCTCTGATGCCAACTTCTACCCCATCTTCGACGCCGAATACCTCAACAGGCACCAGCATCCACAAGGGTACCAAGCGGAGATATGCTGCATGGAACGACTTCGAGGAGTTGTTTTAGGAAGCTGCCAATGGTAAGAAAGTGAGATATGCTGCCAAGTGCATTCACTGTTCTTCTATTCTCACTGGGCGTTCTTGTGCTGATACTGAGCATTTGCTCCGGCACCAAAAGATGTGCTTGGCTAAACAAAATCATTCTGCTCTTGTTCAGTCTCGACTTCAGTTCAATTCTGATGGCTGTATCCATAATTGGGAATATAAACCTGATGTTGCTCGTAAGGAGTTGTGTCATTTAATTGCTAGACTTGATCTACCTCTTAGCTTTGGTGAGACAGAGGCATTTGTGGAGTACATTCAGCGTGCTCACAATCCTCGTTTTGATAAAGTTTCTAGGCAAACCACTACTAGAGATATTAGCAAGTACTTTGCTGAGTGTCGTGCTTCCCTTGTTGAATGTTTGAAGTCTTCTATTTCTTCTGTTTGTCTTACTTCTGATATTTGGTCTGGCAATGCTAAGTAAGACTACCTTAGTGTTGTTGCCCATTTTGTTTCTGCTGATTAGGAATTAGAGAAGAGAGTTATTGCTCTTAGGCTAATTGAATGCTCACATTCTGGTGTTAACATTGCTGATCGTATTGAAGCTGTGGTTTCTGAATTTGGTTTGAAGGATATGATTTTCTCTATCATACTTGATAATGCTTCTTCTAACACTTCTACCATGGCCACACTCATTCCTAATTTGTTGGTCATCTTGGTCCAAATCCTGAACCACTTGATCTTGATAAAGCATTGCGTGGTCTCTTGCATCAACGTTGTGCATGTCATATTATTAAACTCATTGTCAAGTTTGGTTTGAAGAGGATCAAGTCTTATCTTGAGGCTTTTAGGACTGCAATCTCTTTTTTGAACTCTTCTAACCAACGCATTGTTGCTTTCCATAACTTCTGCGTGTCAAGGGGCTACGCCCTCATAAATTTTGTTTGATATGGATATGAGATGGAATTCTACGTATCTCATGCGCAAACATCTACTACCATATAAGATCACATTTTCTGTCTTTATTTCAACTCATTATGGTTTGCACAATGGCCAGCCACTACTGACTGATGGCTATTGGACAGTTGCTAAGAAAATTTTGCAGTTCCTTGAAATGTTTTACGATTCGACTGTTGCTTTATCTGTTGTTTACTATCCAACAAGTCCTTTGATGTTGCATCATATTATTGAGATTGCTGGTCATTTGCATGGCTAAGAGATTGAGCCATTGCTGAGAAACATTGTTGTTCCCATGAAGCTCAAGTTCCTCGAGTATTAGCAGAACATACCTCTGTTGTATTCCTTTGCATTTATTTTGGATCCTAGAGCCAAGATGAGAGGTTTTCATAATGTTCTTCAGCTTCTTTCTCAGACAATTGGTGTTCATTACTCTTCTTATTTCAGTGAGGTAAGAACTGAATTATATAAGCTGTTTAACAAGTATGAAAATAAGTGTGGTGCGGTTCGGTTGCAAAGGCCTTCTCAAACTGCAGGAACTACTGGTAAGAAAAAATCTGCATGGGGTAAGATCTTTGGTGCTCCATCTAGTGCAGGTGGTTCTCCTGCTTTTGCCTCTACACCTCCTATATCTCCTGCTTCTGAGTTGTTAGCCTACTTGGACAATGACAATGTCACTTGCTATGAGGATGACTTCAACATACTTAGTTGGTGGCATGAGCACAAGCTATCCTATCCTATTATGTCCATACTAGCTAAAGATGTGATGTCTGTTCCAGTTTCCACTATTTCTTTGGAATCTTGCTTTAGTCTTACTGGTAGGGTGATCGAGGAGCGGCATCGACGGTTGTTGCCAGAGACAGTGGAGATGTTGACCTGCATCAAGGACTTGGAGTTGGGAGATGCAAGGGCACAATGTGATGTTGAAAAGGAGACCAATGAACTGGAGGAAACATTCAGCAACCCCTACCCAGAGCAAGATGAAGGGCAAGCTAGTGGAAAAGAGTAAATGTGTATATATTCAGTTTTGTTCTTGTATTGCCTATCATGATTCTGATTCATTGATTCCTTCTACTTGTTAGGGCTTGCCCCTACCAATACCAACTGATCAAGAGCAAGCTAGAGTCATGGAAGACTACTGTTCTAGTGTTCTTAAGTTATCTTGTGCCTTTTATGATCATGTGATGTAATGTTGAACTTGAACCATTGAACTAATCTGAGCTGGCTGTACTCCTTTTTCCTTCCTAGGGGTTTCTCACAAGGTGTGAGTTTTTACCTAGGAAGGTTTTTAATGAGGCAGCCAACAACTCTATCTATATAATTCTACCATTCTGTGTGAAATGTGAATGTGTGATGAACTTTGATTCTGTCATTCTATGTGAAATGTGAATGTTTGGTGAACTTTGATACTGTGAACGGGCTGCGGGCTGGCACGGCCCGTGCAATTAGCCGTCGTCTGCAGGCTGGTCCGGTACGAAAAATACATTGCGGGCCCGTTCTTGGGCTATCGGTGTAGCCCGTGGGCCAGCACGGCACGGCACGACGGGTGGCGTAGTGCCGGGCTGGCCCGGCACGAAAATGGCCGTACCTTGCTGGGCCCGATTGAGCGGCACGAATGGACAACTATATTCTGACCGAGGGTTGAAAACCACACTCAACCAACTTTTCGTTCAAAAGAGATAACTAGGGAGGATCATTTTTATACCAAAGTGAAACTACTTTATTTCCCCATTCTACCCCTGCTCCACTACTATATTCCCATAATAGCATTTTTTTCGGGACGGAGGGATGACATGTTCAACTTGACTAAACGACCTTGGCTTCCCAATCTTATAGTTCGAGGGTTATCATGAGGGTTTGTCGAATCGTACCTTGCTGATTATAACCCTCGATTCTTGACCCTTTATTTTATGCACTATAACCGGCCGATCGAGGGTTCCCCATGGATTTGGCTATCCCCCAGCAATGGTTACCATATACTTCTTCCTCTGCCCATAAAAATGTAATTTTAAAAACTTTAGAACAGATTAGTTGTGAAAAAAGTAACTTAGATGCTTCTAAATATTAGGCGAATGCCTAGGTGCAAAAAAATGATAATATTCTTGTGACACCATTAGAGGCGGTAATGGATCATGGTTCTCATACCTCCTTTACAATCCAAGTTAGCCATATCTATATTTAGCTCAAAATCATATAGTATTTAAGCCTGATTCTTAAATTTGCTAGACTAAATTAGAGGGCCATTTACCACCCCTGGACACCATATAGCCCAGCGAGCAATGGTGACTATTTCTCTGAAGACGCATGAACCGAAAGATTGACAGGCTTGGATGGTCATGCCTAGAGGTTCAAGGCTAGTGTCCCAGTTAATATTTACGAGATAGAGCCCACTGATTGGATGATTAATTAGCTGACTTCTCCAATTTTGTAGAACACTGATGTTTATAGCTAATCAATCAACTAATTCACCAATTTAGCTATTTTTCCATGATGATGATGTTTACAGCTAGTGGTTTCAGGTTTGAGCTTCCAACCACTGCTAGAGTGCTAGCAAAATGATTGTTGTCAAGCATCAATCGTGGCTAATAATTTTGCTTCCTTCTATCTTCTTCTTTCTTTAGATTTACGGTTATTACAGGTTTATATAGATGCATTTCACCTTTTTCAAGAGTTTTTTTTACTAAAGCAAATGGCATGCATGACGTGTTCTCCCCGTTTTAGAGTTCAATAATGCATATCCAATAAAGTAACTACAAAATTAAATTAGTATACGTACTACTAGATAATCTTTAGCTTATGCAATTGGCAAAGGCAACAATCTTCCAGCCAAAGTAGTCCCTTTTCTTCTATTTTTTCTAAGTTGCATGATTTGATCTTCAGCTTCAGTCTCCACCTAACGATAATATTTGCTTCTGAGAAGCAAGTCCGCCTCGCAACCCTACCCTTTAGGTAACTTTTCAAACGTAAAATTTAGAAAAACTGGAAAATGCAGTAACAGTGATGGAACAGAGAGAAACACAAGAATTCAGAAAGGAAAAAGTTGTTTGTAAAGCCTTTTCTTTATTCTACCCTAATATACAAATTTGAACAAGGAGGTGTCCAATACGCTTGCTTCAAACTGTTATTGGTTCTCCTCCTTTTCCTTTCTTTTCTTTTGTGAAACTTTCTTTTGTTTTCTTTTTTGAGAGGAAACTTGTTTGGAATTCCAACTTCTTTTCTTATCATCATTGTCACAAACTAGCGTACGTGGTTAAGAAAAGTTCACGGTCTAGAGATGCTTTGGAACGACTGGCATGTGACTTGGCCGCCCTCAGCGCGTGACAGCCTCGCACCTGCACAACAGCGACCTGAGTCGACGACAATGCAACCACCGATGAACACACACGTAAAGCAGTCGCAGAATTGCAGTCATAGGACGTGAGTTTCCTGCAAGTTTGCTGCTCGATTGAGGAGAATACAAGATCACTTCCAAAACTCAAAACCCAAAACAAAGCTGAACAAAGCTGATCCAATTAATGGCTCATGACTCATGACAGCCATCAATTGGTGTGCTGTCACATCCCTCTCTAGTAAACATTGGCCATGCTGATTACATTTTTCCAGCAGTAATTCTTGGCTGCTCGATGGCTAAGTATGGCTAAGTGGTAGGAGCGCCATTTAGATCTTGTTCTCTTGATCAGTTTTGGTATTGGATTGGGTGTACTAAGGGTGGTAATGGATCATAGTCCTCATGTCTCCTTCACAATCCAACTCAGCTATATCTATCTATATATATATATATATATATTATATATATATATATATATACACGCACTATTTAGCTCAAAATCATATAGTATTTCAGCCGGTCCTTAATGAGCATGATCCTTCAATTTGGTAGGTTCAATTAGATGACCCTTTACCATCTATAGGTGTACCGTATGATTAGTCTGTCGGCCATATGGTAGGCCTTATGGAAGGCTAGAAATAATATTTGCTTTGAGAAAAAAAAAACTAATCAGATCTCCTTCTGAGATCATTTGTATAGCTTGCTCATTCATGTGTTTTTGGCAGAGCAACAAAAAGCTGGTGACAATGAGATGCTGATAGCATGCGCAGAAGCTCTAAAATCAGCAGCATACACTTCCATCCCCAAGAACAGGGTATATTTGTATTATATTATATAACTGCATTCTTTTTGTAGTACTAAGAACTACAGTAGATATTTATGCTAAAGGAGTAAAGGGTGAATTTTTCATACCGAATTAAAAATAAAGAATAAAATTAAATTAAGAATAAAGATGCAACTCATGGTAACCAATAAAACAGGGTAATTTGCTTTATGACGATTTTGATCAGAGGCAAATCATCAACCGGATAACCAGATTTGTGATCGCAAAAACACACTTATATGTACACCTAGTTGAGAATTAGATGAGAGGAAAGGCATCATGTACATCCAACTCTCCGAGAGTTGGGCACGTGTGGGTTTTGGCAGGAAAGTAGCCAACACTTTGTAAGAAATTAGGCTTAGACTAAGGAATTTAGCTGTTTAGTTGGGAGCACCCAGTTAAACTTTAGGTGGGTGGTATAAACTTTAGCAGGGGATCCAAATAGGTTCTCAGGCCTTGTTTAGTTCCCAATTTAGGAGTGGCAAAATTGGCATTTTGCCATAAGTGCGCAACTGTAGCATTTCGTTTGTATTTGTGAATTATTGTCCAAATATTGACTAATTAGGCTCAAAAGATTCGTCTCGCAAAGTACAACAAAACTGTGCAATTAGTTTTTAATTTCGTCTACATTTAGTACTCCGTGCATGTACCGCAAGTTTGATGTAATGGGGAATCTTCTTTTTGCATAGTGTCAAAGTTGGAAGTTTGGAGGTAACTAAACATGGCCTCAGTTAAAACTAAATTTTAGTTGATGGGATCTAAACAGGACCTAATTAGGCTCAATGACTACTAATTGCCAATCAGGGCCCCTCAATTTGGGGTGCCTGACGGGACCGCGCCGTTTGCACCATACATTATATGGGTCTGCGTAAGAAGCTCCAGCGGTGGTACTACAGTGAAGATCAAGACACTTAGGAGCTCGCTGGAGAGGGAGGATTGTTCTATTTGCAGCAAAGATAGGGAACTGGTGCTTTGTTACATCGTCATTTGCCTCTTGAACTTGGTGTATGAGGGGTGTGGATGTTGGCCCCGAGGTACATGATTGGCGTTTCGGTTCTGGTGTCTATGAATGTTAATTTCTCTTAGTCTCGATGTAGCGATATTGGACGGCCTAACCTGCATGGCCTTGGCCCTTGGTTGCTGGGTGAACGGATTAGTTTTACTAGATATTATGGTAATGTGTCTGTCCCTCTGTAAAAGACATGCTTATTTTGTGGCTCAAAGTAATGAAATCCAGGTACGCCCATTATGGAAAAACAAGCTCCATCAACATTCATGCATTTGATAAAAAAAAATGCAAGAAAAGACTAAGCATACTTTAAATTGTTGCATGTTGAACACATCAACACAAAAAATTGTTGCTACTAGTACTGTAGCAGCCTTATTACATGAACAACCAAGCAAGATGCAAAAAAGTCATGCAGCTTGGACACCAAGCCATGTCAACAACAATACAAATAGTAAAGAAAACTTCTCTTCAACAACTATGTGCAAGCACCAGTTGCTTTTGCTTACAGCAAAGACTTGAGCGGCCGTGCCTTCACTGGCTTCCCCCAGCGCTTACATGGATTCCTTTTCCTGTTGATTTTGTTGCGGCTAGAGTTTTGTTGCGGCTAGAGAGGAACCTTGGGCCTTGTTTAGTTCCCAATTTGGGAGTGGCAAAATTGGCATTTTGCCATAAATGCGCAACTATAGCATTTCGTTTGTATTTGTGAATTATTGTCCAAACATTGACTAATTAGGCTCAAAAGATTCGTCTCGCAAAGTACAACAAAACTGTGCAATTAGTTTTTGATTTCGTCTACATTTAGTATTCCATGCATGTACCGCAAGTTTGATGTGATGGGGAATCTTCTTTTTGCATAGTATCAAAGTTGGGAATTTGGGGGTAACTAAACATGACCTTGGTCATAGTATTCATCGCTGCTGCCTTTGTCGATGCCAGCAATCTCATTATTGTCATTGCAGCTAGGAACATCATCATGGGCTCCGACTCCATAATTGGCACCATCACCAGACTCCATAATTGGCGTTTGGGTACCAGGGGCTAAACTTTAGCCCTGTCACATCGGATATTCGGATACTAATTAGGAGGACTAAATATAAGCTAATTACAAAACTAATTGCAGAACCCCTAGGCTAAATCGTGAGACGAATCTATTAAGCCTAATTAATCCATCATTAGCGAATGGTTACTATAGCACCACATTGTCAAATCATGGACTAATTAGGCTTAATAGATTCGTCTCGCGATTTAGCCTAGAGGTTGTGTAATTAGTTTTGTAATTAGTCAAGGTTTAATACTCCTAATTAGTGTCCAAACATTCGATGTGACAGGGACTAAAATTTAGTCCCCTCCTCCCAAACACCCCCAAGCCTGTAGAGAAGAAGCATCTTTGGGCAGTTCTAGTTCCACCTCTTCTTGCTCGGGAGCTAGAGGTGCAGAGCCGTGAGTATTAGTGCTCCTACAATGCCTCTTTCCACGTAATAGGCCAAACCCGGCATAGTAGTAGAATTCTTCTGTTGCGTTAAAGTTGTTGGCGGGCTTCTTCTTTCGTGTCTTGGAGCTATTGTAGGGCTTAGAGGGTGCTGCTAATGTCATCACCACCACCTTCTCTTCCTCTGTTGCCAAAGCAAACTGTGGGTTCAAGTAGGAGCGCTTCTTCTTGAAGTGACACTTATAGAGGGTGTTGGGGCAGCTCACTTGCTGTTTGCAGTACCATCCTCTGCCATCATTCTTCTTGCACATAAAGTCATGTGGTGCCCCTTCCTTGCCCTCCTCGTTCTTCAACTTTGCCTTCTTGGCCTCACCCTCCATGCTCTCCTTCACTTCCTTTGCAATCTTCTTTGTTATCTTCTGCTTCACTATAGTCTTTTTCAGTATGATATGTAGTGTGTTTTGTCCATGCCAGCCACAGTTGCGGCCTGCCTCTTATTTTTCTTCACAAGCATTGCTGGCATGCTAGTCGACAAGAACCAACTTGTCTTGTACTTCAAATCCACACAGTAGCTATCCAAGAGGTCATCAACCACCTAAATGAAGAAAATAAGTAAATTAATAAAAACATCAAGTTGACAATATGCACAAATGCAATTACAAAGCCTACTACAAAATAGGGTTGTGGATCTAGGGTTTGGTACGCCTCCACGCCACCAATTCTAACCTTGCTATACAACCTGCCAAAATTACCACAAGGTGCAACCAGGTGGGACCACTCTCACCGACACCGCCCACTTGCTATGATGTCCTACACTTTCACGTACTAGCTGTCTAGGATGTCATCCACCATCTAATCAAACAAAGAAAAAGGTAAATTGATTAAAAAAACAAGTCTGCAACATGACCATGCACAACTCCTAGCCTATTGACGCATAAAAACAGGGAAGCAAATCTAGGGTTTGACCTCGATACCACTATAGATATTCTAACCATGGCTTTGCAGGCTTCCTAAATTACCACAAGTAAAAAAGTACTAATGTCACATACACCCCAGCTAGTGGGGGCCTCCCATCTATGGCCGATGGCCACCAACACGTAACCACTAGCGAACCCTAGATTCATGCACGAACAAGACCTATGAACCACAGGACCTACCAGGACCTCTCAAACGGAATGAGCTTGAGAAACATGAACCTCATACTACGAACCACACATCGTGCAATACTGATGAGAGAGAAAGCATGAGAATGATGTGGGAGAAAGGTCCCTGACCTGGGGATCGGAGAGGAGGAGGTCCCATGGTGAGCGGTTAAGCTCACAGAGCTCCCCAGATGCAGTTGTAGATCTCGAGATGCCACCCGCTCCATGAGATCCAAGTGATGTTGAGCACGATGCCAGGTATGGTGGTGGTGGCGGGAACTCAGGAGACGGGGCCACAAGCACAAAGTAGACGGAGCCGAGGATGCGGGAGGTGCTCCTGCGGATCCGCATGGTTGGGATAGGGAGGGATCTGGCGGCCTTGTGGCTCTAGGGTTCGTGGTTTCAAGTGGGGAGAGGTGGACAAGGCAGATATAGCATGAGGAAATGGATAGATGGTCAAGATTCACCCCACTCTTCTTTATTTAGGGTATGCCTTTTGTGTGAAACGTTGCCCCCTCTCAAAGACACCTTCCCGGTTGGTTGTGGTGGGCGAGCAAGTGGGGTCCACCACCTAGTGACTTCCATCTTCCAATTTGGTTTTTATGGCACCAAATGTTGTAGTTTCGACCAAAATGTTATTTTGTCTGTGCCATACAATGATCAACCGAAAAATTTGATGTGGTGTCATAACATTTTCTCTACATTGCCAAGCGACTCCCATATCCCAATTTGGTTTGTATGGCACCAAAGGCTATAGTTCAAACCAAAATGGTAGTTGTTTGTGCCATATAATGATCAACTGGAAAAAAATCTTTGCAAAATCTAAATCAAGATTTAGGCTTAGCCCGAGAGCCCTCCCAATTTGGAGCGAAGAAGAAGCCAAGGGTTGTCGAAAGACCAAAAAGGGAAAGAGAGAAGTAACAAAGCACTAAAGGAAGTAACACTAGCGTACCTCCTCCTCTTCCGGTGGTTTTTTCCATCTCCGACGGGTGTGGGCGGAGTGTCCAGTGGTGGAGGCCAAAGGGGGTGTGGTTGAAGGAGGGATTCGAGTTAGGGATTTAGGGTTTCTTGGTTGGGGGCTGAGTTTCCATGGCTGGGGGTTTAGAAGGATGGCCTTCGGCACCAGCAAGCCCGACGGTGGTTGTGGGTTGTCAACAGTGAGGTCGACGGTCGAATGGTGGAGGTGGCCGGTTGGAAAGAGCTGGACAGCTTGTGGCAGGGGTGCTTGTCAGCGCCAAGGGAACAGGGATCCCCTGAGAAGGCACTTACAAGTAGGGCCTGCCTGTAGAAAGAGGCTCCCTCTTGGAGCCGACCTAAGGAGATGGGCTCTAAGAACCAAAGCCCAGTAAGGACCAAGAAAAATATCGCCTCCACGTGGTGGGGTCTATTGATGGCCTACACGGTGGGAGCGGGGTGCTCCTAAGGAGGCTTCCCGGGAAGGCCCCTAAGAAGGCTCGTTTCGGGGCGAAGCAAGCAGTGGTGTGGTAGTCGAGGTAAGCCATCAGTAGGTACCCTGTCCACATAAAAACACCATCATTAAGGGTTGACGGGATGAGTTTGGGTGCCTTGGGGACTGACGGCTTCACCCATCCCATCCAACAAGCAGCGAACGCCGCCCTCGTGTTGAGAGTGCCAGCTTGGCTCCCGACCGCCCTCTGCCATGAGGCGGGCCCACACCACGGACGCGAGAAAGGGTGAAGGTCTCCCGGGAAGCGAATCGAATGCCCTTTGTCCTGGGGTGGTGGGCTCAGACTGAGAAGAGCAATGATCACCAGGGTAAAGCGATAAAAGGGAGGGGTTTACCATACAAAGGACCTGGTCAAGTCCTACGAAGCCGTGCGGGCCAAGGTGAGGAGCATCAGATGCAAGTAGGCGAGGTGTTAGGAGAACTGTAGCAAGGTGGGCGGCCATTGGGCCGCTCATTCACACCTGAGGGGGAATGAAGGATTGAGGTGCAAGACTTGCCCCGATCAGCCTTCCCATGAGCTAGGCCTATAAAAGGCTAGCTCTTGTACAAACACGAGGGGACAATTCTAAGCAACATAACACATATGATGTAGGGTATTATGCTTCCAAGCAGTCTAAACCTATCTAAAAACTTTCTCAGTGCAATCAACCAAACCAACTCCCCTTAACGCCTCTCAAATCCCTACACACGAACTAACCCCTAGGCTGAATCTCTAAAAGGGGTTCCCATCGGATCCCCGCTCTTGGTGCTTGACCACCGTTAGCTGTCGTGCCAAGTAGGAGGATAGTGGTGCGTTGAGATTTGAAGCTTCCTAGCTATGTAGAGGCAATAGGGAACCGTTTCGATTGTCGCCGGGCTCACCATAGTGAGTTAGATAGCGAAGCTAGCGGCGGCCAAGAAACACCCCACTGACGGGCGACAGTGTCGCAGTCAGTGACACCCATCCCTGCTCTGCGGCGGTCGGATGCCACAGCTTCGGCGTCGCTGCGCATCAACACTCCACACTGGGTCTCCGACGGAACAGTCTCTGCCGTGGGTCCTGTGGCCCGCTTCCATGAGGAGCCAAACAAATGTGCCGAGGAAATGGCCCGCCAACGCGGCTCCCGCACCCATTGCCACCTCGACTTTGACAACATGCTGCCGGGAGATGCTCTGGTGGCCGCCTAGGCCCCTCTCCTTCATCCACCAGTAGAGGCTAGTGTCGAAACCCTGAATGGGCGATGGTTGGAGGATCTGGCCAAGCTGGTGGGCAAGGCCTAGGCTCCCTATGGACTGGGCAAAAGTTCACGCGGCCAAACCCATCGGGATGGATGCGGGTCCGATTCGACCCACCACCCGTCCCCTAGCCGCTCACAGAGAGCCATCATGTCTCCCTCCTACTCCGGATAGCAGGACTTACGCACTCTCCTTGAGCGATACTGCTTGAGGAAGGATGCATGAGTCACCCTGGAGCGAAGCCGGGAGCAGCATCGCGAGACACCTAGACGGAAGACCAAGCCTCATCAGGATCTGCCCCTAGGGGGGATTCTTGGCGAGAAGGGAGGACCCACATGAATGGGGACGCCGACGCTAGCACATATAGGGCCGGGTGCCGTGCCTTCATGGCCAACCTCTGCCAGGTTGACTGGCCAACCAAATTCCGGCTTGAGATACCAAAGAAATGTGACGGCACCATCGACCCAAAGGAGTTCCTCCAAATCACACGACGTCCATTCAGGCTGCCGACACGGGGCAGAAGGTCATGGCCAACTACTTCCATGTCACCCTCCATGGGTCAGCGCGGTCGTGGCTCATGAATCCCTGTGGGATCTGTTCATTCATGGCCAAACCTGAGTGTGCAGTTCATCATCAACTTTGCGGGTTCGTTTACCCGACCAGGCATGGAGAGCGATCTCCATGCCATTCGTCAGCGTGATGATGAAACGCTGTGACAATACATCCAGTGTTTGATCCCAGTTCACAACACAATGCCTCGCATCACCGCAACCTCGGTGATAGTCGCCTTCAAGCAAGGTCTCACTGACCAGTGACTGAGAGAAAAGTTGGGGACCCACAGCATCGAGACAGTTCCCGAACTGTTTGCCCTGGCCGACAAGTACGCCCAGGAGGCTGAAGCACAGGCCCTGCCCCCTCCACGGGAAGTAGCCACCCAGCAGGAAGAGAAGCACCCCCAGCTCGGCAAGGGTTAGGGAGACAAAAGGAACAAAAGGCTGTCACCACGCTGGGTCGACTGGCCTTGGCAAAGTTCATGGCAGCAGTGCACTACGCCTACTCGACCCTAAAGATCTCGGGTCCATCCGGTGTCATCTCGGTTAAAACCGATGTGAAAGGGGCAGTGTACTCCATCGAGAAGCTCTTTGAGGCCCTGATTGTGGCTGCGCCCGTTGATGATGATGAGCGCCCGGAGCAGAACCCACACCCTTTGACCAAGCAGTGCATTGTCCCCGATGTCACCGTGCTCACCAAGGATGTTCCGCTCGGGGACGACCCCGGCAATGTTGTCAAGATCGGGGCCCAACTGGGCGGAAAATAGGAAGGCACGCTCGTCGCCTTCCTTCGGGCTAGACCCGATGTGTTTGCATGGGAGCCGTCGGATACGCCCGGGGTCCCCAGGAAGGTGATCGAGCACAAGCTTCCCGTGTGTCCCGAGGCGTGGTGCATCCTGCAAAAAGTCCGACGATAGGCCACGAAAAGGCAGGATTTCATCCGCGAGCAAGTCTGAAAGATGCTAGAGGCCGAGATCATCCGGGAGGTCTTCCACCCCGAGTGGCAGGCTAACCCGATCATCATGCTGAAGGCCAACGGGAAGCTCCAGATGTGCGTCGATTACACCGACCTCAACAAGGCCTGCCCAAAAGATCCTTTTCCGCTACCCCGCATTGACCAGGTCATCGATTCCACGACGGGATGCGACCTCCTTTGCTTTCTGAATGCGTACTCCAGGTACCACTAGATAGGCATGGCAAGGGAGGATGAGAAGAAAATAGCATTCACCACTCCGATGGGGATGTATTGCTATTTGTGTATGCCATTCGGCCTAAAAAAAGCCGGTCCAACCTTCCAGCGAAACATGCGCATCATGCTGGAAGATCAGCAAGGTCGGAACGTCAAGGCGTACATCGACGGCATCATTGTCAAGACCCAGGACCAAGCCTCACTACTCAAGGATCTGTCCAAAACATTTGACAACCCGCGAGCGACGCGCCTGAAGTTCAACTAGGAGAAGTGCATGTTCGGAATACCATCGGGAGAGCTCCTGGGCTTCCTCATCTCCAACAGGGGGATAGAGGAGACCCACGAGAAGCTCGAGGCCATAGAGCGCATGTAGCCTCCCACCCGCTAGAAGGACATGTAGCGTCTAACGGGCTGCATGGCTGCTCTGGGGCGATTCATTTCGAGGCTTGAAGAAAGGGGGCTTCCCCTCTTCTGGTTGCTCAAGAAGATAGGGCACTTTGAACGGACCGAAGAAGCAATTATAGCCTAAAGCAATTAAAGTTGTACCTCTCAACACCAGTAACATTGGTCCCCCCTAGAGACGGAGAACCATTGCTCCTGTACATCGCTGCAACCCCTAGGTCGTGAGCGCAGCTCTGGTGGTCGAAAGCGGGGAGCAGGATCCTCCCCTCAGTGGGTACGACTCGCTGTCTACAAATAGCCTCTCCCGGGGACCCCTAATGGTGGTCCTAGGGGAGCGGCTCCTGCCAAAATCCCTCCCGGCACGCCATCCACTGATGAGCCTCTCCCGGGGGCTCTCGACGGTGGTCCCGAGGAAGCGGCTCCAGTCGAAGCCCCTCCTCAGGAATCAGGAAGGCACCGGGCAGACTGTGAAGTGGTCCATTGAACTGGTCAAGTTCAGCCTCCAGTTTGTTCCCTGACATGCCATCAAGAGTCAGGCCCTAGTAGATTTCATTGCCGAGTGGACCTCGGTACCCGATATCGAGAAGGAAGCCGTCCCGGGATCTGTTGACCCGGGACATGAGGAACCATGGACGCTTGAATATTGGACCATGAACTTCGACAGGTCGCTCACCCTGCACGGCGCAAGAGCTGGCGTGGGCCTTACCGTACCGATGGGGGAGACCCTTCGTTATTAAATACAGCTCGACTTCCGGGCCACCAATAACATGGCGGAGTGTGAGGGCTTGCTCGCCAGACTCTGGGCGGCTTCCGGCTTAGGGATCCCATGGTTATTGGTGAAGGGAGACTCCCAGCTGGTGGTCAACCAAGTATCCAAGGAGATCGGTGCACGGACCCCCAGATGGCCGCGTATGTCACCAAGGTCCAGAGGATGGTGTGACACTTCGACGGAATAGAGCTCTGACACGTCCCTAGAAGGAATAACATGGACACCGATGAGCTATCATGTCTCGCCTCGTCTCGAGCACCTCTGCATCCAGGAGTATTTGAGGAACGGCTCACACGACCTACTGCTATGGTAGCTGACCATAGCGAAGAGTAAGCCTCGCCGCCAAGCGAGGGGACCCAGTCCATGCCACAAAAGGGAAGCTTAGTGCTCCCCATATGTTCTCAGGGACCCTCGTGGATGGATGACATTCGTGGCTTACTAAAGGAAAACATCCTTCCCGAGGATGATCCCGATGCGGAAAGGATCGCACGACAGTCCAAATGCTATGTCATGGTAGATGGGGATCTATACCGACATAGCACGGACGGGGTCCTCCTGAGGTGCATATCTCGGGAAGAGGGCGGCGAGCTCCTCACCGAGGTCCACGAGGACGAGTGAGGAAGTCACTCCTCGTCCCGCATGCTAGTAGGGAAAGCCTTCCAGCAAGGCTTTTACCAGCCAACAACTCTCGAGGATGCAACCAAACTGGTTAGGCGCTGCAGGGCGTGTCAATTCCACGCAAAGCATATTCATCAATCAGCATAGGTGCTCAACACCATCCCGTTGTCATGGCCATTTGTGGTCCAGGGGTTGGACATTTTGGGACCATTCCCAAAGGTAGTCGGAGGCTATGAATGGCTATATGTCGTGGTGGACAAATTTACTAAATGGCCAGAGGTGGTGCCGGTCATCAAAGCAAACAAAGGTTCAGCCTTGAAGTTCATAAAAGATCTGGTGGCCCACTTCAGAGTGCCCAACCGAATCATCACCGACAACAGGACACAATTCACCAGTGCCCTATTTGGCGATTACTGTGAAGACATGAACATCAAGCTATGTTTTGCGTCTGTTGCTCATCCTAGGAGCAATGGGCAGGTGGAAAGGGCCAATGTAGAAGTGCTCAAAGGGCTAAGGATGAGAACCTACAACGAGCTCAAGAAGCACGACATCCGGTGGATTGATGAGTTGCTAGTAGTAGTATGGGCTAACCGAACTACTCATAACAGGACCACGGGAGAAACTCCTTTCTTCCTAGTTTATGGGGCAGAAGCGGTCCTCCCCTCCGAGCTAACCATAGGAAGCCCATGAGTACGAGCCTACGAAGAACAGGATCAAGAGCTCATGTGCCACCAAGATGTCTTGTACCTAGAAGAAGCAAGGCACAGATCAGCGATACGAGCAGCCCGGTACCAGCAAGCACTACGTTGTTACCACCAGCGACATGTCCAACCACGAGAGCTTCAAGTCGGAGACCTGGTGCTACAACGCTTTCAGTCCCAGGAAGGCAAGAACAAACTATCCCTCATGTGGGAAGGGCCTTTTCGGGTGACGGAAGTACGACAGCTAGGAGCGGTCAAGTTGATTGACGAAGATGGCATACCGGTGCCCAACGTGTGGAACATTGAACACCTCCATAAGTTTTACTCGTAGATAGTGTGAGGGGACCCATTGCTCAGTAATCAAGGACAACTACCCGGGACGTTCATCCCCGGGACAGTTGCCCGAGGGCTCCCACCTATGTACCGGTTTACAAATGTATCAGTTTAATGTTATCTTTTTAATATAATCTATGTTTCAGCATCCTAAACATATACTCTTTTTATAGCAATTTAAAAAAAATTCTGAACACAAGAAGTAATCCTTAGGGCACATGCCCTCAAGGAACGTGTTTTGTGTCTAAGACGATAGTTGCTGAGTCACCAGCGAGTCCCAACGGTTAGCGCCTAACTCCTGGCCTGGTCCCTGGACCCCAGGCATGGCCAAAACCTAACGATTCATTGTCTCTATTGTCCTATCTGCTGGTGCAAACACAAGTACAATAAGTGGCACCACCCCGGGAAGGGGAAAAAATAAGAAAACAACACCATCCTTTATTTCATGTTTCTAGCACGGCAACCTTTTCACAACACAAAAGGGAGCCAAGTACTCTGAAACAGAAACTTCTTTTCAGTGTTACACAGGAAAGTACACGGCCGTCACGGCCTAAAATAAAAAGTTCTACAAGGATGAAGGGAGCTCCGCGATGCGTGAATTGGAGGTTCCACGCCATGGAGAAGGGGAAGTCCATGAGCGCGGAGCACCGCTCGAGGATAGGAGCACCCTGTTGTAGCTAAAGATGAGAAACAGGGTGAAGGAGACACCCAAGATCAGCAACAGCAGTGGCAGTAGATAAGGCCATAGCCCCGGGTGGAAGGAGCGCCTCCGTGTCCACCATGGATGCTCCGTCTGCCCAGGAGGAAGGCGACAGGCAAGATGCAACAACGTCAGGCACGTGCAAGGCGCGCACCGGGTATCTTTCCCCGGCGGACGCCCGCAGCATGGCTGACATCTCGGCAGCTGTAGGCACAGCACATCAATAACATTCCCCCGTGGATGGAGATGTGAAGATGGGCTAGCCCTTTTGACCATGGCATCCGCCATGGCTAGCCGAAGGCGCGCGGGGACGACGGCATCACTCCAGTCCAAGAGGAGGCTGGGGGCTGCAGCGCAGGGCTATTCTTGAAAATGTGCTAGAGGCTGGCCCTCCTAGCAGAAGCCCCCACAAGCATCCCCCAACCCCATCTCGGGGACCAGATCAGCAGCCTCCAGAAGAACGAGGATGTCAAGCCAGCGATAAATTAGAGCAACCCTACCATGGGCGCCTTCCATCGACTGCGCCCTCACCGGCGGACCCCCAACGGCACTAGGCCAGCCCACGCTGGAGCAACAACATCCACAGGAGCCCTAGGAGGTTGCCCACGTAGCTCGGGCTCGGCATCCAGTCCGCGGGCCTACCTCGGCGGTAAGGTCTCGACACTGAGGCGGTGTGAGGAGGTGTCGATGGACGTGTACCGCACCTGCTTCCGAGACAGATTCATCGCGGTCGCGGGTGGCGGCCTTCGTCGACTTCTCCACCCTTCTGCATGGCCTACCTCATCAGTGAGGTGGCATAGGGCCTTCCCTAGGGGCAACAAAACCCACAGGAGACCCTGCGATGGACCTAGGGAGGGCCGCCCGTGAGGTCACCCAGCCGCGCAGCTCCCTAACTTTCAACCCAGCTTTGCTATGCTAGGTGAGAAAGGGAAAGGAAGGTAGGATAGGTGCACAGACCTGAGGTTCTACACACCACACCCCCGCTCATCGCCGGTCCGCCGCTCCTAGAGCGCCAAAACTCCCATCTCCTATGCTAAGGAGGGCAGGCTGCATAGTGTGGTAGCCTCCCTTTCAACTCCCTCACCAGGTAAGGCACTTTGGAGAGGTGAGGTCCAAGGGCAAAGCCATCACATCCCCCAAAAAGAACTAAACGAACTGCGAGTTCCATGACGTCGATGGTGAACAACGAAGACAACCCTAGGATCTATTTATAGCTGGAGAAGTCACACTACCTGATAAGGTCGCCCTGTTCATGGGGCAACCATTGGACCAGGGACGATGCACAACCCAGTGGTCCGAAGGATGCCCGATCTGACGGTCGCCAGGTGCCGCCCCCCCTCAAAAGGGGTGTAGGGTGGAGCCAACAGTCGTACCATGCCCCTTACGACACGAGGACCATGATGGGTGAAGCAAGTAGAGTTAGCATGACACGCAAGCGCGCTCGACAGCATGCGCTGGCGCCGGACTGCCAGGTGCTACCACGTGACTAGAAGGTTCCCTGACTTGGATAAAAGAAAGGAAAAAGACTGGGATAGAGAACAAAAGCTAAATCCAGAAGCCAAAAGGGGAAGTCTGGTTTATTACAAAAGTGGGGGGGAGGGCACAACATCATACCCCAAAAGTTCAGGTGCCACACCAGAGTAGGGCCAACCCAAAAGGAGAACAAAATGAATAAAAAAACAAGACTATGGGGACAAGGGGGGCGCTAGGGGCTGCTAGCGTGCGGTGGCTGCCGAGGAGCCATCGGAGGCCTCGTTTGCGGAAGTCGTAGGAGCAGCACCTGGATCCTCTTCCCCCTTGCCGTCGGCCCCTTCATCAACCGGGGCTAGGGCAAAGTAGCCCACCACTTTGGCAGCTAGGTCGCGGACGGCGGCATGAGCAGCTTCCTCTTCCTCAACGGTCAGGCCGTCACATAGTGCCTCCATGGGAAAATCCGCTAACCGAGCCCTTAGACAGGCAAGGATGTGCTCTACGATGTTCTGCGCCAAGTCGCGCGCCCTTTGCAGCGTGGCCGCATCCACAGCTGACCGAAATGCCTCCAAGTGCTCCGCCAGCCTAGTGAAGGCGGGTAGAAGACGCTCCGGTCCACGGTTAGCTGACAAGCTAGGCAAAGGAAACCACTCCCAACCACCATCCAAGAGCTCATCACGGAAGCGAAGGCCAATGGCGCGAAAACCTTCGGTGGCTTCCCGGGAAGAAAGCCGAAGTCGCTGGAGCTCCTCTGAGAAGCCATGCAAAAGGGAGAGCACACTAGCAACCTTTGCCTCAGCCTCCGCCGCTCGCTTCAGGGCTCCCTCCCGAGCACTTTCGGCCTCCTTCACCTGCCACTGGGCATCAAGAAGTTGGGCTTTGATGGCATCCATGGTGGCGCGGATCTTGGCGACCGACATCACGCGATCCACCTGGATCACCTCATTGGCCTCCGCCTGCGCCGCTTCCACCCACTAGCTGATGGCGGCCGCATCCGCCGCCTGCTAGGACATCTCGTCTCATGGTGGTCCAGCGACTGCGCGCGAGTTTCCAGGCTCTACATGAGAAGGTTGAGCTCGTGACTGTGACGGGCCAGGTGCCTCTTGTAACACCTTGCCTTTTTAGAGCATTTAAAAATATGGGCTTTTTAAAATTTTTGTTTAAATATAATGTACTTCCCTTCTCCCAAATATTCAAAATCTTTTAACAAACAAACCCTGCATAAAATACCGGCATATGTGTTGCATATGGCTGCTCTAGGATTAATCCTTCAAAAAATCCTCCTTATTCTCAAAAACCTAGAATTAATATTCAAAATTAGTTTGAATATTGACTCAATCCTCCATAAACCCACAACCCCATTCAAGTATTTTTGGTGTCCTATATGTTCCAAAACACTCTAGCACTATGACCAATTTAACTCCACCGTTTGAACTTTCCTTAAATTTGAAATCCCTTTCAAATTTGATTCAAACCTTACTTAAACAAATAGGAAATTTCTTTGGAAACTTCTTAATAAGCATGCCCTTTCTTTCGGCCCACCTCCTCCTTTCCACCTCCTCGCCTTGGCCTGCTTCTCCCTCGCACGTGCATCCAGCCCAGCCGGCTGTTTCGTCCGGCCCAATCCGCCTCACGGCCTCCCTATCCTGCCCAGCCCGCACACGAGCCAGCCCACACGGCCCACCTCCTCTTACCTACAGCACCGCCGCCGTCGGCACTCGGTCCCCCGGCACTGCCGCCATGCGCCGCCTCGCTCCACCATGCTGCTCCACTGCGTGCCGCCGCACCGAACCATCCTCTCTCTTCCCTCTCACTTGCTCCTATCCTCACCCTGCTGACACCAACACAGGCACCGCCCCAGTGCCCGCCACCATGCCACGTCGCCGCGCCATAGCCCTTCTCCATGGTAACATCCACATCGCCACGACGCCATGCTCCGCAGATGCGCCTCCCCTTCCCGCCTTCTCCTGCAAGCAGGGCACCTCATCCTGGTCATCCCCTTCCCCCTGCCACCGGTGTCACCTTACCCTATCCTCCTCTACCGCCATCATGACACTGTCATCATACTCATCCACACCGGCATTGCAGCTCCCCCTCCCTTTCCCTCGCCGCGAAGCCACCGGCCGCTCCTATCCTCTCCTCTGACACCGCATGCGCTCTCCATCCCCGCTGCCACAATTCCCTGCCGCTACCATTTCCGGCCACCACTATTCCCAGCCGTTGTGCAATCCTTCAGCCCTCGGCCGGCCTCATCCCTTCACCCCACCAGCGCCATGTTCCTTGGCTGCTAAGCAAGGTTCGGTGACGTGGCCGCCACCCCCTCCTACACCGCGTGCCTGCATATAAAAGGCACCCCGCTCCCCGCTCACTTCCATACACCATCGGCCAAGCCGAGCCCCCTCTTCCCGTGGCCACGCCATTTCCCTTCTCTCTCTCCTCTCCACAACCTCCCCACCCGACTCGCCTTGTCCTATACTCTTTCTTGGTTCCAGTGGCGAGGCTAGGGGTGGCCGGAGGCACCAAATCGGTGCCGCCCCGGCGAGCCCATGGCAGCACCCATGGTGATCCCGGCGGTGCCGCCCGGGTCCGGCGCTACCCCCGGTACACGCCACCCCCTCCCCCTGTCACCCTTCCATCCACCCTCTCTCTTCCAGTCAAACTGACACGCGAGCCTGCTGGGTAATGCTGTCGCCACAGTTAACCTCCCACACCTCCACTCGTCCCTGTACATGGTCTAGTGGACCGCTCTCCCCCTTCCACTTGTCCACCGGGTCCATGAACGAGGCGCACAAAACAGTGCGCCAGCAGCCCCCTCTCCGACGGCAGCCCCCTCCAAAAATGCTATATCCACCCAGCTTGTGTACCCCAAAGTTCACTTCAACCCTTTCCTCTTCTCCAAAAATTCCCCAAAAATTTTCAAAAATACTAGGGATCATTCCAAACCCATCCATGCCTTCCTTTCCCATAGTTCATCTCATTAGTGGCCCAACCTTTCTAGGAAAGATGTTGTCCCACCTCCACCCGCCGTCGTGCCCTAACCCCCAGGTACCGGGCTGGGTCGAAGTCGAGTGCGCCATGCGGCCTATAGCCACCTTACCTGCAATTGTAACAGCACCCAGCAAACTGGTTCTCGCTACCCTATCGCCGCTAATCCCTATTGCTGCCACGCATCTGCCTGATCTTGTACTGGCCCCTCTATCACCATGTGTGCTATTTCCTAGCACCGGGACAAAGTGGTGTCCGTCGTACAAGCTCTCTAGCTTCTATTCTACTTGTTCTTGGCCGACTGCATCTGTTGCCATGTGTACCATCCCCTAGTGCCGGGACAGACCAACTGTCACACAAGCTCTCAAGTATCATTCCACAAATTCCCTAGTGACCCCAACCCCTTAAGGATCTACTCAACCTCCAATTTGTTCCACCACATAGCCGTTATACCGCCCAATTGAAACCCCCAAATATCATCCCAACCTAGTTATAATGCCCAACCAAAACCCTAAACCTTAACCCCATCTAGCCGTTATGCCGCCCATCCAAAACCTCAAATTATCACTCAAACCCAGTTGTTATACTGCCTGTCCAAAACCCTAGGAAATCCATTCATAGTTTCTTAAAATTCTTCTCAAAATCCAACCATTCTATCCATTAATTATTTAGAAACTTATTTCTAAATAAGTAATAAACCTTTCATCCTTTGTTCGGGAATTCACCCTTAAATGGTAGGTAATTCCCAAGATATCCATCATCCTTCTCCCTTCCCAAATTCTTAGATATTTGATTGATGTATTATTGTATTGATTGTTATTTTATGTGCTTTTATAACCGGTAGACGACTAGGCTCCACCCTGAAGCCGAGGATTCAGAAGGACGTGAAGCCGAAGACCTGGTCGCCCTAGGAAGTGTTAATGAAGGCAAGTCCTAACGCCAACTTCCTTGACCATATTTTCATCCTAATTTTATAGTTAATAAAATTTACCAAGATAATAATCTGACTTGCATATTTCCTAAGAACCATAGGGGCAACCCCTCTGCTCCCTCTCTTGTCTTGACTTGAAGCCATTGCTAGCCAAAAATCCTATTGATGACCCTAATCTCAACTAGATCGATGATCTCGCATCATCCCTTAGAAACATCACAATTATAATGCTTTTATGGAAAAACCCTAGAGTATGTGAGTTTAGTAATAAAATCAACCAACTAAAGAGTTAGAAACCGTTAAGGATAGGACAAGGAAGTAAGGGGGCAGCCTCGGTAGAGGATCCTGTCCCAAAAGCTTACTCCGGTCATATAAGGACCGGCTCACGGCAAAGTCTTTCTAGTGAAACGTGCAACCATATGTGCGAAAAAGATACAGCCTTCAGGAGTGCCTAATCATGTGAGGCCTTGATTCAAACCCCACCAGCAGAACCTAGTAAACCATCCCAAGGGGCCATGGTGGGCAACAGGTAGGCTGGAGCAGGACTTTTGCAAAGTCCCAGGTCCAGTCATCATGGGTCATAAGTTGAGGACCTGGTGGCATTGTATGCAATATCATGATGCATCTGTTTTTCCAAGATAGTGTCCACGTATGGACGTAGTATGGCCCCTTTTTAGACCCCAGTCGTACTTATGGATGGAGCTATGGAATGTTGTCTAGAGATAGATGCTGGTGGGTATGGGTCTCGTAGGTCAGTACCGCCTTTCACGGAGGTATGGGCTGATCGAATGCATGGGAAAGTGTACACCTCTGCGCGGAGTATAATCTATCTGGATAGCCGAGGCTCACTGTTTCGAGCCCACATAGTCAAAGATCCCATCGGCTAAAATCATAACTAGAGTGTGGTAAGATGGGTCCGAGGCCCTAAGAGACTAATTTGGAATGAGGTATAAGCCGGCCTAGAAGGACCTCGACGGTCTCTGGTGCTCTCTAAAACTTGGGAACTGGTAGGGGAGGTAAGATTCCCCCTCCAGGACCACCCAACTACATAAAACTGGATTCCTTCCTTCCCATCTTCCAAAACTCACCCCACCATGCATAAAGTAGGTTTCTTAATAAAAACCAACCTTCATACCCTTTCCTTGAACTTCCCAGACATTTAATATAATTTTCAACGCTAGGATTTGCTGAGTATCATAAGTGTACTCAGGTTTGCTTTCATTTGTATAGGGTTAGGACTTGTATGGTGCTATAAATTCATTCTGCTTGTGGAATGAGTAACTGCACCGCTCTCCGCTACGTAAGGTGAAACCTGTTTTCCATGATATTATGCATCTTTTATTGTTTTGATGCTAAACTGTGATGATAACTATATCAGCTACTGATCCAGGGACTGATACAGGTAATCAGTGGGATTTCCGAAAGGAGGTCCCCACAGCTCTCTGCTCCTGCGCGGCTTCGCGGGCGGCAGTCACAGCCTAACGATGCTCCTCCTCCCAGCACTAAAGTTGATCGGTGCGCTCTTGCAATTTGAGTTCGCGGGCCGCCATTGCCTCGTTGGACGCATCGAGCTACTACTCGTGCGTAGCAACCGCCTCCTCGCATGCCACCAGGTCTTCCTCTTAGAGATGGGCCAATTGCTCGCGGCAGGCAAGGTCGACCACCAAGAAGTGGAGCTCTTCCTCACGCTCCAGGAGCTTCGCCACGCGCTCCTCAGAGGGTACCCTGTCGGGTACCACGGCCACCCGCTGAATGTCCTCGAGGGCTGCCTCCAAGGTGCGCTGCACCTTGGGAAGGATGGCAGCCGTCTCCTCTCCACCACCGGCAACCGCTGCTAGCGATGGCACCATCAGGGCCGAGCCTGCGCCAGCCAACTCTGTCAGCGATGGAGGCTCCACAGCTGCCGCCACAGTGGACAGAGCAGTCTCTTCCACCGCCACCGAAGCAGGCGCCATCGAGATGGCAGGAGCCCCGGCAACCACCACCACCGTCCCGGCGTCATCACCACCCGAAGCAAGGGGTGGGGTGGGGGCGGACGCAGGCTAGCATGGTCGCCCATTGAAGTTTGGGTCCCCACTGATGGGAGACCCAAGTCCTAGCGGGCTGGCGATGCGGGGGCATGGTGAAGCAAGCAGGACCTGTTGATGTCACCCACGCTTGCAGAGGCCCCACCCGCAGGGGGCTGTTGCCCACCAGGAGGGTAGCCCACCACAAGGGAGGTACACCAGACTGAGGGGGACAAAGATGGGAGGGCCCTTTCGCTAGATCCCCTGAGTGGGGTCTGCGACGGCAAACCACTCGTGCCCCTAGAGAAGAAGTGTTTGAGAGAGAAAGAGAGATGAATAAAGAAAAAAGGAGCATGAGTCAAACCTGTGCCTGGGCCCTACGTAGTGCCACCGGGAAGCTGAGGCCACAATGGTCACCCCTACCCTCGAGCATTTGGATGGGGGAAAGCGACCGATGGCCGCGCTTGATGGTCCCACCGATGATGACCCTTGCCCCAGGGCAGGCAAAATGTGCAGAAGAGAGGGTGGCGGCGATGACGAATAAGAAGAGCCTACTAGGATCGGAGAGGAGGACCGCGGACGCTTCCCCTCCCCTCTGGGAGCCACTGTCCCCGAAGATCCATCTGTTCCCCCCTCAATGCGGATGCCACCAGAGAGGTGAGCGCGGCGTGCAACGAGCCCACGCGCATCGGTCTCCGAAAGCATCGAGAGGACGGCATGGCACAACTGGTCCTCGCACAAGGGCACAACACCCCCTGGTAGGATCCCCGTCACTAGGTCCCGTACCTCTACAATTAGCATCAACAGCTCCAAGATCTCTGTCTCGGTGAGGTTTGTGCCCACCTCTCGTCGTGTGCGGGTCGTATCATCCTCGCCAGTGTAGAACCACGCCGGGCGAACCCGCGCATGCAAGGGCACGAGACGGCGGTGGAGGAAGTCCGTCACTACCATGGTTGATGTGAACCTAGCCTACCATAATTGGACAATCCGGTCCAGCACCGGCCACCATCCTTCTCCAAGGATGGGTGAGGCGGACCATGTGTCGACTTCGGTGACCAAAGGAGAGGCCGGAAGGTAGATGCGCTGGTGGGGTGTGATGGTGTTCATATGCAGCAACTGCCTCTTCCAATCTTCCTACTTATCGTGGAGGATCATGGCAATGTACTCCCCCTCATGAGTGGCCCGAAGCTTGAAGAAGCACGCCCCCACCATGCGGGGAGGCGTTGCCAGCTAGTATGCTTGGGCATTGGAGGTACAAGAAGTGGCGGAAGAGCTCGACGGAAGGTCACACACCGATGAACATCTCGCACAGATGGGTGAAGATGGCTAGTGTGAGGACGATGTTGGGCGTGAGATGCACCAAATGCATCTGGTACTCCTCCAACACGCAAAGGAAGAAGGTGGAGAATGGGGGAATGAGCCCACAGAAGAAGAAGGGGAGGAACACTACCACCTCCCTTGGCTCGTCGGGAGTCGCCGAATCCGTCGCCCCATGAATCACCATGCTACCAACCCGACCAACCAGGGGCAGCATCGCCCGAATCTTCTCTAGGGCATCCGCAGCCATGATCATCGAACGCCTGAGGTCGGCAACCCGGGGGTCACGCTGGAGCAGCTGGAGCGATCACTCCTGGTCATGGCAGTGAGAAGAGGAGTAAAGGAAGAGAAAATAGCGAGAAGGTGAAAGGTTGCAAATGACAAGTGGAGATGAAGGAAGCCCTAAGGGCTTGCACATGGGGCTTTATAAAGTGACGGTTGCGGTGCTTCGACTTCGAGAAACGGCCGCCGAAACATAAGTACGGGAGGGTCCTAGAATCTAGGGGAATCCCAACCAAAACTCAGGCGTTTTGGCACAAGGAGAAGACAAAGCGTCGAAAGGTGGCCCACTTCCTACTACTGGGCCCCACGCTTGACCTAGGAAAGATGGTCCAACATGGGGCCGGGGGCTGCTGTCAGCACCAAGGAAACAGGGGTCCCCCGAGAAGGCACTTACAAGTGGGGCCTACCTGCAGAAAGAGGATCCCTCTTGGAGCCCAACTAAGGAGATGGGCTCTAAGAACCAAAGCCTAGAAAGGACAAAGAAAAATATTGCCTCCAGGTGGTGGGGTCTACTGATGGCCCACACAGTGGGAACGGGGTGCTCCTAAGGAGGCCTCCCAGGAAGGCCCCTAGGAAGGCTCGGTTCGGGGCGAAGCCAACAGTGGCGTGGCAGTCGAGGTAAGCTATCGGCAAGTGCCCTGTCCCCATTAAAACACCATCATTACAAGTTGACGGGATGCGCCTGGGTGCCACGGGGACTGACGGTTTCACCCGTCCCGTCCAACAGGCGGCAAGCGTCACCCCTGTGTCGAGAGCGCCCGCCTAGCTCCCGGCCATCCTCTGCCTTGAGGTGGGCCCACACGTGGACCTGGAAAAGGGTGAAGGTCTCCCGGGAAGGGCCCCGGGAAGCGAATCGAACACCCCCTGTCCTGGGGTGGTGGGCCCAGACTGAGAAGAGCAATGATCGCTAGGGGAAAGCGATAAAAGCAAGGGTTTTACCATACAAAGGACCTGGTCAAGTCCTACGAAGCCGTCCAGGCCAAGGTGAGAAGCATCAGATGCAAGTAGGTGAGGTGCTAGGAGAACTGTAGCAAAGTAGGCGGCCATTGGGCCGCCGCATTCACACCTGAGGGAGAAGGAAGGATTGGGCACAAGACTTGCCCCAATCAGCCTTCCCATGATTTGAACATAACACACAGGACGTAGGGTATTACGCTTCCGAGCGGCCTGAAACTGTCTAAAAACTTTCTGAGTGCAATTAACAAAACCAACTACCCTCAACGCCTCTCAAATCCCTACGCACAAACTAACCCCCAGGCCAGATCTCTAAAAGGGGTCCCATCGGATCCCCACTATCGGTGCTTGACCACCGTTAGTGCTACTCACTCGTAACCATAGCGGTGGTGGGGTCGTGGGCGGTGGCTCTGGTGGTGGCAGTGCTGCCAGAGTCACGCGGGCTGGTTGGGGAGGCAAGAAATCTCATATTCGAATACCATGGATATAAGAGGAGGGAGGTTGAGAGAGGAGAATGGTGCTCACCAGTGTTGGAGGTGAGTTGGCAGTTGGCGGCGCGCAAAGGAAGATGAGACAGTGGTGAATGGAGGACGATGAGAGCAGGTTTGGTGCATTTTTTTTCTTTTCATTTTTCTTTTATCATGTAGCACAAGATATAGTGGGAGGAGAGAGGTCTCGACCAAACATTATCTGGAGAATCCTCTCTGCCTAGTAGCCTCCAAAAATCTTTTAACGTGGTTTGATTCAGATCAATATTTGGGCCTCAGGGCTTGTTTGTTTGAGCTTCTTGGTAGCTTCTCAGCGTGAAAAACCAGAAGTTCAAACAAATAGTAAACTTCTCATGCAACTTCCGAAAAGCTAAAATCCCAAAAAAAACTGAGTTTATATGGAAAGATGAAACTTTTTATAGGGGCAGAGCTCACCTCTCCCCTTCTCCTACCGCAAGCAACTCACTCCTCCACGTAAATTATCAGCGGTGGCCGGTGAGATCTCCTATTGGCCTGCCATGATCTCTTCTTCTCCATCAAAGATGCACCTTATGCAAGCTCGCCTCGTCGAATTTGTCTTCCAACTTCTCACGTGTTCAATGGAGCAAGTTCTGGTAGCATGGCGGTGGTTTGTCATGGAACAAGGGCAGGAGCACTTAGTCCAGGTGACAATAGAATGAGTCGCAACGAGTGTAGGTGAGAAGAGATGGCTTCATTCGCAGTGTGCTGCATTCGGATCTGATCTGCACAGATCCAACATAAGCTTCCTCTCCCTCTGCGACAGATGCCACCTCGACTCCATGGCTCATCAATGCCGAGGTCTGTGTCCACAGCAACTTCAAGTTCAGCTCTAAGCCTCTGATCTGAATTTCATTGCACTTGAGGTCCAATCTTATTCCCTCATCTGAATTTTGACACATCAATCTAAAGCTTCATGCTCCGATATGAGTTGTGATGTGAAATTTGATTAGTTTGAGCTCCAATTTTTTTTTGAACGAACGGGTACCAAGACAATGCCTATTTCATTGATAAAGCATAGATAGGTACAAGCCGGCTAGCCAGCAGAAAAAAGATAATGATTACTTTGCACCGGCCAAGATCCATGTTCCGGCTTGTGACTTTATCTTTGCAAAAAGTGAAATAGGTGAAGCCTCTCGCAGTGATGGAATACTCATGAATTTTTCTCCTTCCACAGCTCCCACATGATTAGGAGCGTGAGGCTTTGGAGTGCTCTCCACGGTGCAGCCGGCGAGGTGGTTATGATTGAACACCATTCTAGTGTTGTGTCGCACGGCCTCCATTCCGATGGGTGGATGCTCGAGATCCCCGTCCCGTAAACTGTGAGAATCCAGATTCTTTTGGTATAGTAGCATTCGATGAGCAAGTGCTTGGCCGTTTCTCCTATCTGCTAGCAGAGGCGGCAAAACGGGTTGTGCATCCAGCTACGCCGAGTAAGTCGGTCTGAGGACTAGACTCGATTCTAGGTGATAAGCCATGCGAAGATCTTGCATTTTGGAGGACCCAGGTTTGTCAGATGATGTTTATATGCGACACCTTGGTGTAGCTAATGAATTGGGCCCTGTAAGCGGAAGTTGCCGTATAGGTTTTGTTGTTGGTAAGTTTCCACTATATCATGCGCCACAGTTCAACGAATTCGTGTAGGTGGACGATTGCAATTCCACTAGCCATATTAAGGTCTTTAATCCATGTATTGTGGTGTAGCGCCTCTACAACTTTCCTCCTTTTGTTTTTCAAGTGGACGAAGAGGCTCGATGCAATGTCCTTCGGGCGGCGGCCTTCAATCCAACTTGAGTGCCAGAAGCTGGTATTTCTTCCGTTGCCCAACGTTATTGATGTACACGGGGCGAAGATGAGCCGGTCGGTTTCATCGCATGGTGTTTCCGTTCCTACCCAAGCCTTTTCATCATTGGCCCATGCATACCATAGCCATCGCCGAAGTGCTCTCGCAAAGTTTTCTAAGTTAGTATGCCCAGACCTCCATTAACCATTGGAAGACAGCTACAGATCCGGTTCACTTTGCATTTTGCCCCCATGAGGTCCCTGTCTCCAGCCCACAAGAATCTCTCCTCAGTTTATCCAATTCCTCCAGGAATTATTTAGATGTTTTGAGGGTGGTTAGTAGGTACACTGGTTGTGATGTTAGGACCGATTTTGTAAGGCTTAGGCGCCCTGCTTGCATGAGGTGACGGACGTTCCAGGTTGACAGTTTGGCTGCCACCTTGTCAATCAGAGGTTGTAATTCAATTCTTCGCAGTCTTCGGATGGCTAATGGCAAGCCTAGGTATTGCATTGGGAATCCTGTTCTGGCAACTGGCAGGTTTGTAAGTAGGTTGTTCAGGTCAATATTGTTGCAACTGATGGCTGCGACGCTAGTCTTTTGTAGGTTGGTACTAAGACCCATGACCTCACCGAAGCAAATGAGGAGCTTCTTGGTGTTGTCTATATCCTCTCTTGTCGGCATATATGGAGGCGCGGAATCGTACCATTCGACCACCGAGTTTGCTGAGGAGTCCTTTATCGGTGGCAAGGGATTGTAGTCTTTGGAGTGGGTCGATCGCTAAGATGAAGAGCAGAGGGGATAGAGGGTCCCCTTATCGCAGACCACGACCGTGCTGGATTGGTTGCCAGGGTGTATCATTGAGAAGAATTTTGATGTTGATGTTGCGAGGATGGCCAGCGCGGAGGAATGCCTCTTTGTTGCAGCATAGTAAGAAGGTAGTCCCATCGAACGGAGTCGAATGCTTTGGAGATGTCAAGTTTCATAAGCAAAGCTAGTCCTGTTTCGATGGAACTTGCGAGTGATGTTTCGGACGTATAGAAAATGGTTGTGTATACTGCGTCCTTTGATGAAGGCACTTTGACATGGCAAGACTAGGTCGCGCATGAAAGGTGCCAGCCGTAGCGCGAGCATTTTGCTAATGATTTTTGCGAATGCATCTATGAAGTTGATGGGCCAAAAATGATTTTCACGAATGCGTGTATGAGGTTGATGGGCCAAAAGTCATGTACACTATCTGCACCGTCTTTTTAGGGATGAGCACAATATTTGCATAATTGAGGATATTGATGTTGTTGCATCGAAGATTGTAGAAGGAGTTGATTGTCACGATGATGTCGTTTCTAACGATGGGCCAGCACTTTTTGAAGAACAAGCCCGTGTAGCCATTCGGGCCAGGTGCTTTGTCAAGTGGTAGCTGATTTATGGCCTTGAGGATTTCCTCTTCCGAGAAGGGCACATCAAGGGTGGAGAGTTCCATGGCCGGGAGTTGCAGAGTAGGCCATTTAAGGTTGCGTAGTCGCTCTGGAGGTTCACTCATTACATGAGAGAAGTGGTCATGAATGATTTCCTGCTTGTCAGCATGGGAGACGGCCCATCCGCTACCGCTGCACAAGTGATGTATAAATTTTTTCCTTCGTCATGCATTCACCTTCATGTGGAAGTATTTTGTATTCGCGTCACCTTCCCGCAAGTTGGTGATTCCGGAGCTTTGTCGTTTCCTAGCTTTTTCTATTACTACCCATCCAAGGAGCCATTTTTTCAACTCTGCACACAGTAAGAACTCTGCCTCTTATAGCTCCCATGCCTCTTGCACAGTGTCTAGCTACAATATGACCTCTAGGCCATAAGGAACTTGAGCTTAGCATCGGAGATGAGGACTTGCTCCATACTCAAAGGGCTCTTGATGTGGAGACGAGCTTGTGACCTAGGCGATGGAAAGGCTCAGTGTGGGTTGTTGGTTGATTACATGCTTGGTTGACCACTTCTTGGAAGTTAGGCAACTTTATTTCTCGAATTTGAAAGTTGCTGGCCTTCATGGTCCAGAGTTGTGTGCTAGGAGTAGTGGGCAGTGATCGGAGTGTGAGGAGGAGAGCATGTGGAGAACATGATTGTCGAATGAGAGGTACCAATGCTCATTACAAAAAAGCCCTGTCTAGGCGCACGAGGGTGGGCCTACACTGCTCATTGCTCCATGTGAATTTTCTATTTTGTAGGTGTATTTCTTTGAGTTCGCGGAAGTTGAGAGCAGCTCTGAAGTGCCACATCAGTTGCCAATTTAAGCTGTTGTTTTTATCTCTTGCTTTGTATATTAGGTTGAAGTCTCCCAATAGCAGCCATTTTGCGTCGCCGTGTGGTTTGAGGGAGCGTAAGTGTTCTGTGTTGCAAGAACGCAGTTTTCTTGTTTTGTTTGGTGGAACCATAGACCATCGAGAGGGCAAAAGATGTTGCACAATGCCGCATAGTTACTGTTGCCGGCAGAGTAGCGACCTATGCGAATGTCCTGCATCTCCACATGGTTCTCATCCCACAGGATTAGAATGCCGCCTTTTGTGCCTTGGGTTGGTTTGAAAGCGAACTGATTTAGACGATGCCCTCAAAGGAAGGTGGCTAATGTTGCGTCGATACTCTGCAATTTGGTTTCCTAGAAGCAGGCTACGTGACATGAGGTTCCCATGAGGGTCTCGTGTGCTGTCAAACATCTTGCCGACGCGTTGAGGCCTCTCACATTCCAACATAGGATGTCGATGTTTCCTTTAATCATTTGATGGGCGTTTGCTCTAGATATGCTACGCTGTCGTTGGTGCTTTCTGCTTCGTATTCATTACGAGTAGCTTATTCAGGTTGTTCATGCCATGGCAGAACCTTAGTTTGTGCCCGAAGGTCGCAACTAGCAAGGCTTAGCAGTGGTAGAGGAGGTAAAGTCGTGCATGGTGCCCGAAGGTTGAAGCCAGCAGGGCAGAGTGCATGTCTTGCCCAAAGGTTGCAGCCAACAGGGCGAAAGTAGAAACTGCAAATGAAGTTCAGGGGTGCAGGATACATAGCAAACTAGTTTACTCAGAGGTGAGATGCGAAGATGGTCACTCTGTTGCTGTCGCTGTCGTCTCCATCTGCAGATCCTCTCCCGCTTCACCCAACATTCCACAGCAAGGCGTCAAAAGCCTAGTCGGCACCTTCGTCGTCGAGGTCGAAGAGGGCTGTCATGGCCGCCACGATGTGCTCCGGGAGTGGTCCCTGAAACACGCTGACAAACTCCTACAGTATTTCCTCTATTGGCACAAACTCACCATCAAACACACCCATTCCCCCTACCAAAAAAAATCATCAGACACACCCAGCTTACGCCAGAGGTTGTGCTGGACACATTCCACCGGCGGCATGGCTGGCTTTGTTGCAAGGCGAGCGCTTCTTCTCACGACCGAGAGGGCGAAAGTGCACCGTGTCGCTGGTGTCACACCGGGTGCTGTTGCAAAACGGTCTTGGGCAGGTCGGTGAAGAGGTCGTCGATGGCATGCGCATGGGGCACCTCCTCAGCCACTGCAGTGTCTTAGATTGGTGGCCGCAGCCGTGGCGCCACCTGCCGCCACCGCCTCTTCTGCTTTGGCCTGGCCGTTGGCGCCGCTTGCCACGACCGCCTCCTCTGTTTCGGGCTGGCCGTCGTGAGCCAAGGCCTCACTAGTCTCCCGCGTCTTTGTCATAGTCATAGGTGCCCTGTTGCCATGCTGCGTAGCGAGCTCCATGTTGTCAAGAGCTCACGCCACTTCCGCCATTGATGGCGGGAGCACAGTCAGGATTCTGAAGAAAACACGCTTGGTGGGGATCGGCGGTTCAGTGAAACCTTCTCAACGATGGACCAGGCCCCATTCCCTTGACTTGTGTCGCCGTCCAGGCCTAAGGCATCATCCAGGTAGACGGGCCTGGCTAGACATGTGATGTTGCAGTCAAGAATATTTTAGTATTCAGTAGCTCTCGCTGTTTTTCCCCTCACCCAAACAATAGTTTTCATGGGAGGAAAAATACATCTGTTTTCTTGTGCACGGAAATTTACAGGTGTAATTTATTTGCAGGTGCAAAATAATCCAAAGTTGCCATAGCTTCTGCATTGAACCGTTCCAGTTCCAACTTTGCGGCTTCTCTTCGCTGCGACGATGTCCCCACAGCCCTCCACCTTCCTCCCTCGCCTCGCCACCGCCGCCGCTCGCGCCCTCTCCGTCTCCCCCCGTTCCTACCACCCAACGCACTACCCCTCTCCCGCCTCCGCGGCGCCCGCCTCCAGCCCGCACGCCTTCCACGCGCACCTCGCATCCGTCGCGACGCACCTCCCCTCCCTCCTCGCCGCGCTCTCCCGCGCCCGCGCCGCGCGGCTCCCGCTACCCCCGGCCACCCGCGCGCTCGCCGCCACCGCGCTGCTCCGCCACGGCCGCCTCCCCGACGCCCTCGCGCACTTCAGCCTCCTTCCGGACTCCGATCCCGCCGCCCCGCTCCCCGCGCCGCTCTGCAACTCCCTGCTCGCTGCGCTCGCGTCATCAACCGGGTCCCTCGCCCACGCGCGCAAGGTTCTCGACAGAATGCTCGTGGGGACCGTCGAGCTGGACACCGTCGGGTTCGGGGTGTTCGTCAAGGCCGTGGGCAGGAAACATGACGGACTGGCCGAGGTCCTGCGGCTGGTGGATATGGTGGGCTGTCAGGGGAGCCGGATTAGCAGGTCGGTGGTGGCGGCCATGGTCGTTGACGGTATGTGTAGGGAGGGGAGAATTGAGGATGCTTGGCATGCTCTTGAGGAGTTGAGGTCGCGCGGGTGGAAACCAGATTTCGTGGCATATAGGATAGTGGCCGAGGAGTTTAGAGTGGCGGGGAGGGTGGAGGAGGAAGGAAGGATCTTGAAGCAAAAGAGGAAGCTCGGGGTCGCACCGAGGAAGTCCGAGTACAGGGAGTGTGTGCTGGCACTGGTGTCCAATGGACTGATTACAGAGGCCAAGGAGATGGCAGAGGCGTTTGTGTTGGGGGATTTCCCGATTGATGATGATGTGCTCAATGTTTTGGTCGGTTCAGTGTCTGACATTGATGTTGATGGTGCTGCCATGTTCTGCAAGTTCATGATGGGAAAGGGGAGGTTTCCAAGCACTGATATGCTTGTGCACCTTTGTGAGAACCTTTGCAAGAGTAAGAAGGGTGACAAAATGTGGGAAATTTTCATGGTGCTTCTGGAGAAGGGTTATTGTAAGAATGCAAGGGATTACCATTTGGTTGTGTCATTCTTGGGCAAGGCTGGCAAGGTGAGGGAGGCATATGATGTGCTCAAGGAGGTGAAAAGAAAGAGACTAGATCCTGATGTTTTGTCGTATAATGCTCTGATGGAAGCACTATGTAGAAATGACCTTCTTAGGCCAGCCAAGAAGTTGTGGGATGAGATGTTCACCAGTGGGTGTAGCCCAAATCTGCATACATACAATATACTCATTACAAAGTTTACAGAAATGGGTGAAAGTGAAGAGGTTCAACAGCTGTTTGATCATATGTTCCAGAAAGGAGTGGCTCCAGATGGTGCAACTTACACTTCCTTCATCACTATGTTGTGCCAGAAAAATAAATATGAACAGGCCCTGGAGATATTTAGGAGATCTTTGATGCAGGATGCTGAAGTGGCTAGTTCAGTGTTGAGTATGTTTATCCCTGCACTCTGCAAACAAGGTATAAATGAAGTTTTGGCTGCTTCTCACATTGCTTTTTATGTCTTATTTGAACAATTTCTATGACATAATATTTTGCAGGTAATTTCAAAGTGGCATTGAGTGTTATGTGTTCGGTTCCATCTAATGTTGAGAATTTGAATTCACACGTCATCTTGCTGAAGAATCTAACAGACATTGGAGAAGTAGAAATGGCCCTTGAGCACCTAAAATGGATTAGGAGCAACTGCAGTTCTAATTTTCAGAACATAATGAATGAGCTCATGGCTTCTCTATCGACATCTGCCAGTCTTCAACATGTGACGAAGTTGATGCAGTATTTAAACTCACAGAGGCTTGTTGATGATGATAACCCATGGATGAAATTGATAGGAGATGTATATGCTTGAATTGCAATTTTTCAATGAGTAGTACATCCACCTTGCAAAAGGGGAAAGAGTGATTGAGACTATTATGTGAATTGATCAGGCAGCCACAACCGTATTACAGAAACAAATCTATATTGCAATTATGAAGTATCACAGCCTCTCTGTTTATACCTATCACAAAATGGCCAGATTACAAAAGGCAATGTAATGTGTACAGCATATCCTAGCTGTTTTCCTTACAAGAAAAGGTATTGTGTTTACATAACATGTCCTTTTACTCTTCCTTTTGCTAGTTTTAGCAACAGGACTTCTTACTGTGCATGTTCCAAGAAAATGAATCCAGTTGTGAGCATTATACGATAAGGTGGGGATATGATCAATCTCATATTTAGTTTCTTCTCATTGTAGGTCTGGAACTGCAGTTTTATCTCTGTAGGTATCTTGGAAGATTTCATCTAAGTCTCTGGAATCATGTGTCACTAATTACTGGTCCAATGGTTGTTAGTACATGTTATGTTAGTTTTATCTGGTATAACATGCTTATATCTTGGCACATACTTGACTTACCGTAACATATTATTTTTATTTTCTTTACATTTTATATTTCCCTAATATTATGTCACCTGTATCAGTAAGAAAACTTGTACATGTAATCATATAGAAAAGCTTGAGCTTATACAGGCTAACAGGCATGTTGAATTGAAATGGGATATGCTCTTTTTATTTCTTCTCTTACCTCATCACTGTCAATGCTGCCAAAATCCTCTGAGGCCCTCTTTATATGTAATATCTCTTCTCCCTTCATTTTTCATTTGGGTTCTGTATGTAGTGCCTTTGGAAGGTAGAATAATATTTTGCCTTCTCCAGAGTCTACCAATAATTGAAATGGTTCAAATGATAAAGTGTGATTTTTGGAGTATCCTGTGGTTTAGTAATGAACCTGGAGATTGCTGTGAAAGTATTACCTTAGTATATGACTTAGACTCTTTGATATAACTATATATTCCATCCTCCTTCAGCCTTCTCCTTATAATTTGTGTAACTTTCATTATTAATCATTGTCATTGTGATACATATCATGATTACTACCCTGATGAATTCATTTTCTCCTTGCAGTTTAGCCTCACTTCTGTCACGTGTATTGTCGACCATTTCTCAACTTTAACACTGAGAATAATAAATTTCCACAGCTCTTCATCAGGTTCGCACATCCGACTCAGTAAACTCCTAATGTTTATGTTTGCATGAAATTTAAGCAGCACACTTGAGGGTGGGTCGGCGCACATTGTATTGATTCCTAATAGCTTCTGAATGTAGAATTAGGCGCTTACCGGACACGTTTCGTCTTCCTGGGCATGAAGAACTCCATTCCTAAGAGGCATTCCAACAGGGGAAAAGAAGACTTAGAACTCTGATCCAACAGCATGAGCATTCCTAAGGTACTCGATGCTCATGCTGCAGCATTTGCCCAGTTGGTGGTCGGAGGGATATCTTTACTTTACGTACGCTGAAAGAAGACTTAGAACTCTGATCCTTTTGGCTGCCCCTGACGGCCTTTGAAGAATTGGATGCTATAGCTGACCCAAAGTTAAGATCAAGGTTGCAGCTCTGGCAATGTGCCAATGTCCTGAAGTCCTGAGACTTCTGACTGCAAATTTAGATGACTACCTTGTACCAGTATGTAGTTTCATTTTGCTATTGAGTTAAGGTTTTGGAAAGTCCTGTAAGACAGGGAAAAGCATATTTTCAGCAATGGCATGTGTTTATGTGATCATATTATTTAAATATAATGAGGGGAAACAATAGCCAGCAATGCAAAGGCTAAGGGACTACACAATGTTCCTATATGACATGTACGGATATACCGAATCAAAGCGGCAGTTCGTTCCTCTTGTTCATCAACTGTGACGAGAAGAGGGGAAAACTCTACCCATGAAAAAAATTGCATCTCCAAGAAAAAACTTCCTAAACCCCTCCAATTAGTCCCACTCCTCGTCGCTGATCATTTCGTCCTCATCCCTGGGCGGCCGGACGACGATCAACACCTCGGCGGCTGCGACGGTGATGCCCTGCTCAGCCAGCTTTCTCCCCCTCTCCACCACAAGCCGGCCTTCCTTCTCGAGGACGTAGCTCCCCTGCTCCGCCACCTCCTTCTGGCCCCGGTTGGCAATGACCAGCACCGGCTCCTCCTCGGCCGTCCGCCACGGCAGCCTGCGCCCGTCGGCCAGCTCGATCGCGACCGCCTCCTCCGCGGCCGCGGCGACGGGGCCCCATCCGGGCACGACGGCCCAGCGCGCCCACGCCTTGTCCACCTCCACGATCCCGAGGTCGACGTCCGTCTTGGTCCGCCTGGGCGCGGACTCCATGGCCGCGACGCCGTCCGTCTCCCTCACCACCGGCAGCAGCAGCACGGTGGACGCCTCGGCGACCTCGCCGTACTGGAGCCGCACCACGTTGACGGCGGGTCGCGAGGCGGTGTCGTCCTCGCCCTCCTCCACCTCCTCCCCGGCGGCCTTCTTCCTGGCGCGCTCCATCTCGAGCTCAAGACGCGCCCTGGCCGTCTCGGTGGCCACGACCTGCAGCGCGCGGTTGAGCTCGGCGATGCGGTCATCCACGTCGATGGCCTCCCGCGACTGGCGGAAGCGCGCGAAGGCGAGGCAGTCCCCCGGGGACGCGCCGTCGAAGGCCTCCCATCCTTCGTCCACCGCGCGGCGGCGCGGGAAGTCCTTCATGGAGCGCGCCAGCTCCCGCACGCCCTTGGGCTCGAGGCGGTAGTCGATGGCGTGCTTCGCGGCGTCGGCGCGCTGGCGCGCGTTGAGGAAGCGGAGCTCGTAGAGCAGGTCGGGCCCGCCGTAGGAGTCGAAGTAGGGAAGCAGGTCGGGAGGGAACGCGGCCGTCTCGCTGAGGAGCGAGTCGCGGACCTGGGACGCGACGACGAGGCAGTTCTGCTCGACGCCGGTGATGCTCGTGGCCTCCTCGATGGAGGACGGGGTGAAGCCGTCGCGGGAGAGCGCGGAGATGAGGGGCGCGTACTCGTGCCACTGGCCCAGGCGCTCGCGAAGGACCTCGAGGCGCTGGGTGAGGTCGAGGGTGCGGAACTTGGACGGAAGCGGGGACGGCGGCGGGTGGAAGGGCTGGTAGAGCTGACCCGGCGGAGCCATCGGGGGAGGGGTGAAGGGGAGCTTCCGGTCGCCGCGGCCGCCCGTGCTGCCGCCGCCGGGGAGCAGGATTGCGCTCGCGGCGATGTGGCTGGCGCGGCGGCGGCACGACGCGGGGGTGGCCGCGACGGCGGGGCGGGGCGCGCGCTGGTGCCGCGGCGCCGCGGCGGGGTGCGTGTGCGGGTGGGAGAGGGAGAGCATGGTGGCGATAAGGGGGGAGAAGCAGGGGAGGGAGGGACGGAAACAGGGAGGAAACGGACAACGGCCGCAGGACGGAAGCCAGAGCTTATCGTTATCGGGCTTGGCTTATCCTGCTTCCCGGACGTCGCGACGGTTGTAGGAGAGCCGCGCCAGCGCGGTGTCGGATCGGTTGGGCCAGTGTCCGTGCGCGGCTGCGCCTGCGGCCGTTGTCTGTTCTGTTTTCCCGCGCGCATTTTTGGCAGTGGGATGGAGCGTGCTGTGCGCGAGCACGAGCACTGGAGACATCAAGCATGGGTCCGGGACGGAGCGAGCCCAGGACCCTCTGGGCAAAAATATCACGCAGTAATTCCTGAGACAAGGATAGCTCAGAAAATACCACCAAATTCTCGACGATTTAAAAGTAGGTCACGGTCTCCTTCGTCTGAATTTAGCTTCTTTTGGTCCGGTTTGGAGGACCGTTTGAACGAAATTTGGGATCTACTACCAAAATGAAACCGCAAGTAAGTTTCAAGAAAAAAAATTGAAACCGCAAGCAACAACAATAAAAGAGGCAACGAAGCCAGCTGGGCCACTATGCCATGACGGAGAGGCAGAGCCCAGCCTTCCTTCCTAATCCTGGGTGGGCTAGTCAGGTTCCAGCGAGAGATACGGAGGCCTGGCTTGACCTGTCGAGAGATACGTTCCAGCGATCTCGATCAGTGCTTTCAACATCTATTATCCCTTTCAAAAAAAAACATCTATTATCAATTTTTCTCAGAGAAAAACAAGTATCTACTCAATTCAATTAGCTGTACTATCTAGTTGAAGAAATTGGTGTATGATTAGAGCTGGATGCGTTCAAACTTGTCTGAGATCAGTGCATGTATGATTCATGCAGCGATGCCGGTTGCTCTCGGTAGTAGAGCGCAGCTGACCTCACCAGTCACACCCACCACGACCTTGACCGCAAATCAACCGGCTAATCCAAGCTTCCTTGATTAGCATTATCTTGTCAACTGACCCTTCCAGAAAGAAACAAAAAAGTTCGCCCTCAAGTACCTAGCACTACCAGTGAGCTACGGCGGCTTCCGGTGCAGAGGAGATGAGGGGCCTGCGGCAAATGGTGTCCGGCCACGCCGTTGCTAGCCGCGCGCCGTGGATGGCGCTGCAGGGGAAGGGGAGGAGGAGGAGGAAGATGGCGGTGGCCAGGCTCGGTGGCGACGTCAGGCCGCGTCGCAGGTTCCTGGGGACGGCGCTCCGCCGGCTGCACCTCCGGTGGCGGCTGGCGGCGATGTACAGGCGGGCGCTGCGTCGGCTGCGCGCCGCCTGCGCCAGCGGCGCCGTCCAGCGCATCCTCGAGGGCGCCGCGCTGGTCGGCGCCGCGCGCCTGGACGCCGGGTTCTGAGCGGTGCCTGCTCGCGGCCGGCGCGCTCGCGGATGTTGCGATGGTTCTGACGAGTAACGACCGGCCCCGCACATCGGCGCATGTATTGTTCCTTGATATCGTATACTCACTGCGCAGTACCCAGAGAAAAAAATAAGAGGAAAGTGCCCTTTTATGCTCGACAAGAATTCCACTTTCCGGTGCTGTACTTGTTTCTTTTCAGTCTCGGTTCAGCGTATAGTAGCCCCGAAGTAAACCAGACAGACGCTTCCCCGGGAAAAAGCAGACGAGGGAGAAAACAGAAAAAAGGCGTCCCCCACGCCACGCGACTCGGCAACAGAATCACCAAACGGCCCCGCGTCCACGTTCACCGACCCAGCCCACTGACTGGAACGCACTGCAGCAGCAAAGCCAGCAGGCAGCAGCAACCGACGGGTAGACTCCACCCCGCCTTCGAGACTCGAGACGCGATCACCACCCGCCCACCACGCAGTAGACATCACGAGAGCTGCCGCTCGGGTCCCGTCGCGGCCTCGCTCCGGTCGATCACCCAGACCTCAGAGTCCCAGTACCGGATCTTCCCTGCCGCCGCAGCCGAACGGAACATTCCCTTCTGCCGCCAAGAAGAGAAGAATGGAAGATCGGGCGAGGGTCGTCCTCCTCCTCCCCATTCACCGTCCCCTCGCTGCAGTCCGCACGCACACGGCACGGGCCGGAACCCGCGAGAAAGTTGCGACCGTCGCCATCTGGTGGTAGACCGTAAACGGGCCCTCAACCCAGGGACAGAACTGGAAGGCGGGGCGCAAATTTACCGCGTCTGTCTCGACTCGATCTGAACGGGGAAAGGGGAAAGAAAAGGGTACGAGCGGACGGACGGTATGCTACTCTGCTAGGGAAAATTAGTGGTGGACTCTCTACTAGTACTGCAGCAGCAGATCAATCGGGCCAAGGCCAGCGAGACGCGTGGGGGAACAGAGGGTGGGTGGGAGGGAGGGACCGAGGGAGGACGGGCGCGGGGGGCAACCCAGCGCGATCTCCGGAGCAGGCCGGCGGGGGGCCATGAGGATCCGGAAGCGCACCCCGGCCAGGGCCGCCGACCCGGGGCCCGCGACGGCGCTCTCCGCCTCGCCGCCGAGTTCCCAGCCACTGCTGCACCACCCCAAGGTGAGTGAGATGCTGGCGCTTGCTGTTACCGGTACTGCTGCCCTGTGGCTCTGCGTTGTGTGTCTCTGCGTGCACCCGCCGGCGAGATCGGAGATTCATTGGGAGCGTTGACGCCGGCTCCCCATCGGGTCTTTGGGGTTTGGGCTGCTATTGGTCAGGTGATGATCATCCTACCGTGTTCGCCTCACCGTTACTTTTGGCTGCCGTTCCTGGTGCAGGAGAGATCCCGCGAGGAGGACGAGACGGACGAGAAGCGGGTGATCCTGATCGCCGGGGTCCGAGTCCAGGAAGAAGAGGGCGACCGGGTCCCCGCCGCCGCCGCGTCCAACGATAGGTGCGTGCGAACCGAACCCCCGCCTCCTCTTTAGTCTGTTCAGGTGTCCCCTGCGAGATCTTGGCTCTTGGGTGGGGTACTGGGATGGAGTTAGCTGAGAAATCGCTTTTCTGCCTCCTACGCAGCAGCGCGATGGACGACGACGTGCCCAAGCCGCAGCCGCAGCCGCAGGGCGCCCGGTGCAGCCGGAACGACGGCAAGCGGTGGCGCTGCAAGGGCGCGGCGGTGCCGGGGTACCTGTTCTGCGACCGCCACATCGCGTGGTCTTCACGCAAGCGCAAGCCCAGGCCCAGGAAGCACGAGCAGCAGCAGCACGGCAGCGGCGGCCTGGGACCCCCTACCGCGAAGGGCGATGTGGCGTCGGCAGAGGAGGATACGCCTGAGCTGGGGCACGACGGCGGGTTCCAGAAGCGGGCGAAGGGCGGCGAGACCTGGCCAGCGGCATGAAGGCCGTGCTCTGCTCTGCTCAGGAAACCTCTGCTTGCTCCAACTGATTGATACGACGACCGCGCGTAGCTGCATCAGCATTTCGCGTCGCGTCCAAATCCTTCTCGTTTTTGATGCTGTGATGCTGATATACTCCATACTCGTAGTAGTGCTAGTGTTCATCTGACGGCAGACGATTGGAACCAGGGCGAATGCCGTGATGCCTTTCCATGGAGAATCCAGGATCTGATGCGAAAGCAGACAATGGGAATGGGGGAATTGATCATTGGCCGTGCCTCGTTCTTCTCGAGGTTTTTTCTAATTGCTTTGGCACTAAAATATCTTGGCTCAGTGCGGTGGAAGGGACATGATCTCGTAAAGCTTAGGATTGTTGCACAAAGGGATGTGCATATTGCTAGCAGTGGCGCGTGTGCCACTACTGTGCTTAATAATGTTGGGGCCAAAGGAGGGCATTACCAATGGTGTTCATTAAGGTGTAGGATTAGATTAGATGCCTACGTGGACCCCCCCCCCCTGACACGCATTTCATGAAATACCTTATGCGCATAGGCCAATGAGCAAAGCAAGCATTACGCCTTGTGCAGCGTGAAGCCGTGACCAGCCGACAGGCGTTGCCACCACAGCTGCAGATTTGCTTGCCAAACACCATGAATGCCTAGCTGCTTACTCCAACAAGGAACAAAGTTGGTGTGTGGGTTCACCGACAGCAGCACCGTACGGGCACTTCCAACTTGTTAGGATGTAGGGGTGACATTCTTGCTAGAGCTAGCCGGCCTCAGCACAACTCTCCCAAGATCACCAGCTTCCCAGCGAGCACTCTGCGTGCGCCCGTAGGTCTATGTCATCGCTGCACGCGGCGTCACCGTCCATATCGACACGGCATTGCAAGGATGGTACGGTGAGGCGACCGATGTCGCCATGTAGTAGTACTATTCCGCCTGCGGCCTGTCGGCACTCGGCATGCACACCATCATCTCGCTTTAACGAGGCGTGTGCGTGCATGCTCTTCCGGACGTGCAGCCGGATGGTGGACATGCGCGAAAGGAGACGCGCCGATGCCGCTTCGGTGTAACGCTACCTGGTAGGCGATTATTTGGCCGAGGGTTTAGAAACTGTACTGTACGCAAAAATCGTGTTCTCCTTCCTTCGGTCCCATGGCCTCATCATGTGCTCATGCTGTGTTTTCAAGAGAGAGCGCGCGCGCTGTGACGATGGCGCTGCCGTGCTGCTTTGCACGTGCGGCGCAGGCGTACAGCACGTGTCGTGGGCATGCAAAGGACGACTTTTCCAGGGTGCGCGTGAGTTCGCAGCGTATCTACGTACGGATAGGTAACCCGTAATAACCGTAACAATGCAATGAGGATCTCACAACAGTAGTCAACTCGTCGGTTATTCGCAAACAAAAGGAGTCAACTCAGCTGTTCTTCTTTTTCATATGGCCCAGAGCGCGCTGCGGGCCCTACCTATTACTTCCCGGCCGAGCCAGTTCTGCGGAGCATCCCGGCCCAGTCCCACGCCCGCAAAGCAGCCCACCCAGCCGCCAAGGATACCGCCGCCGCCGGTCGGCCCAAGGTTAGACAGCCAGCGTCGCGGGCTTGCGGCCTCGACCGGCTCTCTGACTTCTCTACCCTCCTGGAGTCCTGGTCGATGCCGACGCCGACGCCGACGAGGTCTTCTCTACCCTCCTGGAGTCCTGGTCGATGCCGACGCCGACGAGGTCACGAGACGAGGATGAAGCGCTCGCACGACGCGCCGCGGGGTCCCCTGACGACTAATCGACGAAGGTAGAGGCGACCGGCGTGGAAAGAGAGTTCGGTCGGCGCGCCGCCCCGCTCCGCCGGTCCGTCATCCGTTAGCTGTCGCATCGGATCTATCGAGATTACCCACGCCTGATCCGAGTAGGCGCGCACGCAAATTTTAAGCAAATCCTCTGTGCACGTGCGTGAAAAAACTATACTTAATCTTAATCTGCTTCCTGCCGGCGTAACGTGACCCACATTAACGACCAGCCGGCTTAATTAGTCGAGAAGCAGCTGCATCCCAAACGCGCTCTTCGTACGCGACCCCGAACGCAAACAGGCAAAAGCAACACAGGCTGCAGGCTGCATCTCAAAACGCAAAAACAACAACCACGTTGTTCCTTCCAAGACGGCTTCGAAACACAGAGGAAACCTGCCCTGATCAGATCAGCTAAAGATATCGATGACAAACCATGGAACAGGCAGGCAAATCAGGATGCAAAAAGCGAAGCAGTTTGTACCACCAACCAAGTCAACAGCAAAACCGGACGGAATAAAAGAAGAATTAAGCTAAGCCAAGCTAGCTGATTAACCCGTCCACTACAACCACGGAGGCTCCATCACATCAAGGACTTGAGTGACCGCGCCTTCACCGGCTTCCTCCACCGCTTCCACGGGGTCTTCCTCTTGCCGTCACCGTTGCTAGCATGTGGATCACCACTTCCATCCATGCTGCTGCCAGCGATACCAATCCCATCGTAGTCGTCGTCGCTGCTATCCTCGTCCACACCAGCAATCCCTGCAATGTCGTCATCACAGCTAGACACATCATTGTGAGGAGCAGCCCGATTGGTATCTTCAGCAGTTTGAGCCTGATCTGCAGCAGGAGGAGAAGCATCTTCAGGCACTTCCTCCTCCTCTTGCTTTACAGCAGGCACAGGCTCGTTGGTGCCGCCGCTTCTGCAGTGCCTCTTGCTGCGGAAGGGGCCGAACCCGGCGTAGTAGTAGAAGCCCTCGGTCGCGTTGAAGTCGCTGCTGGGCTTCTTCTTCCGCGGCTTGTTGCTGGAGGGCTTGGAGGCGGCTGCTGGCACTGGCACAGGCACAGGCACAGGCTCCTCCGGCTCGATTGCCGAAGCGAAATCGAAGTCTGGGTTCAGATAGGAGCGCTTCTGCACGAAGTGGTAGTTGCAGAGAGTGTTGGGCTGGCTTACTGTCCGGTGGCAATGCCACCGCTTGCCGTCGTTCTTCTTGCACTTGTAGACCCGCGCTGGTACTTCCTCCCCCTCCTCTTTCTTCACCTTTGCCTTGTTCGAGGCCTCAGCATGCTTCATGTCTTTCTCCTTGCTTGCTGCAGCCTTCTTCGATAACCTCCTTGCAGCATCACGCCGCCGCTTAGCTCTCAACCTGGCAGCTGCAGCCACCTTCTTCGTGCTGGAGACAGGCATGCTGGCCGAGAAGAGCCAGCTCGCGCGAGTCGTGACATGGACGAAGTACCTGTCGACGAGGTCGTCCTCCACCTAATCGAATGAGACAAGTTAATTAATCGACACAGCAGCACACGCAGACGCTCCCCTACGGCGCTACAGCCCCCGAAATGGTGGGCGCGGATCTAGGGTTCGACCCGGAAGCCGCTCCGGCGATTCCAACCCTAGCAGCGCCGCCCCCCCAAATTACCACGAGGGAAGGGTAGCTAACGCGGTGTAGTCCACGGCCAGGTAGGCATCTGCGGCCGGAACAGCCCGCTGACCGCCCATTTGGACCAGCCGGCCAACCCTAGCGGCATGCACGAACCCGGGCACCGCGACCACGGGGACGCGGCGAGACCCTCCCCGAAGCAGAGAGCTTGTGTAGCATGGACCTCCCAGAGCGACACGGAGTGGATACTGAGAGGAGAGAGCGAGAGGGGAGGAGACGGGGAGCGGAGGCGCTGACCTGGGGGTCGGAGAGGGAGAGATCGGCGATGAGGTCCCACGGCGAGCGGCTGAGCTCGCAGGACTCCCCGGAGGCAGTTGCGTGGCTGGAGTAGCCGCCCCACCCGCAGGATTCGAGCGGCGCCGAGCACGCCGCGAGGTGCGACGGCGGCGGCGGCGTCAGGAGTAGCTCGGCCGGGGCCGCTGCGCCAGGGGCGGGGGCCGCGGAGGCGGAGTAGGCGGAGCCGAGCAGGCGGGCGGCGGTCTTGCGGATCCGCATGGCGGGGAGCGGCGGGGATCTGGCGGCCCCGGGGCGCCAGCCGCTAGGGTTCTGGGATTTTTGGTGGAGGCGGTCTGGGACTGGTGGGAGTCGGACGGGGTGGAGGTGGAATAGAGACTGGGAGGGAGGGAGGGAGGAGAGAGGGGTGGGCTTTTATTTTTTTTATTTTTGGCTATTGGCAAGGCATGGTGCGCTGGCTGCTTGTTGCCTGGTTTGTTCCTACTTTGGTGGCGGCCTGCGGCCCTGCTCGAGTGCTCGTCGAGTCGCCGTGGGCGGGTGTGCGAACCGAGAGCTCGCTTGCTATTCTGCAGTCGCGTTTGGCTGGTTTCCGCAACATTTTCTCGGCACGAAGATTTATACTGGCCAGCCGTGGGCCCCGCTGTGCAGTGACGCACGAGGTTTCACGAGGAATGGGTGGTCACGACAGAGTACCATGTCATCTAGATTTTTTTAATAAACTGAAACTGTCACTCTTAGTACATAGTTTCATGGTACAGTGTTATGATGAAATGTGACATGCCATGAAATTATAACATGCTTATTGAGTTTTATGAGACTTAGTAATTGTGCCTCTCCTCTTCTATTTTCTCATAATTAACCTACCAAATCAGCAGTTTTGCTGACGTGGTATGAGATTTAATGCCCGTGAAATCACATGACATTTCCATTGAGACTAGCCTGAGCTCAACTTGCTCTTAAAAGCTCAACATTTTTTCCGGACTTTAGACATTTCTAGACCAAAGATTATAGAAACCAAATAAACTTGCTACTTTTAAAGATGTTTCTAGCTCAAAGATTTTATAAAAAAAGATATTGGTATTACTTCGTAAAATGAAATATACATGTTTATGTCATATGAGCTAGTTATTTTGATTTTTTTGTTGGAACAATAACATCAACATCATGATCACTTGTTATATACATATATAAGCCAATTAATAAGTGATTGATATAAATCTTCCTTATCGCGAAGCCTAAGACTTGATATGACGCGCGCCGAGATGCGTCGTGCCCCATGTGAAAAGCACAATAATAAAAAAAAAGAAATGAACTCCCACAACGTGCAAAGAATACGTACTCTGTGGTGGAGATTAGGTGATCCTATACATCTCAATTGTTAGTTTTCCAGTATTGACTAACAATGCTTTTCTTTTCACTTGGAAAAATCTCTGGAATAATTATTTAATTAGTAGAATAACATAAATTTAGAAACAAAACATGAATATTATATACATAAATTCGTAATAGTCTACATCGAGCTCGAGAATCTGACCCCCACTGACCACAACACTAGTGTGACGGTGGCATCGGCAAATGTGATGCATTCAAGGTTAAGATCCCAAAATGAGTGGAATCGCTATAGAAGTACCATGGGCAGACCTGAGGGAGTGGTGTTGCTTGTGTGAATCCACATGGCATCGACGACGCTACGAGGTAGAGAGATTTGAGCTGGGGGTGCTAGGTTTTGCAATTTTGGTGGAGATAAGAAAGATATATATGGTAGCAGGCGGAAAATGGAAGACTAGGGGCAATGTGTGCTCGGTTATCGCGTAAAATCTAGGGGATTTTAGTAATTGTTTCCTTTAAAAGTAGAATGCCAAATAATTGTATGTAAAAAATGCGCAAAAGCTATGTAGTGTCTGCTAAAAGTTAAAAAAAAGATGGAAAATTTAAAACCTAGATGAACCGATGGTTTTTACATCAAACCGCTAAATTTTACAATCCAAGTGACTAAGTTATTTTTGTGAGTATATATAGTGCCAAAAAACAATTATATTGTACTTTTATTTTGTGGGTTGTTACTCAAAAATCATTAATTTATTTTTGTGAAGTACTAATTCAAAGAGTGAACCAACTTAATAATTGTACTCATTGGTTGCATCATTGGTCCTCTTTTTTCTTTCTGTTTCTATACTGACAACACAAGGGTTAAAAGGGCGTGGTTGAGACGACTATTTGAAGCGTGCCACGAGGTGATGCCGTTGTGAAGCACCGACAGTGTGTGCGAGGCTTAAAATGTCATTTCACTGCCACTCAAAGTCGATGCTTTAACTCAGTTTTCCATCGTAGTGTGCAGTGTTGATGTTGAAACCAATTGTGGGGCTTATCCGCGAACAAAATACACCTTGCTTTCTTCCATCTTGAGCCAAGCGAAAAAAACCCAAACCGATCTCCCCACTAGGCACAAATTGGATGACCCCTTCCCAAGATCCTCAATTAATAGCACGATCTTGACGACGGTTCGGCCGGCGGTAGAGGGCGAGGCGGCGCGGGAGCGCCGTCGGCCGGCCGGGGTCCAACCCCGGTGGGGCGGTGGTTAGGGGGGGGGGCGAGGAACATCACGAGATTACAAAGAGCAAGGTGGATTGTGGGTGGGCAGTGCGCTAGCCGCCGGTAGCTGGGATGGTGGACAAGGAGGCTGAGGTAAGAGGAGGCGGACGGAGATGGAAGATTGTGGCAGAAAGAAGATTGTTGGTGGGCTATTGATGGGCTAGAGCTATACACTCCCTCCGTTCTAAATTATAAGTCGTTTTGAGTTCCTAGATTCATAGATACCATTATGCACCTAGACATATAAGATATCTCGATGCATAATAATATCTATGAATTTAAAAAAGTTAAAATAATCTACAATTTGGAGCGGACGAAGTAGCTATCTGGCTCGTGGAAGCTACAGGAGCCCAGTATTTGGTACGTGTAACATGACGCCCGCGCGTGTCGTGATGGAGGCGCTCGCTTGCACTGTACGGTTTTCGCATGGCGTGCACACTAGTTTCCGCTACCCTGAGGAGAACCAACGTGACAACTGACAAGCATGGCAACGGCTGGATTACACAGAATAGTGAACGTCTGAACGATTAGCCATGCAGTTTGCAGAGGCTGATGGTACGCGCGGGCGCAGCGCCACCCTTCTGATTCAGTTTGGTTTGTACGTGAGTTATTAAGCGAAGCCTCTGTGCACAAGCCGCGCGGCGCGTGTAACTAATATACTTGATTGGTTTGATTGTTCCAGACTCTTCCTGACCGACGATGAGACAACCTACTTGAGATGCTGAGAAGCAGATGTGTAATAACACCTCAACTGTTTTTGCCTCCAAAATAATAAGCGCTCATCCGAGAGTCCACAGTCCACGCACGAAGTATGCAAGCTCACACTACCAGCCGCATGCAGCCATTTATCATTTGATCCAAAAGGCAACACGAAGCACATCGATCCTTCAAAATCTGAAGACGGCAGAGTTAACTGGTACTACTAATTAATCGACCTCAAGTGCAGTAAAGACTATTATAGCACAATTAACACCCAAATAACAAGGAGTAACCATCAATCCAGCTAAAAGGAAAAGAGTCAACAGTACGACAAAGTCAACAACAAAACGGCAACAAAACAACTAAGCATAAATAAATATGTAGATCGACTATATACTCCACCAAATAGTAGTCGTATAGTATAAAAATTCAAGATTCCATCAAAGAAAAGCAATATCGTCACATATCTCATTAGCCTTTTCATTTTAGTCTTACTCTACTGAGTCATGTCATAGAAGTTGTCAGTAAGTGAACTCTATGGAGTCTACTTCTCAATGTAAATTATCAAGCAATCTCTTTAAAAGTTTCATTGTTGATACAAGTCGAATCACCCTGTAATAAAAGGAAAATGATTAGTATTTGTTAGATACAAAAATCATTATAACAGTACTAGAATAAATAAAATGGAGGGCAGCATGTTATATAACTTGCCGATCGAATAATAGTCATTCGATTTTCTAGAAAGATGACGATATTGCTCGTTTCTATTTTCTTCCAAGAGAAAAGAAGAGTAACCCATCTAGAACTTTTGGCTCTCGTGGATATACTTATGTAGGCATCTTTTAAACACATAAAGATCAAGGTTTCGTAAGTGATATGTTGGATCTCTTCGACCACACCCTCTTACAGCTAGATTATAGATCTTCGAGGCTCCATCACATTTGGCAACAGTACTAGTTTGTCCGAAAAAATTAGAATTGTATTGTTTACGGCACATTTGGAGTATATATTTCTCTCACCTACCTAATCAACATTATGCGCGTGCATTGTACACATTTATATCGTAACTTTCGGCCAAACTACACTGTACACACCCGACGTCCGTAGGCCAATTTTTTTGAGTATTAACAGCCTCCACGGGTTAAGTTGGGCCAAGCCCAGAGGCCAGCCACCCCTTTTTGGGGGCATCATGGGCCTGATGTTTTTCGGCCCGTGAGTTTGCTGGCCCGTAATGCCTTCGGGTAATCGTCACAGCTGGGGTCTACGAGTCCGAGTCGGGGAACTCGGGGGTGCTTCCGCGCTTGTGCGTCCGCGTCCAGGGCTCGCCATGGCGTGATTGGTTGCAAGAGGTGAGGCATACGGGATGGAGGGGTGGTACCGATCAGCGGGGATGGGATGGTCTGATATACTTACGTTACTTTGGTTGCACATTGCCGTCATCCTAGATGAGCCAAGTTGTGTTGTTTGGTTAAATTGGATGGACCGTTTTTTGTATGAGTTGGCACAAGAGGTCTTGTTTAATAGGATGAATGACAGATGTTCAGAACACCACAAAACTTTTTTAGTGAGGTTACCACCAATGTTGAGTAGCACGAGCAAATAAAGTGTTCTGTTTAGCCTAGCTGTCCTACAAAGATTATTGTACATAAATTATGTTTAAAGAAAACTAATTACTACAAGCATCCCTAAAATAATAAAAAGTTCCACCACAATGATGATATGGAGCCATGGTATTGTGCTGATCGTCATTTGTGCACCCACCAGTGAACTCAAGAAAAGATACAGTTGTCTTTTCTTTGGAAGTGAAACTCTTGTAGCAACAGCTTAGATAACCAGTCACCTTTTGATGGCATGTGACTCAATTTGCATACACCTCAGGCTTTGGCAACATACTAAGCTATTGTGCCTTATAATAAAAAGAAAACATGATTCAATTGCAAGATGTAGTATAATCAAAGAAATTGTGGTAGAGTAAAGGTTGGTCTCAGATTTTTTTTATTTTTGCATCATCCCCTAACCATAAGCTTGGAGCATCCGTGACTGGAACTCCAAATAAATCGCAACAAGCAAATTGCCAGACAAGAAACAAAAATATGATCAACAACACATGAATAAACAATATCCCAGTACCTCACAAGCTCAAGGTCATCAGATGTTACCCAACAAGATCACTGGGCAAAAATTGAATCATCACAAGCATATGATCTTCCCTTGAATACCAGTTCATTGACAACCACCAAGAAAGAACAAACAGGGAAATAAGGAATCATCAACCACAACAAAGACATAATAGGTCCATCACAACCACAAGTTCAGGTGTTCATGTCTACACCTCACAGCCTCCTCCTCTTCACTTCCTAAGGATTACACATCCATCACCATGTGTCCTATGCTATACAAAAATATATGCAACCTTGGACAGGCTTCAAATGGTGGTTCTATCATCACCAATAGTGGTTATTGTTAACCCCAAAAGTCAGACTATATTATAGACAATTAGCATGGCTACTTGCAAAAGTATAGATGCCAATCAGACGGCATCTAGAAGAAGTAGGCTTGGCTCAAGTAGGTCCTGAGCCACGGGATCCTATGGGCTTCTGTCATCTGAACAAAGCACAGACCTTCTGCTTTGTTCTTGAGCAGGTAGACAAGAGCACACATGAGTGCCTCCTGTGAGTACCCAGGGCAGGTCATGATACAGCCATACAGATCCTCATGGACCTCATTACGCTGAGGAGCCTTGAGGGTACCTGCAACAGAGGTAACAGCTATAGTCATACCATGCATTAATTGGTATTCTTCCTCACACAACTTCATTCCTCAACTCACCAACTGCATATAAGGTCTGGTGAAAGAACCTACTAATAGTCTCTGGTGACCTCCTAAATGTCATGTTAATCTGGTTGTGACCAACAACATGCAAGAACATTGCAACTTGTTCTTCAACAATGCAAGAACATTGCAACTTATCTTCAACAATGGTATGTATGCTGTCCACAACCAACTTTCTTGTACAAAACAAGCCACACAATTAGAAAAAAGTGTCCTTCTCATCCTTAGCATGTTTACACAATGGACATCATTAGATTCATTATGTTACTAATCCTCTCTTGGTCCCTCTCTGCCATGGGTCCATATGTAATGGAGCGAGCATCCTGAGCTCTCCTCCTAAACCACATGAAAAACCATGCAGCCACAGTAGCAACCACAACACCTCTCTTGGTCCCTCTCTGCCATGGGTCCATATGTAATGGAGTGAGCATCCTAAGCTCTCCTCCTAAACCACATGAAAAACCATGCAGCCACAGTAGCAACCACAGCAGCAGCTGCTCGACGCCTAGCTTGGAAATCCATATCTACCAATACGATGCAATGTTAATTAGAATTGAATACAAGTACTTAGGGTCATGTTGTTAAGCAAGCAAACATTCAGAATTAAACAGTTATCCAAGATGCGGCTGCCACACCTGAGGGTGCTCCTCCGGCGGCAAGGATTCATCATCGATCTAGGCACTTTGCTCAGTAGTACATAAATCAATAAATTCGATCTACATGTTTGAATAAATATAGATCCACGTCACAAAAACATAGATCCACATGCACACGAACAAAAGCACCACACAGATTTGATAATATAAGAAGCTAGGGTTCCTCGTCGGCAAAAAAACTGACGAATCAACAATCAACGCACATCTAGATGGGAGAGGGGAGGAAGCATTGTTAGATGAGGGGGAGATGTACCATCACACCACCGGAGGATCAAGAGTAGGCCACCGGAGGACCTCGACCTGACCGGCGAATTGAGGTCGAAAAGGGGAGGGAGAGGAGAAGGCGTACTAGAGAAATGGACAGGAGTGAAGGGAGTGGCGCGGGAATGGAGCGGTAACCCTAGCCTCTCGCACCTTTATCCTCAAGACGTCGTCATCTCCCGCGCTCACCCCAAATCTTCTCGCCTTGCATTGCCCCGTCCCGACTCGTGAGGGAAGGAAGATTTCAGCGAACGGAGGGATACAGGATGGGAGAGGGCAAGTGAACGAGGGGGTGCAAGCATATGGTGTGGGTGGGGGAACCAAACTAGACCAAAGTGCACGAGACGGTGCAGGATGGTCCCTAGGATGCCTCCCTCCCAGCTACCGATTATGCCCATAAACCGTACGACGCGTCGGAGAATCACAATCGCTCGCGCCCCCGCCGTGCCGCCGTCATGGGTAGCAGGACCACCGCCCCCCATGCCGCACCGCAAGATCCAGATGGGCCTCATTGGCAGTTGGGCTCGTGCACGAGGACCTTCAAGTAGAGGAAGGCTAGGCTGCAGAAGAAGGCGTTCGAGCTCGTGGAGCTCTGCGACGTCGGCGTCGCGATCGTTGTCTGCGCCAGCCCCAGCGGCAGCACGCCGGACGTGTGGGAGTTCGGTAGCGCGGGGGTCGTCGACAGGTACCGCAGGCTGCCGGCGGACAGGCGGGTGAAGCACACGCACCTCGGCTACCTCAGCGCGGAGCTGGGCAAGGAGAAGGCCAGGCTCGCCAGGGAGTGGCAGGAGGGCCCCAAGGCGTTTGCGCCGCCCGCCTAGGTGTTGTTGGACGGCGTGGATCTGGAGGAGCTGCTCGAGTCCATCGAAGCCGCGCTGCTCACCACAGCTCAGAGACGGAAGGCGCTGGGCATGCCAGACGATGATGGTGGCCAGCTACGGCAGGCCGCGCCGGACGCCGGGGTCCCGCTCGTCGGCGACGGCTTCGACGACGATATGGAGGCCTAGGTCGATGAGCTCACGTGGCATGGAGTCGTCGAATCGCATCCGCTGAATGCCAGCATGATGCAGCAGCTTGCAGTACATCAACGGCGTCGAGCCACGTCCGTTGAATGCTGGCATGATGCAGCCTGCATCCAGCGTCTGGTACATCAACGGCGGCAGTTTGGGCATGGGCGGCAACCAGCAGTACCTGCAGCAGATGGGAGGCAATGGCGACAACGATCATGGCCAGCAGCACAACACCCTCTTGTGCCCTGATTACGGCTTCCAATACACTGAGAGCAATGATTATTCATACTCAGACATGAATGGGTGCCCCCAAATGCTGATGCCGAGCAATGCCAATGCCTACGACGGTTGCTGGTTCAATCAAGCCATGTACCCCTCCCTCGACATCACCTGCAATCCTATGCACATGCCACCGGAGCACTCCACCATGGGCACCACGGGCCACTGCTTCACTGGCATATCGGCCATTGGCCTGGATGATGGCAGCTTCATAGATGCAGGTGGCTACGAGTACGGGACGCTGTGCTTGGCTGATTACTTCCAGTGCCCGGACGACAGCCAGCAACTTGGAGTTGAGCCGCTGCATTACCTCAGTGATGTGGCTGAAGGCGTTCGCCATTATGACCTCGACGAAGCAGGCAGTTGCAGCTCTGGGAGATCTCAACTCTTTGCTCAGAGTCACAGCATCTCTGGGACGCTACAGTTTTGCTCAGAGCAGTCCCAACAATCAGATCTGCGAGATAAGGCTTCAGGAGTCCAGAAATTTTGGGTACAGTGATGGAAGAGGCAGCCGTCAGATTTAACTGAGCAGTGCCAAACAGATGTGCGGCATCATGATGCAGAAGTCCAGTAGTTTTGGGTGATGGAAGGGCTTCCAGGTTCAACTGATCCCACCGTTGCCCACCGGGTTCTATCTGTTGAGAAAAAAAAAGCTAGGGAATTTGTAACCGAGCAGCTCAACTTGGAGAAGATCCGTCAATTTTGTACAAATGATATAGTGCACTTTAATGGCATTATTATTACATTGAATCAAAATATATTCAAGTTCCTGCTGTCAATATCTGACTACCTTTGTATGTGTCATTTTACCGGAAAAGCAACTTACAATTTGACAAACAGCAATATCGTATAACTACATAGGTTTAGCAAACATATAAACCCGACCTAATTGCCTATAAATTCCAGGGCCATGCTTCCATCCAGGTTTAGCAAACTTAAACCAACCTAATCACAGATGGAGCAAACACTTTTGCTAAGAATGTAAAATTAGCAAACGTACAAATCAAGACTGCATATGAGAATCATACCAGCGTCACCTCTAGAGCTGGTTAAATCGCCCTCACTGCCATCATTGTCATTCTGTCACTGCTCCACCTCCCACTTCCGCACTTCCACTCCCACTACTGCTGCTCCTGCTAGACCTAGAGTTTATCTGCTCCTCATTAAGCCTTCTGCATTCACTTGTTTTAGAAGCACCTTACCAGCTTCATCATTTGCATTTATATCAGCAATTTTATCATCCACATCATCCTAATTTGGTGATTTGATCTTGAAACTGCAAACTGATGTCCCTTGTCTTGAGATGATGTTACTGGGAGTCCATTATCACTGTCATTACCAAGCATGTAGGTTCTGGCCTTGGTCATTTGGATCAGCTGAAAAGGCAAATAGTTTTGAGATAACAGGAATGTGTAGTGCTCGTTATTGTATCTTGGACATGCAACAAGCAATGGGCAGGAGAGAAAATGATCATAAATGATAAATCTTGTCCGACAAAATCAAGACATTTAGCATACTGTAAAAATAAATGTAGAATTGGTTATATTTATCATTAGTCTCTCCACTTCAACAACCTTTACCTATAGCATGGGAAATAAGGCCCATAGGAGAATCACCAATAAAGCCTTAATTAGTACTCCTACGAAACTATACCATCGTACCCTTTCATCTCTGATATATTGCCTTTTCTCTTGGAAATATTAAGTATGCCTGTGAATTTTAGTATAGAAAACATGTATTTGGTGACATAAGGTTGTGCCCTTGGTACAACTGACCAGAATGGGGGAGAGCAGAAAAAGGGAGAGGGACTAGAGATCTTCTCCCATTACTTTGTTTCCAGAGATCAAAATTCCCCTCCTCATTTAGAGGGTTGAGACAAGTTAATGGCAATTAACTTTTCGAAACCTAGAAAAATGGGAGTTATAGATGTTGATGGAGGTATGCTACTTCTTTCCTCGGAAAATCTATGCCTATGCCCAGAGGGGGAAGAGGCACCTCAATAAGAGCATATGATTAACAGGACCCTTACACAAAACTGTTTTCTTCATCAAGCATAAGGCTCAAAACAAAAAAACTTCCACCAAACAAGAAACAGATAAACATATTAAAGCCTTAAACTCTTAAGGCAATGTAACAGCATTGGTTAAAGATCACGTACTATTCACAACAACTACTCTTAAGTCTTAAGGCAATGCAGCAACCAAGGTTAAAGATCATGTACTATTCACAACAACCATTGCATAAATAGGAGTACCTTAAACACATTTCAGTGCAGCTGTGGTTTTAAGAGTCCCCTAGGCTGAAGCTCAATTCCACTTCTTGTACAGTTACAATCTGAGCTTTCTCCAATAGTTCAGCTCCTAAAGCTTCAAATTGGGGCATGCATACCTCTGAGACTAAGGAGGACCAAACACGGATGTCTCATGTTTCACCATGGTCGATCTTAATCATCTCCTCTAGCCATAGCAATGCATCATATGTTCTGCCAGCAGAACATAAACCTTCAATAACACTGTTAAATGCACTTCTATCAGGCAATGATGTCCATTCACCATCCTCTCCATTAACTTTGATGCATCAACAAACTTGCTTTCTGAGAACAAACCATGGGCCAAGATAGAGAACATGTCCTTTTGAGTAGCACAACCAAGATGCCTATCCCTCTTCTAGAGTAATTCTAGTGTCCTCATTGATTGCATTGTGTCACAAAGACCCTTCATTATCAAGTTATAAGTTGTCACTGTTGGAACAATGTCATTCTTGTGCAACTCCTCCAACACCCACACAACATCATCCAAATTTCCTTCCCTGCATAAATCAGTGATCTTTGCCTTGTACACGCACATTGTTGGCTTGAAACCCTTCTTGGCCATATCCTTAAACAATTTGTCCACCTGACTAAACCTACCCTCGTCATAGAGGTCAAGAATCATGGACTCAAAGCTCATTCCACCTCGCACAGCCAATGCCTGGTCAATGACTTCCTGCACATCCTCGAGGCTAAGCACAGTTGGCATTGGCACACGAAGAGACCGAAGACTACCTGGTGATCCCAGCACCTTCCTGAGCACCTTATCCAGAATCAGCTCAGCCTATTCACCCGGGCCAGCAGCACAAAATGCAACCAGCAATAATGCAGGGTACATCACAGCATTGGCGTCGCAACTCCTCTGCGCCACGCGCCACCACATGGAATAGAGGACGATGCGTGGCCTCGTCAAGCATGCCAGCTTCATAGAGAGAAGGCACGATCGCACGGTGCGCGTCCCTATCCGGTGTAAGGCATAGGTTCAGCATTTCCTCGAGCACCTGCAGCGCGCGGTCAGGGCGCCGCACACGGCAGAGGCCAGAGAAGAGCAGTGTAAGGTCTCCGGAACCGGATGCTACCGAGACTTCCGGGCGCCCAGTAGATTCCGTGAAGAGGCGAGCGGCCTCGGGGAGGAGCCTTTGGGAGATGAGGCGCCGGAGGAGGGCGGAAAAGGACCACGACGGGGACGGGGAGAAGGGGAGTGTGGAGCGGAAGATGGAGACGGCGGCTGCTGGAGAGAGGTTGGGGATAGAAGTTGCAAGGAGGGAGTCGGTGGAGGGGGAGCATGGGAGGACCCGGCGGAGGAGGGACGGGAGCACGGGGGAGCCGGCGGCGGCGCTGAGGAGGGAGGAGCGGACGCCGTCGTTGTGGCGGCAGGAGGAGGGCGTGTAGCGGCGAGGCGCATCGGGGTACAGGTGGCTTCGAGGGGGTTCTTCCGCCGGAGTATGGCCCCGGCGAGCTGCCACCGCACCGGCGTGGCGCCTGTGTTTTATTTTATCCAAAGCAAAATTGGCCGATGGACACCAGAGTGTGGCTTTTGCTCCAGGTCAATAAAAAAAGATGTCTTTGCCAAAACACACATTGGTAATTTAGTGCTGGACACTGTAACTTTTATAATAACATTTCTTACTCCAACAGGTAAGAAAACACTTCAAATAGACAAGTACGCCCCTGCTCCTTCAAACCAACGTTTCAGCAACACTTTCTACAGCATTTGAACACCATTTCAACATTTCAGCAAATAGACAATAAACAACCACATTTGAGCAGCATCGACACCCCGCATGAGCAGCATCGTGGGCATAGCCTGCTGCGCCTGCGCGGGGGGAAGCAGCCTGAGCCTCCGCCACCATTTTTGGCAGCCGCAGCCTCGGTCCTGATGCACCGGCTAAGTACGCTGCATGCCACCGCGAACTGCCACCTGGCGTTGCATCCTACCGCCGCCATCTCGCGACCCTTTAGGGTGGGCGCCATCTGTAGCTGCAGGGACGGGCGGGCGGGCGCGGACCTCCACGGGCGACGGCCTCCAGGAAAGCGCTGCCATAGCAGTCGTGGGTGGGTGCCACCGCTGCCGCCGTGGGCAGCAGCCGCCGCGGGGGTGGGGGGGTGGGGCTGGTGCCGCGGTTCTTGCCCGTGAGGGAGAAAAGGGAGCGGCGAATCGTGTGACCGATTGGTTCAAGTCGAGCAGGCAAAAGGAGAGGTGAGGGTAGTTTAGTCAATTCCCATAGCTTCCAATTAAATTCAAGTTTAATAATATCAGTGTCCCACACCTAATTACCACCGAATAGTAGTATGTTTTGGCGAAGACATCTTTTTTAATGGCCTATAGCAAAAGCCATATTTAGAGGGTGTTTGGTTCCTTGAGCTAAAATTTAATCCGTGTCATATCGAATATTCGGAGAACTAAATATGAGTTAATTATAAAACTAATTGCATATATGGAGACTAAACGGCGAGACGAATCTATTAAGCCGTTTAGCCTCCGTCTATTGCGCATAGATTTTGTAAATAGTCTGTATTTAATATCCTAATGAGTATTGAATATTCGATGTCAACAGTATCCCGTAGCCAATTTTACCTTTATCCAATCGGCTTGGTCCGGCTTGTTGTTCCAGGCCAAATTGCTCTCGAAAGCCCACAATAACTGGGCACTGGGCAGGCCCATTCTTCAACCGCTGCCGCTGCTGGGTGCTCGCCGGCATGACGCCTCGGGCGCTGCTCTCCCGCCTGCGCCTCGCCCCTCTCCTCCACGACGGCCACCACCTGCGGCGCTTTCTCTCCGCCGCGGCTGCCCCACCACCAGACGAGGGGCCTCCCGCCTCCCGGTGCGCCATCGCTGCCATCCAACTCCACTACTCCAGTCTCCAGGCTTTTCGTCGCAGTTACCGCTCCGCTCTCCCGCATCAGGGTTTGTCTCCCAAACGATGCCCGATTGTACAATAGCTCTCAACTTACCTCGTCTTGGTTTCCTGCTTGCGCGCGCAGGCTTGTCGTGGTCCGTGGACGAGCGCTCCCTCACGGACGCCTTCTCCTCATTCGGCACCATCACCGAAGGTACGGAACAGATTCGCAAATGGTAATCTCGCTGTTACTTAGGAAACTTAGGAATGCTCAATTTGGGTGTGGACGTGTAGTTAATAACCTCTCTGCGTTGGAGGTTTTGGGTTCGATTAGAGTTCAGATGGCGCGCGGGGTAGGTGCTCGACGAGATGCTGTGGAGGCTGCGAGCCACTGCATCGCGCCCAGTCCCGCGAACTATTCGACGAAATGCCTGTTAGGGACGTGGTCGCCTGCTCGGTGGCGATCTACCGGCATGCAAGGAGTGGGTCGTTCCACCAGTCAGTTGGGCTGTTTGTTGACATGATGAGGTAGGGGATGCAGCCAAACTTGTTCGGTCGGTGTGTTGCTTGGGGCACTGCTTGCCGAGTGCATCCATGTGGGCCGGCTGGGATCCAATCCTTTTGTTGCAACTGCACTGGTCGATGCATATGCGAAATGTGGGTGCCCCATGAATGCCTTGACGTTTTTGGTGATTTTAGGGATCCCAGTGTGATTTCCTGGAATGCTATGATCTCCGGAATAATGCACAATGATTTGTTTAGGAAGCATTGTTGGCGTTTAAAAGGCTGTGTTGTTGTTTTGGGCTAGTTCCTAATAACATTGTGACCATGATTAACGTGGCTCAAGCTTATGCTGGTTGTGGTGGCCTTGTAATGTGCAAAAGTGCACATGCTTATGCAGTTAAGATTGGCCTTGATCTGGGGTCTCAGTGACAAACTCAATACTTGGCATTTACTTGAATTTTGGTGACATTGAGATTGGAAGAGAGATTTTAGGAAAACTATTGTTCGTGATGTTGTTTCTTGGACGATGATGATGGGTTTCCTTCTTGAGCAGGTGCATGCCTGTGAAGTTATAAGTCTCTTTGTTCAGATGAGGTCAAATGGCATAGTTCCTGACAGGGTAGTGATGGTCAGTTTGGTGCAAGCTTGCGCACCTCTGAGTGATGCAAGGAGAGGAATTGGTTCATAACCAAATGTTCATCCATGGTTTTAGTAGAGAGCTTCCTGCAGCTAACTCATTAATCACAATGATTCCAAATGCAAGGATTTAAGTTCCGCTAGTGTCTTGTTTGACGGAACAAGGGAGAAAAGCTAAGTTTCATGGACTGCAATGGTGTCAGGGTATTTAGGAAGTGGAAAAGCTCTAGAGGGGATGCATCTCTTTGGTAAGATGAGGTGTGAAGATATTTTTGTGATTGATTCTGTGACGTTAGTCAGCTTATTGACTGGATGCTATAAGATTGCTAGGTTTGAGTTATGTGTTCAGCTTCACGGGCATAGCTACAAGTCAGGTTTGTATCTGCATAGACATGTCCCAAATACCCTCATGGCAGTTTATGGTAATTGTGGATATGCCAGTTCAGCCCATAAAGTATTTGGTGACATGATTTCTCGAGATGTTGTCTCATGGAATACTATGATATTATCCTATGGTATAAATGGCCATGGAGAGCAAGAAATAGTACTTTTAATGACATGGAGGAATCTAGTGAAGAATGAGACATCGTAACATACTTGAACACAATGCTGGCATGCAGCCATTCTGGACTAGTTGATGATGGGTTAATCATATTCAGGAGAATGATTAATGAAAATCACATAAATCCATGTCAGGAGCACATTGGATGCCTAGTAGATATGTTGGCAAGATCTGGTCGCTTGGATGAAGCAGCAGAAGTGGCTAGCTTTACCAGCAAAGTGGGATCAAATTCTTGGAAGGCTTTGATGGGGGGAGGTCACCTGCATAGTGACACAGAGTTAACTGAAGTTGCTGCTAAGAAGGTGCTGAACATAAAATCATTTGATTATGGCCACATGGTGTTACTTTCTAACGCTTATGCATCAGCTGGGAAGTATATTGTTGCCGAATCTATCAGATCCTGTTATTCAAAACAAACGAAAAAAGAAGACTCTGGGTCTTAGTTCCATTGAGGCCTTGCCATCCAGCACAAGATAGAGCTACTATGCTTAGCTCGATAGAAGGGAAAAGATATATAAGACAATTACCATCCACTGTCTGGAGTCTGGACCAATCTTTGAATACAAGCATTTACTGAAATGAGAACATGGTTACAGCCTATGGTTCATGTTTCATTGCAAAGAGTTAGTTCAAGGCCTGAGATACTATCTATCTGAACTTCTGAGAGTATTTGATTTTTGAACATTAGGGTGCAGTTCATCCATATGACAATGTAGCTTGTTGTGACATACAAGTAGTGCCTAGGCAATTGCAAAATGATAAAGTCGATTTTACTTAAGTATTTATGAAATTTGTGGCTCATTTGTGCATCCATAGATCAGGTTCATTGCAAATGTGCAAGTTTCTGCCACATCTTGCATCTTATTTGCCGGTCCCTATTTATCAGCCACATATAAGGTTTAATTTGGGTGTTTGTTCATGAAACTAATTGTGTGGTTACACCTTTTTGTTTTAAAGTTGATACTTGATAGCATTAAAATTAATGCATCAAGTATTGCTGTGCCAACAAAACCAGTAGTTAACAATGTTGACACTAAAATAGCTACACTTAGAAAAACTATGTTTGTATTACTCCACAGGTAGATATCAACAATCTCGTACAAAAAAGAAGCATTTGATGGTCCTCTGTTCCATTGCTGCATGTAGTTTTGTTCATCCACATGAGTTACCACATCAGTGTTCATATACTTGAAAACCAGTGGGTAGAGTTGTTTTAACTGATTACCTGGTATTAAGCTATTGTGATAAGAGATGGATTTTTTAATGCTTTTGTCCTATTTGTCCCACAAATTTGTAGCAATTTTACATTTGTTAGTCTTTTTTATTTTTGCTTTTGCAGTTTGAATAATGTATGACAAAAATTCCGGAAGGTCAAGAGGCTTTGTATTTGTTCACTTCTCAAATGATCATGAAGCTAAGTTTGCCAAGGATTCTATGGATGGAAAGGTATAGCTGTATAGTTCTGAAGGCATGTCAGCCATTGTTGTTAGAAATGATTCAGCAAATGAATTGACCTGTGTTAATTCTACAGGTAATGCTAGGGTGCCCATTTGGAATAAGTTTTCCTCGACTTTCTACGGTGAGGAAAAATTAACAGCTGACATGTTCACTCCCTTCATGGAAACAGAAATATGCCCGCTATCAACAATTTGGTCTATAGAAATGTTCTTTTTAGTGATTTTCTGGCATTTGCATATTTAAAGTCTTTTTACTAGTAAAAAAATCCTATGTAGTAAGATGTAATAAATTGAACTTTTAGTCATATTGGCTCCTGCCTCTTCTTTATCAACCCTCAGTTCATAAGTTATTTAAGCTGATCCGCTTGTATTGGCCCAGCAGCAGCTTTAGAAGCTAGCTTGAGAGAGATTAATGATAAGAATGTCAGCAACTGGTTTGAAATACTGTACTGAGACAATATACTTTCATGTTAAAATAAAAAACATTTGGTGGCTACACCGCTGTTGAGTAGTCAAAGGAACTGCTTTCTGTCTCATGCGGTGATGCCCTTCCCAACACAATATACAAGTAAAGTCTGAAGAAATCGGTGTACTACCTGCACTTACATGGTATACATTTTACAGGCACCCTTAACTTCCACTGAAGTATGACAGACTTTGTTAAGTTATATATACTATCACACACTTCATGGAGTTCCAATATAATAGATCTTGAGAGATTCCATTATTTGGGTCCCAATTCGCGAGTCTTTCAGAATTTGACATCACTATCACAATGACATGGCATGTGGGTCAGGGTGTCAAATTCTGAAAGGCTCACGAATTGGGACCCAAATAATGAGATCTCTCTACGGTGTCGTTGTTTGGATAACAAAGTCATTTTTGGCTGAACTGTAATTCACTTCTCTAACATTCATAAGATAACATGTTATTATATGGCATCTTACAAACTGAATCTGAATTTTCACTAAGTCTGCGTATTATAAATTGCCCTTGAAATATTCATTCGCTAGCTCCACTTGTGTCGATCTCAATCTCTATAGCTGCTTCTTCCCTGGCATGTCTTTTGATGGACTCTTCATCATGGAGCGACATGGCCTTATACTGATAGTAGTGAGAGCATATGAGAAAGTAGAAAAAGTTCAGTACTCCCAGGATGGCAATAGAGTAATAGTAATCGTCAAGTTTCCCATTGTTAATATTATCTGTTAACCTGCTTTCTTGTGATGTTTACCAGCGCAGTACTCAAGTAGTTAGCTCCAGCTATGCACAGAACAACAGGGATCCTGGCAGGGTTTTTATATGCTCTGGAAACTGCTTATTGTAGAACTCTATTTGCCCAACTGCGATCATCTAAGTATGTATGACAAGGCCACCTAGAGCATGGTCTCTATGTGGCCTGTATGTTGTTTGCCATTACATGGATTTCATCAATTGGCCTATCTCGGTTCGAGCCCTCTTCGACTCAAATTTGGTGCCTATTTCTTCTTATTTACAAGGCCACCTAGTTCCTCCTAGGCTGGTCTTTTATTAAAAAAAATATCCTCACTAACGAATATTTTCTATCAGTTTGTTAATCAAACAAATTCCCTTGCAGTTAGGATATTCATAATCCTTACTCTTTTGAAATTATAAGGTATGTTTCATTTCATTAGGACAAATTTTGACCGACAATTACTCCATTAATGTATAACCATGTGATAGAAAATCATAATCAAATGTAAAGTATTTATTAATACGAATATAACAATATTAAAGTTATGCCACAGAAATCATTTATTGATGGAGTAATTGCTGATCAAAGTCTTGTACTAATGAAACAAAATACGCCTTGGAATTTCAAATGGAGGGAATATGACTTTAACAAGCTCGTTAGAATAGCGAGGAAATATTAATACTGTGGCCATGGCTTTATTGATCATTGAAATTTGGTTTTGCTTCGGAGAGTCAGGTTGGCAGGTTGCTTTCGGAAATATTTCAGTATGAAACATATTTTCAGACATGTGTGATAGATTCATTGCGGCTAATTTCTTAGAGGATTTTCCTGAACTAAATCTGTGCTAGAGTTGGTAAAAGTGATCTTTGCATATCATTACTCATATATAGGGTTGATATATATTTCACCTGAATTGTGAAGTAAGTGGCAGTCTAAAAATGCGGTTGCCTTTTGTGGGAGGGTTATAGAACATCAACTCTTGTTCATTTATGCCATGAGAACATGGAAGATTGAGTCTTCTCTTTTTAAATTATGCCTCAAAAACTTGCGCAATTCCAGAGAAGATACTTCCCTCTGGTGGTACATGGACATAAAGTCCAGTACCAGCGAAGAAGATGATAATTGCAAAAAACACGAAGAATGTGGGTATGCCAAATTCTATTGCCCACCTGATGTTGGTCTGGATGTATGTGAGAATAGTCATAGAGAACACCAGTGCAGCGGTACTTGTGCTATAGTACCAGTTATAATAACTATTTAGGCCCTTTCGACTCTCTTCATCAGACTGATGAAATTGGTTTACTCTGAAAGGCAAGCTGCAGGGCTGGATTGCTCCACCGCCAATAGTTAGGAGCCCTAGGGAAAGGTGTAGCATCCCCAGCTGGAGTGTTGATGGACTATTGCAGTGCCCACCTAATAGGGATGTTTGATTGCATATCTCCGGATTGAGGGCAGGAAGTGACGTCAACGTGACTCCCAGTATCCCTGATTTTGTTGGACGAAAACACACAGATTTGAAAGGAGCAATGCACAATTCCATCAACTTTTGATATTTGCAAGCAATTATTAGAAAATCAAGTACAGTTGTAGTAGTCATACATGTTTTATTTTGGAGGAAAAGAAAAACTTGTAAGGTTGCCTACCAAGTGAGTGCAAATGTGCAATCCAACTACATTATGCATCTTGATCTGAAAGAGTTGAATTGTGCATCATCTGCTTACCTGCACTTAATCTACTTGAAGCACAGTAGGATGCAGCATGGTAGCATGAATCAGTGCATACTATAATGCTGTAGCATGATTTTGCTGGGAAATATGGTGATCTATGAGCTGTGACTCCTTAGTCCTTACGACAGCTTAACAAACTATTAATATTATTGTGTATGAGTATGACTAAGATCACTTGCAAACTATTAATATCGGAAAGAAACAGTATCCTCATGAAGCATGGAAGGATTATTTACAATGAGCACTCCACATGAAATGAGTGTACATTGGTCTTAATGACTTATAAATCATAAGCAGAAGAACTAGAATAACTTTTTTCTGCATGCTGAGTATCCACTTCCACGAAAGGGGTGTGGCTCATTCATACTGTACACTGCTGATAGCATGCTAATTCTTGCACATTTTCAGGGTATTTCTCAGCTTGACTTCACTTCACTGTCTCGATGGCATGAGCTAATTCATCGATCTTGGCACCAGTGACTTCCTTCACAACCTTCCCATCCTTGAGAATCTTGAATGTTGGCACAACCTTTATGCCCAGCTCTTTTGCAAGAGGCTGCAAGTAGCAAGCACCGAGGTTTTTCATCATGCCATGTCCAGATATCCTACAGAGCATAATAGTAAATACACAAGAGAGCAAAGTAACCTAACTGACCTTGTTGTCCTGGTTGCAATCGAGTTTGAGGAACACAACATCGAGGTTCTTCTCGGACATCTCCTGGAATTTCGGTGCCATCATCTTGCAAGGGCCGCACCTGCAAACAAGAGTACCAGACAATCATCAGATTCTATAATCTACAGTGAGTTGAGACTTATTCTCTTTTTTTTTTCCATCTTGGTAGAAAGACTGAAACAAAGAAGAGATTGGTAGAGCTCCAGACGATACCATTGAGTGTACATGTCGAGGACGACGACCTTGTCTCCTGCCGCCTTTACGATTGGCCAGAAGGTGTCTTTGGTCACCTCTGTCACCTGTCCGGTCACCGCCTCAGCTCCCACCGAGGTTGTCTCCAAGCTGCTCGACCTCACGGCGGTCACTCCCCTCATCTCAGAGCCCGTCATCACCGTGAGGCTCCTCTTCTGGGACGCAGCTGAGGTGCCAACCAAGGCTGGGAAGCGCCCGCAGGCAGCCAGCCGGCATGTGGAGATGGCCGGCGAGGACGCCGGCCCGTGAGACGAGGAGATGGAGAGGCGTAGGGCCATTGGTGGCTAGAGCTATGGAGGGTAGTGGGAGCGGGTGGTGAATGATAGGAGAGGGAGCTTTACAGTAGCGGCGGCAACAGACGAGTGGGTGAGCTTGAAAGGATATCCTGGCTGTTTTGTGGTATTTATCGGCTTTGAACGAGAGATAGTTTATCGTGGGAAATGACATGGCTGTCCCCGGCAGTTTATGCACTTCTGTGGTGGTGACGGTGTGACGCGCTCTGTGCTAGAGTGCGTTTTCGGTATCTAGACCATCAGATTGTGTGGTTGCCTGATCAGTTCTCGGGTTTCATGAAGGAACATTTGTAGAGTAGTATACACTTGCGTCCGAAACTGGTGGTCCCCGAGCAGAATGGCCCATAGGTCAGGGACACAATCTTCTGTATGTAACCCTTCCCGCTTGATAGCATGTTAGGCCTGCTAACGGGTTGAATCCCGTTCCAACCCCAACCCCAACCCGCACTAAATTAACTCATTCACCTACACTGTCCCACTCCATAATTCTATTGTCTAAATCCAACCTAACCCAACCCGTCCCACCAATTGATATAACTCATGGGTTTGATATATGAACCTATGAGTTTATATAAATCTCGCATTCACACCTTAAAATTTTTTGAGAAATTGATTGAAATTTGTTGCAGATGAATCAGTTTGACGGTCCGCTACTTTGTGCAAGGTAGTGCGGCTGGACTTATATGTGGGCTCCACGTCAAGAGTTGGACCTTAAAGCTAAAACCTCACGTTCACACCTTAAAATTTTAGAGAAATTGACTTTGACAGTCCGCTACTTTGTGCAAAATACTGTGACTAAATCCACATATGGATCCGACGTCAAGAGCCGAAACTTGAAACTTAAACCTATAAGTTAAACCCATACAAACTCAAACAAAAAAAACCACTTCCAACCCACCTCCCACCCGCATTCGCGATATACCCAACCCGCCCCAACCTATTAGATACTAAAATCTATTTTAACCCATTCAAATACACCCCGTGTCACAACCCGCCTCATAAAACCTATTTCAACCCGCCCCGTTAGCAGGACTAAGCATGTAGATGATTGTAACATGGAATCAGCATCATTAGATCCTGTTACACCTACGTATAAGATGTAGCTGTTTTGTATTCTTGTTACTGGAACTTGACACGGTCCCCACCCATAATTTTGACTATTATTACTCCCTTCGTTTTAAATGTATAAAATGAACCGGTTATCTTGTATATACATATTTAAAACGGGGGAGTAGTTTTTTATGTGAAAAATTCATAAACTCTTTGTACCAATCGAAGTACATCTTTTGTATTTTTTTTCTTATGATTTCTTATAGGAACCCAGTTATTTTGGGGCCAAGTAGATGAAGCTACATAATTTGACACGGTACCTGGCAATGAGCTCAAGAGCGTTCACTCGATCGGTTCATAAGTTGTCCCAATGACGTGAAAAAGAAAGCTACCGACGATTTTTTTTCAGAAAGTGGCCAAATCCATTGCACTGCGTTATCGGGGTATTTTCACGTTGCGTAATTTCCCAGTCAAACTGGGACTTTATAGCTACGGCCCGGCAATATTTGTGGATTGTGGCTCTGCTCGAATACGATCGGGGTAAAAAATCGAAAAGTGCCTGGCATATTCTGGAAAACGCCAGATATGCTTCTGATTGCCTGCTATGATGAGTGTGATACGAAGATGGAATGAATGCACCGTCATGGAGGGCAACTACGGCAAAGGAAGAGATATCTCAGCCGCTCAGGAAACATTTGCGTCCACAGGTTTGAACTCAAATTGATGAGGAAAACTACCCTTGGTACTGTAAAATGGCAATCGGATTAAATCACTTTTACCTACTAAAATGTATGCGCTTAATATTCACTTAGACCGAGCAACACAATACTACAGATAAGTGACAACATGAAGTCATGACCGCCAAATTAATAGCTTGCAGAAAAAAAAAGACTAATATCAGCAAGGATGGATCATCGAAGCTGGCGCAGGATCACAGAGTTGTTTTCAAAAACTGAACATTGAAGTAGATCATATCACGGCTAGGAAAAGCCCAATCTGGTACACATCTTGATTGAATCCATCATCAGGCATTTGAAAGAACTGCACCCATAAAACAAAAACAAGGCTCTGAATAACTGGCATAAAAGAGCTGATCTCTTCGAAACTTTGAGTATTGCAAGTGATCAGACGATAGCTATGTAAGCTGGAGATTCAACATGTAGCGGCACAGTTATACGGAACTAGAAAGATTGATGTGCGTTTGTAGGATCACCAGAAGGATCTGGATATATAAGCCTCTAAATTCTGATCTTCCTCTGTTGACAGCCCAGATGCCGTGCTCTTAGCAGCTTTGATTGTATCCTTCCCGGACTCAACAGTGGATCGAGCAAACCCTCTGGACAACCAAAACGAAGTAGGCCTACGCAGGAAGAGACGAGGCAGAGAGGTCCCAGGAGTCGACTTGTTCGAGTACTTGGTCACTTATCTGGTTCATGACGAGCAGTGATTCAACAAGACGATGTATGCATCTCCTCCAATGGTTGCGAAGAATGGATCCTGAGGCTTCCCTCTGAATGGCCCACTTGATGGTCAGATTACTTGTCGATTGCATTGACACAATAACAATTAACAAGAGTGCTGATTAGATGCTATCTGAAATTTGGGGAGGGCTCATGCTGGATACAGGTAACGTAGTAAAATGTTGTGCAGCAAGTTTGGGCGCAGGTATATTCCAGGGGTTTCCAATGCTTTGGTGGTCCACAATGGCCTCATGTACTAGTCACGCACAGATAGATCGCGTGAGCATCACAGCACCTTGTATCTGACGGAGACGGCGTAGCAGCTGAGTGCACGGTTGTCCTCCCGCAGCTCCAGGATGTGCCGCGCTAGCTGCGTCGCCGTGGATTCCACGTAGGCTCGAAGCCGCTGCAGAGCTCCCCGAAGTCGCCATCGACCATCTTATCCTTCTGAGACCTCTCCTCGGGGAGATCGGCGGCGGCGCTCGCCTCCCCATGCAATGCACCTCCTTACAGTGTCATCGACAACTGCACGCGCGGTTCGGCACGCAGAAGCATCTCCAACACACCCTGAAACGCGAGACACGGAGGCGGCGAGGAGAATGGGCGCCGGAGACGGAGGTGATGTTCACCCGGCGGAGCGTGGCGGCGGGGGTCGCCAGTGGTGGCCCATGGCGCGAACGCCGTGGCGGTGCGTGAAGAGGCGCGCGCGAGGTTGGTTGCTGCGGATAAGGCCGCGGCGAGCCACGACCTCTCGTTTGCACGGTCGCCTCCGTGCCGTGTGTTGAAGGCCTAGCGATATAAAGCAACAACTGAGTTGTATTTAGTAGATTCGGGTTTAAATCTTCACGAGAGCGAATTCTCGGGCTGAAATTTTCATGAAAAGTTGATGCATCGATCAACCAACCAATCAATTATACGTATATTAAAGTATTTACCAAATAGTTTTTTGATAAGATTCACGTTAGACCTTATTCGGTTTGAAAGGTACTAGAGAGGGTTGGAGGGGATTGGGATGGATTAAATCCCCTGCAAGTCAATCCCTCTCAATCCCCACCAATCCCCCTCAATCCCCTTAGGAAAGGAATTAACTGAGCAAGATCTTCTTTGCAACACTAAGTTACTGCTTTTGCAGGAAAGTGAAGTGTTGGTCCTCAGTACCCCACCGTAATGAGCGACGCGCTGCCCATGTGTTCAAATCAAAACAGATCTCCCTGCATGCTCATATGAATCATGACGAGCCTCTCTCCAAGGATGCAAATCTTCGACTCTTTTCTTTTTTTTTTCTTCGTGAACTGTCCTCTTCTTCACAAGCTCACTCATGTACTAGAACTACAGCATTCCCGCAAGTCTAATAAGAAAAACCCCAAGGATGCCGCGCGCCTAGCTACTGAATCGTGTTCGCCCGTGGCTGATCTGGTCAGAGCACCGCTGCTTTCGCGCCACTACGACGGCTCCTGTGACCATTGGGTCCCGAGCCTAGCCGTGTGTGCCGCCGGTGGGGCCCTTTGGTCACGCACACGTGCTAGCTTGCATTCATCCGTGCTTACCCGTGAGATAGCTGTGCATTGTGGCTGGGACGCGTGATGTCAGCTAATAAATAATACTGTATACGGAACCTAGTATGTAGCGTTGGGACTATCGTGTCGTGCCAAAGTGATTGGACTGCTGAGTGTACAGAAGGGCCGTGCCGTGAGACACGCGTTTTACATGCCAGATTGCTCATCAAGCTGAATATTCTCCTCATAATACATACACCACCTAAAGGTCTCGTTCGGTCGTGCATTGGTTAGCAGAAATTGTCATTGAATCATACAACAATAATGGCCTGAGTCAGCGCGAGGGGTGATGCACTGATGCGACTGCGCAACCTTCGGCCGGGTTCAAGTAATCCGTTCGCTTCAGCTTATAAGCCGGCTGAAAAGCTGAAACGGTTGATTTGTTGTGAGAGGAAAACACTGTTTGGTGGCTGATAAACCGGCTGAATAAGTTGAAGCGAACAGACCCAAGATCCATCTGATAACGGTGGCGGCCATCGGCGCTTGAAGAGTTGCAGGTCAGGTCTAAGGGGCTTCGGCTTCGGTAATGTAGCGTATCGTGGTACGTGCTAGGCTGAAGTCGGGTACGGATGGATTCGGATCGGATACGCATGGAATCGAATTTGGATAGCACTATTTACTATGTTTTAATTCGAATTCGAATTCGAATACGGATACGAATATTATCGAATACGAATACAAAACGAATAGTTCAAAATAAGGATTCACATTCGAATACTTGCTCGACTTGTAACATAGCTTTATAATAAGTATCAATTTTGCTTTATGGATGATTTTATAATTGATAGTAAATTATGAGCATAGTACATAATAAATATCTTATTGAAAATAACATATTTATTAATAAAATAATGAAATATATCTAAATAAATATAAAAAGTATTTTCATAAATATATATATCATTTAATAATAAAAATAAGTTCATCAATACATTTAAATATAATTTATTTCTTTAATAAATAATATATTATATTTAAAATTAGTATGATTAGTCATATTAAAATTAATTAAACCTTATCATTATATATCACTAATAATATTAGGTTAACATAATTAGTCATTTAACATAGATAATTTTTTTAGTAGTTTAAATGGTGTAAATAATTATTTTATTAGCCATATTAAAATTAACATCATTTGTAATTAGTATATAGTAATATAAATCAGTTTAGATGGCTTCATTGGTAGTTTATTCTTTGCAGATACGAATAATGTCGGATATTTCATATTTTTGTCGAATACGAATCTGGAACCGGATAGAGAAAAATACTGAAAATCGAATACTGATACATCCATTTGACATCTCATTAATCCCATTAAAAACGAATACAGATATTTATATTGGCATTTTTAGCGGATACAAATTCAGATAATTCGGATATCCAGACATCCATATCCATCCCTAAAGTTGGGTAAGCTACCTTTTTCAGCTTCACTGGCTTCCCCTCTTTCCACCTTTTTTCGGCTTCACCGGCTTCCCCTCTTTCTAGTTCATTTTTTGTCTCGACTTGCATACCGGCTTCACACTACAGTTCCCAACAGTACTAAATAGTACCAAAACACTGTACCACGAAGCTGAAGTCGGGGAAGGCAAAGCCTTGCCAAAGGGACCCTTAGCATCCAGGCGGCTTGCAGAGAACAGCACGCAGCAGCACGAGGAGAAAGCTTGCATAAGGGTAATCCCAACCCATAGTGTCTATAGGTAGTGTCAATATTGCCACGTAAGCAAGACATCACTTTAAAAATGATACTCTACAACCTATGATTTCTTGGTGTGGGTCCTTACTAAATTCATCATCTCTCCTCTCAACCAATTACATTTGCTCTTATCAATTATGACACCATCTTCTCTCCCAATGCAAAATTTCACAATGTCTAGTGCATAGGTCTCTCGTGTCAACACTGAGTCTTGCATGAGACATAGTGTCTTGCTCTCCTTATTCTCTCTTTTATTTAATACAGTGCCACACAAGCTAAATGTCATAAGTAGTAATACAGCTAGGGGATGTCTGGATCTTTAGTCCGGACTAAAATTCATGTCATATCGAATATTCGGAGACTAATAAGGAGGACTAAATATGAGCTAATTATAAAACTAATTACACAGATGGAGGCTAATTCATGAGATGAATCTATTAAGCCTAATTAATCCATCATTAGCACATGTTTACTGTAGCATCACATTGTCAAATCATGGACTAATTAGGCTTAATAGATTTGTCTCGCAAATTAGCCTCCATATGTGTAATTGGTTTTGTAATTAGTCTATATTTAATACCCCTAATTAGTATCTAAACATTCAATGTGACAGGAACTTTAGGAGGCATTAAATAACCAAACGGGGCCTTGGGCCCTGTTTGGATATAGGGTGCTAAACTTTAGCATCCCACTTTTAGCACCTTTTTAGCACTTAGGTATCCAAACAGGTGTGCTAAAAGTGGTGTGCTAAAGTTTAGCACCCCACTTTTCTTTAGCATACCCAAGGGATGCTAAAGGGTGCTAATATGCTAAAAGTGGTCCCCCTCTCTACCTTTTCCCACCGTTGCCCCCCTCTCTCCTCCCCGCCGCAACACCCGTCTCCTCCCCGCTGCAACACCCGCCGCCGTCCTCCTCCGCTCGGCCCTGCCGCCTCCGCCCAGCCACGCCGCCTCCGCCGGCATTACCTCTTCCGCCTGGCCCCGCCTCCTACGCCCGGCCATGCCTCCTCCGCCGGCAGACCCCGCCGCTAAGGCCAAATGCCGCACTGGTGTGGGCCACAGGGCGCTCGAGGCGCTGGAGCTGGACGCCTTCGCTGCCAGGGGCTTGGAGACGGATGATTGCGGCGAGGTGGCGACGCAGGCCGCACGACGAGCAACTCATCGTCGGGCAGGCTTGACGCCGAGAAGATGTGGATGGAGATGTACCGGGTGGGGCACTAGGGGTTCGGCCGCCTGTCCATCTCCATGAACCCGCCCCCGCCCGCGAGGCCCGGCTGAGCGGCCGCAGTCCGCAGCGCCGACGGTGGCGATGGCAGGAGGAAGGACGCGGACCTGCCATGCGAGTCGTCACTGGCATTGGAATCGAACGGGGAAGGGAAGTGTAGGAGGGGTAAAAGACATGAGGAAAAAGATGGGGTCTAGTTATCTTTTATACTAAAGGTGCTAATTTAGCACCCATCCAAACAGCTCTAAGTGTTAAACTTTAGCACTCCATTTAAGGGTGCTAAAGTTTAACACTCCATCTAAGGGTGCTAAAATTTAGGCTCTGTTTGGGAAGGGGGTGTTAAAGTTTAACACCCTCAAATGGAGTGTTAAACTTTAGCATCTTGAGGTGTTTGGATAGTTTGTTAAACTTTAACACGTTACATGAGAAATGACAATATTACCCTTCCTTTCTCTTGCACACTACCCTTTCCCGTGCTGTTCCTCATCTCCTCGCTCATCTCAACTGTGGGGCTCCCTGTCAAGCCGCCCGCGGAGGGGCTGACGGTGGTAATCCAGTTGCTTGACGAGCGGCCGCACGCCCCCTGCCGCGGCGATGCGGACCCGGTTATCCGGGTTGTGCTTGGCCAGCAGACGGAGGTGCATGGCCGCGCGCCGGAGCGAGTCCAGTGACGGCGACGACGACTCCAGCTCGGCCACGAGCGATGAGATGGCGTCCTCCGACGCCTCCACCGCGCACGACAGCAGCAAGCGGTGGATGCCTGCGGCGGCGGCGGGCGTGAAGGAGAGGTCGTCGCTGCCGCACTTGCTGAAGGGCTCAGAGCAGGAGGAGTCACCACTGTCGCTGTAGCAGCTCGTGCTCCGCCGTCGTGGGGAGGTGGATGCGTCCGACTCCATCCCGGTTGTTAGCTTCGTGTCGCGCGGCTCGGCACCCGCCGCCAAGCCGCCCTCCGCGCCCACGCCTACTCCCGCCGAAGCCGCCTCCCGCACTCGCTGCCGAGGAGGGGGGATCCATGGCGGCGCGGCGGAGGAGGGGGGAGGGCGGTGCGGCGGAGGACGGGGGGAGGGTGGCGCGGCGGATCCGGCCAGGAGGAGGGGCGGCGCGGTGGATCCAGCCAGGCGGAGAGGATGAGTAGGAGGAGGAGACCGGCGTTGGTGGTGGGGAGGAGAGAGAGGAGAGGAGAGAGAGGGGGTAACTTGGAAAAAAAGTGGACTAGGGAACCACTTTTAACACCTTTAGCAAGTTTTAACACCCCCTCCATGTGTTTATGAAAAATGGGGCGTTAAACTTTAACACTTCACTTTTAACACAAGTGTTTGGATAGGAAAATATTAAAAAATGTTAAAAAGGATGTTATCCTTCAGCACTGTACTAAAATTACGGAAACTTGGGTTAGCAACCCCGACCGATCGACGACACGAGCTGTCGAGACGCTGTCGACTCTGCGTAGCATATGGGTCCGGGTCCGGCGACATGGTAGCCCAATTGCACATGCCCAAGACGCATTTGGACTGGACTACGCCTGCGCGGCGGCCACACATTTACTGGCAGCTAGAATGGTAGCTGGTGTCCGGATATCACCACGCCCACGCACGTGGAGCTGTAGAGCCGTAGAGGTAGCTAGTGGAGCTCCCTCTAGTACAGAGCAGCTCACGTACCTTCGGGTGGTGCACAGCTAGCTTACCTAGGACATCGCAATCGTCACCATCTTCGTCGTCGGCGAGCGATGGAGAGGAAGACGGTGGTGCTGTACCCGGGCGTCGGCTTCGGCCACCTCGCGCCGATGCTCGAGCTGGCCAAGGCCTTCCTCCTCCACGGCGGGGGCGACGGCGCGCTCGACGTCGCCGTCGCGCTCGTCGAGCCCCCCGTCATGGGGAACGGCTTCGCCGCCGCAGTCGCGCGCGAAGAGGCCGCCAACACCTCCGTCGCCTTCCACGTCCTGCCCCCGCCCGCGCCGGCAGCCGACGGCGAGGCCGAGCAAACCTTGGCCTGGAAGCTCCGCTTCCTCCGCGCCACCAACGCGCCGCTCCGCGACCTCCTCCGCTCGCTGCCGTCCGTCCGGGCGCTCGTGCTCGACATGTTCTGCGCCGACGCGCTCGACGTCGCGGCGGACCTCGGCCTGCCAGCCTACTTCTTCTTCCCCTCGGGCGCGGCCGGGCTCGCCGTCTTCCTCGCCCTACCCGCCAGACGGCGCAGCATGAGCACGAGCTTTAGGGAGCTCGGCGGCTCCACCGTCCTGTCGTTCCCGGGCGCTCCCCCGTTCAAGGTCTCTGAGCTGCCCCAGGAGCTCGCCGACGACGGCGAGGGGTGCCAGGCCACGCTCCGCGTGGCCGCCCGGATGGTCGACGCCCGCGGGATCCTCGTCAACTCTTTCGAGTCGCTGGAGCCGCGCGCGGTGCGCGCGCTCAGGGACGGGCTGTGCGTGCCGGACCGCCCCACACCGCCGGTCTACTGCGTCGGGCCGCTCGTCTCGCCCGGCGGCGGCGACAAGGAGCACCAGTGCCTCCGGTGGCTGGACGCGCAGCCGGACCGCAGCGTCGTGTTTCTCTGCTTCGGGAGCAGGGGCACGTTCCCCAAGAGCCAGCTCGAGGAGATCGCCGTCGGCCTGGAGAAATCCGGGCAGAGGTTTCTCTGGGTCGTACGAAGCCCTCCCGGCGCCGGCGAGGCACTAGACCTCGACGCGCTCCTGCCAGCCGGGTTCCTGGAGCGCACCGAGGGCAGAGGGCTCGTCGTCGGGTCCTGGGCGCCGCAGGTGGACGTGCTGCGCCACCGCGCGGCCGGCGCATTCGTGACGCACTGCGGGTGGAACTCGACGCTGGAGGGCGTCACGGCGGGGCTGCCGCTGCTGTGCTGGCCGCTGTACGCGGAGCAGGAGATGAACAGGGTGCGGATCGTGGAGGACATGAGGCTCGGGGTGGAGATGGCGAGGGGCGACGACGGCGCGGTGAGGGCCGAGGAGGTGGAGGCGAAGGTGAGGTGGTTGATGGAGGACTCCGACGGCGCGCTGGCGCTCAGGGAGCGTGTGGCGGCGGCGAGAGACCGGGCGGCCGAGGCCATCGCTGAAGGGGGGCCGTCGGATGTGGCTTTCGTCGAGTTCCTCAAAGACTTATTGGAGGCTTCGCAAATCCGCAAGACATTGCATCCGTAAAAAGATACACCCATAATAAATACTAAATTCAATTTTCTCTTTAAGAGTTGTATATGCTTTATCTTTACAAATTTGTGTTTTTCTACTAAATTGAAAATTGCTAGCAGTACTATCTCATTCTGATTGCAAATGATGGTTCATTTTTCCTTAGTCAACTTAGGTTGACCACACCTCCCGTGCAATTTCTGGATGTTTCAGGGACATATTCCACATGCTCGCTATAGTTAACGGGTTGAAATAATTTTTTAAAGAAAAACAACTGAGGAGCATCCTACATGCGTGGTGGGTCGCCAAAGTGTTGAGCAAAAAGCCAAATGTGAATCCCCGTCGCTGAGGGAGTTACAGTGTCGTCCTCATGGGTAACTCGGCATTGCTGGAGAAATTCGACCCCCATGCTACGTGTTGGTAACCCTCGAACGTCGAGATAAGCTCCGAGCAATAAGCCTCGCATGTTGTAGCCTCGCATCTTCAATGTTGATGTTCCGAGGGTTATATTTGGCAATGGAATTGTAAGGGTATGTTTGGTTTGGAGACGAGATGGGATATGTTGGTCCTATCCCAGTTTTTTGGGATGGGATCATCCCGACTCGTGTTTGGTTGAGAAGGATGAGTTCGTCCCCATTTTTTTATTTGGTTGGAGGTACTAAAGTAGATGGGACGACCACCGTTTTCAGCTTCTGTTAGCTACCGTCAGCAGGCCCCGCCTGTCATTGTCACGAGTACATCTTCTTCCTCCGTGTAACAGCGGCCAGCCAGGGGAGCTCCGGCCCCGCCCGTTGCCAGCCTCGGACCTGGCCGCGCCGCTTGAGGACATGCCCCGTCGGCATTGTGCCCCGGCCGCGCCGCCTAGGGACCCAGCCGCGCCGGCCTCGTGGCCCGGCCTCGGAGCCTGTCATCCCGCGACCGGCGGGAGCTCGCCGCGCCGCGCGGGGAGGTCGCCACGCCAGCCCATGGCACCAGCCGCGCCGCCTGAGGAGCACACCGCTCGTGGAGCTCTGGCCCTGCCAGTCGCCGGCCTTGGACCCTGGCCGCGCTGCTTGAGGACCTACCCCCGCTGGCCTTGTGCCCCGGCCGCGTCGCTTGGGGACCCAGCTGCGCCGGCCTCGTGCCCCGACCCCGGAGCTCGTCGTCTCGCTACAAGCGGTGGAGCTCCCGCTCGCCCGGCCGGCGGCACAGCAGCCGCCCAAGCTTGTCACCCGCAATGGAGAGGCACAGTGTCGAAGCAGGATGACCCTATCCGCTCGATTTGGAGGGATGGGGTTGTCCCGCATATTAGAGGAATATTCCTCTAAGGGGATGACCCTATCCTACTTGACTCCCATCCAAACACTCCTAAAATTGGGACCGTCCCGTTCCGTCCCGTCCCGTCGTTGAAACCAAACACACCCTAACCCTTGATGGTTTGAAACTGACAGCAACCACTAGTTTGGCTATCTTTGTTCCCTTGCAGGGTTTGAAGCGAAACGTAAGCCGTTCGAGGTTAACTGCACCGGGTACCTTTTCAAGGTGGGGAGGGGTTTCAACCTCGAACCAACGAGACTCGCCACAACCTCGGGGGCTTCGAGTCATCGATCAACGGGAGATTCGTGAAGAAAGCCCTGAGGATTGTCACGCTGAGGGAGAGTTAAGCATGAAGCCCCAAGGGTACTTGGCCAGTGGCGTGAAAAACGTGACCACGTGGAGAAGTTCAATTTGAACACGTGTACCCTAATGACCTTTATGTACGACATATTCTAAAAAGTGCAGTGGTTGAGTAAGGGTATTCTTGGAATGTAAAGTAGGCCGGCTCCTAGTATAAAATGGGAGCCCTACCCCGTTATTAAGGATGGTCATTTTTTGAATGGAAAAGTAGAATAGCCTTCCAAAAGCAATCCTTTTACAGTTCGGTATCAAATTTGTTTGAGATCAACACTACGCAAACCCTAACCCTCCCCCAACCCAAAACTCCAAATACCCTCCAATGCCTAATTGATCTAGATTTTTGGAAACCGATCTCTACCTCCGCCGTATATGCGTGAGTGTTGACGGCTCTTAAGAACCAAATCTAGGCCGTCAACTTCTGTATAAACACATAAAGAATGAGCATCAATAGTAGTGGTAGGAGTTATTACTAATGAATTCCACAAGTATTGGTGAATATTTGTATGCAGGTCCATTAAAGGAGAAAACACACCTCAAGATCAAGGAAATACACTCTCAACCAATCAGGAGCAAGCACGCGGATCCATGGGCCCACAATCGGAAGGAAACTGACTACATTCACCACCAAGCACCCTGTACCCACATGAGGACCCACAGGGCAGCGACCTAGAGCAAAGGTGGTGCGAAAGGTGGTTGTAGGGGGTCGGTAAAACCCCTAGTTCGGCCGAACCGCCCTTGGCTCCTCTCGTCCCCAGCTGACACGTGGCGGTAGTTGACAGTGTCCCTATGGTGGTTGTGGAAGTTCCCCGAATATTCCTGCCCGGAACCAACCCCAAGAGCCTATAAATCAAAGGGGAGGGGTCTCATTTCAAGACACTCCACAAGTGAATCCTTCTCTCCCTCTTAGTTTCAAAGTTAGTGGAGTTAGACTAGAGTAGCTCTCCTTCAGGTTCCAGGTCTTCTTGGAGTCTAGAGTATGGCTCTTGTATTTTACATTCCTAGGTTGACTTTATTCTATTCAAAGTATTCATCTTCTTTATATAGTGTTATGCTTGGTTCTTATATGCATGAGTTAGATTTATACCCTTGCTATGTTGATGTGTTAGGCTTATACATTTGTATGCTAGTTGTATACCCTTGCTATCATAGTATAGGCTTATATACTCTCATATATGCCTTGAGACCATGCTTCAGTACATACTCTGTGTGCATATATACCTTGTATAGCTTAGTTGATCTAACGGCATCGGTTCAATGGCCATGCTTATGGTGGCTTTGGCCCTTGTCACAATAGCTCAGGTTGGTTGGAGTGTTGTTAACAATGCAAGCATGGTGCTTGGATTGCTTGGATTCATTGGATATGAGTTTGCCCCATGGGTTGCTAGGGGTAGGCGGTAGGTGGTGATAGCCCTATCCGTCCTTCGTAATCTCCCACGTTCGGGTATGCTGTAGGAGTTTGAAAATTAGTAGTAACTTTGCTAGGCGGAACTGGTATGGGTACTGTGTCCCCGTGTGTGCTTGGGTGCATAGGCCTGAGTTCTATACAATGTGTGTGCATGTTATGCTTGTATGATCTATGCAATATATAGGAAATACATATTAACCTAGAGCTAACTCTTAGTCTTTTCTTTAGCTTAGTTATCTTGAGATGATTCCCGTGTGTGTCACACTATCTATCTATCTATCTATCTTACCCCTGCCTTGGGTATTGTCTCTATCCATTTATGGTATACTCATATGCATAGTAAATTCTTTTGACCTACCAGACTTCCTTTGGGAAATACGATACCCTTGGGAATACTCATGGGTGAAATGTTACAACGGTATATCCGTGAGCTTGCGAATTTATTCGTGATCGTTAAATATACCAACAAGCATTTCTGGCGCCGTTGCCGAGGAAGTCACTGGTTAAAAGATTTTACTTTGTATATGTTTATATTCATAGTTCGTAGATCTTTACTCAAGCAGGCTAACCTTGATATGTCTTCTCTATCTTTGATGTGAAGACAGGTAGTGTATGACTGGTTTCGACTTGCCAACTAATTTTATTGAGAATCTGGAGTCACTTGTGAGAAGGGTATGATCTTGTGTCGTTCCTCCTCAGATTACTCTCTCGGCAGTCGATCTAGCTTCCTTTGCAGCATCTACGTCCAACGCAATGGCCTAGAAGACTCTTCATAAGTATTCCGCTCCCGCAGCCTCTTAGGTGCTGAAAGGCCCTGAGGTGGACATGGGGAATGCAAGCTTCGAGATCAAGACGGGTCTCATTACCATGGTGCAGGCTAGCCCATTCTGTGGGAAAACCAACGAGGACGCGAGCACCCATCTGAAGTAGTTCCTGGAGCTCTGCAGAACCTTCACCATCAGAGGGGTGAGTGAAGATGCTATTCGTCTCCGATTGTTCCCATTTTCTCTTCCTGGGAGCGCGAAGCAATGGTTTTATGTGAGCTGTCCGGAGATTAATACATAGGACAAATGCGCAACAGCTTTCCTCGTGAAGTTCTTTCCATTGGGCATAACGAACTGTGATGGAACCATCCGACTTAAACTGGCTTAAGTGCGCCTAATCACTGTTGGAACAACAATTATAAGAAACACACTTAAAACAGTTTAAATTCGGTAGTCCATCGAGTGTCCCTAGGACGCCTCGAATCATCCACGACTTGAATCGTAGCCACACATTAGGATCGCTTTCACGAAGGGAAAGCATAAACAAATATTACATTTTTACATACATACTAGAGGTACGAATTATCACAAATCATAGATTGAAACAAACTTAAAGTGTAAGTTAGACCATTCTAAGAGTTTCAAATATAAAACAAGTCCGAGAGGTAAAGTAATTAAAAAACTAGGTTTCATTCTAGGGTATTACAAGACCTGTAAAATACCCTACTTCTTCGGGCCTTCCTCTTCGGTTGACCCCTGCTGCGCTTTTGAAAACAATGAAAAGGGATCCCCTGAGTACGAGGGTACTCAACAAGACTGACCTAGGTAGATTTAAAAATAATGTTTCAAGGAATATGATAGCTTTTTAGTGTACTGGCTGACTCACATTTTTGCGAAAAGCTTACTACTTGTGGAACCTTAGTTTTATTATTTTAATAATGATTAGTTCTTCCCTAACCAGTCTAGGTGAATAAAATATTTTTAATAAATCAAGTGGTAATAAACATCATACAACAATATTATTTCAAGGAAAAACATTATATTCAACTTGTTTACTCTATGATGCTTAAGCGATGATCAAGTGCATTCATAACCGAGAATTGTGGCAATCCGGACCGATTTACATTCTGCTGGAGGTACCTCATCACCAGCCATGCACAACTGATCGGGTTGCGCATAACGACCTTTCGATTAGCCGTACCCAAAGACCGAAAACATAATTACGCGAACCTAGGGATGCACTCCCACATGGGACCCCACGTCTGGCCTGATCTCCATGTGGGTTTTAGGCTACGCCCCTGCCTTTCTTCCACATGCCAAGCACGGGTAATAACATTTCCAATCAAAGAGCCAACTAACCTACCGGGCTTGCTGGTCCCCAAAGACAGTTGATCAGCGGTTAAAACAACGAACAGCCTTAACCAGATTAAGCTTAGTAGATAGAACTACCATCTCTAGCTTCTGTCCACATCTAAAAAATTCAAGGTATTTTCCTTGATCAACATGTATGACAACATTAACCTTAGGTGGTTGAGTACTCCAGGGTGAATCTAAGCATTTCTAAGCATAGGATGGTTACTAATTATTTGAATAGGTGGCAAAGATGTCCTACAAACAAGGTTGGATTATGCACAAGAGTAGGTTTTAATCAACTCCTAGACTTAATGCCTAATAAGGAAATAACCAGTAATTTGGACACATGAATAATAATTTCTGAAATTAGATAGGTGTAGATGCACCGTGGCTTGCCTTGGTTCACAAACAAGTTAGTTTCTTCTGAATATCCTTCAACACAAGGAACCACCTCAATAAATTCGTCAAATTCCTGAGGTTCTTCAGAGAAATCCAAGAAATCCACTATCGAGGCTTTTGGTTCTACGATATGATGCATGCCATAGTTAGATATGCAAACTTTTTGAAATAAAGACTATACAACTTATCTTCATAATAAAGTTGCAAGCCAACACTAATCTACCAATAAAAGATTAACCCATAAATTAATTTCTTAATTAACCTAAGTTAAGCCTTTTTTATTTAGAAAAGCATTATAAATTATTTCTAATCTTAAAACGTAATTCCTATGAATTAGTAAACATTTGTGAATAATAAAACATTATTCAAAATTTTATACATTTTATAAAGATTAAGTATTTATTTAAATACCTTAATCAAAGGCACTAAATAAATACTTAAATTTTATTATCTTATCCTAGGGTTTAAGAATTTTTAATGCATAAAGGAAAATAAAATACACCTAATAAAAGTGGTTTCACTAATTTTGGACATTTCTACAAATTATGATGAATTAAATATAAAAATAGAATTCAAATCTAATTTCCAAAATCCTAAACACATTTTTCCCAAAACCCCCTCCAGGAAAATCTAAACCTACCCGGCCCCCACCTAGCCGCTGCAATAGCCACGCGGGCTCGATCAGCAGACGCCTATCCTGACCTTGACCGCAGGTCTGCCGGTGGGTAACCGCAACGGCTCGTCGCCGGCAAGGCCTCTAGCGGCGGGAACACCACTACTCGACTCGCGTTAACCTAGCGCACCTACTGATGGTGTTCTTGGGGTGGATTGGTGGACGGCTGCAGCGAACGGTGGAAGACAGCGGCGGAGCGGGTGGTGCTAGGCCTACCGACAGCGCAGAGCTCGATGGTGGAGAACTGACGACCACAAGCTGCTCACAGGGCTCCACCAGGACCTAAACTATGTGTCGTTGTCAAGATTTGTGGATCAAGACTTAGACTAGTAAATTTCTTTTATGCGCGTAAGGCTTCGGATGGTGGCGTGGGAGACACGGGATTAGACTGGTTCGGGCAAAGGAACGCCCTACGTCCAGTATCGGGAGCTGCTCGTGTTGTCCACGCGGGGTTCTGTAGTAGGGGTTACAGGAGTGCGAGAGAGGGAGCTGATCCCCGGTCTCTTGGATGTGCACTAAGGCTCTAAGTGGGTGTGAGTGTGCTCTGTTCACTTGAGAGAGTCCCCCAGTCTTAGGCCCCCCGGTCCTCCTTTTATAGCACAAGGGGGAGCTCGGGTTACCGGTGAGACCGGGTGTCAGAGGGAGTAAGAAGGATAAACAAAGCTAAGTAAAAATACAACGTAACAGAGGAACAAGTTCTAGGGCCGCCGCCCCTCGCTCCGGCCTCCGGCCTCGGTCAGCACGCCCGTCGAGAGAGGGCGGTTTCCCCCAGATCCTGTCGATGATCTCTCCGGTCGCCATTGCTGCCGAGCATGATGATGATGTTCAGCCTTGGCGTCTGTGCCCGCCGGGGAGAATGGCCGATTCTGTTATCTTGCTGATCACCCATGAGACGCAGACATCACGTCCCTATCATCGGGAGCGCGGGGCGCGAGAACGAGCGGAACGCCCTCCTGGGCCGGACGGCGCGGGCCATGAGTACCCTGTGGCGAATTAGAGGGAGCCGCGGCCACTGCAGCTCGCGCCGCGCGATCGCGCATGGGTATTCGTGACAGGTTGTGTTGGGAGCGCTAGCCCCTTTCTGCATGCCAGGGCCGTGGCGCATTAATGGTGAGGTCGATAGGGGGACCCACGAGATCCGTGCCCTGATCCTCCGATCCGCTCCCGAGGCGGATATTTGTCTTTTGGGCCCGAACGAGTCCGACCCCCGTGCCTAGGGTCGGGCGAGGCGGAGTCTTGCGGCGGGGGTCAGGCGCTCCCGACCCCAGTCCCCTGGGTCGAGCGAGGTGGAGTTTAGTCTTCAAGGGTTTGGGAATGTGCGACCCCGGAACGCCGGGTCGGGCAAGGCGGAACGTGGCCTCTCCTTCCCACATTGGGCCGACGGTGATCTTGCTACCTTAGGCGGGCCTGGGCCTTTGCGTTTTGTTGTTTCCATGGGCTTGGGGAGATCATTAATATTTCCCCCCAACACTATGCGATGCGCTCCCAAACCAAGGTCCACCATGGCCGGAGCAAGGTGCTCCACGACGGCAGCCATGGCCAAGGCATGCGCACGGTGGCACAGGAGCTCCGGCCAACCCGGCCAGGCTCTAGCCCAACAAGCAGCACCCACACGACCTATGGCTCACGCTTGACACAATTGGACCCTAAGATGATGTTGACAACCACGGCGAGGTACGACTCCATGGCGGCGGCTTACCAAAAAGCAGAGTGGCGGCCGACACTGAACAAGATGATGGCGGGAAGACACTGTGGTGGATGGGGCTAGATGGCGACTGGTGGGACAGATTCAGGAAGTCAAGATGGTGGTTCTGGCAGAGGGGAATGGCCGGCAGCGGTAGGATGGTGGTGGAACTTGTCAGCAACCCAGGGGCGGTAAAAAGGAAGCAGCGCGGTGAAAGGATAACTCCGGCCGGCGGGAATGGTAATTTATGCAAAATTTTACTGCCTTCCCGACCGCCACCTCCTGCCTGCTTGCCGGGTTCACGTCGCACACCTGCGCCGGCACGTGGCACGGCGGCACCGCTTTTGCCATCAGCAGCAAACAGCTGCGTGGCAGCAGCCCAGCTCTGCTCTTCCCCTTTCTCTCCCTAATTCCACCCGAAAGTCCAACCAATCTTGCACCCGATTTCCAATTCAAGCTCTACGATTTCCTTTAAGCAAACTTGTAGAGGATCCTTTGAACTTCATTTTATAGAATCACAGTTTGAGCTCTAGATCGCTCCATCTCACGAATTTGAGCCCTGAAATTCAGCTAGGGTTCGGTCTGTTAGTGTTCAAGTGAATGCCTCATTCAGTTTCGTCAGAGAGCCTTCAGACATCAGCTGTGCTTCAACTTTGAGCTCAAATTTAAATGTTCAAACCAAACTTCTCTTGTCCAAGAGCTACTGCCAATTGTCAACCACTTGTTCTAGATCCCATTTTGCCTCTTATGGCCCATTATTTACATGTAGAAGTTTTCACAACCCTAAGCCAAACTTGGCCATTTTCATTGTCTTTAGCACTGAAATGGCCATTGCCATTTAGTTTCAACAGTCAACACTAGATAGTGAAACCTTCAAACTTTGGGCTCCAAGAAAAATTTGAATTCTTTCTTTTCTTTGTCCAACAACCTACCCAAGATGTTCACTGGACATCAAAGTCCACTTGCGGTCCAAAACAATTCAAAGTTTATATGAAAAATCCTTCAAAAATTAATTTCAAAGTTGGATGACTGTCACTGTTTTCAGACTTGAACATTTTCAGACAGTGAATAGTAACTCAAGTCAACCACCTTTGACTATGCATTTGAGGTGTCTATGACTTGAATTTGACTTCAAACTTGATTCCTTTGAATTCTAAATACCATCAAAGCTTGATTCACATTTTTGTCAATTTTTTTCCCAAATTTGAACTTTGAATTTGAATTTTTGTTCAAATTTGACTCAAATTTGACTTTGGCCCGTAATACTTCCTTTTACTCCCAATTTCACCACTAACATCTTAATGACCATTCTTAGGCTTTTAACAACCCTGGTTGTGACAGCCTCTCCCCCTTAAAAGAATCTCATCTCGAGATTCCAAGTGCTAGATTCTTTCTTGAGAGTGGAAAGGAAAATGCGTCATACAACTTTGCTTTTACAACTTCATAAGAGAAATTTGGGAACTGCTTGTATACATCTGTTTACCTGATTTCAAGCCTCTTCAAACAGCTTTGGGTACTTGGATTCCAAACTCTCTGCTTGTTCCAAAGTAGCCTCATCCTTGGTATGATTCTTCCATTGTACCTTGTAAAACTTGATACTCTTAGGCCCTGTTTGGCACGGCTCCACTCCTAAACTCCAGCAACTCCATAAAAAAATTTAGCCAAACACCCCAACTCCAAAACTCCATGGAGTTGCCAACTCCATGGAGCTGTAGTGCAAATAAAGGTGGAGTTTTGGAGCACCTCTTTTGCTACTCCAGAAACCTCTCTTTTGAATCTCCTCGTGGAGTTGGTGGGTAATTACCCACCAATACCACTGGTTACACAAAAAAAGGTTTCATTCTATTCTCCCTTCTATTCTCCCGAGCCCCACTCACCACCAGAGCCCCGCCCGTCGCCGCCCCCGTGGCCGGCTGGCCCCGCCGCCTGTCGCCGCCCCGCCGCCCGTCGTCGCTTGTCGCCGCCCCAGTGGCCGGCCGGCCCCGCCGCCCATCGCCGCCCCGCCGCCCGTCGTGCCTGTCGCCGCGCCCATCGCCCGTCGTCGTGCCCGTCACCGCCCGCCGCCCGTCGTCGCCCGTCGCCGCCCCCGTGGCCGGCCGGCCCCGCCGCCCATCGCCGCCCCGCCACCCGTCGCCGCCCGCCACACCCGTTGCCGCGCCCATCGCTCGTCGTCGTGCCCGTCGCCGCCCAAGCTGCCCTGCCGCCCGCCGCCCGTCGTCGCCCGTCGCCGCCCGCCGCGCCCGTCGCCCGTCGCCACGCCCGTCGCCGCCCTAGCTGCCCCGCCGCTCGTGGAGGGTCTCCCGTGTGCGGCACAGTGCAGTGGAAAAAGGGGAAGAAGAAGATGGGATAGAGAGGATGACAAGTGGGGCCTTAATTGGGGGGCAACAACGGCAATCCACACTGAAATCGATCTTTTTTGGAGCTGAGAGCACCCATCTAGCCAAACACCCCATTTTTGTTCTGGAGTTTTGGAGCGGAGCTAGCTCCATGTGGAGTTCTGGAGTGGAGCAGCTCCATCCGGAGTTGGAGCCATGCCAAACAGGGCCTTAGTACGAGTATCTCATGTTTTTTGATCCAAAATCTTAATTGGCCTCTCCTCATAAGTTAGATCTTGTTCCAACTCTAGTTCTGGATCTTCTAATACTTCTTCTGGAACTCTCAAGCATTTCTTGAGTTGAGATACATGAAACACATCATGTATAGAGGCAAGTTGGTTAGGCAATGAAAGTTTATATGCAACAGGATCTTTCTGTTTTAGAATTTCATAAGGACCAATATACCTTGGAGTCAACTTCCCTTTAACTCCAAAGTGTTGTACTCCCTTCATTGGTGACACTCAGAGATACACAAAGTCTCCAACATTAAAGACTAAGGGTCGTCTCCTTTTGTCAAAATAGCTTTTCTACCTAGATTGGGCTATTTCTAGATGCTTACGGATCTTTCAAACCTTTTCTTTAGTTTCAATAACCAAATTCGATCGAAGATGTGCTCTTTCTCCTACTTCTGACCAATCAAAGGTGTTCTACACCTTCGGCCACATAAATCTTCAAACGGTGCCATCTGTATGCTAGATTGATAACTATTGTTGTAGGAGAATTCTGCCAGAGGGAAACATTCATCCCATTTCTTTAAAAAAGTGATGACACAAGCTCTCAGCATATCCTCTAGTATCTGGATGACCCTCTCAGTCTGACCTCCAGTTTAAGGATGGTAGGCGGAACTTCTGATAAGCGTAGTTCTCATTGCCTTATGCAACTGTTCCCAAAATCTAGAAACAAACTGAGAGCCTTTTCTTTGTCCAACAACCTGCCCAAGATGTTCACTAGACATCAAAGTCCACTTGGGGTCCAAAACCTTTCAAAGTTTTTATGATAAATCCTCCAGAAATTAATTTCAAAGTTGGATGACTGTCACTATTTTCAGATTAGAACATTTTCAGACAGTGAATAGTAACTCAAGTCAACCACCTTTGACTATGCATTTGAGGTGTCTATGACATGAATTTGACTTCAAACTTGATTCCTTTGAATTATAAATATCTTCAAAGCTTGATTCCACATTTTTTTCAAATTGTTTCCAAATTTGAACCTTGAATTTGAATTTTTGGTCAAATTTGACTTTGGCCCATAATACTTCCTTTTACTCCAAATCTCACCATTAACATATTAATGACCATTCTTAGGCTTTTAACAACCCTGGTTATTACACCAACGCCTTTCGTGGAAAGATTTTGAGTTTCCAGCAAGCAGCTACGGAGTTAATTCCCGAGGTGTGGGAAAGGCTTCAGGAGTACATTCTAGCCTGTCCTCATCACGGGATGGATAATTGGCTCATTCTTCAAAACTTCTACAATGGGTTGACTCCAACAGCTTGAGGCCATGTTGATGCTGCTGCTGGAGGAGCCTTCTTCTCACTTACCATTGATGCTACCACAACATTGATTGAGAAGATGGTCTCTAACCAAGGATGGAGCGATGAACGACTCCAACCCCGTCAGAGAGGTACACATACCGTCAAGAAAGCGGACATGCTTACCGCTAAGATGGACCTCCTCATGAAGAGATTGGATGACTACACCAAAGAGAAAGCTGCCATGCCCAACACTGTCCAAGCTATGGATTGTCACATCACATGTGAGGTTTGTGGAAACACTGGACACTTGGGGAATAATTGCCCCGAGACTCAAGAGGTAGTGTTGTACATGAACGGCAACAATAACGGATATCTTCCACAAGGAAGCCAAGGGTGGAATCAGCAACGCCCTTACCAAGGAGGTAACAAAGGTAATTCTTTCAATACAAACCAACCCTCCATCAGAGATCTCGTTTTTGGGCAAGCTAAGGTCAATGAAAGCTTCACTAAAAAGTTAGCTGCCAACAAGAAAACCTTATAGAGCCTCAACATAAAACTTGATGGTCTTTCTTCTACATCCAAGAACCAGCTGAGTTTAACAAAATGCTAGAAATCAAGTTAGCTCAGTTGGCCACTGCTGTTCCTTCTACTGAGATTGGGAAGATCCCAGGGCAACCCGAGTCTTCTCGTGAAAATGGTAGTGCGGTGACCACGAGAGGGGGTAAGACCACTCGCAGTCCACTGTATCCTAACCATGCAGGAAAGAACAAGGGAGACACGAAGGAAGTTGAGGCATCCAGTGAAGGCCACTCCAATATGGAGGAGCCACCCGAGGTAAGAAAGGTGCCCGAAAGAAGGAAGGCGCCCGAGGGGAAAACAACACCACATGAGTTTTTCAACACCAACATCTTGTCGTTCCCCCAGAGTAATAGGAAGCCGTCCGTGGATGAGCAATTCTCTCACTTTGTGGAAATGATCCAAAAGATCCACATCAATGTTCCACTGCTGGAAGCGATGCAGGTACCCACATATGCACGATATCTAAAGGACATCCTCAGCAGCAAGCGACCAATGCCCACTCGGAGGTGGTGAAGCTTACGGAAGAGTGTAGAGTAGCTATACTCAACCTGATTCCTGAGAAGAAGAAAGATCCGAGGTGTCCCACGATCACTTGTATGATCGGGACACATCACTTCGACCATGCCCTCCACGACCTTGGAGCCAGCGTCAGCATCATGCCCAAGGTAGTTTTTGGTTGCCTCAATTACACAGACTTGTCTCCAACTCCTATGCAGCTGCAGCTGGCCGAGTCATCGGTTCGGTACCCAGCAGGAATTGCTGAAGACATTCCTTTGAGAATCTGGGATTGCTTCGTGCTTGTTGACTTCTTGGTGCTTGATATGGATATAAATAATGAATCACCGCTCATCCTTGGGCGCCCATTCCTTAGCACCATGGAGGCACGTATTGATGTGTGGGCTGGAGTAATCTAACTCCACATTAATGGCAAGGGGGAGAAGTTCGAATTCCGTCCAAGGAAGGAGCAATGCTCTATGATCAAGAGCAAGTAGGGAATCAACACTCACAGCAAGGAGGTTGAAGTGACACCCCCTGGGAATGGACAGCCTCATATAGTTCATGAAGAAGTGCATGGATATTGAGCAACGAAGAACGAGTATGTTGCTGGGGTAGCAATTCGACTCGCAGCCCTGAAAGTCCAAGAAGCCACCAACCACGCCAAGGAAACCTCAGAATATCAAGAAGGTGTGGCGGAAGGTGGAACGAGCATCTTCATCCACTTCTCCAGGATGGGATGCCAAGTGGTAAACACGACGGAGAAGAGTCCCCCTCGTCGGACTCAAAATGGTGAGCCCTTCGCCGAAAGGTAAAATCGGTAGTTATCTCATATTTCCCTTTCAAAATTTTGATTTTCCCCATCATTTGATTTTTCCAAATGCATATTTGATTTTTCCAACCCACATTTGCATGTTCGAATTCTTCTAGCCATTTTTCCCTTTTCATAAAAAATTCTAAAAATAATTTTTGAGTTAAAATATCTGAAAAATCTTTTTAGCATTTATTGAGCAAACTTTGGCCAAGGCACCCAGGCATAATGTCATGTAGTCGTTGGGGAGCCATGGGCCAAAGCTGTCAGCAAGTGGGGCCAGCCTAGGGTCGGCCGAACCCAGGGGTCAGCCAAACCTAGGGTTCAGCCTAACCCAGGTGACCATTGCTGGGCCCCAGCTTTGGCCAACGACTAGTAGGCGTTGCAAGTGGTTGGGATCCAACCATTTGCTATGTTTGCTCTATAAATAGATGGGCTGAGGGGGTGATCTTCACCCATGCAACACATTTCATTCACTCTCTCCCTCTCTACTCTTTGCTCTTGAGTTTTCTTGGAAGTTTTGCTCAAAGTTGAGTGCAAAAAATCTCTCTCTTGATTTCTTTGCTGCAAGATTAGAGGAGCAACGTTCGGTTGCAAGCAAGAGTTTCATTCAATTACACTAATGTAACATGTTTTGAGTTGCTCTTGTGTTTCCTTTGTCTTCGGTGGCAAGCATGAAGCTGGTTGCCGGTGCGTTCAGGAGGATGACGGGTTCAAGCTCGTCCCGTTCACGGTCTAGCGCAAGCTCTCCTCACTTCTCCAAACCAACACCGAGCCCATCCTCGATGGACTATGAAGAAGAGCAAGCTAAATTGCAAGTCGATTCTATGGAGGTGGACGCAAGTGATGCCTCCTACCTCAACTTGCAAGGCGATCGAGAGAAGCAAGCCTACACTATCTTCAAGGACCGGGCCTTCGGTCACACCAAGGCCTATGACCTGGAACTTTTGGAGAAAATAGGTATGGATATCGACTTCACCTTTGTGTGGTCTACTATTGGGTGGGATGAGTTTTCGTCGGTTGAGGAGCTTGGTTCTCGGCCCCTCACCGTCCAGTTTCTTTGCACTCTTCGAGAGGTGACGAATGATGTTTATTTCCAACTCTTCGGGATGGAACACCATTTTACTTGGAAAGAGCTTAGCCGTCACCTTAGTTTTAGTCCTCGTTGCACTATTTCTCTTGACAAAGCTTGTTGCGGTTTTTCTTCACATGGTTTTTGGGGTGAAATCTCCAATCAGATTGTCCATGGTAAATTTGCACCTCGGTGCAATGAGATTCATAATCCAACTCTTCGATTGATGCACAAGTGGTTGGCCATCACTCTCTTTCCAAGAGAGGATGTTAAGGCCGTGTGCAACGATGAGTTAATAATTTTATATGCCATGGTCAAGAAGATCAAGATCTCCCTCGTCAAGGTGATGGTTCGGCAATGGTTTGGGAATTTTAAGATAACGAGTCCCATTGAGTGCACTTCTTTGATCACTCGCACCGCTACGAGGATCGGGGCTCTCGATGGGATTACTATTCCTTTCATTGAGATGCCTCGTCCTCACATCGGCAAAGTGTATTTGATTTATGGCCACACACTCAAGAAGGGTTCGGATGACTCTTTGGTTTTCTTCTTTCTCGGCTATACAAATGAGATCCCATTACCTAACCTAGGGCTTCGTTTGTATAATTGCCGGTCGCTAACCATGCCTCTTGAGCCACAAGAGGAAGCTCGCAGGAGCAATGTTTCTGGTGGCAGGATGACCAGGAGCATGTCAAGGAGTGCAGCCATGCAGCAACCACCAATACCACAGCCACAGCCATAACCTCCTGTACCTATAGTGCCGGTAGGATGGGCTCCGACTGGGTACATGCCCGGGGTTACACCCGGATATGCTCCTGGTTGGGACCAGCCCTATTATCAACACGGGGCAAGTAGCTCGGCGTGGCAGAGTGCGAGCAGTGATGAGTGGGCCTAACTGATCCATCGGGATCGGTCCACTAGTTCTAGCTCTGGTGGTGTTCCTTCAATGTCCACCGCTCGACGCTCGTTCTCAGCTCGAGACCACTCTGGTCTTGCTCAGCAGCTGGGTGAGCTCACCGTGCGTACTAGCGACATGGAGGAGTCGCTGAACTAGCACATCCAATCCACTCAGGATTGGTAGTGACAGACGGGTGAGAGGATCCATGAGATGGAGCAGTTCTAGCGGCAGCAGCGAGAGGAGTTACATGCTTACTTTTTGTTGACGCCAGATTTCGTCACTAGTAGAATCGGCGCCAAGAGACGAGGAAATTGGAAAAGTAGAGTTGGGAATCGGTTGGTTGGCGCTACAGTCCAAGATCGGCCAATGCTACAGTGCGGGATCGGCCAGTGACTTCTGCCTCGCTTCCGGATCGGACACGCCAGGTTCCCGATCGGTTACCTTTTGCCGATAAGGAATCGGCCGATTAAGGAGGTTGGGGTAATTGGGCCGGTATGGGGTTGGAAAGGAATAGAAGGATGAAGGGGAGATCAGCCCATGAAGCGTATAATAACCAACCTAGCACGAATCGTGCTTGTAAATATTCGTTTTCTATTTGAATTAGGGATAGAATTCTAGTCAGTTAAGGAGTCATCTGTACGGGGCTATAAATAGCTACCCTTGTAGATCTATAATCATCAACAAGTCAATAGAACAAACTACTTTTTCCTCGTACTTACTTTCAAGCAGGCGACTTCGCCAATACTTTTCTCTTTTTCACGAGTTCGTGCGGGTTGGCAGGGCTGCATCAACTTGATCTCCGGCCGATTCTGTAAGTTCCGCTTATCGAGTAATATCTAAGCTTTAACTTCGGGCGCATCGCTGTTGTTTCGTTTAGATTTATTCACTAGTTATCGATATTTACTAAAATCATAGGTTTTACCTGTTTTTCTAGTTTTATCACCAGTTATCCAGCTAGGAATCGGTGGTTTCGGCTTTCTTTACATTCTGCTATTAAATTCATCTATTTTATATATTGCCGATTAGATCTATTCCTAGTGTTGTTATCATAGCATTGTGTCGATTACTCCAGTAGTTTTCTATCCACAAGGCTACAGTGATCGGCTGCCTTATAGCCGATTTCTTTATTACGGCAAATCGGCCGATTCGCTGATAAGCTCACTCGAGATCGGAAACTTAGCCGATCGTGATTTTTGGACCTGACACGTATTCTACCTTGCCAATCAACAGGTCAGATTGGTTGGCATGCCGCGCGAACCGTACCAGGGCGATCACCCGAACAGGAGCTAAGCAGATTCTCCCGGGTCGTGTGTCAGACGCTGGGGATTCGGTTGACCGATTTCTAGCGCCAACACACTTTTGGCACGCCTGGTGGGACCAATACAACCGCCGCCATGTCGAAAGCTGCCGAAGTCTCCGAAGATAACGTCATCGAGGTGACGGAAGCAGATCTAAAGGACGACCAGAAGGAAGAACTGGATAAGCATACGGCACATTTCCGGAAAACTTGCTTACAGTCTTTCAGTCGCTCCAGAAGCGGGGAGACTATCAAGAAAACTCCGTTTCCAAGTCCCCGCCAGATCACAATCTCTGAGGACTCGGCCAAGATGGCCGATATGGTCCAACAGTCCGTTTATCACGCCTTCATTGATCAATCCCCGGTGCTAGCAAATACGGTGTACAACGCCGTTGTCAACTCCTTCGCTGGTGGGATACCTCAAGGATACAGGGGACCGGCATATACTCAGCCGATTCCACCAAACCAAGGTTACTTGAATTCGGTTTCTCAGCCGATCCAATTTTCTGTTGGAGGTTCAGGCGCTTCCTCATCATCAGTTCCTATGGGGTATAACTCCATCCAGCTGTCCTCTGCGTCGTTCCCTCCAGTTAGCCCATCGCCTTGGGGGGCACCATCAGCCACGGCCGGTCACAATCAATCGGCCAGTCAAGGAACCCCACCATTCCAGGCATCTTTCCAGGCGGCCACTCGACCGACCGTGCCGCCATACCAGCCTGTCGCACCAGAGATGAATAAAACAGCAGAGCTCATACTGTATGATGAAACAAGTGGCTCATTCAAAAAGCCGATTTTTAATTCACAGCCGGCTTTCGCTCAGATGCCACCTGCTTTCACCCAGCATCAGGCTATTCCACCTTCGGTATATCAGCACGTGCCAATACCTCAGCCAACGGTTCAGCAGCAACAACCAGATTGGTCGGCACGTATTGCGGAGGTGATTTAGGAACAATTCGGCTTAAAGCCGAAGGTACAAACTTACACCTATAGGACACCATACCCATCTACATATGACCTACTGCCGTTTCCCCATCGGTATAAAGTTCCTGACTTCACCAAATTCTCGGGGATGGATGATACTTCAACCGTGGAGCACGTGAATAGATTCATCATTCAATGTGGAGAGGCAGCTACGCAAGATGCTGTACGGGTGCGGCTGTTCTCGTCATCTCTGTCCGGATCGGCCTTCCAGTGGTTCACGACATTGCCTCCGAACTCTATCATCACGTGGGCCGATTTGGAAAGACAGTTTCACAAATACTTCTACGCCGGAGTGCATGAGATGAAGCTGTCCGATTTGACCAGCCTCAGGCAGAGAAGCGACGAACCGATATCCTCATACGTACAGAGGTTTTGGGAAATCAGGAACAAGTGCTATTCCCTGGCTCTGAACGACGCGTAGCTGGCCGATATAGCCTTTCAAGGCCTCCTCCCCCACATTAAAGAAAAATACACATCACAGGAGTTCGAGAGCTTAAGTCAAATTGTCCACCGATTGTCTGGACAGGAGGTACGTTCTTTCGATCCGCAGAGGAATTTCTAGAAGAAAGTGGCGTTCCTGGAAGAGATGGATGACGAGGAGGACGTTGAGGTCGGACTTGCGGAGTCGGTCAAGGGAAAGAAGCCGATATCATGCCCGTTCGGCAAAAAGGAGCCGGAAGCGTTCGGTTTTGATTCAACGAAGGCCGATAAAATCTTCGACCTTCTCCTCCAAGAAGGGCAGATCAAGCTCTCGCCGTATCATACAATACCTTCTGCTGAACAACTAAAAAGGATGAAATATTGCAAATGGCACAACGCCACATCTCATGATACCAATGAGTGCAAAATCTTCAGACAGCAGATACAGTCGGCCATTGAGCAAGGCAGACTCAAATTTGAAGTACCGACAAAATCGGCCAAGCCGATGAAGATCGACCAGCACCCCTTTCCCACCAACATGGTTGATACGGGGAAGAACTCACTCCAAACAAAGGTGCTGACGTCCGAATCGGCTAAAAAGAGTGGCGCCGTAGACCCTAGAAATCAAGCAACGCCTGAGGACGTCAAAGGAAAGCGGCGGATGGAGGACGAAGACGGCGAATCAGAAGAGCCACGCATTACTTCCCAGTTCCTTCTCCAGAAATACCAGCGTCAGCATGAACGCTCAAGATTCCGGGAAGAAGCGATGCGACGGCACGAAGATCACTGGAGGTGCCCGTTTTTCATCCACTGTTGGGAAAACAACCTCAGGCTACCTTCGGCCGATAATTGCCCAGAATGCAACGGCCCGTATCGTGGCAATCGGCCGCTCAACAGGTCTCGCTCCAGAGACGGAAGACCAGAACCGATCAGTAGGAATTGGCGCGATCACGATGACCAGCGCCCTCCTGTGCGTGATCGGCTGGGGGGCAGAAGTGACCGATATGATCGGTCGGAAGATAGACGTCATGACAGGCAGGGGGGCAGGACTGATCGACATGACCGATCAGAAAACAAGGCCAACGTTCACAGTCGGCTCGAAGAGATGGCCGATGCTCGGGTGACAGATGAAAACCCGTTAGGACGTGAGCCGGAGTGGGAACGCGCCAAGTCAGGAGCCAAACCAATAAACCCCAGGTGGTGTCCCGATGGATTGACCAAATCTCAAAAACGAAGAATCCAACGTCTCCGCCAATGGGAACAGCAGGAAGAGGAACAACAGAGCACGATGGACAAGAAGGAAGGAAGGCCTCGGGTATGGCGCCCCAAAAGAAACGATAAAGGGGACGACGAATCGGCGGGTGATGAATCGGCAGCCGATATTGGCATGGTTTTCATACTACCGATGGAATTCATGACTCCCGCCGATCGACAGGACATATCGGCGATAGAAGAACAGATGGCACAGTTGGCTTTGGAGCCAATGATGGCCACGTTCGAGAAGCCCGAAGATGACAAACGACAACACCTGAAAGCACTGTTCCTTAAAGGGCATGTCGACGGCCGCCCCCTCACTAGATTGATGGTAGACGGAGGAGCTGCAGTCAACATCATGCCATACGCCGTGCTTCGGAAGCTTGGAAAAAGCGACGACGACTTGACCAAGATGGACATGATGCTCAAGGACTTCGAAGGCAACGTGTCTCCCGCTCGCGGCGCCCTCTGCGTCGACCTCACCATCGGCAGTAAGACCCTTCCCACCACCTTCTTTGTTATTAACAGTAAGGGGTCCTACAACATGCTACTCGGCCGGGACTGGATACACGCAAATTGCTGCATCCCATCAACGATGCATCAATGTCTTGTACAATGGGTCGACGACAACATCGAGGTAGTCAACGCCGATTCCGCATACAGCATCGCGGCAGCCGACACGCAGCAGTGGAGCTGCGAAACCGTCAGGTGCATATCCGGCAGAGTATGGGAGACCGATTTCCTGAAGGTCACCGATTTTGGCCTGCAGCCGATCCGAGCAGTCGGCTCCGAAGACTCAGAATAGATGGATCAGTTCGCCCGAGAAGATGGGAAGCTAGGGCACGAGTTCACGTCGGCCGATTCATTAGAGATGATAGACTTAGGTGATGGTACCAAACCAAGGCCGACTTATATTAGTGCAAATTTAGACCCAGAATACAAATGTAAATTGACAAATTTGTTAAGAGAATTTAAGGATTGTTTTGCTTGGGAGTATCATGAGATGCCCGGTTTAGATCGATCTATTGTTGAACATCGGCTACCCATAAAACCAGGGTATCGGCCGTACCAACAGCCTGCACGATGCTGCAATCCTAAGATTCTACCAGATATAAAAGCCGAAATAACTCGGCTAATCGAAGCAAAATTTATTCGGCAATGCCGTTATGCCGAGTGGATCTCCAACATTATACCAGTATACAAGAAGAACGGAAAGCTACGCGTTTGCGTTGATTTCAGGAATCTTAATCAGGCCACACCGATGGATGGGTACCCCATGCCAACGGCCGATGTGCTAATCGACGCTGCCGCGGGACACAAGATTATTAGCTTTATGGACGAAAACACTGGATACAATCAAATACTAATGGCCGAAGAGGACATACCCAAAACGGCCTTCAGATGCCCAGGCCACCTCGGTTTATTCGAGTGGGTGGTGATGACTTTTGGCTTGAAGAACGCTGGCGCTACGTATCAGAGAGCCATGAACTACATATTTCACAAACTCATCGGCATTCTGGTAGAGATCTACATCGACGATGTCGTAGTCAAGTCCAAAGGACACGAAGAGCATCTGGCCAATCTGCGAAGAGTACTAGAGTGCACCAAGAAACATGGGCTAAAGATGAACCCCAATAAATGTGCATTCGGTGTATCCGCCGGACAGTTCTTAGGATTCATGGTGCACGAACGAGGAATAGAAATCAACCGGAAGACCATAGCGGCTATCAACAAAGTCGTGGCCCTGCAGAACCAAACCGAATTGCAGTCTTTAATCGGCAAAGTGAATTTCATCAGAAGATTCATATCTAATCTATCTGGGCGGATTCAGGCGTTCACACCACTGTTGAAGTTGAAGCCTGACCAGGAATTTATATGGGGGGAGGAGCAGCGCAAAGCACTGGAAGATATCAAGCAATACTTGGTCTCACCACCGGTATTGGTTCCTCCTCAAACTAGTAAGCCGTTAAGTTATACTTATCAGCCGATGAAAAAGCTATTGGGTCGGCTCTAGTCCAGGAGTTCGAAGGCAAGGAACGGGTAATTTATTATGTCAGTAGAAGACTTCTGGACGTTGAAACAAGATATCCTCCAGTGGAGCGGTTGTGCCTATGTCTTTACTTCTCATGCACCAAACTCAGGCACTATTTACTGTCGGCAGAATGCGTGGTCGTATGCAAAGACGACGTAGTAAAATACATGCTATCACTGCCGATCTTGAAAGGATGAATAGGCAAATGGATCTTAGCTTTGTCAGAGTTCGACCTACGGTATGAATCGGCAAAAGCCGTCAAGGGTCAGGTCATGGCCGATTTTGTCGCCCAACACTGCGGACTGGAGATTACCCTCGTAGAGCCGGCACCTTGGACTTTATATTTTGATGGGTCGTCATGTGGGGTCGGATCAGGAATCGGCATCGTTCTCATATCGCCTCGGGGGGCAAGCTATGATTTTTCTCTGCCGATAGAAGCCACCGCTACTAACAATCAAGCGGAGTACCGAGCTATATTGAAGGGCCTACAACTATTAAGAGAAGTCAAGGCCGATTCTGTTGAAGTCTTCGGGGATTCCATGCTTATTGTGGATCAATTAACCGGAAGGTCCGAATGCAAGGATGACGTATTAAGAATTTATTACGAAGATTGCTTACAGCTCTTAAAAGAATTTAGATCGGCAGTAATTGAGCACATCCCAAGGGACCACAACGAGAGTGCCAACAAGCTCGCCCAGCACGCATCTGGATATCGGCCAATTCTAGGCGCTATGGCTCTAGAGCTCACGGCCGATGACTGGCGGAAAGAAATTGCCGACTACCTGAAAGATCCGTCTAAAAAGGTGGAACGACGAGTACGTTTTCATGCTACTAAATACGTACTGCTCGAAGACGACCTGTTCTACCGAACGATCGACGGTGTCCTACTCAAATGCCTGGGAACAGAGGAGGCCAAGACTCTAATGGGAGAAATCCATGAAGGGGTATGTGGAGCACACCAATCGGCCCATAAGATGAAGTGGATGATCACGAATAATGGGTACTACTGGCCAACGATCCTCGAAGACTGTTTCAAATATTACAAGGGATGCCAGGATTGTCAGAAGTTCGGGAATGTCCAACGTGCACCCGCATCGGCCATGAATCCCATTATCAAGCCATGGCCGTTCAGGGGATGGGGAATAGACCTTATCGGCCAAATTTACCCACCATCAAGCAAAGGGCACAAATTTATTCTGGTGGCTACCGATTAGTTTACCAAATGGGTGGAGGCGATTCCGTTAAGAGCCGTGACATCGGCTATCATGGCCGACTTCGTAAGGGATCATATCGTCTACCGATTCGGCATTCCCCAGACTATAACGACCGATCAGGGAACAATGTTCACATCGGGTGAATTCGAAGAATTTACAACCGATATGGGGATCAAATTGTTGAATTCTTCTCCGTACTACGCCCAGGCCAACGGCCAGGCCGAATCTTCCAACAAAGGGATAATCAAGTTAATCAAAAGGAAAATAGAAGAACAGCCGAAGAAATGGCACCTATGCCTAACCGAAGCCCTGTGGGCGTACAGGATGGCTTGCCATGGAGCCACCAAGTTATCCCCTTATCAGTTGGTGTACGGTCACGATGCAGTATTACCATGGGAAGCAAGGGCGGGATCAAGACGCATTTCGCTCCAGGACCAATTAACGGCCGACGACTACTCGTCGCTCATGAAGAGGGAACTCGATGACTTGGCTGGCCAGCGGTTGAGAGCGTTGATAAGCATTGAAGAAAACAAAAAGAAAGTAGCCAGGTGGTACGATAAGAAGGTCAAAGTCAAACAATTCTCCCCTGGGGACTTGGTATGGAAGTTAGTATTGCCGATTGGGTCGAAAGATCATAAATTCGGAAAGTGGTCTCCTACATGGGAAGGGCCGTATAAAATTGGCAGATGTGCTCCAGGGAATGCTTACATTTTGGAAACAATAGAGGGAGAAGAATTTACTAGGGCTCTGAATGGAAGGTACTTAAAAAGATACTACCCCAGTATATGGGTCGGAGCATAAGGGATCGACCGTAATACAATTGCACACAACCAATGTAAAGCGGTTTAAACGTATAATCGTCCAAATCGGCCGATGTATTCATTCGGTACGGACGGTGGATTACACGGCCGACAAGATACAAGTCGCCCTTAGAACAAAAAATACAATAACTAATTATTCTTTTTCTTGCGCTCTCTCTCAGTCCGGCCTAGCTCTATCATGAGACGGGTGTACTCTTCTTCTATTTCCTTCATCGAAGCCTCCGCTTCGACTTGACGGGGGAGAGGGTGGCTCCGGTCCAAAGCCGGGCGTGACGTTCCTGCCGCCGCGTCTTCACGGGCGACTCGCGGAGGAAGCGGATGACTTCTGTCGGCTAGAGGTCGCCGGCGACCATTGCTCTCCAGGAAGTCCAAGACCAGATGGGCCTCCGCAGTGACGTGTTCTTGAAGTTCGTCACGATGAGCCCTGATCAGGTCCTTATCCTCTGACGACAATGGGTCATCAGAGTGTATGAGCTCAATGGCGCGTTCGAGTTCGGGGCTAAGACGCCGAGGCTGAAACAAAGAAAGATTAAAAAGGGGCATCCTCTTCCCAAGATCTAAAAAGAGAAAGGGGAATCGAGGCCAAGGTTTCACCTTGTTGACAGAGGAAGAGGAAGCCGACGAAGACATGACAGAAGGCCGCGCCGACGAGAGGGGCGAGAGAATAAAGCCGAAAGCCAAGCTGGTGCTCTCGGAAGGAAGTTCCTAGGCCGGTACTTATAAGAAAAAGAGGCGTGGAAATTTGGTAAGGATGCGTCCCGTCGGAAATAGGAAAGGCAATAAATAAAGGAGGCGTAGCGAAGGACGGTCAAAGTAGTTATTAAAGGTTCGTACAAATAGTCAGTGCCTTTACAGATTACCTAGAAGGGTATTGATAGCCGCGATCGCCCGACGCCGGATCTGATCGGCAGAGTCCAGGACCCGTTGGTCTTCATCCGCCGATCCAGGGACTTCTGATGCACTACGGTGGAGCTTCAAGGCTTCGTGGGCCAAGTGCTGCCTCTGTTGTTTCAATTCGGCAATGACTGAAGGAAGTTCTTGGAGCCTTTTCTCTTCGGTGTTGATTGCCTTGGTCACTTGCTCCATTTCCTTGGCAAGCTCTGCCCTCTGGCGCTTGAGGCGGTCTATCTCACCGACGATCCCTGGGCGGGAGTCTTCCAGAAAATGGATATGCTGGTGCACCTCTTGAGCTTGACGTTTGAATGCGTCCTCCTCTTCACGAGTCTTGGCCAGCTTGGCGCGATCGGCGATGTGACGAAGGGCCCGGAAGACTGGGATCCTCATGGACTCGATAAAAGCGGCCGGTGCCAATGCTTCCTCCGCTTCTTCGGGCACTCATCCGCTGATGTCACCAAACAGCTGACGAATCGGCGAAGCATCTTCTACCAATCGGCCGATATCTCCTTGAAGAAGGGATCGGATGTTGGTAAGCTTGGCTCGGACATCGTCAGGGATGGAGCTCAGGGCGATTTGACGAGAGGCGACTTCTTCATCGTCGGAGAGGGCAACCGCAAAAGAAAAGAGGCTGTTGTCGGGGGTGTCTTGTTCCTAGAGATAATAAAGAGGAAAAATAAATCGGCTGATGGTGGAAGCAAGTCGGCTAAATAAAGCCGGAAGATAACTTACCACTTTAAAGCGAATTTCTTCATGTTGCATTTGGGAAGCCGTCGTGCCTTGCTCAGGGGCTTGTACCATGGGTTCATCGGAAGAGGAAGACTCCACGATGATCGGCGCGGTGCTTGGACCAGCTCCCTGAGAGAGGACCAGTGGTTGAGGAGCGCTTGGCGTACCGAGGACCTGTGTCAGAAGGTTGAATAAGTATATTATGCAAATACCAGGGAAAATCGGTGAAATAGTGCTGTACCTCAACGGATGGAAGCGGGGGCGCGTCGATGGCCGATTGGGTTGCTGCCGATTGTTGTGTGTCCATGGGAGTGCTCTGTGCAGTCTAAGATAAGAAGGATTAATATCAAAACAACAATCGGGAGGAACAAGACATAAGTTTACCTGAACGGCCTCTAACAACAATGACGCGGTGGCTGCCCCAGCTTGTGCGACGACTTGAGTATCGACATCTCTGGTGGCCTGAGGGGGTGGCGCGGCCGGAGTCTCTGCCGATACGAGCATAGGAGAATCCGCCGATTCTATACGGGCTCGGACTCGGCGACTGGTCTTCTTGGCGATTCTCTTCTGAGCTTGTTTCGATCGGCCAGCAATCACGTCCACGGACGGAGCATCATAGCCGATGAGAGGTTAGGAGGTGTATGGATGATAACCCTCTATTAGCCGACCACTCCGGCTGTGTGTTGGAGGAGTGCGATTCTCAGCCTGAAGAAATAGTAAAACATTAGTGTTCAGTCGCGTTGGAAAAAGGAGTAAAAATCGACTAAGGAAAATACCTCGGCGTTCGGGTCAATGTTGGCTGGATCCAGGAGGTTGCAGTATGCCGATGCCGAATTGCAGAAGAGGAATTGTTTCCATTCGGCCCACCAGAGTTTGAATGGCTGGACAGCAAAGGGAGCTACTATCCAGTTGTTCAGGTCAATGGTGTTGGAGTCCGGAATCCGGTCTCGTACCCGACTGTAGTCCAGACCGGTTGTGAGCCCATCTCTGAACTTGACTCGGCCAGCAAAATACACTTGAATCGGTAGCTGACCCATGCTGAACTGACGTGCTGCAACAGAGGGGTTGTAGAATTCGTACGTGGGGGCATCTTTCCCCGAGAAGAAGTTGGCTGGCAAGATTCCTGGCTTGATTAGCTCGTCGTTGAGTTCTTCGTCGAATCGGCCAGTGCTTGAGTCGAAGCAGGTTGGGAGTTCAAAGATTGGGTCATCCCGCTGATAAGGAAACCAAACGGTTGCATCTTCATTAAAGCCGTTGTAAAAGCATCGGAAGTACTCGGCTACTTTTGTAGCAGAATACGTGCAACCTGGAAAGGCCGATGCTGCTTCACCAAAAGACATGCATCGGCGACGATCAGTAGGATCTTCTGCCGATTCAATGTTGGGGAACATCATATGGTCCACCCTCTGCTGAGTGATCTTGCTCATATAGAGGTTCAGCCATAAGTTGATGAACCACCAGGGTCCGCCTGGATTTCCGATCGGCTCTCCCTTGGATAGTTTGATGCCGATTTGGTGGAGCATGTGGTACGCCGCCCCTAGCAGGTGTTTCCCAAGGGGAACAGGGGTCCCTCCGGATAGTGCTTCGGCTAAAGCTTGGGTGTTGGTTGATGGGCCAGCTGCTCTTCCACAAAAGATGTGTTTTTCTAACCACATCATTAAGAAAGCCGTGTGCTCCCTATTCTCAACAGACCCAGCTCTTTTATTGCATCTGATGAATCCTTTCCACCCGCCGATTCCCCTTGTGTCCAGCCGATGTGACGTTGCGGCTAAGAGGCGGAAAGGTGTGTCCGGGGAGGAAATGTCAAGGCCGGTCAACAGAACCACATCGGCCAGTGTTGGGGTCATAGGTCCATGCCCAAATAAGAAAGCATTGAGGGCATCAGACCAAAAGTAAGAAGCCGCTATTACCAACAGCTCATTTCTATCCATCTGGGATAAAGACAGGTTGATACACTGGCCGATTTTGAGCTCGTCCCATGAGACACTCTTCGACGCGGCTACCCGTTGGTACCATTCCCTCCAACCTGGGGTTTCATTCGGCCAGGACCTAAAAGTGCCCAACCAGTGATCCAGGTCCATGCCGGATTGTTTGAAGGGGATTCTGTGGGTTTCTAAATTGATAAGCTCTATTGGATCTGGGTTCCCCATAGGTCCAAGGCAAATAAGGTCGGGATTTCCCGTAAGATGGATAGTAATGCGATGCCTAACCGCCTAAAAAAGGAAAGGAGGGTGTAAAAAGGTAAGAAACAGATCTAAAGTAAATGCATTGCCGATAGAAGAAGGATTCGGTAATAACCTCTGGGATGAAGTTCCGTGTGGTCGGCGTGGTCGCCGGTGCAGATGCGGACGATGAGGCCGCGATGGGGATCGCCATTGGGATCTCCGATGAAGCTCCTTCTTCTGTCGATGGAGCAACTGATGTCGCCACTACCGCCGGAGGTGCTACTTCCGGAGCATCGCGCGCTGGAGAGCTGCCAGAAGGAGCCACCATTGGAGAGGAAGAGAAGAAGCAACAGGAGGATGGCGCTAGGAAGCTTCGGCGACAAGGGAAAGGTGCTAAGGAAAGAAGAGGGCGCGCGCGCTGAGGAAGAAAGACGTAAGCTTGAAGATGAAATGCGGGGTGAACTGCTATTTAAAGGGCGCCTGAATAGGGGTAAAAATGGAATTTTTACCGCGCCGGCGTTTCGAGTTTTTCGGGAGTAGTGGTTGTCGTGGGCGCCCGTTTCGAAAAGATTGCAATCATCAGCTGGAAGACCGCGAAACGGAAGGATATTTTCATTGCGGCTGTTTTGGAGGAGAAGTTGAAAAGAATTTCGAAGTAAAAGACTATGTTTTACTCCGAAACTGGGGGGGCATGTGTTGACGTCAGATTTCGTCACTAGTAGAATCGGCGCCAAGAGACGAGGAAATTGGAAAAGTACAGTTGGGAATCGGTTAGTTGGCGCTACAGTCCAAGATCGGCCAATGCTACAGTGCGGGATCGGCCAGTGACTTCTGCCTCGCTTCCGGATCGGACACGCCAGGTTCCCGATCGGTTACCTTTTGCCGATAAGGAATCGGCCGATTAAGGAGGTTGGGGTAATTGGGCCGGTATGGGGTTGGAAAGGAATAGAAGGATGAAGGGGAGATCAGCCCATGAAGCGTATAATAACCAACCTAGCACGAATCGTGCTTGTAAATATTCGTTTTCTATTTGAATTAGGGATAGAATTCTAGTCAGTTAAGGAGTCATCTGTACGGGGCTATAAATAGCTACCCTTGTAGATCTATAATCATCAACAAGTCAATACAACAAACTACTTTTTCCTCGTACTTACTTTCAAGCAGGCGACTTCGCCAATACTTTTCTCTTTTTCACGAGTTCGTGCGGGTTGGCAGGGCTGCATCAACTTGATCTCCGGTCGATTCTGTAAGTTCCGCTTATCGAGTAATATCTAAGCTTTAACTTCGAGCGCATCGCTGTTGTTTCGTTTAGATTTATTCACTAGTTATCGATATTTACTAGAATCATAGGTTTTACCTGTTTTTCTAGTTTTATCACCAGTTATCCAGCTAGGAATCGGTGGTTTCGGCTTTCTTTACATTCTGCTATTAAATTCATCTATTTTATATATTGCCGATTAGATCTATTCCTAGTGTTGTTATCATAGCATTGTGTCGATTACTCTAGTAGTTTTCTATCCACAAGGCTACAGTGATCGGCTGCCTTATAGCCGATTTCTTTATTACGGCAAATCGGCCGATTCGCTGATAAGCTCACTCGAGATCGGAAACTTAGCCGATCGTGATTTCTGGACCTGACACGTATTCTACCTTGCCAATCAACAGGTCAGATTGGCTGGCACGCTGCGCGAACCGTACCAGGGCGATCACCCGAACAGGAGCTAAGCAGATTCTCCCGGGTCGTGTGTCAGACGCTGGGGATTCGGTTGACCGATTTCTAGCGCCAACACTTTTTTTGGACGGGGTACAACCCCAACCAGTAACAGTGAGCATGAAGCTAGCTTGGGGGAGGACCCCCCACAGAAGAGCTAACTTGTATCTTTACCGTTTTCAGAATATGCATGATAAAAACAAATAAAAATCTGAAAAACTAAAAAGACCAAAAAAAATATGTACTACTTTCCTATGCACGGTAAGAATGTTTTAATTCTCCATGGTTGAAATGATAAATAGTTGCTCTGTTTATTTCCTCCCATATGTCTTGCTACAACTTAGTATCCTACCTAAGTTTTGAGTTTATTGGCTTGCATGATCAAACCTTATCTTGAAACTTGTGGGTAGCAAAAGGCATGATCCAAGTCTAGGTTGTTGTTAGATATGATATGGTAGAATAGAGCTGCTATGATCTTGTTCTACGTGATGCTTGATATCCGGAGTTTTATTTTTGAAAATGCTAAAACGATAAATTCCTGAATGATGAGAAATTCATATGCAAGGCCATATGTGATCCTATTACATAGCCTCCACATATGCAACTTGTTTTCTCATTGAGCTTTGTCAAATTGTTGTGACCCTTGACGAGAAACTTGTCGTACTCCCATGATCAAGATCACGTACACACCACCACCATATGCTAAACTTCTACACTGGAAGTTAGCAATCATATCATTTCATTCATCCACAAAATAAAGCTCCATGTTTTTCTATGACCTCTCTCTCCAAAGTATCCTTGCAAAAGAGACTTGGGCTATGCAAAAAGAAATAAAGTACATGCTCATGAAAGCATGATGAAAAAAAAGAGAAAGAAAGAGAAAAAAGATAGCCCATGTCTCAAAAGAAAGAAACCAAGGAGAGAGAAGGATCGTACAAAAAGGAGTCCATACACCATCCACCATATTCACCATCCACACACATGCACATCTTGATTAGGTTGTATGGCTTGCTTCTCCAAAGGATCCAGTCTTTGACTCAGCAACAAATGAGGAACATGTATGCCTTCATTCTTTCCCACCTACAGCTCCACATATAAGCCTATTAGGAGTAGGTTGTGAAAGAAAGGCAACCCTATGCCTTGGTGAGGAATCATACACATTGAGCGATCCGACAGTATCATTTGAGGAACTTTGATTTCTTTTGAAAAAAATTGCAAAACCTCCGGATTGATCGCTGATCAAAGGATGAGTGAATGGTGTTCTATAAAACCGTTCTAGCTCTCAACCACCCAAGACAAGGTGAAGCTACATGCCCCACAGAAGTAAGGCAAGAGGTAAGATCAATGCCAACTTATTCAATTCTTGGTAGAATATTTTGTTGTAGGCTTGGCATAAGTTAGGAATACAACATAGTAGCAACTCCTGATCAACCAGCCTAAGTCTTAGTATTTGCTCAGAACGAGCAAAGGGATAGCTTGGGGGAGTTTTTGACGGTTGTTAAGTACCAAATATGTCCGTCAATATACTCAAGAATAAAGGAGGATTGGCATTTACTACACGTATATTTGGTTTCAAATAATGTAGTTCCACTTGTCTTTGGAGAACATTTGGTCAATGGGAGGTCGCCACGTGTGCATCCCATGGATTGAAGGGCCAACAAACTACCACAACCGCCTCAATCCACCGGATAACGCACGCAACCGCCATTGAGACCCACATGTCAGACTACCACGCGAAGGCGGTTGCGAGAGGGGCCAGCAGGGGTTCGGCCAAACCCTTGATCGGTGGAACCGCCTCTGGCTCCTCTCGTGATCTGCTTCCACGTGACGACTGGTGGTGACTCCCCTACGTCCGTTATGGGATATTCCCAAAAGATCCCCTATCAGAACCACTTGGAGCCTATAAATATGAGGGGAGGGGCTCCATTCTAGGACACACACACAACTAGTGATTCACTCTATCCCTCTTAGTTTCCAAGTTAGTGGAGTTAGACTAGAGTAGCTCTACTTCAAGTTCCAAGTCTCCTTGGAGTCTAGGGTATGGCTCTTGTATCTTTTATTCCTAGGTTGACTTTATTCTATTCAAAGTATACATCTTCTTTATATAGTGTTGTATTTGGTTCTCATATGCATGAGTTAGATATATACCCTTGCTATGCTGATGTTCTAGACTTATACGCTCGTATGCTAGTCGTATCCCCTTGCTATCGTAGTATAGGTTTATATACGTCCATGTATGCCTTGAGACCATGCTACATGTTATACTTTGTGTGCATATATATCTTGTATAGCTTAGTTGATCTATGCTACGGCATCGGTTCAATGGCCATTTCTATGGTGACTTCAGCCATTGATACAATAGCCCGGTATGGCTAGAGTGTTGTTAACAATGCAAGCATGATGCTTGATTGCTTAGCCTCATTGGATAAGAGTTTGCCCCATGGGTTGCTAGGGGTAAGCCGCAGGTGGTGACAGCCCTGTTGGTTCCTCGTAATCCCCCATGTTATATGTTATGCTGGGTGCATAGGCCTGGGTATATATGTTATGCTTGTATGATCTGTGCAGTATATAGGAAGTACATATAAACTTAGAGCTAACTCTTAGTCCTTCTACCTAGCTTAGTTATCTTGAGATGATTCCCGTGTGTGTCACACTACTCTTCTATCATTATCTTACCCCTGTTGTTCCCCAGCAACGACGCCAGAAAGCTTGTTGGTATATTTACGACCACGAATAAATTCGCAAGCGCACGGATATACCGTTGTAGCATTTCACCCAAGAGTATTCCCAAGGGTATCGTATTTCCCAAAGGAAGGTGGGTAGGTCAAAAGAGTTTACTATGCATATGAGTATACCATAGATGGATAGAGACAATACTCAAGGCAGGGGTAAGATAATGATAGAAGAGTAGTGTGACACACACAGGAATCATCTCAAGATAACTAAGCTTGGGAGAAGGACTAAGAGTTAGTTCTAGGTTCATATGTATTTCCTATATACTATATAGATCATACAAGCATAACATACATACACATTGTATAGAACTCAGGCCTATGCACCCAGGCACACACGAGGAGACAGTACATGTACCAGTTCCGCCAAGCAAAGTTACTGCTAATTTCCAAACTCCTACAGCATACCTGAACGTGGGGGATTACGAAGGACAAATAGTGCTATCACCACCTACCGCCTACCCCTAGCAACCCATGGGGCAAACTCATATCCAATGAAACCAATCAATCCAAGCACCATGCTTACATTGTTAACAACACTCCAGCTGACCTGAACTATTGTGACAAGGGCTAAAGCCTCCATAAGCATGGCCATTTAACCGATGCCGTAGCATAGATCAACTAAGCTATACAAGGTATATACGCATACAGAGTATGTATTGAAGCATGGTCTCAAGGCATACATGAGAGTATATAAGCCTATACTATGGTAGCAAGGGTATATGACTAGCATACAAGCATATAAACCTACTGCATCAACATAGCAAGGGTATAAATCTAACTCATGCATATAAGAACCAAGCGTAACACTATATAAAGAAGATGAATACTTTGAATAGAATAAAGTCAACATAGGAATGTAAGATACAAGAGCCATACCTTAGACTCCAAGAAGATCTGGAACATGAAGGAGAGCTAGTCTAGCCTAACTCCACTAACTTGGAAACTAAGAGGGAGAGAATGATTCACTTGTGGTGTGTCTTGAAATGAGACCCCACTCCTTCTATTTACAGGCTCTTGGGGTCGGTTCCGAGCAGGAATATTAGGGGAATCTTCCACAACCGCCATAGGGACACCGTCAACTGTCACCACGCGTCAACTGGGGATGAGAGGAGCCAAGGGCGGTTCGGTCGAACAAGTGGTTCAGCCGACCCCCTACAACCGCCTCTCGCACAGCCTTTGCTCTGTGTCACTGCCTTGTGGGTCCTCATGTGGGTACAGGGTGGTTGGCGGTGAATGTAGTCGGTTTCCTTCCAATTGTGGGCCCATGGATCCGCGTGCTTGCTCCTGATTGGTTGAAAGTGTATTTCCTTGCTCTTGAGGTGTGTTTTCTCCTTTAATGGACCTGCATACAAATATTCACCAACACTTGTGGAATTCATTAGTGATAACTACTACCACTACTATTGATGCTCATTCTTTATGTGTCTATGTAGGAGTTGACGGCCTAGATTTGGTACTTAAGAGCCATCAACAACACCCCCACACTTAGCCTTTGCTCGTCCTCATGTGAACGGGAAAGGACTAAGGTGAAACATAACTTCAAAAGGTATAAAGCGAGTGTAAGAGATATTCCAATCCTTACTTGCACTTGTGAACTTGAAGTGTCTAACATGCCATCTTGGGTAGTTGAGGAATGGAACGGTCTTGAATCAAGTCGCCTCAACTCCTTAATTCAAGCAACTTGGGATTTTTCAATAAGTTTTTAAAACAAACCTTGCTTAACTCCTCATTTAATTCTCTTAGATCACACAATGTGTATATGTCCTTACCAAGGTATTGGACTTGCCTTTCTTCATCCTACTTCTAATGATGGCTATATGTGGAGCTCAAGGTAGGGTATGAAGGATAAGGCATACTTGCATCACATTTATTGCGAAGTCAAAAACCGGATCCAAGGAGAAAAACAAGTCATGCAGTCAGATCAAGATGTGCATGTGTATGGATATGGTGGATGAAATGGAAACTCCTTTCTGTATGATCTCTCTCCCTTTATAAACTCTTTTGAGAACATGGCTTTCTCTTGAGGTGCTGCAACGGTAAAAAGAATTTACTATTGCTTTATTCTTATGGCTCATTGGTAACTTCTATTCTTGTTACTTTTTATTGGAATATCTTTAACTCTAGCCAGTCAATGATTTGATTGATTGCGACTTTCATTGCTTATTTGAGAATTGAGAGTCTTGATGTTTATTCTTGAGATGCGGTGATGAGGTTATGGATATATTTAATTAGTGTATTTGAAAATCCGTTATGCTATATCAATCATTCGAGCAATGTTAAGATTCATGCTCTTGCTAGTGGCATTTTCTTCATCAACCTAAGGTTTGAGTTCACTTTAGCTAAAAAAAGGAAGGTGGATAGGGGTGTATAGTGGAGTGCTTGCTTGGATCAGGCATGATTTAGAATCAACAAAATAGCACATTAGAAAGACACACAATAAGACATTGATATTGGCCTTTTCTTATTTGCAGAGGACTTGCCTGTAATCTTTCCCTTGTTGCTTGGAAGAGAGTTGCAGGATTGATGGCATTAATCTGGGTTCACTTGATGTGGTAGAAATCAATTTGTACTACAATTTTCATGAAGAACTTGAATTTGTGGAGCCACTATTCAAATGCAATGCTAGAGTCCTCAAAAAGTTGGTCATCAGAACATCATGTCCAATACTATAGAAACCATGGAGGTATGCGAGAAGGTCCGCACCATGTGTTGACCAAATGTTGATGCCAAATTCCATGTATTTCTAGATGGATCAGATGGGAGATAGGTGTATTTTGACTGATTACTTAACACTCATGAAAAATGTAATGTAATTGTCTTTACTAATTTTTTCCCTCATGTGACTGTTTAGAGTAGGATTGTTTCATGCCTTTTCAAGATTCAGTTCATATTTAGAATTTGGATTATTATCCTAAGCCAACTTACTTGGTACTAAGATTCAATGTTTAAATGCAACCCTGTCATTATCATACTCATTGATGTTTTCCATTTAAAGCAGGGAGGTGATGGAATCCATGCTGGTGTTGACTCCTCATAGAATCGGCTACGGTTCAATAGCCTTCACCTACCTCTTTTGATCCCTAGTTTGTAAACATTAGCAAATTCATCGAATACTTTCAGAAGAGCAAACGTAGCGCCACCAAACCAAAATCCTATGACTAAGTGGTGAGAAACAATCTCCACCGAGGATGGTGTTCCCATCGGAGGATAATGGGGTGGAAAAACATATGGCTTCATAGCCGGGCATATATGGACGAGATGCTGGATGCAGCGAGGTGAGGGTGAATATTTGGCAGAGGATGGAGTAGGAGCATGACCAATGAGGTCACAAATTTTGGGAGTATCATGAAGGGTAATCGTCTACATGGGAGTGGGTGGCAAACAAGTTCAGATAGGTAGAAAATCAAGGTGAGCATTCTCATGATAGATTCGATTGGGGGCACAAAGCAGAGATTGAAGCTTACTTCCATTAGTAGAAAGATGCTTGAAAAGACACAAATGAGAAGGGAAAGGAGAGAAGGAAAATATCGGCAACACTCACCAGGAATTTCAAAGAGTGGTATAATTGAATCTCGTAATCCTACAACTAATCTAGGCTGCAACATTTGTGTATTGAAAAATCACCCCACCAAGGGGGTGTAGGAGGAAATTGTTTTGTAAATTGTGTGGATATGCGAACCATACTACTCTAGAATGCAAGAGAGGACCACTTTGGAACATGACTGAGTTATGGGCTGCACAAGTCCCAGATCAATGCTTTTTCTTCATCGAGGAACATGTAGACACCAAAACAGCTAGAGAAAGATCCACTGCTACTTTCATGAAAGTCAACAAGGGCAAATCGAGAGTTAATGGAGGTCACATGCTAAGAAGGTTGATGATAAAAAGATCGCAATGAAGTTTTCTAGTGCTAAGATGGTCTAGGATTACACCAACTTTAAGTTGGGGATGAGGAGTGTGAATGGTCAAATACTCATTGAACCCTAGAGTTCAATCATGGGGGTTGAGGGGAAATTGCAGTAAGACTAGTTTAGAGTGAAAGGAATTCCAGTTGACCAAAGGGGCTTGAGAATGATTAATAAAGTTTGCAAATTGGTGGCGAGATAATGAAGATTGATGAACAAACAAGATTCAATAAAGAATATGTGAGTGTCAAGGTTGCCTGCAGAAATGTCTTTGGTTCCTGCTTCTGCTGAGAGTACTCTTGGTCTTTTCATCAAAGACTTCTTCTTTGAAAGGGAGACCCTAGAATTATGAAGGAGAGAAGGCTAGGAATCTGTAGTTAAAGTCAGTGATCTAGAAGTGCAGGCAATCCCCAAGAAATTGAGAGTTGACGCCACCAGCAACAACTTAAATACTACAAGTAGCCCATTTAAAGCAGCACCAAAAACTATAGGATGTGGTGCTTATTGAGGGAATATTGGTAAACATGCCAACTTGAGCATGGATCCATCCTATCAAACTATCCAGATTTGCTCCTACCAAGCTTAATGCTACAAAAGAAGTTGTGGTAGCTAAGTTAGGCTTGACTTCAAGGACTGACATCGATGGAGTGTATGATGCGAATATGATTGAAGAAGATGAAAAATAGAGGGATCATTCTAGCTGCAACTTACGAATCAAGTGGGGACTTGATTGGACAAGATTCAAGTGATGGATCATTCTAGCTGCAACTTATGAACCAAGTGGGTACTTGATTGGTTAGGATTCAGGTTATGGGAGTGACACTACAATTTATGATCATTCTAGTGGGCTCAAGTTAACAAATCTTTTGGAGATGAAGTAGAATCATAAAAAAACATGGAGAATTGCTGGCTATCTGAATGTACACATGGGTGAATGAGGATGATGTTAATAGAATTATGCTAAACGGATGCAAAGTAAACAAATCTTCTATAAGGATTTTAGATATGTCTGATGATGATGATCCAGCAAAACGCACAAAATAATTGATGGTGGGCGACATGATAGGGATGAGATTAACGTGGAGAAGTTAATCAACCCCTATGAAATGAGGAAGAACATGAGGGAAGAAAGGTGGGTGAGTGAAAGACTTTGAGAAACTCATTGGAGGCATAGCAAAAGGGTTACAAGGAAAGTACCCATTAGTGTACTACTCTATTCACTTAAAATTCCTTTCATGTTCTAGACAGTAAGGAAAGTACCCATGAGTGTATATTCATATTGAAAATTCGGGATGATGCTCTCAATAAATTAGCAAAGGTGGAAACCTTAGAATTTGATGACTTTGTACTAATTACACCAAAAAGGAAATGGAAACCTCCAAGAAGACCAAGTGTTTCTTTAAAGAAAATAAATAGAGGTGACATATACATGTGATGAAAAAGGCAAGGGTAAAGGTTAGGGAACTCTTGAGCCCCAAAGTCTAATTAAACACAAACCTTAGAAAAAGGTTAATAAGGAAAGGACTTATTTGGAATTGTAACAGCATAAAAAAATTGGTGTCTCCACTTTCATAAGGAATCTAATTTTGGAACATACTTTTCATTTTGTTGGCTTGCAAAAAACCCTGCAAGCTAGCATAGATGACTAGGTTCTTAGGAAAATTGGTTCATCATAAAAATATCTTTTGAAGTGGCTCTCTTCTAAGGGCAAATCTAATGGTATACTAACTAGGATTAATATTGAAATAATGGATGTGGGATCTTTTCAAGATGGAAACTACATACTACAGATGAGTTTATGGGACAAACAAATTAAAATAATATGGAACTCACTCAATGTTTATGGGGCTGCTCATGAGGAAACACAAGAATGAATTACTTGCTAAGGTGGTTAATTTTTTTGCAGCAAAAGCAGTGAACCTTACCTAGTTGGTTGGGATTTTAATATCATAAGATATGCTTCTAGAAAAAAAGAAAAGTGGAGTTCCTATACATTTTGCCTTATTCAGCTATGTTATAGCGTCTTAGGACTTGCTAAAAATTGCAAATGTCGTGATGAATGTACACTTGGTTAAATAAGCAATATATGCCCACCCTTGAAAAGCTACATAATCTTAGTTAGCAAAAACTGGGAAGAAATTTTTCCTAGAGCTATGGTTTACAAGCTTCCAAGAGAAGTATCTTATCATAGTCCTCTTATCCAAACCACCTATGTTCAGCATTCGTTGACAAATCTATCCTTTAGATTTGAATTGTCCTAGGTGAAACATCCAAACTTCTCACATTTGGAGAAATAGCATTGGAAAAAACCATACCATGCCAAAACAATTCTATACAGAATCCAAATGAGACTCAAAAAATTCCAACAATACTTTAAGGGTTGGGGCTTCAACAAACAAGGAGAACAAAGGAAGCTAAAAATTTCCCAACATGAATTAATCCCTGGAACAAATTGAAAAAGAGGATATGTTGACACATGAACAAATGCATAGAAAAACTAATATACATTGTGATTTCATGAAAATGTTGAAAGAACTAGATTAGTTCAAAAGGTCGCATGAAACTTGGGTCCCTCAAGATGATAATAACATTGAATATTTTCACAGAATTGCTAATGGGAGGAAGAGGAAGAATACTATTATATCATTTACTGATGGAGTTAATATTTTTAAGGGCCCGATGAGAATATACTAAAACATGCTACTAATTACTATACATAACTCCTTGACCCAACCTGTGGCAACTCACTCCCCTTGGATACCAGGCTATGGGAGCAGGGGAGAAGGTGAGTGAACAAATATAATAAACATCTAACTAGACCTTTCTCTAAAACAAAGATAAAGGAGGTCTTGCTTCAGATGGAGATAAATAAAGATGTAGGTTCTAATAGTATACCCATTGATTTCTTCCAATCATATTGGGAGATCACTTAAACTAACATAGTAGAGTTATCTGATGAGTTCCATAAAGGTAACCTTGATGTCAGCAAATTGAACTATGACATCATAACTCTCTTATCCTAGGTACAAGATGCAGAAAAAAAATCCAACAATATAGGCCCATATGCTTGTTGAACAGCTAGTAAAAATGGATAACCAAAGTTCTTACCTTGAGAATAGGACCTTTATTTAAGAAGTTGATTCCTTAAAACTCAATCTACCTTCATGAAGGGTAAAAATATTATGACTTGAATTATGGCTTTGCATGCAGTATTACATGAAACAAAAAGGAAAAATGAGACTAGAATTGTGCTAAAACTTTATTTTGAGAAATCATATGACAAAATCAATTGGGAATTCTATTTGATTGCCTGCATAATAGATGCTTCAGTGCCCCAAGGTGTGAATGGATTAGGAAAGTAGTGAAACTGTGAAAGGGAGTACCATCAGTGTTAAGTTGAATGATAAAACAATGCCCTACTTTTTGAGTAGAAAAGGGGTCAATCAGGGGATCTCTTATCTCTCATTCTATTCAACTTTATTACTAATTGCTTGTCTAGGATGGTTACAAAAGATCAAAATAATGGCCTAATAATTGGTCTTGCTGATAACCTAATACCAAAAGAGGTTGCTATATTACAGTATGATGATGAAACCATTATCTTCCTTGAAGAGGACACATATATGGCTATAAACGTGAAACTATTGTTATACTTATATGAACTGATGTTTGGTTCCAAAATGAATTTCACTAAGAGTGAGGTAATCCTGATTCATGCACATGATGGTAAATGTGTGCAATATGCTTAGATATTTAATTGCCAAGTTGGCAATTATCAAGAATCTAGGGGTGCCAGTCAGCCCTGGTAGACTGCATGTTAGAGATTGGTTTCCCCTTGAGGGGGAAAATGTTAAAAAAAGACTAGTATTTTTCCATCCACACAACCTAGTGGGAAAGGGAAAATACCATGTCAATTGTTGGGAGGACTAACTTGATCAATTCTAGACTCTCCAATGCCTTTATTTACCACGTCCATTTACCTCTTCCTTAAAACAACAACTACCGACTTAGACTAACAAAAGGAAAACCTTCTTTTGGCAAGGTGGTTACCAAAAAAAGAAAGTACCATATGGTGAAATGGGAAATAATATGCAAAACTAAGAAAAAAGGAGGCCTAGGGGTGAAAGACATTAGAAAAATGAATGTGAGACCGTGCAAGTCGTAGTGGAGGCTAGAATCCGAAGAAGGATTTGTCAAGACATTGTTGAAGCTAAATATATCCAAACCAAGTTGATCAGCAATTGGGGCGACACTACAATGTACCTATGCAGGGTGAGTGGCGCAGGAACAATCAAACTGCATAAGGAGGAGCAAATAACACATATTTATCATTTGATCCAAAAGGAAGCACATAGGCAGAATTAATTGGTACTAATCAACCTCAAGATGCAGTAAAGCTAGCATAATTAACCAAAACATAGCAAGGAGTAACCATCAAGCCAGCATAGAAAAAAGTATCTGAAAGTCAAATAGTGCAACAAGTTAACAACAAAACAGCAACGGAACAATTAAGCTAAGCAAAGCTAGCTAGCTTTTCTTCTACACCAAGGATGTAAGAGCCCTTAGGTACTCACATCAATGACATGAGCGATCGGGCCTTTATAGGCTTCCTCCCCTGCTTCTTCCTCCGGATCTTCCTCTTGCTGCCACCATTGCTAGCTCCAGCTATGCTGCTACCAGCAGTACTGATCCCATTATAGCCATAATCGCTACTATCCTCATCAATATCTGCGATCCCCATAATGTCATCACCGAAAGCTGTAGTCTGGTTGGTCTCATCTTCATGACCCTTAACTTCAGTCTGACTGAGATACAAAGCATGTTCTTTTTTGATGGAATCCTCCTCTTCTTGTTGTTTTATAGGTACATAATCATCGACGCTGCTCCTATAGTGCCTCTTGTTGCGAAATCCAAACCCAGCATAGTAGTAGAAGCCCTCCGTCGCATTGAAGTCATTGCCAGACTTCATCTTCTGTGGCTTGGACTTGGAGCTTGTGGAGGGCTTCGAGGCTGTTGGCTGTGCTGCCACCATCACCGTCTCTTGTTCCATTGTCAAAGCTAAACCTGGGTTCAAGTAGGAGCGCTTTTTCATGAAGTGGTAATCGCAGAGGGAGTCTGGGCGGCTCACTTTCCGGTGGCACTGCCACCCTTTGCCGTCATTCTTCTTGCAGTTCCAAACCTCTGATGCCCCTTCCTCATGCTCCTCTTGCCTGACCTTTGTGTCCTTGGCCTGGCCACCATTCTGGTTCTTCTTCACTTTACTATTCACAATAGCCTTCTTCTCAAACTCAGACCGCAGCTGCACTCTGCTTGCGCCAACCATGGCTTGCTTCTTCTTCTTCTTCTTCTTGGCAGAGACTGCTGGCACAGTGGGTGAGAAGAGCCAGCTCGCCCGAGTCGTGACATGAACGAAATACTTGTCCACGAGGTCATCCTCCACCTAAATGAATGAAACAGGTTAATAAATGGAAACAGAAGCACACAAAAACTCATTCCCCGAATGCAACCGCGTTGAAATGGGGGACACAAATCCAGGGCTCAATCCGGCTGCTGCTCCGGCGATTCCAAATCAAGGCGCACTACCAGCTCAAAATTACCATGATGGAACGATAGCTAACGCCTTGTAGAGTGTAGGCAGATAGGAATCTCCAGCCAAAACGGCCCGCTGGACGGCTATTTGGACCCCCTGCGAACCCTAGTGGCATGGAAAAAACTGGACACTGCAACCATTGTAACACGACATCTCTCACCGGAGCAGCGAGCCCGTGTGCAATCAGAGAGCATCCCGAAGTATAGTACCAAGAGTTAGGAGGAGAGATGGGGAGTAGAGGTGCAAACCTGGGGGTCGGAGAGGGAGAGCTCAGCGATCAGGTCCCATGCCGAACGGTTGAGTTCGCAGCGCTCCCCGAAGGTTGCATCAGGGCTCGAGGAGCTACCCCCACCACGAGATTCGGTTGTGGAGCACAGTGCTAGGTGCGGTAGCGGCGGCGGCGGTGGTGGCAAGTGGTCAGTCGGGGGTGCCATGCCGAGGGGCGGAGTGGCGGAAGTGGTGGAATAGGCAGAGCCGAGGAGGCGGGCGGCGCTCCTGCGGATTCGCATGGTGTGGACGGCGGTGGCGGTGGGGGGATCTGAGCTGGGGCTGGGGGACACTAGGGTTCGGGATTTGGTGGGTGGTGGTGGGAGGTGTCGAGGACGCGAGGGAGATGGCAGAAACTGAAGGAGGGAGGGAGATGGGTGGGATGGTGGCCTTTGTGTGCGTCGGATTTTGTCGGCTTTGTAATTCTTTTGGGTGTGGCCGTTTGCTTTAGTTAGGTGTGGTATGTTGCTAGCTGGTCTTGCCATGTTGGTGCTCTAGTCACCTGTCCCATGTGCTATACCATTTACTCTGTGCATTCCATCAAGTTTTTTTCCAATGGTGCCAAGTTGGAAGTTATCAAGTATCTAGGGGTGCCAGTTACCCCTGGTAAACTATATGTTAGAAATTTGTTTCCCCTGAGAAGGAATGTTTTAAAAACTTTTATTTTCCCTTCCACACTACATAGTGTGAAAGGGAAAATATATACCGTGTCAATTGTTGGGAGAACTAACTTGATCAATTCTAGCCTCCCCAATGCCTTTATTTACCACATGTCCATTTACCTCTTGCTTAAAACAACAACTGCTGACTTAGACTAACAAAAAAAAAATCTTCTTTTGGCAAGGTGTCAACTAAAAAAGAAAGTAGCATCCGATAAAATGGGAAATAATTTGCAAAACTAAGAAAAAAAGGAGGCCGACGAGTGAAAGACATTAGAAAAATGAATGTGAGCCTACTGTGCAAGTGGTGGTGGAGGCTAGAATCCGAAGAAGGGATTTGGAAAGATATTGTTAAAGGTAAATATCTCCAAAATAATCAACAATTAGGGTGACACTACGGTGCGCCCATGCAAGGTGAGTGGCGTGGGAACGATCAAATTGCACAAGGAGAAGCGAACAACATGGTAGGTGCTTCCTTTGATGGATGAGAGCTCAAGTAAGAGCCCCTACATGTGAGGGGTAAGGTAGGTAAAAATGAGAGCCTCTCAAATCTAGAGTGACACAAGTGAGAGGCCGGTTTAAAGTTGTTTTCATAGGTTCAATCCTGGAGATGGAACATGGGATTTCACAGGTACATAACTTCATGAGCTCCGCGTAGTATGACCCATACAATGGTCCGTGGCTAGTGGCTAGCAGCGACGCAGAAGCAAAAACGGGATGAGGAGAGCTGGAGAGGTCCTGTATTGCGAGGAGAGGAACAGAACAGGGCAACGGGGGTTAGGTGCTGGGGTCACGATGTCTCAGGGAGAAAATTGGCATCGGAAAGCAGTAGGCCCAGCAAAGAAGGCCGGCCCATAGGCCTATATCTCTTGTTTGGTTTCAAATAGACACAATTTGGCCTGGTTATACATATACCTATATGTATATACATAGTAGCTGAATTTTTTTGTCAAAATTATTGGGTGTACATCTGTACACCATGTACCTCAGTTGGTTCCGCCCCTGGTGGCTACTTTTCCAAGTGGGCGGCACCATGGGTGTGCTTGATGCCACCATCTGCTTCAACCAGTTCGAGGGTGGTCTCCTTTGTTATGTTCATCTCCTCACTTTTTTCTTGCTTTTGTGTCATCTATGCTGAAGTCTGATGTGTGTTCTGGCACTAATGGATGAAATAGGTTGTGTTCCTATGAAGTCTTTCTCATAACTCCCAGAGCTGCACTAAAATGGGGGGCACAGATCTAGGGATCAACCTAGCCACTTCTCTGTTGACTCCAAACCTAGGTGTGCTACCAGCCCGAAATTACCACGACGGGACGATAGCTAACATCTCATAGAGCGCAGGAAAATGAGCATCTACAGCTGAAGACCCGCCTACCAACCCCAGCGGCATGCAAGAAACTGAACAACACGACTGTCGAAACACAGCATCTCTCACCAGAGTAGCGAGCCTGTGTGTAACCAGAGAGCAGCTCGGATTGCAGTAATGAGAGTTTGGAGGAGGGGATGGGGGAGCAGAGAAGCTGACTTGGGGGTCGGATAGGGAGAGCTCAGTGATGAGGTCCCATGCCAAGTGGTTGAGCTCGCAGCGCTCCCCGAAGGCAGCGTCGGGGCTCGAGGAGCTGGCCTCACCGCGGGATTCATCAAGCGCGGAGCATGGCAGTATGGCACCAGGTGCAGCAGTGGTGGCAGGAGGTCAGACAGGGGCGCCGCATAGAGGGGCGGGTCGGGGAAGAGGCAGAGTAGGCAAAGCTGAGAAGACGGGCGGAGCTCCTACGGATTTGCATGGCATGCATGCTATTGTCCGTGAAGGGATTTGTGTAGGGGCTGAGGGACGCTAGAGTTTGGGATATGGGTGGAGGCGGGAGCTGTCGAGGATACGAGGGAAATAGCGGAAACCGAAGGAGGGAGGGAGATGGGTGAGGTGGTGGTCTTTGCGTGCGTTCGATTCGGTCGGCTTTGTGTTTCTTTTGGGTTTGGCCTTTTGCTATGGTCTGGTGTGCTAGGCTGCTAGCTACTATTGACCTTGATGTGTTGGTGCTCCTCTCACCTATGACCTATCTCATGTGATGTTTCCTCCAGTGGTGTGGCTCCCTCGCTCAGCGACGCACAAGGTCCCGATAAAATGGAATTGAGCAGCTCGTACAATATTTCCTCATGGTGGCGACTGAAGGGGGTCAGTGTCCATCTGAGCAATCTGAGCCTGCCTATGTTCCACTAGGTTATTAGCATGCATGGGACGAGCAGGTGGTAAGGTCTGAGGTGTATGAGATCTATGGGTTGGATGGCTTGCGGCTCCAACGCTAGCTCCAGCAGGGCGCGCCCTCCGACACCATTCGCCTCTCCTTTATCCTCAGCCTCCCAAGCCACTAACCACGCCCTCGGCCCTAGCACCCACTGCCCCACTTTGCACAGCTCTCGTCTCCGAGGGTCCCGCAGATAGCGCCGCTCTCCTCGCGCGCCCACCGCCCCCTCCACTTGCTCGATCTCCGAGGCCTCGGGGCCCTTCCTTTTCCTACATCCCTTCTGCCAGCACACCCACCTCGCCTCCCTTGTTGTGCCATCGCTTCCTGCGTGTTTGGTAGTTTAACCCCTATCACATCAGATGTTTGATGCTAATTAGATATACTAGTCCATCAATCCGTGCTCCCGCACGGGCTAATATTTTTAGAAGCTATTGTATTTGAAAATTATTTAGAAATTAAACTCTTAGCTAATAATCAAAATTGTTTACCTACTGCTCTCTTATTTTTCCAATACTTCAACATAATACTTATATAGATATGTACCTATCTTTGTCTAGTTGTGATTGATTTTTAATTAATAATTACTCTATGCAGTTTTTCATCTATATTCATACTTTTTCCATTTTGTATCACACCTCCAATCCTTCATACATTATGTTTAGCATACAAATCAATATTTCTCATCAATTCCGCACATACATATATAAATTATCTAAATGGTGGCACTCATCATGTTTATATACTTTAACTTAGTATTTTTATATTAACAATGGCATAAATAGGTAATTTAGAATCATATTAGTTTACTTTTTGATATAGAATATTTCTGCATGATGCAAATGAAGATAATTAGATTAAGATTTAGGTGTTTACTTTAGGTTATTTTTAATAACGACATAGTGGGGTAATATATATAAAATTTAGAATGACATTTTAAGTTATGCTTTATAATGATGTGTATTAGTAAATTGGATGAAGATTATGGGGTTACTTTTAGATTATGTTTTATAATAGCTGAGCTCGATAATTTAGATATAGGTTTAGAGCTTATTTTTGAATATTTTCACAATAATAGTGGTGGGTAACTTTTTAGAAAATATAATAGATCAATGGCTATGATTATTAGAGTTTACAGGATTGGTGTTTGATGTTTTTAATTTTTATGAGAATTTCTCTGTTTTTTTCTAGCTTGTCCCGTGGGAACTAATGTGGAGTCTCTAATGAACAAAAAATAAGACTACATTGCTACAAAACTATTACCATAAGGTACCTCTCGTTTGTTAAATATAGATATATACTTAATATCTTCATCCAATTGTGATAGATTTTAGTTAGTAATTACTCTATAATATTTTCATCCACATTTATATTCTTTAACTTTTCACTTTGGATCGTATTCCTGCGCTTGAATTTGTTTAATGAACCCTAAGTTTGAGATACAATTTTAGCATAGAAATCTATATTCCCATCACTTTATATCCTTATAAATGGTGACACACACCATGTGTATAGACCTTAATTATTATATCGTATACCAATAGTCCAAGATATAGACGATTTAGAATCATATATTACTGTATATTTTTAATTAAGGTTATTTGATTCAAACATAGGGTTACCTCATGTTATTTTTAAGAATAGCATGTGTGGGTAATATAGATGCAAATTTAAGGGGTCACTTTAAGTTTTTTAAGCAATAGTGCGAGACAATTCAGTTGCAAATTAGGGGTTTATTTTAAATATTGTTTATAATGGCATAAGTGGGTAATTTTGATGAAGATTAGGGGGTTACTTTAGTTTATTTTATATAATGGCAGAGGTGTGTAATTTATATATAGATTTAGGCTATTTTCATAATGGTATAGGTGGGTAATTTTTTAGAAAATATAATAGATCTAATGGTTATGATGATTTGAATCTATCGATTGATGGTCGGATGTTTTGCTTTTTTATGAGAATTTTCTAGGATTTCTCTCTTTTTCTGAAGTGTCCACCTAGGAATCCTAGGTGGCTTCACCTAGAAGCTTTAAAAGGAGCCTCCAATTAGTACTAGTAAGATTAAACATAGGCTAATTACAAAACTAATTGCACAGATGGAGTGTAATTCGCAAGACGAATTTATTAAGCCTAATTAGTCCATGATTTGATAATGTGGTGCCACAGTAACCATTTGTTAATGATGGATTAATTAGGCTTAATAGATTCGTCTCGCGAATTAGCATAAAGTTCTGCAATTAGTTTTATAATTAGCTCATGCTTTGTTCTCCTAATTAGCATCCGAACATCTGATATAACATTGTTAAAGTTTAGCACCTTGTATCGAACCACGATGCCTGAGCCCCTTGGCCTGGGTTTAATTGGCTTGGGTTTAAGTTCCTCGACCGCTGCCTCGAGGACTTCCACATCCCTGTGGTTTTTCCCCTCTCCCCATGGTCCCCAGTGGGCCACGCTGTCGTGATCTAGATCACGACTGCCCGACTTTTTTTGTTTTTTAGCCCTTTTTACGAAAGATTCTCACAAATACGCCTCTGATGGAACCAATTCCAAAAATAGACCCTTAGCTTGGCGCCATCCACGTTGGCGCCAAGCTTACACGTCTCGGCGCCAGCCATCCTGGCGCCAAGGTCCATGCGCAGCTGCTAACGCGGATGCCGACGTAGCGGCGCCATCCATGATGGCGCCAAGCCTTGGCGCCGAGCAATTTACCCCATGCCTCCTAGCGTTTCGAACGAAACAAGTATAATTATTCCGAGGAGTGTGCAACAAAATACGCTTTAGTTCAACTGATTAGGACATGGGCTTCTTATCCCAAAGAAATGTAGAGAAAAAGATTCAACACAAGGGTTTGAACCCAGGTCTTTAGAATAAGAAGCCCACATCCTAACCAGTTGAACTAGAGCGTAGTTTGTTGCACACTCCTCGAAATAATTATACTTGTTTCGTTCGAAATGCCAGGAGGTATGGGGTAAATTGCTCGGCGCCAAGGCCTACGGCGTTAAGGCCCGCCACATCGGCTTCTGCGTCAGCAGCTGCACATGGACCTTGGCGTCAGGATGGCTGGCGCCGAGACATGTAAGCTTGGCGCCAGTGTGGATGGCGTCAAGCTAAGGGTCCATTTTTAGAATTGGTTCCGCCAGAAGCGTATTTGTGAGAATCTTTTGAAAAAAAGAGCTTAAAAAAAAAAGACCGTCACGACCGCATCCCCCGCCTCTCCCCGACCTTTCTAGTTCAGCTCTCCTGCGCAACCCCTTCATCGCAGTCGACGTTGGGGGCGGTATCATTCACGCGTCGGTCGCTTGGCAGGAAGTGGTAGCAACCATAGGGCGGGTGCTGCGCCTCCTCTTCCGCGACATCACCCATTCACCCTCTCCCTCTCCGCTAAGCGCGCCATCGCTGTTCTGTTCACCGCCTAGAGATTCAGATCGGGACTGACAACGCAGCTGGCGTGGTGCGCGGTTGGGCCTGCTGTCAGCCTTTGATCGGGTCACCAGCCTCCCACGCGGTGGGCATAGCATTGATGTTTTGCCCATCATGGCCTTGAGCACGGCCTCTCCGCCTCATCTCGTCGCAGTTAATGCGATTGACGCTGCAGTAGCCTCTTGCTGCTATGGACCTCTCCCTACCTCTTGATCGGGGGAGATCTAGAGCCTTTTTGCCCGGACTACAAAGAAGTCTTCATGTCGCCGGTCGACTAGGCTCCATTCGACAACTATGCCTTCTCCTTCTTCGACCCTCCGGCGTCCGACCTCGGCAATGTCCTCAATTCCATCCCGCGTGGGATCTTCAATCGCATCATCCCCACCTCCACTGGACCAGGATAGTTGTCTTCTCCTTCCAGGAAGCGTGTGCGTGTGATGCTGCCGTCAAAGGTGAGAATCGCCATGACCTGGATGGAGCTCACATCGCACTTCGACCGCCCCAATGAGATCGTCATGCACTTCCACTTTGAGCACCCCTGCTACTTGTAGCACGAGAGGACTTCCCCATCGAGCATCGGAACAAGCACGACACATAGGTGGCCCCTGGCATGATGGCCAAATCCATCATAGGTTATAATAGGTGTTTGCTGCATTGCATGCTGGAAAAAAACGAGTTTTGAGTTTCAAATTCGATTAGGACTCTAATAGGTTTCGTATTAGTTTAAAACTAGTATTAAAAACACCTGAAAACCTCCCAAGTCTCAAATCTTGAGTTGGGCCGAAACCTCTTCAAACATCGGGCCCAAACTTCCTTTCTTCTCCTTCCTTTTCTTTTTAGACCGAGCAACCAGCCGAGATGGGCCAAATCCAGCCCAGCTTCTCTCCCACCTGCCTCTCTCTAACGGGCCGAGCACAAAACCAGCCCAGCGCCTCCTGCCTCTCCCTTTCCCTTCCTCAGGCCGCAAGACTTCCAACCAGGCCGTAGGCCCAGAATGGCCCGCAATCCCGCCCGTCTTTCTTCCACCTTCCACTTCCTTTCTCCCACCTTCCTATGCTCCGCCCCGCCTGTGCAAAACCGCGGCGAGGATTCGAAATCTGCTCACCCCCGCCGCGATTCCCGCAACGCAGGCCCACCCTGCCCTCGCCTCTTCCTCCCCCCTAGGCCGCAATCCCGTCCCCGTCCTTTCCTCGACCGCAAACGGCAGGCAGCCAGGCACGACCTCCGCCCGCGGCAATCACGGCCGTGGAGACCGCCCTCCGATTCCCCTCCCCTCCCCTCCCCTCCAGAGCTTTCCTTCGCCTATAAAGCCGTGAGACCGAGCCTATCACGCCTCTTTTTCCTCTCAACCAAACGCCACCCCCTGCCTGCCCTTGTCGCCGGCGAAGCGGAGCGGAGACCCACCGAGGTAAGGAGCTCCGCCGCCATCGTTTCCTCCACGACCGAGCCGTCCCTCATCATCCTTCCTGTTTCCTTTCACGCGCAGTGTTCCTTGAAGAAGACCCCGACGCCCCCGACGCATGAACCGGAGGCCCCGACGTCGTCCTCCGCACGCGCCCGCCACCACGTCCGCCTCGCGCCGTCGAGCATCCTCCACACCGTGAAATCGGCGCCTAGAACACCTTGGAGAGCAGCGCCCCGTTTCCCTCTCCCTCCCCGTCCAAACCACGTCGAAAATGGTTGCCTGTAGCGCGCACACGCCTCAACTCCGGCGAGCTGCCGCCGCGGACCACCAGCGCGGCAGCGCCGCCGCGTTCTTCTGCCCATCGGCGACCACATAGGAGCGGCGCTTCCCAGCCGTTAGATCGCCAGTGGGCCGCCGAGATTTAATCCCGGTGTACCCCTTCACCCCGCCTGTTACCGGTCCACCATGGTCCCATGAACCGGCCACGTCAGCATGGTTCATGAGTCCGCGAGCGCGATCAGCACCACGTCAGCCGAAACAGCCATGCGGCGTGCACCAGGCGTCCAAGTCAGCGAAAGGCCCACTCAGCCGCATGTTTTGTAAACAGCCCCTATAGAACCCGGAAATCCTATCCACCATCATCTCTCTGATGGCCGTTTTGTGCAGAAGCCCCTAGAAAGATCCCGCCTTTTGCAAACCAGTCTGACCCCTGCGGCTTTGCACATAAATCCCTACAGAACCCTGTTTTCGCGAGCTGTACTCTCATAAGTTTCGGTTAATTACGTTTAGGCCCCTGATTTCTTTAAAACGTTATAACTTTTGCGTTGTAGCTCCGTTTTAGTTCGTTTTTAGTTCGTTTTTGTTGCGTTAATCTTCGTTAGCGTCAGCTATCGTAGCAGCATTGTTTAGTGACGTTCTCACTTTTGAAAATTAAATTTAATATTAATTTGATAAATGTATGTTTAACCCTTTTTCTAACTAAAATCCACTTAGATTTACACCCTAGATTTTCATAAATAAATTAAATTGATTATCAATCTAAATGTATTTCAATTGTAAATTTTTTAGTACCACATCACACCTGTTATAAGTTGACTAGTGTAATGCCCGTGCTAACGCTACGGTAAAGATAACATATGCTTCCAAAAGATGACCCAGATAGTAAGGACCCATTATCAAGCAATATGGGATATATTTTGAATTCAGAAAGGCTAGCCATGACCAATTAAGATATTTTTTATAATATGTTCTGTTCTCCTTAATTTATCTTTTTTGTCCATTCTCATCACAGAAGCCAAAGGAGGGATAAACAAAATAAAGTAATTGTACCATTAGAGGACTCAATTTTTTGAATTGGGAGTACATAAAAGCCATTATACCATTAAGTGAAAAGGTAAGCACATAAAACGAATTTGCTCATAGAAGTGTATGCATTAGAGGTGGACTAAATGGTTGGAACTTGGAACATTCAGACCTTATGGTACTTACGGTAATATCATAGAGTAAACCCTCATAGAAGAGTAAAAAAACAGAACTGCTCCAAAATGAACAACCGATATCACCATGTAACATGGAATATACGCATGGACCAGATTAGAAACAAGCTCTAAGGTTGATTCTACTCTTGTACTCCCAAGTAAACTATTTACTCAAGCAACATCCTGACAGCCCGTTCGGTAGCGCTGAAAAGCTTCGGCTAGGCTTTTTCTGGCTGGGCTTTTCAGCCCAGCCGTTCGGTGCGCTGCTTGAAGCTGTTCGAGCGGCTGATGGCACCGACGCGAAGAGGCTCATTTGTGCTGCTATCGCCTGGCGTCCTTATCCATTCGCCTCCCTCTCGCCCGGTCGCTACCTCTCGCCCCCGATCCGCCGCCCCGCTCCCGCCGCTCGCCCGCTCTCCGCAGCCGTCGGTCCCAGATCTAGCCCGCTCTCCGACGCCGCCGCGCTATCGCCCGCTCCCTGCCGCCGTCGCTGCCGCCGCTCACCCGCTCTCCGCCGCCGGCGCTCCCGCGTTGTCGCCCGCTCTCCGGCGCCCGCGCTCCCAGATCTCGCCCGCTCCCCGCCGTCGTCGCTCCCAAATCTCCCCCGCTCCCACCCCCTCGACCGCGCTCCGCTGCCGTCGCTCCCAAATCTCCAAAGTGGCAGGAGGGCTATAATCACCGGAGCACGGGAGGACTCTTCTTCGCCGTCGGCGGGCTATTCCGGCCCACCGCAGCGCCGCCGCACCGGGGGTGAACGACGCCGCTAGGGAGCAAGGTCGTCGACCAGCACGGCAGCCAGGATCCGGGCTCTCCGCCGTCGCGTACTTCCCCGTGCCCCCCCCCCCCCGCACCCCACCTCCTACAACCTACAGGTGCAGGTGGTCACCTAGGTACGCCTGACGCGGTTGATCAAGCGCCATTACCATTACAAATTTTTATGAACTGCCCTGTCGAACTGCCTGTGATTATGAAGTTTGTGTTCTAATGCTTGCATGTTATGTGCATTAGCATTTTTTTAGCTTGTTGTTGCTACTTGGGTGCACATGCTCCATTTTTGTACTTTGCTGTTGAACTACTACAAATTTGCCATACATGTATGACCTCATAGCTGCGTTACCATGACACACAGACATACATGACATGTTTGATCATACTAGAGACCATGAGCATGTAATCTATGTTTACCTGGTTCTGTCCATGGTCATGATGGTATCACTTGTGTGCATTGTGCTTCCAGCATGTTATTCAGCTTAAACTCCCAAACTTTTCTACAACACAGTGAACTGAAGTGATGTGCCTGTATTTGGTTTTTTCACCTTTCCAGGCGACTGCTACAAGCCTAGTAGCAGCCCAACCACGAGAAACTAGCAACAGTGCCCACACTGGCATCGTCATCCACTTCGTCGTGCTCTCCCCCACCGGTCTGTCCGTACAATTTTCACCACAAACGTGCTAAGAACACTGCTAAGGCAAGTAACATATCCACTGATGCTGAGATTGTGTACTTGTATGCCTCCTGGTTATCCGTACTTCGGTGCAATATAATTGCAGCTCCTGTGTACTCAGATGAATCATAACCGTGCCAACTGGGATGAGGGCATGACGAAAACTTTGCTGGACTTGTGCATTGCTCAGAAGAACCAATTCAATTGGAGCAACAGATGCCTCACTAAGTTGGGATGGAAGAACGTGTACCGCAGCTTCAACCAACAGACTGGGATGAATTTGGGTAGCAAGCAGCTGCAGAACAAGCTCAACGCCCTGCGGAGAACATTCGTGAGCTGGAGGGACTTGCAAATCCAATCTGGTTTAGGGCGCGACAAACAAACTGGTGGTGTTGCTGCTGATCCCACCTTTTGGGAAGACGAAGAAGTGGTATGTCCTATGACAGTCCCATAAGTTATTCCTCATCTTATTTGTAGCAACATATTTTTGGTACTGACATGTACTGTTCGTCATTGCAGAAAACCAGTGGTGGTGCTGCCCAGCCGAGTTCCCAGTCGAGTTCTGTTAAGCCTCCACCGTTCGTCGATGAATTGTATGAGTTGTATGGCTGTGACCCCCAAGACAGGGGCACCTTGCTGACGGCAGGAGGTATTCGTGAGGCGACACCTAGCGTGGGGACTGAGGGCAATGCAGCGAACTTGTCGTTGTCAAGATTAACGGATCAAGACTTAGACTAGTAAATTTCTTTTATGCGCGTAAGGCTTCAGATGGTGGCGTGGGAGACACGGGTTTAGACTGGTTCGGGCAAGGGAAGCCCTACATCCAGTATCGAGGATGCTCGTATTGCCCACGCGGGGTTCTGTAGTAGGGGTTACAGATCGACGAGAGAGGGACTGGTCCCAAGTCTCTTTCGTGCTTGTGCTCTCAGGGAAAGTAGTAATGTGCTGTGGCTTGTGGGAGAAGAAGCCGATCCCCGTCTCTGGCCCCCGATGCCCCCTTTTATATCGGAAGGGGGCTGCCGGGGTTACATCTTGAAACCGGGTGGTAAGAGTTTAAACGTAGTACGGTAAAAACACGGCAAGAAGGGAGAAACCAAGTTCTTAGGCGCCCGGCGCCTTCACCGGCCCCTGACGAGCGCCGGCGTGCATGCAGGAGGAGGGCGGCCGTGTGCCAACTGTCGTCGCGCCCTACAGATAGCCCCTTCGGTGTCCGTAGGCGTCGGGTGATGATGAAGGCGTTTCGTCGTCACTCCGGCGTCCGTTGGGAGGGACGGTGGATGACATCGTCCTCATGATGGCTTGTGGAGAGAGGGCGTCACATCCCTGCTGCCGGGTGCGCGGGGCCCGAGGGCACGCGGGGCCCGAGGACGGGCGAGTCTTCCCTCTGCTCCGATCGGCGCAGGCCATGAGTATCCTGCGACGAATGGAAGGAAGCCGCCAGCACTGTAGCTTGTACAGTGTGGTCGTGCATGGGTACTTGCAACGGGTTGCGTGAGGAGCGCGGTCATTCTTCTCCCTGCCAGGCCTGCGGCGCATTTATGACGAGGTCGACAAGGGGGACCCACGGGATCGTTACCTTGACCGCCCGGTCCGCACCCGAGAGGGATATCCGTTCTGGGGCCCCAGTGAGTCCAACCCCTGTGCTCGGGGTCGGACGAGGCGAAACCTTGTGGCAAGGGATCGAACGCCCCCGACCCCTGGGTCGCGGTCGGACGAGGCGGAGCCTCGTGGCGGGAGGTCGGACGCTCCCGACCCCGAGACCGTGGTCGGGCGAGGCGGAGCTTTACTCATATTGGGCTTGATGGTGAGTTTGTTATCCTGGATGGGCCTGAGCCTTCATGCTTGTCCCTTTAAGCGGTATTTAGGAGATCATTAATATTTCCCCCCAACAGTAGCCCCCGAGCCTGTGGTGGAGCAAGAGTGCTCCTCCAGAGGCTCCTTTCGTCGTTTTTCACCGGAGATCTTGTTGGGGGTAGGGTGCGTTTGTTTTAGCCCAGCTTGGCCGGGGAGCCTGCGAATGACGACCACACGCGTGGTCGTAGGTTGCGACGCTAGCCCCCGAGCCCCCGCGCGTTGCAGGAGACCGGTCGGGAGGCCAGGTCGACTTTTGATCGTTGCCTCTCAAGCGTCCGTTCGCTGGGACGGAGGGGTTGAGCCGTGCCACGCTATCCTCGTTGGACGAACCGTGGTGCTCGTTGAGCTGCGAACGGGTAGGTTCGAGTGGAGTCCCGGTCCCCGTTCGGGGGGGTCCGGCTCGGGCCAAGCTGGTGGCGTACTCCAATCTCCCGCCGGCAAGTTCATATAGTTCCCGGGTCCGATCGGCCGGATCCGGGGGCTCGTTGCCTTTCCCCGTGGAAAAACCATGAACTTCATGCCGGTCAGGACTCGAACATGAGGTCGGGACGCCCTTGGCTTTCGCTCGCCTGGGTGTTGGCCGCTAGCGGACCCGTCCCTTCTCACCCCTCGCTCGGGGGGTGTCCTGAGGCGGCTGTCGAACCCGTGGCGGGCCAGCCTTCGAACCTCTGGACCGTAATGGGCCGTAGGGGCGTTTTCAGCCTCGTATCCCTTTCTTACCTTTCGGTGGGCCTCGGGCCGGAACGGAGCGGTCGTCGCGTTTGGGCTGAACGTGGGGGACGTCGTGGGCGTGCCATCCGGGAGACGGAGTTACGGGGAGCGCCGTCCCGCGAATCGAGGAGGATAGGATATTTTCGCGGCCGATCGTGTGCGCGGTTTTCGAAAAGGAAGTGGGTGTAGCAGGGGCGTACCTGGCGCCGCATTTATGGCGGCAGGGGCGTCGATTTGGCTTCCCTCGCGCCTTTCCTATAAAAACGGAAGCCCGCCTTGCTGGTTCCGCCCGCCTTCTGCATTCGAGCCTTTTCGTCCTCCTTCCTCGCACTTAGCTCACCTGCGCCCGTTTCGCCTTCCTCCACTCCGGACGCGCAGTTTCTTCCCACCTCCGTCAAGCTTCCTCCTCTTTCGGCGATGGGTTCTTGGGGGATCTCTCACTTCAACCTCTCGCGCGCCGAGGGCCTGGTGCGGAAAGGCCTCCTCTGCGAGAGGACGGAGGCGGGCGAGTGGGAGTTGCCGGGGCCGGAGCAAGTGCCGGCACCTCCCCCCGGCTACGTCGTCTCCTTCGCTCACTTCCATGAGCGGGGGTTCGCTACTCCCCCAAGCCGCTTCTTCCGGGGGCTCCTCCACTACTATCGGCTCGAGCTCCAGCACCTTAATCCCAACGGGATCCAGCACATTGCGGCGTTCGTCGCACTGTGCGAGGGGTTTCTGGGCATCGAGCCCAACTTCTCGCTGTGGAAGTACTTTTTCACAGTGAGTTTGTACCAGAAGACGGAGAAGAGGGGGAGCCAGCAGCGGTCGCCTCCGGTGCCGATTGGGTGCGCCGGGATCCACCTCCGCCATACTCGCTCCAAGGAGTATATGGCGATGAAGACCTCGGTGTCCCACAAGGGGTGGAACAACCAGTGGTTCTACGTGAAGAACTACTCGGACTCCCCCCTGCCAGAGTTCACCGGCCGTACCATCGACGTGGCGCCGGAGGTGTGGGCGTACGGGCCGGTGGACAAGGAGAAGAAGCGGATCTTCGACCTGCTGCAGGCCATCGAGCGGCTGAAGAGGAGCGGGCTTAGCGGCGCCGGGGTCATCGGAGCGTACCATGCCCGGCGAGTGGCACCGCTGATGCTCCGGGTCCGCCCGCTTGCCGCCATGACTCCGGACGCGCCGACCGAGGGCACCGCCTTGGCGGCGGGTGCTCTTGCCGCCTCCGAGATCCGGCAACGGATTCGGGAGGCGCTGGAGGACAAGGACGCCAAGTACCCAATTCCCGGGCACCCGCCGATGCGCCCGGACGCGGGCTTCATAGACCTGGTAAGGGGTTGGGGCGCCGACCTCCTTTCTTTGCGTCTTGTAATTGTCATTTTGACGTGGGGCCATTTTGTGTTCGTAGGGCGTGCTGACCTGGGTCGTGGACTCGCTCCCGCCGGTGCCGGAGGACGCTAATCGGCGGACGCGCAACCGTCTCCTTGCCGAGGCGCAGAAGCGCCGTAAGGACAAGGAGACGGCGAAGAAGAGGAAGAAGGCCGCCAAGGAGTTCCAACGACGGCGGAGGGGGCAGGTCGTGTCAGACGACGATGACGACGATAATGATGATGAAGAGGATGAAGATAAGGAAGATGATGAAGAGGGGGAGGAGCTGATTTCCTCCCTCCGATCAGGCGCACTTGTAATCCGGGAGGTGCGCTCGTGGACGGCCGCGGGGGGTGAAGCAGAGGAGGCGTCCACCCAGGCCTTGGCTCCGCAAGGCCCTGGGGCGGCACGGAGCACCCCCCAGGAGTTGGCGCGGGACGCCCCCTAGGGACCGGCGCGGGGCGTCTCCCAGGAGCCAGCGCGGGACGCTCCCCAGGGGTCGGCGAGGGGTGCCCCCCAGGGGTCGACACGGGGCTCCTTCCTGGAGCCGGCGTGGAGCGCCCCTCGGGGGTCTTCGGAGCCTGCCCCCGCCGCTGCTCAGGAGCCGGCGCGGGGCGCCCCCAGGCGTCCGCCCAGGGCATTCCCCGGGGGTCCGTGGAGGTCGTCTCCACCATCACGCCCGAGACTGGAGGGCAGCGAAGCGGCGACAAGCGGCCGCTGCCAGATGCCCCGGGGTCGGCGTCGGGCCCCGAGGCAAAGCGCGTGCGCTGTCCTTGCGCTTCAGGAACGTAAGTTGGCCTTCCTTGTGTCTCGTTCCTCTCCCCTTCTCGCGTTCGTTCCTGCTGACGTTTGCTCGTTGATGTGCAGCGCCGCTCCTCGTGGCCTCGTAATGCAGCTGGCGCCTAAGAAGGCGTTGCGGGTATCGTCCTCCTCCGGGGGACGGACCGTGGTCCCGCCCGCGGCGAGCGGCGGGGTCCTTGGTGAGCCCGCAGACCCCTCCGCGGAGGCGGCCCCCGTGACGGCGGCTGGCGGAGCGACGGCGGCGTCGGTCACGGGAGGGGGAGCGGACCCCATTCCGCCTTCGGTTTCCCCGGTCGCCCCTACAGCGCAGGGTATCATTCCCACGGGTCCTCAGGCCGGGGAGGTGATTGACCTGGATGCCGACGAGGCGGAGGAGACGACGGCGACGAGAGGTGGGACGGATGCCCCCGCAGCCGTGGCGGGATCGGCGGCGACAGAGGAGGGAGCGCCTGCCCCTGCGACCGCGGCGGAGGAGGCAACGGCGATGGAGGCGGGGACCTCCGCCCCGAGGATCCCAGCGGAGGTGGCTCCGGCGGCGGAGGCGGAGAGGCCCGCTCGAGGGACTCCGGCAGGGGCGGAGGAGCCTCCCCTGGCGGTTGCGGCGGAGGGCGAGGTAGCTGCGGGGATACCTATCTTGCCGCCTACGTCGGAGGCGGCGCCGCCGTTGGGCGACCTCGCGGCGGCCTCGGCGGCGACGGGTGTGCAGGCGCCGGGGCCATCGATGAACCCGGCGGCTTCTGGTGTGGTGGTGCCAACTTCGACGGCAGCGTCAGGATCGGCTCCCACCTCGGCCTCGGCTACCACCGTTCCCAGGGCGTGGAGAGGGTCCGTCCTTCGCTGGGCATCCCGTGAGGACCCGCCGAGGCACCTCTTCACCCTCGATGACGCCGCGGAGTGGCACAAGTGGCAGGCGGTGCAGGGTGGCCTCACCCACGCCCGCGCGGCTCTGTCCTCGGCGTTGGGGGCTTTGGACAACACCGTTCTCCCTGGTAACCAGGTATGTTGCTTCTCCTGTTGGTGATCATCATTTCCCATTGCTTTGTCCCTGATGGCACGTTGCTTTGCAGGCCCTCCAAGAGTGCAGTCGGGGGAAATCTGATTTCCTCCGGCTGGAGCGGGGGCTCTGGGAGCGCTTCAATGTGGAGAGGGAGCGCACCCGGGAGCTGTCCATGCAGGTCGCTGCCACCCAGGAGGTCATCGGTGACCTGCAAAGGCGCGAGGAAGCGGCGCAGGAGGAGGCACGGCGGTCGGAGGCCAAGCTCCAAGCCATCATCGACAAGGCCCGTCTTGACCACGAGGAGTTCCAGGCTGCCGCTGAGAGGGCCCGCCGCGATGCTGAGGAGCTCGTACGGCTGAGGGGGGAGCATGAAGCCCTCCAGAAGACCGTCGAGCGCATCCGGCGTGAGCGGCACAAGGCTTTGCAGGACCGGGACGCCGAGAAGGTCAAGAAGGAGGCGGCCGAGAAGGTGGCGGCTGACCTTGGCGCGGAGGTCGGTCACCTCCAGTCGCAAGTGCAGGGACTCCAGACCGCCGTGTCTCAAGGAGCCGACCGGGAGCGCGAGCTGAAGGCCTGGGCCGACGGTGAGACTCCTTTCCGTTTCTGCGTTCCCGTGGTGTTGCGGTGGTTCCTGACCTGATGGGTTTTTCTGGATGGTTCCTGCAGGCGAACTCGCCAAGCTGAAGGACTCGCTCGACGCGGAGCGTAGTGAGCATAGCGCCCTGCGGGATGCGGTCCGCGTCGTCTACGACGACTTCAGCGTGGTTCCGGAGGAGGGGTCGAGCTCTCTGTCGGCTCGTGTCCTCGGGGTACGCCGCCGGAGTCGCGAGATCACCGTGGACGCGCTTCACACCGGCGTGCGGCGAGCCTTCGGGGTCTTCGGCTCCCACTATTCCGGCATCAACTTTGCCAGGATGAGCGGAGGGTATGCCGCCGGTTACTCCGAGGCCGAGCTGGACGAGATCGATGCGGCGGTGTTCACCCCGGCGGAAGCCCTCGCGAAGCTCTTGGAGGATGAGGCCGTCCCTCTTGCAGACCCCCCGACAAGTTAGTTGTACCAGGCTTGCGCCCAAATTGTAACTATGTCAGTTTCGAACTTGTTTCTGATGGCCATACGGGCCTTTTTTATAACTTTGCCGTGCGAAAGTTTCCGATCCCCTTTACTATTCCTTTGGGCTTGAAAGTTTAGAATACGTTGTCGGGTGTGTCAGTAAGCTTTGATGAGCGAAGGTGCCGTAGCCGCTGGGGCGTAGGTTTTTTCGCAGTCCGATCAATCTTGCCTGAGCACCGTTCGCGCATTCTTTTCTTTTTGCGTCCAAAAGTCTAGAAAGGGGGGCTCGGTTTGAAAGAAAAAATGTTTCTTTTAGATGGTGCCGAGTGGCTTGGGACGGAGCCCCTGATAGCCCTCGAGGGGTATGCGGTCCTGGAACGAGGCTAGGGTCGGATACCCCTGAGCTTGACGGGAAAAGCCTGAACCGAGACGGCTTGGGGTTTCTTTTCTCCGCAAAAAGAAAATTATCGAAATTGCAGACAAGTTTGCGCAGACATGGAAATAAAGGCTAGGGGTAAAAATGCCTTAGCTGTTCTATGTTCCAGGCGTTGCTGAAGCTTTGCCCGTCGGGAGTCGCCAGCTTGTAGGTGCCTGGCCGCAGCACTTGCGCGACGATGAAAGGGCCTTCCCACGGGGGAGTTAGCTTATGCCGACCCCTGTTGTCCTGGACGAGGCGGAGCACCAAGTCGCCGTTGTTTGCCCTTCTTCTTCTGCTGGCGGTTGGAGGTGCCTTCGTCAACATCCTCCTCCCACTTTGCCTTGCCTTTGGAGCGGTCGAAGATCGCTCCAACAACCTCTTCGTCCGAGGCGTAGCTGGTGGCGATGTTGAGGAGCTCCTCCGTGGTTCGCGGGCCTCGGCGCCCCAGCTCGTGGACGAGGGGCCGGCAGGAGGTTCCCGCTAGGAAAGCCCCTATGACGTCGGCGCCCGCGACGTTGGAGAGCTCAGTGCGCTTCCTGGAGAAGCGCCGGATGTAATCCCGGAGGGACTCGTCCGCTCCCTGGCGCTAGCTCCGGAGATCCCAGGAGTTGCCGGGGCGCGTGTACGTGCCTTGGAAGTTTCCTATGAAGACCTCCTTCAGGTCGTTCCAGCAGCGGATCCGTCCCGAAGGGATACGTTCCAGCCAAGCTCGCGTTGAGTCAGCCAGGAAGAGGGGTAGGTTGCGGATGATAAACAGGTCATCATCCACCCCGCCAGCTTGACATGCAAGCCGGTAGTCACTGAGCCAAACCCCAGGGTTCGTCTCCCCTGAGTATTTGGCTACATTTGTTGGTTGCCTGAAGCGCGGCGGAAAAGGCGCGTTCAAGATGCGCGCAGAGAAGGCCCGGGGCCCAGCTGGGCCGGGGCTCGGGCTGCGATCTTCCCCGCTGTCGTAGCGCCCGCCGCGGTGAACGTGGTAGCCTCGATCCACCCCGTCCTCCCTGTCCGCGCGGGAGCGCCTCCGCGCGTTCAGGGTGACGCGGGCGTCGCGGACGGGGCCGACGCGCTGGTGGACGGATCGAGCCTCGCCTCCCGCGGGTGGTGGCGTCCGTCGGGCGGACGCGGCCTGATTCAACCTAGGAGGGGGTTGATGGATAGACTCCCCCCGTCTTTCCGGGGGCGCGTCGGGCGTCGCCCTGCTGGTGTTCTGTCCGCGTCGCCGAGATGCGGAACTTTCTGCCTGCTGGACGGCGGCGCATTCGAGCAGGTTGCGCATCTCTTGGCGTGCCCGTTGCTCCTCAGGTGTCGCCGGTTCAGGGAGTTGCCGGAGCAAGACCGCCGCGGCTGCGACATTTTGGCTGGCGCGAGCGAAGAGTTGTGGACGCTCTTCGTCCGCGCAAATGCGCTGCTGGACGTCGCGCGCCCGTTGTCGTGCTCCGCCCTCGTGGTGGGGATGCTCGATCTCTTGGCGGGAGCCCGCGCGCGCCTCCGGCTGCCGAGAGCACTCTGGTGCCATTAGTAAGGCTCCGGTTGTAGCCGCGGCGCGCGAGGGGGAAGTCCTCTGTCTCCCCTCGGCGCCGTTGCCGTTGGACCCCTCAGAGTGCGCGTCGGCCATGAGACACTCACGCGAGGGGTGGGGGCTCCCACTGCTGGAGCCGGTGTCGGAGATCGTCCTCGCCGCACCTGCGAGCTCGTTGCTCGCGGGCGACGCGGTCATGGACCGTGTTAGGAGGTGGCCGTAAGCCCCCGTGGCGTTGCGTAGCCCGAAGGGCCGTCCTCCTGGTAAGGGCCTTCTGGTACGCGCCCGGCCGCTCGCCGCTGTCCTGGCGGCGGGGCCGAGGACGGCGGGACGAGCGGGCAAGACGAGGATAGGGATCAGCTCGATCCCTTCCCCGGTGGCGAGGAAGTCCAGGCTCCCGAAATGGATCAGGGAGCCCGGAGCGAAGCTGATATCGTAATTGGCCATCTGAGGCCGGAGATGTACGCGCAAAGGTCCCCTACCTGGCGCGCCAACTGTCGTTGTCAAGATTGACGGATCAAGACTTAGACTAGTAAATTTCTTTTATGCGCGTAAGGCTTCAGATGGTGGCGTGGGAGACACGGGTTTAGACTGGTCCGGGCAAGGGAAGCCCTACATCCAGTATCGAGAATGCATCTGTAAAATGTGGTGCAACTACATAGGGTGTGTTTGCTAATGCCCCTGCGCTTGTGCATGCACATGTTCATTCAAGTATGAGTAGTGCTGAGGAACCAAACAGTGACACCGGCAGTGAGTGCAGCTCCATCGTGTACGACCTGGCGAGTGTAGCAGCAGCTGCAGCCGCATATGCGGAGGTGAACAGGAGGCAGCGTCCTGTGGTGAACCCGCCAGTTGAGTTGCCACGCATGACCGGACGGCAATGGGTTGAGCTCAATATGCGGGAAAGCTGGAGGTGCTTCGACAATTTTCGTATGTATCCCGACGCGTTCCTTCAGTTGCATGACATCTTGGTTACCAATCATGGATTGCAAACGTCACAAGGGGTAGAATCTGTTGAGGCTTTAGGTATGTTCGTGTGGGCGTGTGCGACACAACAGGCTTGTCGTCAAATTAGAGATAGATTTGACCGGAGTTTGAACACAGTTAGTAGGAAGATGGCGCATGTGGCAAATGTAATGTTTTGATTTGCCTAGACAGTAATCGCTCCAAAGGATCCTGCGTACTCTAAGGTGAATCATAGGCTGAACCAATATGCACCGTTCTTTGATGAGTGTATAGGTGCTCTAGACGGAACACACGTTCCCGTCCAGGTCGGGCGTGAGTTCCGTTTGGATTTTATTAACAGAAAAGGGTGGACAAGTTTTAATGTATTAGCTATAGTGGATATGGATATGCGATTCACGTACATAGAGCGGTGAGGGTAGGATCCTGTCATGACATGTCGGTGTTGCGGGAGTGTATGGAGGCACCGAACTACCCGCATCCACCTCCAAGTATGGTACTTGCCTAATTACGCACATGACGCTGTAATTGCAAAAATTGATGCACTAATGGTGAATATTTTTGATTATGGACGATATTATTTGGTCGACTCGGGGTACACAGTTCGAGAAGGCTATCTGGGGCCGTATCGAAGTACCAGGTACCATTTGGAGGAATTCAGTAGAAGAGCAGCGGACACTTTGGAGGAGAAATTCAACTTCCACCATTCCAGTCTTCGCAATGTTGTCGAATGAGTATTTGGCGTGCTCAAATCCAGGTAGCATATTCTGCGGCAAGTTCCATTATATTATCGAGAGCGGCAAACGAAGATCGTTATTGCTTGCTTCGCACTCCACAATTATTTGCTGGACCTTGCCGATGCAAGTACTGCAGCTTCGAACATGGCGCGAACTCCGGACTATGGGGTGTCCGCATGGGTGGCAGCAAATGCTACTCCTGATATGGCCAGTGTACGAGATTAGATTGCGGCAGGAATCTCTTTGATGTAAATGATGGGTGCATGCTGTGTATGTTTGTGTTGTAATGTGTATGTAAGCAATTGTACTAGTTATTGTGTACGTTCGTACCTTCAATTGTGTTGGTTAAGTTTACGCGACAAAATTTGAATGTTGTAGATCCTTTTACCGTTACAAATTTAAATTTGAAATGTAGCAGCGCATCAGTAGGAAAAACAGCCCGAAAAATCCAAGCAACAACTAGTAGTGATTGGCAGCAGCTTCTCCTGCCGCTGATAAGCTGAAGCCAGAAGCAGCAGCTAGGCAGCTGCGCTGCCGCCGCTTGCAGCTGAAGCCAGCAGCGGCAGCCAGCTGCAGCGCTGCCGAACGGCCTGCATCTTGGCCCGACACTTGTGAGAGGTTTTCACGTAGTATATCTTGTTCCTCTGGTTACAGAGGAAAATCTTAAAATTATATATTAAGGGGGTGTTTGGTTCCTCGAGCTAAAGTTTAGTCCGTGTCACATCAAATATTTGGAGACTAATTAGGAGGACTAAATATGAATTAATTATAAAACTAATTGCACAGGTGGAGGCTAAACGGCGAGACGAATCTATTAAGCCTAATTAATCCATAATTAGCAAATAGTTACTGTAGCAGCACATTGTCAAATCATGGACTAATTAAGCTTAATAGATTCGTCTCGCCGTTTAGCCTCCATCTGTGTAGTGAGTTTTGTAAATAGTCTATATTTAATACTTCTATTTAGTATCTAAATATTCGATGTGACAGGAGCTAAAACTTCATGGGGAGGAACCTCTCTTTTAATATATACCCATCAAAGAAGCCAAGTGTCCTCATAAGGATCAAAATCTCACGATAGTGGTATCAACAGTGATGGATGATTCCACGCTCAAATTAAAAGTTATTATACGCCGGAGAGCTTGGTATATATTAGATCTAATGGTACTATTTTATTTTACTTAATTAAATGAGTAAGTAAATATTATTGATAAAAAATTTGAAAAAAGTTGTCGTAGTATCTGTTAATCTGTAGTGAACAGAAATCCATCAGAAGCCTTACCAGCCCTTAAAATTTGTTCACCGTCAATCTTTCCACGCCGTTGACTCATCAGTCGTGTCATGAATAATCAATTAACAATTCAACATCAATTTTCTAACCACACCATCCAAGGCCCCCTTGTTAGATGTTAGTACTATTTAAAAAAGGAGACCACGTTGAACCATGATGCAGATCCTTGCTTTTTTAATGAAAAATCGTAATCTAACATCTCAAATTAAAAGAATATAAATCCTAGAACATTCATCTGGAGAACATAAACAAAAACCAACAACCGTAGATACTCCCCCCTTGACTTCTACTCCCCGGTCTACTCCGTACGAGAGCAGCAGTATCCGCTCAACCCTGTCGTTTTCTGTCTTTTCCACTCTTTTCCCCCGCGATTAAAAGCAGAAAAAAGATCGGCAAAGAAAAAGCTGCCCAGATTAGATTAGCGCCGTGCCGGAAAAGCCCCTCCCTCTCCCCATCCCCCCACGATCCCCCCCACCTGAACTCCTGAAGAAACAGTTGAGCTGGTCTGTGCGAGCGCGTGGGTTTAGTCAGAGCTCGCCCCGCGGATTTCGCGGGTGGGTTGTTGTTGTGGGGCTGATGCGCGCGCCCATGGCTGCTGCGGCGGCGGCGGCGGCGGCGGTGCTGGTGCTGGTGATGGGAGCGGGGTGGGCGCCGGGCCCCCGCGGGTGCGCCGCGCAGGGGGAGGAGGTGGTGGTGGCCAGCTACGGGCAGGACAGGCTCTGGCTCAAGCCCTACGACTGGACCTACCTGCGCGGTGAGACACTTCGAGTGCTCTGATTCTCTCGGTTTGGGCTCCCGCGTTTCCCTGCTGCGATCGCCTCTGCGAGAATTTCGTCTTCTTCTTCCGATTTTGTATTTCAGTATGCAGGGGGGTGTTGTTGTTTTTATTCTATAGAGTACGGGTGGTTTTGGGCGTTTCCGTTTCCTTTCGCCAGAGCGCTCGTGGCGACGGAATTGAAGGACCGTAGTGTTGCTGTCGCGAATTTTCACGGACAACGCCGTACTCGTTTTTGCCGATTTTTTGATTTGCCTTTCAGCAGCTGTTGCGGAGAAGATTGGTTTGGTTGGTGTTCCGTTCTGACACGGCTTTCTTGCTAGTAGAGCAGAACCCTGTCAATTTGTCTCATCCGTCGAAATTCTATTTTCCCTGTCTCCCTTTTTTTGGATCCATCTTAATACTTTACTTCCTGTACTGGCAGTTGAGTTGCCGCCGTCGTTTTCCTCTGTCACCATGGATTTCGCTACTGACATAGACATTGTAAGTGAAAGATTCCGGCATCCCGACTATTATTAAATTCTGATGTACTAAGAGCTTACTTTCGCTGCTATCAGATTTGTTGAGTGGATAAGTTGGTACTTGCTACTATTAGTAGCTGGGTGATGTTAGTCTCAAGCACTGATGAGTAGCTAAAACTAAAAACAGCACCCAGATTATGGGTTTCTGCTTATCAGTTCACATGTAAGTGTCTTAATGTGGAGGAGAGGAGTTCTGGTGTTCCCTTTCTTTTGGAGTAGCATATTATGCTACAAAGACCAAATGAGCAAGTAAGGTGACCAAATTAGCGATGAGCAAACAGCTTGTATGTTGGCAATTTCCTATCACAGTTTATGGACAGTAAGTTTAGGTGGAAAAGCATAGTAGCTCAGTGCCTTGTATATGTAATGGGGATCAAACGAATATGAAACATTGGCTTAAGTTGTGTTCTGATGCATAGCAGTGTGAGCGGATTTTTTCCGTTCTACAAATATTGTCTTGTTCATGGAAGAACTTCTTGGTGTGGCACCCTCCTTTTGGTTTAGATCTGGCTACGTTGTATCATAGATCGCATAATTGACTTATGTACAGTTTGTGGAATGTTTCTTTACATAATGCAGCAGAGGGAGCACTTGAAAGGCATTCCAAGAAGCAAGCTTGCTATTATCTGTTTGATGAATTCCAACCCTCCTATTCCTGATATATCTGATTCTTATCTGGACAATTTATGTGAGTGCCATATACATTTCCTAATATGATGGTTGTCGCCTTTGATGTTTTCATTTTCCTTTTGAACCTCTTCTTATACCTGCTTTATTGTATGGCAAATTGGTTTAAGGCACGCTATATGTAGTTTGCAACTGTTCTGTTTTAAATTGAATGGAGGATTTATGCCCTGTTAATATTATTCTTAAGCTCATCATTATTAGTGTAATGGTGTTGTAATATATCTTCACAGTTCTAGTAAAAATTTATTGCAAGCAATGAGTGAGAAAATAAGAAAGACCATCTCTGTCACATTGCTAATTCAAGACTATTAGATCTTTCTACTTGTTCATCCTGAAAGCTCATCACTTAATATTTTAATTTTAATATTATAATATTTTGATGATCAGCACTCTATGCTGTTTCTCATCCAGTCGATGGCTTTGAACTGTATGGCCATCTACCATCTGTGCTATATCCTGCTGGTGTTTAGCAGCATATTTATTTCTGTGAGCTGGTAACTTTTCATCAAGTGAAAGTACTTTACCTTTCCAGTTGTTTGGTTCAGATGAATAGTATATTTTGTGGAGAAAAGTAGTTGATCTTAGGGGCATTCTTCTGTCAGTTTTTTGTTCCTTTTTTAGAACCTATTTTTAATTGCTTAAATAGATTTCTGAATCATTCAACTAATTTTGACAGGAAGGTTCTTTATTGCAGTATCAAACTTTCTCCCAGCTGGGCCTTTTGGCAACGGCAATATAATTAATCAGTCAAATCTGGCGCAGTGCATACCATTTCAGAAAAACACAACAGTTGTGCTAACAAACGACCAGGTAAACTATCCTTATACTGTGATTTACTAAAACAATATCTTTCTTGTGTGGAGATTTATTGAGCAATATGTGGTCCTTTCATCTTGTTTGTAGCATCACATTGCTATGTTGAGTTCTGATAGCGATGCTGAAATCTGAATGCTCATATTTCCAATTATTAGAAATCCAGTTCGAGGACTACTAATATTCTGGGGGGTTTATGACACTTCAGTGCTTTCTGTGTTTAATCCAGTCACACTGCTTCTTTAATAGTGATGCTGTGCTTTTCTCAAGTCTTCGGGATTAGTATTGACATTCTCTAGAATAGTCACCTCCCAGACATATTAGTAATCGATTAGGTAACTGAAACTGATTCTTGGCTGATTACTTGTGGACCCAATCATAAATATACATATAAAACTTCCTAGACCATCAATGGTAAAACAATCTGGTTAATCTAGTCCCAATAATGAATCATTTGTGATCTTCTGTTGTGTGGAAAGAAATTGTAATCCTGTTTTACATCGAGTATCTGAAAACATATTAACTTTGTCCTTTCATCCTCACTTTACTGGAAATGGTTTTCGTGCAAGTTACTATGATTGCCTCCTTGCACTGTATGCAATGCAACCTCTGAGATGCCAACCTTTGATTGTTTTCTGTAGATATCTCCAGGGGTATGGTACATTGGGTACTTTCATGGCCTTGGCCCTGCTCGCACACAATCGAAGATGGTATGTTTAGATCAGAACATTTCTATAGAGCTGGTATTAGTTGCGAATTTATCTATTTTTTGTCTTTTTTTGCACAAAAATGTGTTGAAGAAAATTTGAATTTGTGATGGCTATACTTTTGCAGATTAGCCGAGGAAAAGCACGCTTGGTGAGCACTCGCATTACTGTAAGAGGATGCCCCACTTCAGCATTTTGGGGGCCCTACTGCAACCAAACAGTTGAAATGATTGGTTGTTCTCAACCTTCAATAAATAATAACTCAAGGAACCTTCTAGATCTGAACATTGAGAGGAGGAACAGTAGGTATACTAGAGAGCATCATAGGCGTATTAATATCCTATCACAGCAGAACCATTTAGTAGAAAAGGAAGTTGGGTCTAATGTTACAGCCCTGGTTAGAATGGAGAACTCAATCACTTGTTCCATTTCTAATGACTCATTATGCGTCAGGCAAGGCGACATGAAGTTCTACTTCTTGGATGTAGTCAACCTAGCATTGCAGTTTCAAATTACAGCTGCAAACTTTGGAGTTCTAGGGCCATCCTTGATTTGTTACCTGCGGTATAATGCCTTTCCTCAAAGAGATCTGCATGACTATTCAGGTGATATCAGCCATGATCCTTTAGTTGTGAAGTCGCCGAATATTGGGCGTTGGTATATTGCTATTGAGACTGTCAATAAAACACAGACGAATAATACAGCATCAAAGCCTGTTCTAGATACTATGTGTTTCTCATTGAAGTGGCAATTGACTGGATGCTTGAATGGAAAAAGTGGAACAGATTGCTCTTGGGAGGCATACGGGCTCCAGGTAAGTCTGTATTACTGCTATACAATATCAACTGATACAAATTCATTGTGCACCTGACTAGCAGTTTGCAATAATCCAAGTGATACTATGTTTGCCCTTATATTTATCTTCCCATAAAAGATCCAATGAACTGCCAAGTTAACTACGTTTCTGTTAAGTTTCATGCACTAAGTCATCTTAATGCTTGATACATCTTAGGAAGCTAAGCAACACGGCAACACCAGTGCCCACATCTAGGCTTCCCCGAGCCTATGATGTGCACTGAAAGTGTGACTTCAGTTATAGTTTCTTAAAATTCTGCTCATGTTTGAACTTAGACCTTTGGTTCCTTACTGTCTCAAGTTTCATGCTCTGAGCAGTTTGTTTAAAAATTTAAGTTGTTGATGAAAGGTGGAAATTATACCCACAGTCTCTTAACAGCTATGTTTGAAACACCTGGACTTGAGATGTGGTGTTTTCCCTTCATAGGTAGTAAATGAAAGTTTTTCTTTTCAAAACAGGATAACTTTTCAGTGTGCTAAAATGCGAATAAATCAACCAACTATGAAGAGAGATTTGAGGGCTAGGGGTGGACAGTGGGGTTGAGGATTATATACACTACAACATGGATGTTAGGCAAACGCTCATTTAAGATTGCTTTTGTGCACTCTTTGTGAATATACATTTTCTTTCCCTGAAAATACATCTTTGTTAATCAAGTATTTCTTCCAACATGCAGAGGGTTCCAAGGAGAAGTCCTTCAGTCCCATTTGAGTCATATTATGTTCCTACTGATGAAAGGGCATCACTGGAAGATAGCCACTTCTATTTGGAGCAATTTTTAAGTAACTCATCCAGTGAGCAGTTTGCATGGACATATTTCTTTTTGGATGTTCCTCAAGGTTCAGCTGGTGCACTTATCCATGTACAGCTTAAGTCGGATAAAGAATTGAACTACGAGTTGTACTCAAAATATGGTGGCTTACCATCAAATGATACTTGGGATTATTATGCGAGTAGGACAAGCAGCAGTAATGGTTCACTATTTTTTTCGTTACAGAATTCCACAAGTTCAGACATGGATCTATCAATTTTTTATGCTAAAGAGGGAACTTGGTGCTTTGGGGTGAAGTATCCAAGTGGTAGGGCAAATTCTCAGACGTACATGTCTGTATCCCTTCAGGGTTGCCATAGAAACTGCAATCAGAAAGGTGTGTGTCATTCCTCAGTTGATGAAAGTGGGCTGACGTTCTACAGGTGAGTTCTAAAGATTTTTCTATCATGTGAATGTTTTCCTATTTCTTGTGCCATGTATTCTTTAATAATTGATTTCCAATATAATATTAGACATAAAGTACATCTTATTGGTAGTGTGATAATATTTTTCTTACTTTTCCAGCTTCTGCACCTGTGATCGTGATCATGGTGGGTTTGATTGCAGCGATGAGCTAGTCTCCCCTAATGGTAACAACTTTCATATCTTGTTTTAGAAATCCCATGTGACAATGTTGAAAGCAATGAAGATTGCGTATAATATTGGATTAGATTGATTGGGAGATATATAGGGGTGAGGAGATCTTAGGGCTTATAGAAACAGAGCCGGCTGAAATCTCTTCTCTGTCTCTAATCAAACTAACCAGGGGGCCAGCTGGGCCTTAAGCCACACGAGCACAGGCCCATACATACGCAGGACATATAGCTTGCTAACAAATGTATATCAATACCTCTGAAATAGTTTTTGGGTGTTACAAATTCGTTAAACTATTAATATAAAATTTGTGATAGGTAAAATATTTAGGATTTGCTACGTTACATTTCTAATGGTCTCCTGTGAATTTTTTATTTAGTTAGACTAGCATACAGAAGCAGATCGTACCTTCACAATTCTGACTACCAGTAAACTAGTGGCCCACGTGATGGCACACAATGAGCAGCAGCTACACCCCTTGGGCTGGTTAACTAGAGATGGGCATTGCCATCCTTTCTCATAAATAAAAGATAAATTAAGAAAATTTCCAAACCCCAGAGGTCACTTCCATGTCTCAACCATTGGCCCAACTTTTAAAGATTTATTATTCCAACTGTCGATGCCCAGTGTCTTTCTACTTCAAAGCTCGGTCTCCTTTCAACGATGCTTAACCCTATAGTTTGCTTATGAAAGAATCTCAGTGTAATGCTAATGAATGCCTTTATGTAAGGTACAAATTTAAGTTCATACCTCACTTGGAACTTTTGTCGTTCCAAACAAGATACACTAAAATTTTCATAGCTGATGATGAACTATTGAGAACTAAATGCATAATTGATTTTTCAGACTGCACTGTTATTTGTTGGCGAGTAATTTTTTTAAATAATTAAAGTGATTCTGTGATGCAGCACTGCAAATCATGATGAGGCAAACTGTGCCATATACTCTTTCTTAGAGGATGGAAAATGAAAGAAATAAACCAATATTTACCAAAGTTTTGCCAAATGTAACTGGAATCTTGTGTCCAATGTTGTTTATTTAGGTAGCAGATATTTTCAAGGAGAATGTAGTTCCTTCTTTTAGCAATAGAAGCATTATTTCTCAACCAGTTGCAATGCATGCTCTTGCATCCATGTAGCACAATTATACTCTAACATGGTCACATCTATGTAGGGCACATTTGGCAGTCTGTCTTTCTAATTGCCTCAAATGGTGCAGCTATTTTACCTGCCTTCTGGGCCCTCCGGCAAAAGGTATGCTTTTCACTTGTCATGGTGGCCTGAAATGACCTGTTTGACGTTTAGTTACCACCAGCATTTTTTCTTAGTCAATCTACACTGCATGATTGTTTAAGTTGGCCCACTATAGCCCAAACACATGTTTTTCCTTTCCTGGCATGGTTTTCATGTGGGCACAGGCCGTTGAGTGGATGTGGTCCCTCCCGCTGGTGCTATGTGGAAGGCATGCTAGGAAGGCTAACTACTTTTGTACTTCATTCACTTATACATGTTTGAGTAGATAAATATACTTAGTTTCAAACCACCATTTCTATTGGAATCACCATTGTACATTGCTAAATCTGTTTTAGCCTTGGGGTATTAAATTGCTTACATAAAGTAATTAAGTAAGTATTGTTTCTAGTTGGTAGTGAAATTCTTAGGATCTGTCAGTGTCAGATGTGAAGAAAGGCTGCCTTGCACTCATCAGATGGCTTTCATTTCGTTCTTCAAATGTCTGCTATGGGCAATGACAGAATATGTACTCCACAAAAAGAAATAATTTTTATAGAATGTAAGAGGTTTGTTTGATCAGATGCTAACCTTTTTTTTTCTTGCCACCAAGGCATTTGCAGAATGGATTCTTTACACATCTAGTGGAATTTCCAGTGCATTATACCATTCATGTGATGTGGGCACCTGGTGCATTCTATCTTTTCGTGTATTACAGGTAAGCTACTTGGCACACACGTATTCAATGCTAGTGTAAAGATTGTTGGGCATGGTCGGTATTCATCACTAGTGGCACCAAAGATTCTCGCGGTGTAACGGTTGAAGCGTTGAACTCCGGGGGTCGATCAAAACCGTGTTGCCGGCCCGTATTCGAATCTTGGTACCACCTTTTTTTAAGAAAAAATCAGAGGGAGCCTTTCCCTCTGGTCGAGTTTTTGTTTTTACTCATCACTAGTGGTCATGTTTATCCAAACAAAGTAGACCAAATACATTTGTTTTACATGTTATGTTGATTGTATTAAAGTCCTGTTTACTTGACCTTTTAATTATACATAATTCTTCTGATACACTCCTGTCCATTATATTGTATCTGAATCCAGTTTTTGGACTTCTGGCTTTCCTTCATGGCTGTTGTGGGTACATTCATATGTATGGCTACAATTGACGAAGCTTCAAAGAGAGCAATGCATACAGCCGTATTTATACTCACAGCTCTTTTAGCTGCAACTGGTGCAACAAGGTATGCAAATCACTGGTTACATTTTTCTAAAATACTAAGTGAACATAGGGTGTCTGATTGAGTTATCATCTCAGATCTGCAAATATTGGAATCGTCATTGCGATTGGTTCTCTTGGCCTGCTTATGGGATGGCTATTGGAATTCTCTACAGCAAGAAGATTTATATGCTGGCCCTGGCAAATTAATCTTAATATGCCTCAAAGGTATTGTGCTTGTATCAAACACATGGTGTTAGAAATATCATGTGCTCTATGTACCGGATTTTAGTTTAAACTTTAAAGGAAGCTTCCTCACATGCTGTATTTTTGTTTTTGGAACTTATACCTTGGTCCAGCAATCTCAGCCGAACAGGCTGATGGTGATCATGTACTAACAACTCACTGTATCCAGCACTTCTTTTGGTGATCTGACTCAGTTGTCATCTTGTGTGTAGTTGGCCAAACTTCGGCACTTTATTACGGAATACTCTGGAGGTGTTGAACAAACGCTTCCGTTGGATATTTCTACTTTTGGGTTTCATCACATTATCATTTGCGGCTACGAGCTGGAAGCTGGAATCGAATAGCAACTACTGGATTTGGCACAGGTATGGAATCATCACCTTCCCTCGATAAACATAACTTCAAGTTGGAAAGCTTGGGTGGTTTTTGCTTGTTTTAGAGGATTTGCTGAGCACATTTTTCATTAAGAAGAAGGAAGAAGTCTTACATAACCCCCCAACCTATTGCTACTAGACTACTTCACCCCCCAAACTATAAAACCAGGTATTTGACTCCCTCAACTTTGCAAACCTGTTCACTTAGCCCTCTTCCCAGATTTTGCATAGTGGTTTTAGCCACATGGCGTGCTGAGGTGGACTGGCTGTCACGTGGGGCCCACTTGTAAGTGGACAGGTCTAACTCCAGTTCGCTCCTTTTCTTCCCCAAACTTGAGCTGCCAGCCGCTGAGACATGCCACGTCTGCCCCTGCTGTCTAATCACGAAGCTCTGACCTCTATACCGACGTCTTGGAGCCGTCCCTATGCTCTGAGATGAGTAGACTCTCCGAGCTCTGTGCCAACACTCAACGGCAGCCCCATCTACTCGAAGACCATGGTCTTGTTCTCCTCCACGAGATTCAGGTCGGAGACCATGTGTGCAGGCCAAAGCTCAGTTTGTGCATTGGAAAGCTCCACATTCGGCAGCGGAAAGCTCCAGCTTGTCATCGGAAAGCTGATGGGGATCTCAATTGCAGCACTAAGTACCTCGAATTGGGTGATGGGGAACTTAATTGCAGCACTAGGAAACTCGATTTGGGTGATGACTGATGAGATCTCGATTCCAGCATGGAGAAGCTCGATCTGGGCGGCAGGGTGTTGGATTCCAGTGTTTCCACATGGGCTCGAGGAGAATGTACTCAACCGGACTGCACAGTACACATCTGCCTCCTCTGGCTGAGTCCCTACACGTCATGACCCTGCCGTGGCTGTCGACCCCCGCTTCCTTGCGCTCCTCACAGCGCGCGATGAGTGCACGGACGAGGCCCTGCAGCTTTACGCGGAGGCCACTCGTGACAGCCCGTTTGACCTCCGCTGAGGCGCCAGCACTCGGGGATGCGACAGCTGCAGGGGGCAGGCGTCCACAGGGTGGCAGCGGTGGCCAGGTTCTGCAGTTGGACAGCGGGGGCAGATGTGGCATGTCTCGTCGACTTCCAGCAACTGGTGGTGGAGTTGGGGAAGGAAAAGAGCGGCTACGTCCGGACATGGCCACTTACAAGTGGCCCCCACGTGACAGATGGTCCATGTCAGCGTCTCTGACCACCTCAACACACCACGAGGCTAAAACCCTCATGCAAAACCAGGGAAGGGGGCTAAGTGAATGGTTTTGCAAAGTTGAGGTAGGTAAATATCCAGTTTTATAGTTTGGGGGGTGAAGTAGTCTAGTTGCAATAGGTTGGGGGATTATGTAGACTTCTTCCTTAAGAAGAAAGCAGGTTAAGTTGAGGCAGCTGAGCTGGCATGTAAAAGATTCTTCTGTTACATTTTTTTTTTTCAATTGGTTTCGTTGCCTGAAGGCACCAATCAGCAAGCGGCTGTCACTCTGTCGGGCACAAATGCTGTAGTCAAATGTGGCGTAGAGAACCCTAAACTACTACTCTCGATCATGTACACAACTGAGCATAAGGTGGTTGATGGTTTCTGGCTCCTGTGCACAGGCCGTGACGAGTAGCCAGTTAGGAGTCCAACAGCAAGCCATATGAAAAAAAACCTGTGCATTGCCCCCCCCCCCCCCCCCCACCCCAACTGTGTTCGTGGCTTGCAACAAAACTGCATCTGCATTAGTTTTAGGGGCACGGCTAAACGGTTCGCCAATGTTTGGAGAAGAGGTCACTGAAGCTGTGGATTAAGCTAATTTGTCTTGTCATTCAACGTTGTCAGGTCTTACTTCTTGGGTATCAGTTCTAGGTAGTTGTTCAGGTGATGAAAACTTGTACTGTCCAGCTGAGCCAGCACGATGAAAACTCCTGATCACATCATGTTTGATGATTGGCCATGTGGTTTTGTAGAAGTGACCTGTAAATCCATCTGGTCCGGAGGATTTATCTGCAGGAATTTCTCTTATGATGTTCCAGATTTCATCCACAGTAAACGGATAGGCTAGCATGGTTAGGTCAACCAGGAGGTCAAGCAGCCCCCGTCCCAGGATGGCATTGAAGAACTCAAATGCGACTCTACCATAATCACCATATTTGTTTTTTCGCAGTGTGTTCCTCTGCTATGTTTTCTACCTTATCATTATTTGTCACCTAAATAACATATTTTTTCCCTCTTTTGCAGCATGTGGCACATAACCATCTACACGTCTTCATTTTTCTTCCTGTGCTCCATGCGTGTGAATGCAAGGAACCGCAATCCAGAGTCAAACTATGAGTTAACGAGGCAAGACTCATTGCCAAGGTCAGAAACTCAACCAAGGGAGAACTAGTTAAGGAACGAGGATGATCACAAGTACGGTGTCCACGTCCTTCTGGTAGCGATTTGGATGTCAATGTACGATGGTTCCATACAAGAATTGGCTGAGTTGGATTTTGGCTTGATTCGTTTTGGCAGAGTTGGGTTATGGCAGATTCGTTCAACAGTATGCAGGCCTGTTTATGTAGTTGTACATGGCTTCTGTCGCAGGCTGGGGCGTATAATAACTTAAGAACGCGATCGTAGAAGAGGGATTTGGGAACTTCACGGTCAGCTGTATCTCATGAGAATTGTAAATAGCGTGGTGCAGCTAAATGATGTTTTTGTGGGACGTTCGTTGAGAACGTGGTGACCATGTAAATGTTGTAAACGTACGTTATTCCAAAACGGAACAAGTCTCTTTATTTGGGAATTTGCTTTGTGTTTTATGAGTTTGGCGCTTGTTGGAGTACGAGTCTCATAAACGCTCGATGCCTCGATCCATTCTTTACCATAACCATAATGTCACTTTGGACTGCATTATGAGCAAAGAGAGGGCGAGAACCCTTACTGCTCCAATATCTGACGAAAGCCACCTAATTTGTATTCGAACTCATAGTGAGTTTGACGAAGCATAGTTACAAGAAACCTCCAAGTACTCAAACAAATAAGGTGTAGAGTTATTACACATCATGAGGCCAAGACCTCTATAGTATATAGTTCTGTTTGGACCCACTTATCTGCTACTCATGCTAGCTAGCTAATTTTAGCTGGAGTGGATCTAAACGGTGCAGTTAATGGACCAGCTAATGCCCATCTAGCTGGCTTGATACTATTTAAATAGATGGTTTGAACCAGCTTATCCCAACTAATGAAGATAATAAAAAGCTCTAGTCAGCCAGCTAACTATTATAGCTGGGGTGGATTTAAACCGGATCATAATGATCCTGTTTGGAACAGTTTAAAATTAGCTTATGGCCAAAATAAGAAGAAAGTAGCAGCCAAATAGCGTGGTTTTCAGCTTCTTCTGGTCGTGCCTATTCGTACTGAAACGTAATACTCCATTTCTCCGGGAATGTTTTTCCATATTTGTGCAACTTACCTTTACCGTTGTACCAAACATGACTAATGTCGTTACGTTATATTAGTCTTGTCAATGGAACTGGCCAGTTGCCAGGCTCTGATAGCCTTGACGGACCCTATGATTGACCCCGTTCCGCCGAGACTACCGGGCGTCTTGGAAACGCGCGTGAGCTGATCACTGTTTGGAACGACCAGGATAAGGGGTGTTTGGATAGCAGGTGCTAAATTTTAGCACCTGTCACATCGAATGTTTGGACACTAATTAGGAGTATTAAACATAGCCTAATTATAAAACTAATTGCACAACCTCTAGGCTAAATCGCGAGACGAGTCTATTAAGCCTAATTAATCCATCATTAGCGAATGGTTACTGTAGCACCACATTATCAAATCATGGACTAATTAGGTTTAATAGATTCGTCTCGCGATTTAGCCTAGGGGTTGTGCAATTAGTTTTGTAATTAGGTTATATTTAATACTCCTAATTAGTGTTCAAATATCCGATGTGACAAGTGCTAAAATTTAGCACCTGCCTCCCAAACACCCCCTCGAACCGGCGCGCGGAGCGACTTGCTTGTCTCGCTCCTCCGGCAGCGGGCATCAGCGGTCTGCAGCTTTTAATTTTGCCCTGGATAGTTTGTCTCCTATGGAAGCACATCTCTTCACGATCACAGTTTTTATGTATGGAGCAAACTCAAAGTATTTCATAATTTGACAAGTTCGGGCGTGGACTGGTCTGACGGGGAAAAGAGAACGCGAGCATGAAATAATGATCTTTTTCAAAAGGGTACAAACTCAAGTATTGGATAAATAAAAAATTATTAACGAAAAATGAGTTTGTTGATGACTACTAGAGCAATATGTTTTCAATACCAGTCGTTGTTAAGGGAAGTACGACCGGAGATCCTCTCAAGGCAACTACGTTGGTATCGTCTAATAAGCGATCTCATGTATTAACACGTAATCTTAAGACGGTTTAATAGACAACCCACACAATGAGTTGTCTTATAAATTGTCTGAAACGACCTATGAGCCCACCTACATGTAGCAATGTACTTGCTCTTATAATGTATAAGTATAAGATGCTACTTTATAATTTATATAGTATAAGAGGCTACTTTGTGGGATATTTTCTTGTTAGTTTTTTGTTAAATTCAAGTAGATTGTATTTTGTTTGTTAGTTGTTAGTGTAGTTTCGAGTAGAATGATTTTAAAAATACAAATTGAAAGTTGAACGTAGATGCACAAAATGTTCTGATTCTTTTACTACAAGGCACACTTAACATCAAACAAAAACTAAGATGAACAAGTATATCATAGTGTGTACGCCACAATAATGACTATACAAGCACTATCTTCATATGATTATGCCAATGTATACCGTTGCTATACATGTAAGGAATTAATTATCGAATACAACTCGTACATCCAGCGCACATAATCCACTTTGTGAAGATCGAGGTAATACATGGCCCCACCATACCCCTAAAGCAACGATACACAAATAGGAAAAACACAATAATAGCTATAGCTATTTTTAAATCTACTAGCAGAACTACGGGTCCTACCCATTCTCGTGTTAATCTACAGACAATAGTGAAAAAAATCATACAGAACGCACCATCCTTTGTAAAATTGAGTATGCACCTTCTTGTAAGCTTCAGAGTTTATGGCTTGCACTTGCTCTCCAACACGCTCCGATCTATTATTCTTGTCAAGTCCGGCAATGGGGAGCTGAGTGCTTGAGCCTAAGCAGGTCGCAACTCAACAAGTGTAATGAACCAAACCCAAAAGACTCGCACGCGTCCACGTCTGCTGCTACAGCTCACCGGGTATCTGTTGCGCTGTTCTCTCAGGCCAGTAACATAATCCAGCACAAATCTCATCTCAAACGACAAACATGGCGCTTGCTAGGACACCACGGCTCGTCACGTCCTCTGCTCTCGCGCTAGGCTGCCTCATCTTAACTTTGCCACTCTCGCAAGACCCAAACACCTCCATCGCTCACTACCGCTTCTAGTATGCATCCAACCAAGTCGATGTTGTAACGTGCATTGCACTCCCTGACCACCTCACTCGCTTGCTCGCATGCCAGGGCATCAGCCTAACAGTGGGAGAGGCATCAGGATTGGCATCTTCTACATCTTCTCTATCAGGCAGCGGTCGTCGTATTGGCATTTTCTCCACCAACACGGTCCTGCTCTTGGAGATCACCTTTGTGGTGATCCTTCTCCCATACCTCCTTGCCCTCGCCAGGATCCTTTCTCGTAGTGTTTGGGCTTGCACTTGTCTTCCCGGCCACAACAAGCGGCTCCACCTCGCGGTGCACACCACAGTAGGCTTCGTCATTCCAATGCTTTACATCCTCGACGGCCTTTGAGCTAGGCACACGGTTCGCGGCAGTGGCGTGGCACCAAACGTGTTCCTCCTCTCCATGCATAGGTGTTCACCGAGTAGCGGCATGGCTGGGTACGTTCTCGCTCCATATTAGGTCCGTGGTGCAGCGTCCACTGAAGGGGCCGCCATTGGGCCAACTGAGGTCGGCACTCCTGCACACATGCCCCGTGGGCTGGAACCGAGAGCTGGTCGTGGAGTCCGCCGCTGCGCACGAGGCCATCGAGCTGGAGCTCAACGCGCCACCGATGTTAGTTCGTGGGGTCTACGGCCTGTGGCAGGAGGGTAGCCCTGGGAAAATTTTACCGAGAACCGAACCGAAAAAACTGAGAACCGAACCGAATTTACCAAGAACCAAAATCTCGGTTCCTGTTCGGTTCTCATTTCCTAGGAACCGAACCAAGTTCGGATAAATCGATTCCTCCTCTCGATTAACCGAACTAACCGAGGAACCGAGGCCCAATAAGGCCCACTTCTGCTTCTGCTTGAGACCCCAAGCGTAACGCCAAGCGCCGAGTCTCCAGTTCCACCCGCGCCGCTAGTCATCCTGGTTCCTCACCTGCGCCACCTCCCGGCTCCTCACCTATGCCGCCTCCCCACCTGCGGCGCATCCCCGGCGGCCGACGTGTCCTCAGCCGGCGCGCCCTCCTGGAGTCCCGACGGCCAGTGCCCCCCTGCGTCCTCCCGTAGTCCCGCCGGCCGTTGCATCCCTAGGACCCCGGTCGGCGTACCCTCCCGCCTCCCGGAGTCTTGGCGCCCCCCGGCTCCCTCCCCTGCGTCCTCCCGCCGCATCCAGCATCCCCACCCGGCGCGCCCTCCCGGAGTTCCGGCCGGCCTGCCCGCGCCGCCGCCACGCGCACGCCCCGGCGTGCGCGGCTGCTACCCCTGCGCTGCGCGCCTGCTCTCTGAGACTTTTGGTCGGTAGTTCAGTCGGAACCGAAACCGAACTGAACTAACCGAAACCAAATTCGGTCGGTACCGATTCTTTGGAAGAACCGATCAGTACCGATGTATCTGGGAACCGAAGTACCGAAGAACTGAGGAATCGGCTTGGTTCGGTAATACCGAATGCCCAGGGCTACAGGTGGGTGACTGAGCTCGTGGCGCAGCCAGTGGGCATCATCATGTAGGCACGCCTGCTGTTGTGCATGTCCGCAGTCGTTGACGCGTGCACGGTGCGTGTGCTTCCCCACGATGGCGAGGACACCGATAGCGGCGATGGCGCGTCGATGCAACTGGAGTTCTGAGTTCGGGCGCAGGGACACCCGCTGCCGGAGTTCTTAGTTGTGGCGCGGGGACACTAGCTTGCGGACGAGGAGAGAGAAGCAGGCGCATGTAGTGGTGGTGAACGGGGAGAGATGTGTACAGGTAGAGAGAGGGCTGCAGATGCTGGTGGTGGCGCGGTGAAGGAGGAAGGGCGGCAGCACGAGCGAGGAAGAAAGAGCGATGGATCGCTAGGCTGCGGGTTTATTAAGAAAGATATTAGGTACTTCTATATAAAATGTGTGCTTGATGGTTGGAATAATGACAATATTAAGTAAATATAAAGATTACGTAAAGATAAATGATTACTAAAATATGACCGTTCACACTATTTCAACTTTTACAACTCATCTATTAATATCACATCGTTCAAAAAGTATCTTATAAGCATCGAGAATGAGTGTGGTCCCACATGCCCCACCACCTATCTTCCTTCTCTGTATCCTAAACTAGATCTAGGGCTTTGTACATACAGATTATATCAATAAAAAAGATTCAAGTAACCAAATCATTTCTCCTTCCTCCCAAAAATCTCTCTTCCGGCGTCGACATCAAGAGGTGGGAGAAGGAGAGAAGTTTTCGCCCAAGTCGAAGGGGCTTAAGCAAAAATGGCCGGCCCTCTTGCCCAACCACCCTCAAATTCCTCCGCGCTCGAGTTCAAATCAAACGCTTCAGGACCAACCCCCGGCCACGCGCCGGCCGTGGGCGCTCCCGCCTCGACGGAGGCGGCCGCGCCGCCCGTCCGCGTCCCGTCCCCCGCGGTGCTCGCCGTGCTCGGCGTCGTGGGCGAGCTCCGCGCTCGCGGATTTCTCGCAAGGCTGGAGAACCCAGAGGCCGAGCTCACGGACGCGCACGCGCCTGCCCTGTTCATCGGCGTGCTCGCGGCCTTCCTCGCCGAGGCGGGGCCCGCCGGGGCAACCCCGTCCCTTCTCATTCCACTGCCGGCGCTCGCGGACGGGCGCGAGGTGGAGCTTCTCCGCCTGTTCCTCGCCGTGCGCGCTCACGGCGGGTTCGCCGCCGTCGCGTCCTGGGCGGCCGTCGCGGAGGCGGTCGGCCTGGACCCTGCTTCCGGCGCGGCCGTCAAGCTGCTGTACGATAAGTACCTCGCGCTCCTCGAGCATAGCATCGGTACGCGCCGAGACGACCACGAGGTGGTCGAGAGCAGTGGCAATGGCGACGGGCGCTTGCGCTCCAGGAAGGACAGGTTGCTGTCACCGACCAAGGGCCCCACGAGCGCTGGATCTGCTCACCTGAAGCGGAAGAGGGACCCGCTGGTGGAGATGCTCAACTGGGTGCGCCTAGCGGCGAAGAGCCCTCATAAACCGGGGGTCATGGGGAGGAAGAGGAACTCCAGTAGCCACATCTCCACGGCGCTTCTGCTTCGGCGCCAGATGTTTTCAAACATTGATTGCCGCAGTGGCTCACCTCAGGTAATCCACTGCGTCACTGTTTTGGTCTTTGGATGCAATGTTACTGTTAGACTCTGTTGCTTGTGTTCATAAAATTGCATCTAGATTCTAGAGGAGTTCCTTTCAGTCTGTTCAATTATAGCATTTGCACATTGGATCTTCCATTCATTATGTCTCACCGGGAACGAGGCCATATAGAATTGTTTACTTGTGCTGTCACTTGTGAGTGTGGTGTAGTACAGCAGCGATGGTAAAGCTTCTGCGCTAGGAAGCGTGGCACACTGCAGGCAGCCGTGACAATAGGTGGTGCACTGCAGAGCCAACACTCTTATCTCTAGGAACATCGATTTATTTACAAATTTGGGTAAGATTAGATATGTTATGCGAAAATTGGGTAAGGTTAGACTGCTATCATATCAAATCCTTAGATTTAATTGTTAAGGCACTGCCTATGAAAGAGCCTTGGCACCTTCAATAGACCCAGATTATGAGAAGTCCCTCTTTCCTCTTCTTTTTTCCTGCCCGTCACCGAACCTTCCGTGGGCATCACCTATCACATAACCACACCTCCCTTCTCCGCAGCATGGCTCTATCTTATCGTGACTTAGTTGTTAATGGAAATGGCTTCAAGAATGCTATATTAGATAGCTTTATGCATTACTCGTCCCTGAAACATAACCTCCCATGACTGTGCTCTAAGACTAGTTTAGCTTTAGCTTATAACAACTAAGCCAATAGATACTTCCAACATGACTTGTAGTGAGGGTACCGAATCTTGGAAAATGACCAGCAGAGATCTTGTCCAATTTGGATTGCATTACTCCTCAAGGACTCAGGTGTTAGTTTTTGTGGAGGTATTGACTAGGTAGTGCATATCAATTGTTGAGGTTTCCATGTCAGTAGTCAATCTTGCCATAGGCATCCATGGAATTCAGGGCTTGTTTGCTTCCAGTCCTAAAGAAGCTTCCTGGCACATACAGCGCCCCGAGTGCATGATTTCGTCAGTCTGGAGTCCAAAATTGCACAGCTACCTGGCAGGCTGCAGCCAAACAGCCCCTTGGTGCATCATCCAGCCGCACCAAATATGTCATGGCCACCATGTTGCTACCCTCTCTCTCTAGCATCCTTGTCTGTCAGTGTCCCCTGTAAATCTGTATTTTCATATCTTGAAGGGGAGGATATATTACTGAAAGATCATATAACATTGTGACGGCATTATTGCCCCACTCACTCATCTCCTACACAAGGCATTACTGGATAGAAGGCAATAAATAGTACGATGTTCGAGTCCCACAACTAGGCTTATTGTGCCTCTCGACATGTAAAACACGTTAAATTTCATGTCTCATTTCAACTCTCGAATGCAAAGGCCATAGAACAGCTAACCGTCCACTACAAAAACAGAACACAAGACATGATCCTAGTTGTTTTCCTATGATTGTCTTTGCATGCTTGCAAGAGCATCCATGTTTGTGCTATGGGGTTATTAATTTTACTACATGGCTTTTACAGTTCATTAATAACATTCTTAAAACTACTGAATCCAATACAGTAACAAAAGAGCAAAATCCAAACATGCAGCGATGTTATTTGTTTAGGATATTTGCTCCGTGTGTCGCTCTAGAAGTCATGTGCATAGCTACAAAGTCTCCTAGGTCCATGTGTTGCCTTTATTGAAATAATAAATTATACTCCACTTTCCTATCTGGTTTTCAAGGGATGCTCACTTGTTTATCCATATTAATGCCCCAAGATTGCAACTATGGTAACTTTGTTAACATTTCAAAAGATGATGTAGTCCTTAGAGCTAAAAAGGTAATAGAAACGTGCCATCGTGTCCCAATTGATTTCTCCACTGTCAAACCTTGTCATCAGTTTTTAGGTTATTTGTCGGGTGTTTAATGTGTTTCAAGAGATGAACTATTTGAATTGCAGAAATTTTTTTGATTTAAATTAAAGTGCTATTGTTTACTAGTCAAAATCTGGTTTAGTGATAGCATTTTGACCTCAAATAAGAAAGGAATTGCAACTGTCTCACTGCAGATGCTTGTTATGGCCACCATAGCCTACATTGTGTTGCGATGCTACATTCTATTTATTTGTTTTGTTTCTGACCCATTTTAAATTCCCAATTCTACCTTAGTAAAAAATAATAATTTTGTACTTCAGAATTGATATATAACTTTGTATTGTTTGCTAACATTTTGAGCGTGTTCCTCCAGCTATACTGTTGGAGGTCGGTAAAAAAAATGCTTCATCACTGTGTGTTGGTACTTGGTAATATACTATTTTAAACATTTATGCCTTTGGTGTATTTTGCAATTTATATGTGCATTTGAGGTAACAAGTGAAAGACCTTAAGTATTCAAGTTATCTACGTATGCACTAAACAAAATGAACGAATTTGATATCTGGCAGTAGTTCCATCCAGGGAACATCATCACTACATTGCATGTGGAATTCGAAGAATTTATAGTGATAGGAAGTTGGTAATTGGACACTGCACATTCCGATTGTAACCGAAATGAAATGTGGTCCATGGGGATGAACTTGGCCAAGTCCAGTTTACTGTCTCCTATTTTCTAAACCTATTGTTGGTGGATTGTGTATTTATGTTTGTTCAACCTTTCCTGGTGTTATTACTTCTGTAGACGATGGCAATGGTTAATGATCTGGTTGTTTTTTCTGTACTATGCCACTTAATCTATGCTTCTGACTGATTGTCATTGAACACTAGATGTGTACCATGTGCAATTCAGTTGGCATGTAAATAGTTGAAGACTTATGCTTTTCTCTGTTTGTTTGGCCACTTGAACTTTTCTTAGAGTTATGCTTTACAAACTACATACAGTTATTAGAAAACTGAAAATTACTTGTCATGTGTTCTACAATATCCTCATGTATACTGAAATATCCTTTCTTCGATGTAATGGTGTGACCAGTGTATAGAATTTACAGTTTGTGATAATTAAAGATCAACTGTGGAATATAGCACTAATATAGTACTCTTTGTTCATGCAGAATGGCCTTTCAAATGTGGAGGGAGTGCAGGAGAATGGATGGGATGTGATACCTACGCTTCAGAAAATTGACAGGATTCCTGCTGCACCAATTCGTCCCCGTGGCCGAGCAGACATTCCAGAATGGACAGGGAAGCCTTTATCGCCTTATGATGATCCACACACATTGAAGTTTCTTGGAGAACCTATTCTGCTTCCAAAAACTAGTGAAGACCCTGATGTTGGTTCCATTGGCAAGGGGAGGCAAGATGACTGCAACTGTCAATTCCCAGGTTCTATTGCTTGTGTCAGGTTTCATGTGGCAGAGAAAAAGATCGAACTGAAGTGTGAGCTGGGATCAGCTTTTTATGAAATGGGGTTTCATCACATGGGTGAAGATTTGGCACTAACATGGACAAAGGATGAACAGAGGAAGTTCAACACCACTATCCAGAAGAACCTGCCTTCATCCAGATCCAAGTACAACTTCTGGGACAAACTGCGTGCTGTCTTCCGTTCCAAAGGCAGAAAAGGCCTTGTGAGCTATTACCACAACGTTTTCCAAGTCCGGCGAAGAGCCTACCAGAATCGCCTCACTCCAAAGTGTCCAGATAGTGATGAAGCTTCCATAGAGCCTGGCTTCCTACACAATCAAGGCGGTGGTCAGAGTAGTAGGTCAAGCTCTGCTGCTTCCAGAACCCGGAGAAGCTCTTAGGCTGTCTGATCCTGATAGATGGTCACTGCCTATCATGTATCAGTAAATCCAGGTCACATGTTGCTTCCTATGGAACTCAAATCAAGGTTGTTATGATTATACTCACCAAATTGGTGATTGGAGACGGTAGACTAAAGTTTCGGCATCTCCTTGAGACTTGATTAACTTTTTGTGAATCTAGTAGTTTATACCCCCTTTGTTCGTCTGATTTTAATGCTATGTTGTTGACATATACCCCTTTTGCTGCATATGTCCAGTTTGTTGTACGGGATTCAAATCACCCTTGCCCGTGCAGTATGGACCTGTGTATAATTCTTTGTTCCGATTTTTCTTTTTGCTTAGTCCATAGGACGGGATGACCGTGGCCGGCAGGCTGATCCCCTCCCCTTTGTCTTTCCTAGCTGGGAATGCTGGCGTTCAAGTCCATTAGTTTTCCTCGCTGAGAATCGGCCGCAGCGATGGGCGATGCCAGTGAAGGTAAGGAGCTGCTGAGCTACTACGTCCACTTCAAGATGAGGCTCGCATAGTCGCATTTCTTTCGTTCTCGGTGGCTGCCCGCCTCAGCCTTGGAAACAACTAAGCCATTTCCCCATCACGTCTGCAACGCTCCACAATATGTGACCGATAACGTTCTTTTTGTGCGGCAAGGGCCTTCCTCCAGCAAGCTAGCTTCTTATTTAGCTTCTCTTATGAGATGCAGACACCATGCCAAAATCCTTAATAGGAGACGCGGCTCAACTCTCATTGGAAACAAAAAAAAATCGCGTCTCCAAATTTTGTCACCGATGTGACCACATCGGAGACGCGGTTACATAAGAAACACACCTCCTATAAGGTCTTGTTTAGTTGCCAAAGTTTGGAGGTGTCAAATTACTGTTACAGCACTGTAGCAACACTGTAGCATTTCGTTTGTATTTGTGAATTATTATCAAAACATTGGCTAATTAGGCTCAAAAGATTCGTCTCGCAAAGTACAACAAAACTGTGCAATTAATTTTTAATTTCGTCTACATTTAGTACTCCATGCATGTACAGCAAGTTTAATGTGATGGGGAATCTTCTTTTTGCATAGTGCCAAAGTTGGGAGTTGAGGTGAACTAAATAAGGGCTAAGCTTTATCACAGACGTGTCTGAGATAAACTGCATCTCGGATGAGCTTTAGCTGTGACGCGTTTTCTCAAAGCGCGTCTCCTACAAGGCTCTTAGCGGGTTAAAGAAAACATGTCACCTATCTGTTTTGTATGGGAGACGCGAGTAACTAAAATGCGTCGACTATGACTTATGTATTCACATACGCGCAATATCAAGGTTTTTTTTTAGCGTCACCATGCATGTTGACATCACATGCATTCCATCACAGGCATTCTATCAGAGACTGATCATATAGGTTCATCACGTAGGTTCACATAAACAGGTAGCAACATAACAGAGATTCATCACAGATTACATCCCATAGGATTATGCTTATCACATAGTTAACTAGGTTCACCCAGGCCATCACATGTTCTGGTACTTCACAGGTCATGACCTAACATACCGGAAGCCCTGGATTGTGACAGTGGAACTTCCCTTTGATATTGAGACCTGGTGCATGATGAATGACGCAATCTTTTCTTGGACGCTGCACAACACATCATTGTCAAGGGGAGTTGTTGACACTTCGAAATCATGTGTAGTTGTTTGGGAAAATATAACAAATTAAAGTAAGTGCATGTTAACTTACAAATGACAAGCTATATATATATATAGTCAGCAATAAAAATTTTAGCACATGTGGATCTAGCTACTTTGTAAATGACAAGCTTCACAAGATGTAAAAAAGGATAAGTTCAGAACATATATATGTACCTGGGGATCATCCACGTCTGGTATTCGCATAGCATCGATCCAACATATGATTGGCTGTGTAGAAGCCACATGCGTTGCCAGGTGGTTGCTGGTGGCACTGCAAAACATTGCTACGCCAAATGTAGCACTAAAGAGATCATGAAGATATGCTACTCTATCAAGATGAAGATCATGCACAACGACAGAACAAAATTATTCACGGCTGATGCTATTCTGCAGTTTATAGGGACTTCTACATGGGAGCACAACCACAACAACAAATCAACCCAAAACAAAGAGAAATTGCTTCAATTAAAGTAAACATAAAGTTAACATATGTTCATGCACTTACTGGGAACTTTAAGACATGTACCAAGACGTTTTCATCCAACCCCTTGAGTCTGGAGTATGAAAGATATGACCTACAAAGCATGCAACATGGGTTATGCTACTGTACAAAGTTTATTTAGGAATTAAAGGAAGGTTAGGAGATGACTCACTCATTAATGACCTCTTTCAACAAGGAATGATCACGCGATCGGGACCTGATAGAATCCAAGTGTCTTCTTTGTTGGTTTCTTATGTAGTGAGATACACTCAACCACTTTCTCTGGTTTTGATCTTGTAATTTTTTAATTGTTATCTGAAACAATATCATATTTTCCCAACTGCATGATGCCTCTTTCCCTCTATATGCATTATTTCTTTTTGTGATTATAAGGATAACACACAGTTGCTGATCTAGCATGTCTAGAGGTATAACAATTGATGATGAAGATGGGGCAATTATTCTTTTATCCTCTTTACCATCATCATATATGAGCATGTGATTACTATAGTGACTTATGACAAATAATCAATCAACACCAAAGATATTACTGCAGCATTGCTTGCTTTGGAACTAGGGACGAAGAACAATGTAATGGAGGTTCCTCAAGCTCAAGCCTCACACGTCAGTGGTGACTGGTGAGCCTAGCAAGGGGAAGGTGGAGGCCAAGAGCAGGAAAATGAAGAAATTGTCATGTCTCAAGTGTGGAGATTGGAGACGTGAAGGATTGTCTAGGGAAAAAGAAGTGCTAATGTTGCAATGCCATCGTGTGACTCGGACGATGGCATCAGTAACCTTCTCTCAGAAAACCAGTGAAAAGCAATCAAATGAAGTATGATTATTAGATTCAGCAAGTTTCTTTCATGTGACCTACAAGGTGGAGTGGTTCTCTTCCTGCAAGGTTGGTGATTTTCCATAGCCTACTTGGGTGATGACACTTGTGTCGTTGGAGTAGGTGACACAAAGATGCAGGATGGAGTAGAGCAGAGTGTAGTGAACCATATGCCAAGACTATAGAGGAATCTGATTTCACTTGGTGCTTTACATGTTGATGGTCTGATGTTCCAAGATGAGCCAGATAAAATAACCATGAAGATCATGAAGGATGGTATGATTGTGATGGCCGGTGGGAAGAAGGATGGCTTCGCATCAAGTTGCGAGGGTGTACACTGTTGCAGGTGGAGTCATGCATGAGGATGGAGTTGCAGGGATAGTGGGTATAAGGCCAAGTCAAACTTGTCGGGCTGCTATTTAGAGTGGTAAAATCGACAACCCAAGTTTAAAGTACACTACTGGGGAAAGTCCCATCACTACCGATTGGGAACCCCTTTTAGTACCGGTTTCGCAACCGGTACTACTAGTTCGGTATTAAAGGGGGGCCTTAGTACCGGTTGAAATAACTGGTACTAAAGAGGTATTAAAAATTAAAAAAAGGAAAGCTCCTGCCAGCCCCACCCGCCCCGCCGCCCTCGGCCCTCCCGCCCCCACCCTGTCCCGCCGCCCTCCACCCCTCCGCTTGCCCTGCCTCCACCTCTGCCCTGTTGCCCTCCACCCCGCCCCACCCCGCCGCCCTCCGCCCCGCCCCACCTCCCACCACCGCCGCCTCACCTTGCCCCGCCGCTGCTCCTCACTGTTGGTGAGGGGCGAGCGGAGGGGGAGGGGGGAGGCAGAGGAGGAGGAGGAGGAGGAGGAGGAAGGGAGATGGGATAAGGAAGAGGGAGACTGTGTGTGTGTGTGAGAGGAGATAGAGATAGAGGGGGGAGACGGGATAAGGAGCAGGTGGGACGGGAGAGAGAGATAGGAGAGAGGGATAGAGGCGGATGGGAGTTTTAGTACCGGTGGGAACCCCACCCGGTAATAAAGGGGGTCACGGGGGGCTCCTCAGGGACTATCCGTTAGGCCCGGTACTAATGCTCACATTAGTACCGGGCCAAAATGCAATCGGTACTAATTCTCCGGATGAATGCTCAGTTTTCCAGTAGTGGTACATAGTTGCTCACGCATGACATGACATGCTTCCTATGGTGAATATTTATTTCTATTAAAGGGGTTATATTAGACTTGGTTGTAATTAATGATATAGGCTAGAGTTTAGTGTTAAAAAGAGACCACTCTTGTAACCATACACTACATGACCACAGCAAAGAAGGCCCATAGTGACGGGCTCGGAGGGGGCTCCAATCGAGTTGTGGGTGTCTGGGTTGGCTGGTGTCACTATATCGGGGAGGAGCGTCCATAAGCAGGTCCCGAAGATGTAGATTTCAACTGAACTCCGTTACCAAATTTCATATCTCCGGTACGATCGTTGCTCTCTCCTATTCCTTGTCTCGGTTGATTTGAACCAAATTGTTTTTGCTTGTACGCCGATATCACAACTTTTTTATTCCCCAGCACGGCCAGCACGAAGCATTGCTTGCTGATGTAGAAGATAACTTGTCCTCGAATTCATACCAAATATACCGAGGAAAGCCATGGCTAAAAGAGCGACGATCACTCACACCACGGTTAAACCGTCCTCTGTCAAACTGTCACCCTCCATCTCCAAGTCCAAGGTACGTATGCATACATGCAGATATGTGTGTGCATCGGTTGCACGTTGCCTGTTCGTAATCTTGGCGGTAGCACCAAGCGCGAGTGAAGCAGCCACCGCCGGCGTCAGGCCAGTGCGGAGCAGGCGAGCAGCTGAGCACGTGGCTACGTGCAGCTGGAGCCCAAGCCGGAACGGCTACCCGCCGCGACGGTTGACGTGGCACGCCACGAACCCTATCTAACTTGGTGTGCGGGATTGTGATCCTTGTGATTGTGTAACCAGCCTGAATGTTTAACTTTTGATATGGGTGCTCGTAAGAGCAAAATATTGAACAAACCCAGCAAGCAGCACTGCAGAAATTCCAAGTTCTCCGAAGCATCAAGGCAGCACACCGGATTTTAAAAATACCGAGCCGATATATTCGCGCTTGATACATATTTATAGACAGCACAGAAAATGACTGCAGACCAACTAATTGCTTAGGTCCCCAACAAGTTCAGACGCAACTGTAGCTAGTTCCACAACAAGACGGCAGAAGCACCTGGCAGCAGTGGACAGAATCTTGCATCGTCGCCTGTTCCATGGCAGCAGCACCCATGCCAACTCACAGAAGCAGCCACCAAACTTGGATGTGAATTTAACCCTGCAGCTGGATGCAACAAAACCTAATTGGAACCACCATTGCATATGCAGGGCAAAAATTCTTACTTCCATAGTCTCACGAAAGGCATGATTTGAAGGGTGGTTTTTGACTCCACAACAGGGAGGTTCCCAACACTCTTCTTTTTCCCCATGCATGTTGCCATTTGTTCGGGTAACACGCATTGGTTGAACAATATATTGCCATAGTGGGTTTGCAGTTATGAAAGATTTACAAGAGTTATAATGACGTAGTTCTAACAAATTTACTTGTGCAGAGAACAGATCTAGCTTTCTTTATTGCTACTCTCTAGTCAATTTACTTGCCAGTTTGAGCTCTCTGCATGTTATGAAAATGAATTGAGATAACAGCATTAAGAAAAAATTTATTATGGCATCACTAGCACTACGGAAACAGTAGGGACGCCGAGTGCCCTAGGCACTCGGCAAAGCCCCAAAAACACTCGGCAAAAGCTTTGCCGAGTGTAACGCTCGGCGACCAGCACTCGGCAAATTTTCCGTCGGCAAACAGTAGCTTTGCCGAGTGTCAAATATCGGGCACTCAGCAAAGCCTTTGCCGAGTGTCAACCCTCAGCAAAAAGATGTTGACGGACTGTCACGGTGACGACGTTGTTGCCGAGTGTCAGACGGAAGAACACTCGGCAAAAGTTTAAATACTTTGCCGAGTGCTGTCGCCTTGACACTCGGTAAAGTTTACATACTTTGCTGAGTGTCATAGTTGTGACACTCAGCAAAGTTTGGCCTCTTTGCCGAGTGTCGTAGTTTTGACACTCGGCAAAGTTTGGCCTCTTTGCCGAGTGTCACTCCAAGGACACTCGGCAAAGAAGCACCAATCGCCAGCATTTTATGGCACCTTTGCCGAGTGTTATAGCTAAAACACTCGGCAAAGTAGTCCCAGAATAACAGAATTTGGCCTCTTTGCCGAGTGTACTCGACAAAGTGTCCAACCTCACCCTGTTTTATAGATTTGTTATAAAGGACCCCTCTCAAATAACAATCACAGAAGCATCACAGGCATTTAAATTGCATCACAAGCATCACAAGCACACAAATAACATTCACAAGTATAGGTTCTAGTTTAAACAAGTAATTCACAAGTATAGATTCTAGTAGATGCTTAACACACTAGCTGTTCAAACAAGTCACTGAGGAGGAAACGATGGCCACTGCGACCAAGCTGATGGTTCCGAGAAAGCATTGGATCCCGCCGATTGATTCTGCACAAAGTTAAAGAGATTGGATAAGTCACTTTTCTATTGTAAGTTTCCAGTGCATGTAGTTTCTAGTTTAATTCTAGATTGATTGTAAGGTTGACAAGTGACTCACAAGAGTAGCTGCAGGAGGTGGAGGTGGAGGGAATAGGTTTGATGGCATAGCTGGTGGAGTTTGACCTAAACTCTGAAAAACACTCTGCATGTACCGGAACATCGACTCCGTTCTCTGCCTTTCTATCTGCCGATCTGCCTCGATCCTTGCCTCTAGGTCCTCCCGTTGCTTCCGTTCTACTTCCACCTGGGCCTACAATATTTCATCCCAATGTCTTATTGCAAAGCAAAAGGTATGTAAAAATCAACGAATGATGAAACAAACAGAAATAATATGGAGAGCCTCCATCTGTAACTGTGCAGTGGTCGGTTGTCGTCGTATCGTAGGGCTCGAGTCCGTGCTCCTTGCTCGGATCTAGGAGAGAGTGGGAGTAGTGGCAATATCGATTACGCTATCGCCAATCCAATACCGGCCATGCTTCTTGCCTCCTCCCACCCTCATCACGATTTCTGCATCAATATCCTGGGAGCTCGGATCGAACTCTAGCCCATTAACCTCCCTTGCTATTGTTGTGTACTCGGTGACACGGCTGTGGATGCTGGGATGGCTGTACGCCTCGGGCGGATCCTCTGGGTTGAAGTCGATGTTGGCGGCCTTGCCCTTTTTGGACATAACCCATGCCTTGAACTGGGAGCAATCTTGACCATCATGTGATGATGTCTACGGCAAAAATGCAAAATGATTAGAAATTATGCAGAATTGAGCGTTAGAATAAAGAACTGAATTCGCGTACCCATTTTTCCCTATATTCATCAAGGCTCAGGCTGCCTTGATGGTGTGATGCACATAGCATCAGCAAATGTCACTCCCGGCAAGCAAGGTGGTGCTCCAACCACCCGGGCTGCAACCACACGTCCACCATTTTTTCCCAGCACCGGGTATGCGCTCGGCACCACCACGGAGGCACCTACATCATCAAGTGTGTGACATATAAAAAAAGAAATTAAGCGTAATTAATATCAAAAAAAGTAAGTATCAACGTTCTATATTTACCATCATGAATTCTTCCTTGGTCAGGTTCATTGTCCTTGCTTCTTCTTTTTTGACCTTCATCCTTCTGAATTCAGCATAGAAGTCGATGATGGCCTGGACGCGCACCTCGTAGTGCATGTCCTTCACGAGCTTCTTGGCAGCTTGTTCAGAGACGGAGGCCGCCCTGGCCTCGAATCCCTCTTGACATCTGTAGAAGTCCTGCATATAGACGTGATGTATACAGTTATTATTTCAAGAATGTCCAGCGAAGGTGATGTATTAAGCAATGTAGTGCGAGGAATACTTACCCATAGCTCGACCTTCACCCGCTCCGCCTTGTTGGCGAATCTCTTGTTGTCACGATCAGTGACATCGGCGACGACAACATAGTGGTCCCACATGTAGGCCGGCTCCTTCTGTCCGGCGAACACCACCAAGCCAGGGAAGTGTAGCCTGTACAAAACGCTAAGGATGCCGTTGACCTTGCAGTTGTGGCCACCCCCACTGAGCTTAATCCAACTTCTGCACAAGTGATTGATATAAATTATTAGTTTCTATTGTAATTTTCAACATATCAAAATTATTGAGAATATCTAAAGTAACTTACTTTGCCCTAGTGGGTTGAATCAGCGGGCGTCTATGAAGAAGTATCGGTCGCCTCGGGAGGGACGAGGGACCTCGCAACCAAATCTTGGATTGCGAATCCCCTGCCTCCTCCCCCTCCTCTCTCTCCTGCTCCTGCTCCTCCTGTACCTCCTCCTTGTCACTAGAGGCGTGCGCAGAAGGTACCTCCTCCTCCTCAGACGACGGGGGGAAGGTACAGGCGACGGGGGCCTCACCCCTTTATCCTTCCCTCGACCCCTGCCTCTACCCTGGACCTGTGCCTCGTCCGTTTCCTTGACCAGTGCCTCACCCCTGCCTCGACCCCCTTGATGCGTCTGACCCTATACTTGACCCTGAACCTGACCCTGAAGCTGCAGCATTGAATTTTTCGTAAAGCGCTGCAATCTTCCTCATACCACCCACCATTGTTCAATCACCTGCAATTAAAAAGAGTAAACCAATCAGCACTGATAAACAAAACATACTTAGAAAGATATATAAAATAAACTAAACATACTTCAAAAATAACATGGTATGAAAAATTATAAATAAATTAGTACGGCTCATACATGTATTAGAAATAATCATCATGATCGGGATTAGCTAGATCATAAGTCTCATCATCACTATCACATGTGTCGATATAATCATGCCCGTGCTCCGAAGGAGGAATGTCATCATCACTGTCCTCTCCTAACTGTAATCGCTGAAGTAATTTTACTTCTTCATATTCTGAACCTCGTCTCCAGCGTTCTCGTCAGCAACCCTTTCATTGTTTACTTCCATTCCGATCGCTTCGATTAAGTCTATCTCAAAACTCCCTTCGAGCCCATCTTCTTGGAAGAACTCTCTGTCATATGTGTTGGGGTCAATATTGTAATCTTCATTGTTTGGTACAGGTAGTTTACCGTGTGGCGATACCTTGTACACAACATCCCAACCCTTAAAACAGTCATCGGTTTGGCACGGGTATGACAAATAATAAACTTGTGTGGCCTGTTGAGCCACAATATAGACATCATCTCCTGGTAAGACGGATGATAGCCGAATTTTGACTAGCCCAAGATTAGGGGCCCGTCTCACGACTAATGGATCAAACCAATGGCATTTGCATATGACTAGATTAAGAACTTTGCAACCATGAAAAGTTAGTTCGTATATTTCTTCAATTCTTCCGTAGTACTTGACCCCATCAAAGCCTGGCATAAAAACTCCGGTATTTGTGGTTCTTCGATTGGACCGACTCTGCTCGTGGCTTGTTGTGTGAAAGTGATATCCATTGACATCATAACCGGTAAACGATCTGACCCTATAGGCACAGCCATCGGCAACCTGTCTTAACTCGACATTCATAGACGCATCGGTTTGGCTCTCATCAGGACGAAATCGACCTTAGGCTTTCTCCACAACTTGTCGGCTCTGGGAGGCGCCATGTCTCGCTTTGGTCTGTTGCATAACCTCACTTGATCCACTCTAGCCGAGCACGAACTGCGGCTAAGGTCATCATCTGCGGTGCGGGGTTGTTAACTACGATATCTTTCGTAAAGTTTTTGATGTCTCGTCTGAATGGATGGTCAGGAGGGAGGAATTGTCAATGTTTGTCGAACGAAGAATATTTGCCACCTTTCGTCAACCAAATGAACTTCAAAGAAGCCTTGCATACTGGGCATGGGAACTTCCCGTGAACACACCAGCCGCAGAAAATACCATATGCTGGCAAGTCATGTAGGGAGTACTGGTACCAAACATGCATCTTGAAGTTTGTCTTTGTAGCTCGGTTGTAAGTCCATACCCCTTCCTTCCAAGCACGGACTAAATCATCAATCAGAGGCTCTATGTACACACTCATATTATTCCCCAGGTGTTCTGGAATTATCAATGACAAAAATATGTTCTGTCGTTGAAAGAGGATGCCAGGGGGGAGATTGAGGGGGATAACGAACATGGGCCAACAGGTGTTCGGGGCAGCCGCCATTCCATAAGGATTAAACCCATCTGTTGCCAGCGCAACACGTACATTGCGGGCCTCTAGAGCTTTCTCACGATAAATCGCATCAAACCTTGTCCAGGCTTCACCATCGGATGGGTGTACCAGCTTCTCAGCATTGTATCGACATCCGTTTTTATGCCATGTCATCTGTTTGGCAGATTCTTCAGCCATGTAAAGCCGTTGGATCCTCGGTATGAAAGGTAGGATCTTCACGGGGATTGCAAGCTGCTTCTTCTGACCATCACCAGAGTCTACCTCCAGGAACCTAGACGATTCGCACTTCACACAGTACTTTGCTTCTGCATACTCTTTCCTAAATAAGATGCATTCCTTCGGGCAAGCATGTATTTGCTCGTATGGCATCTTAAGTGCAGGAAGGAGTTTTTGTGCCTCATACATGCCCTTTGGCAAGATGTGACCCTCCGGGAGCAGGCTCCCAAAAACTGTCAACATAATATCGAAGGTGTCTCGACTCAAGCTAAACTAGGACTTCACGGCCATTAGACGTGCAATGGAATCTAGTTGAGAAACCTTGGTATGCCCATGAAGGGGTTCCTATGCCGCAGACAACATGTCGTAATACACCTTTACGGTAGCCTATGGCTCCTCCTCCCTACGTGCTTCATGATAGTCATCTAACATGTCTCCCACCCCAGCATCATCATCATATTCCTCAATACGTTGTCTGACAACCTCGTCTCTCCCACGATCGGCTTCACCATGGTAGATCCACCTGGTATAGTCTGACGTAAATCCGTTCTTAAGAAGATGTTTACCCATGTCCAGCTTGGTTTGCTGACGCATGTTTCCACATTTGCTACATGGACATCAAGTGGATCTAGCTCCTTTGACCCTTGCAAATGCCCGTTCCAAGAAAGCATCGGTCTTGTTAATCCATTTATCGGCCGACGAATTCTAACTAGAGCGGCCCGTGTACATCCACTGACGATCCTCCATCCTCTAGCATATCAGTGAGCAATACAAAAAATCACGTTGCATCTACACGTTCCTAGTGAGGATAGGTCCTAATCCTACCTGAGGATGTGTAGGTGGGTTTAGTTTCCATGGTCTACTCCGACCCGAGATAGAATTTCGGCAGCACCTCCCCGTTGTTCTCCAAATACACGTCCTGGAAGGGAGATTGTGTATCCGGAGAACAACAGGGAGGTGCTGCCGAAACTCTATCTTGCATTGGACTAGACCATGGAAACTAAACCCACCTACACATCCTCGGGCTGTCCAAAAAACATGGACAATTCGAAACAGATACGGTTATAGATATGCAAAGATCTGCATATTTCCAACCATATCTCTTTCGAACGGGAGACGCCTAACTAGGTTACGTGATATACGAACATCATACGGAAAGAGAGGTGTAGGATGCCTCACCTTGCTATCCTGCAAAGTGATGACTCGAGGACGGTAACGTAGCCCCTCCTGCAAAAAAGAACATAGTACTGTCAAGTCAAAATTTCGACAGCACCTCCCCTGCACGGGGAGGTTTCCATAACCTGCATCAAATAAAACGGCACAATGGCCGACAACCACATCCACAGCAAAGGAACGGCACGATGGCCGACAACCACGTACAGTTCTTATACCTTAGATTGCCAAGTCAAACATCCTTTTCTAATTTCTAAAAAAAGTCCTACCACCTCTCTATCTTCTCTAAAAAAATCCTTTCCTATCCTTTTCTAATTTCTGATTTCTTTTCCAATTTCTAATTTCTAATTCATCCTACCACCTCTCTATCCTTTTCTAATTTCTAATTTCTATTTTCTAACTTGAACAATAAAGATTGAAGAATTACCCAAAGGGATGAGGGGCACCGGCCGATAGGGGCGAGGGGATGTCCAGCGGAGGCGGCCGCATCGAGGGCAGGGCACCGGGGGCGGGCCACCAGGGCAGGGCGCTGGCTCTGGGAGGCGCCAGCCGCAGGGCACTGGGGGCGACGGGCGGGACGTCGGGGGCGGAGGCAGCAGGTGGGACGGGGGGTGGCGGCACCAGGGGCGGCCGCGGGGCACCGGGGGAGGCGGGCGGGGCACCGGGGGCGGGGGCAACGGGGGCGGGACGCCGGGCGGGGGCGACGGGCGGGGCGCCGGGGGCGGGGCCAGCGGGCGGGGCACCGGGGACAGGGGCGACGGGTGGGGCGGCGGGGACGGCCGCCGGCAGCGACGAAAAAGGCACTGGGCAGCGGCGGCGGAAAAGGCACAGCTAGTGCGGCTAAGTGTTTGGGCGTGTGAGGGTTCGCATGAGAAGGCCGGCGGGGCTTAAGTCAGGGGGTTTGCCCAGTGCCCGCGATCTGGCACTCGGCAAAATAAAGGTTTATTTTTTTTTTCAATTTTCAAACGGTACCCGCGCCTATCAACGGGCCCGTAGACATAGTTTGCCGAGTGTCGAGAGAAAACACTCGGCAAAGTATTAGCTTTGCCGAGTGTCATCTACAAACACTCGGCAAAGTATTTAATGTATACTCCTTCAATAATGTGTTTTACTAACTTTTTTCGGATATACTTTGAAAAAACCTTGTCAAATTCACTCAACAATGCATATTTGATTTTTCTACTAATATTATTCCATTATTTCATGTATTTATAGCTCAAATTGAATTTATATCTATTAAAATTCTATAATTGCAGTTAATAAATAAAAATTATCAAACGGATCCGAAAAATTCGCAAAATTTGACATGAGCCAATTTATGTTGTCTGTTGCCTGTACAAAAAGTTCTAAAGTCAAACCCCAATTTAAGTGTTACTTGGACTCCAAATTTTACCGGATCCTTCTAACTTCTACGAATCTTCTCCGGAGATGTTTCGGTTTGTAAGAATCATATGTTAGAAATTATGCGAAACCTTCTCAATTTTTTACCATAGCCTCCACGTATGATATCATGACATCTTGACAAATCTTGTGATTTTCATACTTCATTTGCTTTTTTTAGAATTTAAAAACCATTCGGCCACACGTTCGTGGTCGTGTTTTCTGAACAAAATGTTCGAAATTTCTTTCATTTCCTGGATGAGACCTCAATCCAGATTCAATAACATGAATATGATTTTTCTACTGATTTATTCCTCTAAAATTTGACTTAAATCAACAAATTCCTCTAAATGAAATTAACTCATTAAAAACAGCAAATAGACCAAGAAATAGACCAACTTTTAACATGCAGTACCAAATGTCGTATGTGAGGAGTAGAAAAAGTGTGGAGGGCAGAGGTAAAAAAAAAGTTTTGTCTTTGCCGAGTACCTACAAAAACACTCGGCAAACTTTTAACTTTGCCGAGTGTCGTGAGAAAACACTCGGCAAAATAGTACTTTTGCCGAGTGTCGAGGAAAAACACTCGGCAACCTATTAGTTTGACGAGTGTCGATAACGAACACTCAGCAAAGTTCTAATGGCCGGCACGCACCCCCTGACGGACGGCGCACGTGCCAGCCACGTGCTGGAGAGTTAACGAGTGTCAAATCTTTGCCGAGTGTCGTCTGGATGTTTGCCGAGTGTTTTCTCTGTGACACTAGGCAACTAGGATGTTTGCCGAGTGTATTATGTATGCCGAGTGTATAGGCGGAGACACTTGGCAAACGGCGTGTTTGCCGAATGCCCGACAAAAAGCACTCGGCAAAAATTTAACACTCAGCATATCTACTGTTTCCGGTAGTGTAGCCACCAGGCTTAACTTTGTTAGTTATATCAAGAAAAGTAATCATCGTAAGTGGACACACAATACTGCCAATTAGCTTATAAAAAAAATTCCTAGTCTAGCACCTAGGGATGAATTTGTCACAAAACTAAACTAAGAACACGCCTACAAAAGTAATGCATTGAAATAGCTAGATTGAAAACTCAAACACCATCAGAGTCCAGGCACACGCATGAGTAGCAAAAGCAATAGAGACTAGAGCCCGCTATAACCCAAGGCCTCTTTGCCTGAAATTAGACTTATCTCATAAGCTAACTATACAGGAAATAAACCCAACTAGGCATCGTTTTTATAAATTCGCAATGCTGTTTGGTAAAGTCCACTACCGCTCAGCTCAGATGTTCATTGGTCATAAGCCATGCATTATGCATACAAACACCAGAAAACATGAAGTTTCAGAAACCTATGCCAAAAGGCCCTAAAATCTAGCAAATTGACCCTTCAGTAGATGTTTAGGAAACCCGTAAAAGGAGGCAGTGAACAGACAGAAGCCCAGCATCACCCAAACTAATCACTTCTTCATAAAGGGCAGCTATGGATCATGGCGAGCGCTAATAAGTTAGATGATCTCAGGCAGGGTTGTAGTTTGAGTTCTTGGTCATTTGTATACTGTTTGTGGGGTAAGTTGTTTCTGCTGATTGCCGTTGTGTGGTGTATATCTGTGTGGGTCTTTGTGTTTGAGAATTGCCATCCGAGGCAGTGTAAACAAACCAGTTTTTTTTTCTATTACATACCTAATACAAAGACACGCATCTTTCCTGTGTTTTGAGAAAAAAAAATGTCACAAGGATATGGAAAAATTTAAATCATCAGCTAACAGTCCATATATCAATAGGGACCTGTCTTAGGGAAAAAAAACTCTGCTAACATGATCCATCGGAAATAAGTTGCCAGCACATCAAAAACCAAAACCGTCAAAACGTTCATATGATAACTATGAACAAGGACCTAGAGAAGACTTTGATTGACCTACATTTCCATGCTTAACATAAAAACTGTAAATGCCAAATACTTTACATTACAAGTTACTGTAATATGATACTCCCTCCGTTTCAAATTGTAGGTCATTTTAGTTTTTATAGGTCTATAGATGTTTGTATGCATCTAGGTATACACTATATTTAGGTGCATACAAACATCTATGAACCTAGAAAAGTCAAAACAACCTACAATTTGGGATGGAGGGAGTAGTAAATTAAAGGTTTGTGGAATGCAAAAAGCCGGCAAGACTCTGATAAAAAAAAATAGCTTACCACTTCATATCCTTGAATTCTTCTTGGTGACATAGATGGTGGGAATCCAAAGTACGGGTAACAAGCAGGGTCCTCATTTCTGCTGACCCTCTCAATATTGGATGTTTTAATCTCAAGTGAGAAACAGACATGCTCAAAATGTGACAGACTATTTAATTCTGGCAGGTGTACTAGGAAGAAGGGTGAACCTGGCGCAGTGGTAAAACTCTCCACTTGTGGCCAGAGGTCTAGGGTTTGATTCGCACTGGGTACACCTTTTTTTAGGTGTACTAGGAAGGCATACCCTTTAGCTGAGCCAAAAGAATTTTGCAAGGCCGTCTAGGAATTCCCTTCCTCAGACCCCAACTTGACATACCCTTTAGCTGAGCCAATAATGTAATAATAGGAACCATCATCAAACAATGGGGTTGTTTTCTTCATATTAGTGTACTAGGAAGACATACCCTTCAGCTGAGCCAATGATGTAATCATATGATGGGGTTGTTTTCTTCATATGCCATCCACTGAGATTTTGCATAAAACTGTGATAAACCAGATATGTACCTTCAACGTCATAAATCAGACTAAATATCCCAATATTACCTTCGCCTGCCTCCACAATGGCAATACTCCAACTTCGCATATCGAGATCAGGCGGGAGATCAACAGTGGAGAACTCCAGTGTGTTCATGTCAAGCTTGAGCAACTTGTTTAGATTTGTTACTTTCCAGTAGCAGCAGCCAAACGCAAATTGGGGCTTCCCCAACTCAGGTTGTCTTGGTTGTATGGAGAAGCTTAGAAAACCCAACTAGTAGATGCAGCAACGCTCCAGCAGCCAGAGGTCGAAGAAAAGACACACACCGCCAAACTTGTCCTGCTATAGATCGTGCGCAGCACTCTGAATTGTTAGAGTATATTAGGCAACTCTGAAAATGATTAGTTTAGGATTGATTGTAATCCTAGGATAACCTTCCTTATCTTTAGGAGAGGCTACTTGCCCTCCAAGTTATGTACTCCAGCCCAAGGGGCTCAAGCAATATATCCACGCATTATACGCAATCTCTATTGCTTTCATGGTATCACGAGTCTAGGTTACAAACCCTAGGCCTCCGGCTTCTGCTGCCCTCGCACCACCCCTGGGGAGATCAATCTCCGCCGGGGTAGAGCCCTCGTAGGATGCGCGGTTGATCCCTCTGATTCGCCGTGCCGATCGTGGTCAAGTAGCAAGCAAATCGCCTCTTCACTCCTCCAGGCCGCGGTGGCCCCCAGCAGTGGTGGGCGCCCCTCCAGGCCGCGGAGGCCCCCGGAGGCGGCGGCAGGCGACCCTCCCCTCCTCCAGGCCGCAGCAGCACCCGGCGGCGGCGGGTGCCCCTCCAGGCTCATCCTGATGCCGCCTCGACCGCTCCGACCGGCGCATCCAGCAGCCCCGACCGCCCCAGCGACGGCAGGTGCCCCTTGAGGCGACCGCCTCGGTGGCGGTGGGCGCCCCTCCAAGCCGCAGTGGCACCCGGTGGCGGCGGGCACCCCTCTAGGCGCAACCTGGCGCTGCCCCCAGTCTCCAGAAGGGACAAGAGAGGCATTGGAATCGCTGATGTTTCGTTCCTTGATCTGAACGGAGGCGAGAAGATCCTCATGTATGCGAGGCAGCAATGCCAGCCCTGCAAGGGTGCTGGAGGTGCGATGGCCTAGAGCCCACGGGAGTGAGGGCCCAGGCCCAGGACCCCAGGTATACGGTATACGGCTGGCCGGCCCTTTAGGCTTTACACCTATCGCGTACGAGACCGTGACGCGAGTCACGCGACACGCGAGCACCTGCACTGCTGAGGCCGAATGCGAATCGCCGTTCTCATTCCTTCCGCTTCGTCGTTGACTCGTCGTCGGATCGTCTATTCGTATTCGTCTCGTCGCGGTCTCGCGGACGGCGCGCGCCGCTCTGGCCATCCAGCGCTCCCTCGGGCCTTTTGGCGCAAGCATGCGGCATCGCAGACGAATGGAGAGCCCCCTTCCCCTTCGGGACGACCGTGTGGCGCACGGAGTCACAGCACCGCGCACGGCAAGGCGGCGATCAGACTCTAGGTATTTTTTTTCTTGATCGTTTTTAATCTAAATTAATTACTTCGGACTTCTAGTACTCTGTACTCATATAGTCGTGTTTTTCTTCTAATTTAGGTGTTAGAATCTTATAGTGTTACCTAAGAAATATTTGTCGAGTGCTTATAGAAAAGAAAACGGAAAAAAGTAGATCAATTTATTGAATCTAAAAAAGGTGTTGTACATAAGTAATCATATTAGTTTTAGTCTATATTAGTTTTAGTCTATATTGTTCCTTGATAATTATCAAACATGTTAAATTAAAAATATATCACTTGATTTATTTTCGTTTTGAAAAAAAAATAACGCATATATATTATAAGATTTATAGAGGGCCGCGCGACGACTTCGCCCGTAGGGCCCCTTGACCGGCACTGGCAGCAGCAGGTATTGCCGGGACAAGGGGTCGCACACCGCGAGGTCCCAAAGAACGAAGACGTATTCGCCGTCATCGTCGTTCCCATCGTTAGGGACGCCGTAAAAGAGGACACGGCCGTCGCAGACGTCGCTGGGAGCCCACACATGATCTCTGCTGTTGGCGAGGTAGTCGAAGGAGAAGCCGGCGGCGCTGCCGAGTGCGCGGGAGGCAGGAGCTTTGGGGTGAGGCGCCTGCACGGGCTGGAAGCCGACGGGTATGGTGCAGCCGAGGGAGCCGAGGAGGAGGGGCGGGTGGCGGGAGTGGTAGCGGCGGAGGAAGTTGGGGTCGGCGATGAGGCCGCGGAAGGAGACGCAGGCGGTGGAGGCGCGGGCGAGGTCGGCGTAGGAGTCGACCCGGAGCAAGATCTCCTCCAGGAGGTCGTCGGTGAGGGCGGCCGGCTGCCGCGGCGACGCCGCGGGCTCGAGGCGGGGGACAATCGACCGGACCGGCGACGCCATCGCCGGATGGCCTCGCCGCCTCCGACGAAGGGCGGAATCGCGGGAGGGGATCCGATCGAGAGGATTTGCGGTGGCCTGGGTGGTGGAGCTGAGGCGAGACGTCGGTGTTGGTGGATTCGGCAGACTGGTGGAGTGGTGGTGTGGTTTCTGGTGGGTGGAGCCACCGGGCACGAGTAGATGATGACAATGAGGATCGCTGAGCGAGTGGGCTTGTAAGCGGACGTCCGGGAGGCCCATCCGTGCTCCATTAGTCTTTTTCTTTTTCCTTTTTCCGAAGGCAGGAGAATTTTTTTATTAATCGCCAGCAGAATAAAGGTAAGATCTACTCCAAATGAAAAAATAGTGAAAATCACCCAAGTGATGGCTAGTCACTAAAAAAAACGATGCCACATTGGCTTAAACCAGTAAACCACTATACCTGTGCTCAGCGGCCAAAGCAAAACAGAATTAAAGTAGGGATAATCAAATTAGAAATTGCTCTGTATTTGAGTTGGAAGTCAAAATTAGACAAATTGAAGAGTTGAGGGGCTAAATATAAACTTTTTCCCCTCACGAATTAGAAGCATGTGGATGTGAAGTGTCTTGGACCGGGTTCTTCCCATGCATCGAAGCCACCTCAAAAGCCTAGAGGCTACTGTCGGTGACATGTGTGACAACATTCCCAATCAATTAATCCTTTGTAAACTACATGAAGGGGGCTTTTGTGAGTCTTCCTCCCCTTTCTACAGTGATGAGAGGGTGAATCTCATGTGACTCTCTTTGGCATCGCTCCATCTAGGTTCTTCTTCTTCTCCGGCTGTCTTTTGGCACCGAAGAGGAAGGAAAATCTGGATCTGTGTCTGCTGGTTTGTATATACTAGCAAGTAGTACTTTCTAGTAGGTTTCTAATAGCTAGCGGCATGGACTCATCTGCCATGGTGGATTTTGGTCCTCCGAGTTCACTTTGAAGATAACATGGCAGTTTCTGGTATTGGTCTCCTGAGGTTTGTGTTAAGGGAGTGTCTATTTATCTGTTGATTGTTGAATTTTAAGATGTTGCATATGTTGTTCTCTGATGTTACTGATGTTATTCTCCTATGTTACATATGATGAAACATGAAGTAGTTTGCAACATGTGAGAACAATACATTGAAATATAGTAAATAGCATGTGTAACATCAAGAGAATCTGCCATATTTCCTCCCCTAAAATCACAAAATAGTTTGAAACATCGAAGGATAATGTTTGCAACATCTAATTCGATAGATAAATAGCAAAACTCAAAATTAAACATTTGTATCTCAGTAACTTCTTTTCTACTTGGTACATCAAGCATGCATGGAACCTTATACCTGAATCCATTGTTCGAATGTACGAAACTGTTGCAAATTGCAGATATGTTTTCAGTTACCTTGTTTGGATCAAATGTATGGGAGCTCCATGGTACCGAAATCATCAAATGTCTGGTAAGCCTCGTTTTGCTGATGATCTGGCTACGGGCTCGAAGGCACGGCTGCTGGCCGGCGGCAACGCAAACACAGAGTCGGCTGTGGTACGCCTCGTTTTGCTGATGACCCGGTGATTAGCAAGCTCGAAGCGCGAGGCGGGTGGACGGCGACAGCGCGAGTCAGAGCTTTCATGGCTGCAGGCGACAAGCCGACGACGCAGACGGAGCGGACGACCTGCAGGCTGGTACGACTGGTCTGTCGATCACCCGATGATGGTGCAAAGTGTTAGAATCTGATACTCCTCATTATGTGCAACATCGTCCGGATCTAGAAAGGATATTGCATGTACGACACGAGCTTGTACCGTATCAATAACCACATAGATGAATCTCGTGGAAAACCGTAAATGATAGCGTTGAAATAACCGCAACAAAGAGAATAGGATTTTGGCAAAACTGACCGCGAGTTCTTTAAGCATAACTTCCAAAAGAGTACAAGTGATTGTTGCTTCCTCACAACCCTACTTGACCCTTTTAATACTCTCTGATTTTTGCCTTATACAAGAATCTAGTGCTATAGAACTGTCTAGCCTATCCCTCTTGAGCGATCCTAATTGCCTCTCACAAGCCTCGGATAAGATCTTGGTGTTTGCCCTTTACTTATTGATTCTTAGTCTCCAATCCCTTGTTCATACATGCAAGTAGGAGTCCTACACCGGATAAGATTCAACGCTAAGTCTTAGTAAAACTAAGAGTCCTAATAGTACACCCGTATTAAGTTCTAATTAAGTAGGATTTGAGTCACCATACAACACAAAGCAGTGTGGTGGGGTTGTCATCATCGCCCCCGCACCGGGTGGCTGGCCGGCCGGCGACGGCGGGGAGGAACGCGCCGGCGCCGGCTGGCGATCGAAGGCGCGCGTGAGGACGGACGCGAGGGTGGTGGGCGTCGCGCGACGCGCGTGCACTAGCACTAGCAGGAACCTGCCGCGATCACGGTCACGGCGTGACGCACCCGAGGTTTGGTGGGGAGGAACGACAAAAGACGGAAATGTTTTGTACGCTGCGACGCTGGTGCGCAAACACTCTGGGGCGGTGCGCGTGGAATTCAATTCCGCCGCAGGCAGAGAGGGACGCTGCAGAAACATCGGTTCTGTGTTTTCTGCATCCCGTTTTGCGCCAATCCGGGTCCACCGGGTATTTGCCTGTTTGGGTGATTGTGGGTAGATTTTGTTTGGCTGGATATAATCTCCGCTTGAACTCATGTTCTTACATGGCCCACCTTTTAGAATGCAAAAGTAAAGATGCCAGAATTTGGCACCGCTCTTGGTGAATGTTTTCTTTATTTGTTAGTCTACGTTTCAATTCAAAAGTTCTGTAATCACATATTAAACACCCGGCCGGGAAGCCCAATGATTGATAAGAAATGCAAAACGAGAAACATGGAGGACGTGACTGTTAACATGCTTTGATACTCTGTAGTTTGTACTAAGAGGAATCTTTTACGCCAACGGCCAACCATGAACGAACCAAGCAGCTAAAAAATCTAGGCTACATCACATTGTCAACAAAACACTAACGACTAATAGTCATCTTTTAGAAGAACTGTGATATGTTTATAAATAATTAAATATGATAGCTTATATGTTGTTGTTGCCGTTTCTGCTATACAACTTGCATCACTGGTAACATGTCCGTTAGGTGGTCCACCTCACAAAAGTTAGAACCATATGCGACGCCACATAACCCTTTAACCTTTCTCCTTCCTCTCTCCTCCTTCCCTTCCTCCTTCACCAAATAAATCTAGGGTTTCCTTCAAAGAAGTGCAATTCCCCAATCATTGAAAGGACGTAGGTCAAGATTTAGCTCAAGAGGCAAAGCCATTCTCCTCCAAACTAATTTCTCTTCTCCCAACTTGGAGATGGAAAGGTAGGAGAAGCATCCGAGTTATTTTTCCCCCAAGTCGAAGGGGCTCGGCCGGAAGTCCTGCCCCACCCCCATCACCTCCCTCGAATTGCGGTTCCTCCGCGCCCGCGTTCAAATCAAACGCCTCGGGCCCAAGTCCCGGCCACGAGCCGGCCCATGGCGCGTTTGCATCGCAAGCGGCGGTGGCGGCGCCCCCGGTCCACGTCCCATCAGACGCGTTGGTCGCCATGCTCGGCGTCGTTGGCGAGCTCCGCGCTCGCGGGCTCCTCGCCAAGCTGGAGATCCCGGAGGCCGAGCTCACGGACGCGAGCGCGTCCGCTCTGTTCGACGCCGTGCTCGCGGCCTTCCTCGCCGAGGCGTGGGACCCGAAGGCGGCCTCGTGCCTCACGATCCCGACGCCGCCGCTCGAGGGCGGCCACAAGGTGGAGCTTCTCCGATTATTCCTCGCCATGCGCGCTCGCGGAGGGTTCGCCGCCGTCGCGTCCTGGGCGGCCGTTGCCGAGGCTGTCGGACTCGACCCCGCCGCCGACATGGCCGTCAAGCTGATGTATCGTAAGTACCTTGAGCTCCTGGATCAGACCTTCGATATACCACTAGAGGACCACAAGGTGGTCGAGAGCAGCGGCAATGCCGGCCAGCGCTTGGGCTCGACGAAGGACAGGTTCCTGTCGCCGACCAAGGACCCCACGAACGCTGGATCGGCGCACCTGAAGAGGAAGAGGGACCAGCTCGTTGGGATGCACAACTGGGTGCGTTTCATGGCGAAGAGCCCAGCTGCACCGGGGATTGATACTGATCCCCGGGACCACTTCGACACCGCGGTTTGGCTACGGGATAATGCTTGCCTCAGTGGTGAGAGGCTGGAGGGGATGCTCAACTGGGTACGCCATGTCGCGAAGAGCCCAGCTGAACCCGGTGTCATGGGGGAGGACTACTGCGTCCACATCTCCACAGTGGCTCTGTTACGGAGCCGCCGAATGCTTGCAAAAGAGCCTACCTCGCCGCAGGTAATACATCGCTTGACCATTTTGATTTCGTTTCACTCAATATAGGATTTGGTCATTTTTCATCAATTACAATATTGTTCTGTTAAAGGTCTTCGTACCAATGGCGAATTATATCTATTAAGGAAGAACATTTTATCTTTTATATTAGATTTACTATGAGTAAATTGGGTAAGATTAGAATGCTACCATATCAGGTCTCTATTTCACTATTTGATTGTTCCATGGTGTTAGGGAGCTACCTGTGTAAAGAGGCCCAGCTCTTTCAACTGAGTCCAACTACATCAAGAGAAGCCTCTCTTTCCTCTTCTCTTTGCTGACCACCATCGTGCGTCTGCCTCACCATCACCCATCTGTGACAGCATCATGTCGCTGTGGGCGAGGACCATTCTGCTATCTCCTATTGGGTGTTGGGAATGGCATCAAGAGTGCTACATCACAGAACCTTATCCAGTGCCCGTCCCTAAACCTCCCACGACTACAATCTTTTTGTGGACAAGTTCTTCGGTGCAAAGTTTCTGCGCAAGAAAAAAAAGTAGCAGATGGCCCACGCGTCAGCTAGTAGCAGTGGCTAGCGTGGTTCAATTCCTTTAAAAGATAAGGCTGGAATAGTTTGTTTTGTTGGTTTTGATTTAGCGAGAAACATTAGGAGATTGATTAGAAGTTAGTTAGGGCCGGCTCTTCTTAAGAGGTCTCGACATATTGTTTTAGGCAAGCAAGAAGTAATCCGTGCCATCTCAGAGCCTCCTGCATGAGGGCGAGAGGCAAGAGCTACCTCCTTGCTGTTCGTATTCATGATCCAATAATCTAGATATATCAACTCTGGTATCAGCCGGGAAATCCTGTGCACTCCACCACCCATCCACCCTCTCCATCATCGCTGCTAAGTCCATCGCATCCACGCATCAATGGGAGATGAGTATGTCAAACACGACGACTTCTAGGACGAGATTGACCGGCTAGTTAAGGTCGTCGGTGACCTGGGCGGCAAATCGTTGGTGACCCATCGGCAAGAGAATGGCGCGATCTCGGCCTCCCTGAAGAATCTCAAACCTAGATCCTGGATAAACAAGGCCGCTTTGACTCATCATCATCCGCCAACGATCAACACAAGTTCGCGCCACCCCCACATGGCATCCACAAGCTCCAGTTTCCTAATACTACTAGAAATATGAGCATTCATTATCGGCCTTAGTGCCGGTTGCATTTTGACCCGATACTAAGGGCAAGTACATTGGTGTCGTCTAATAGACGGTCTCATGCATTGACACGTAATCTTGAGACGATTCAATAGGTAACCTGTACAATGGGTTGTCCTATAAGTTGTCTTATATAATTCCTTAATTTGTGCATAAGAAAAATAAAATATTATGAGTTGCATGGCAACAATAACTCGTACAATGGTTGTTAAGTTGTCTCGTAGTCCTACAATTTAGCTCATAAGGTGGTTGTTTTGCGAAGCAACGACCTCTTTCTCTCTCCTCGCTCTCTCTCCTCCACATCATCAAAAATTCTACATGGCACTGCATGAGACGACCTATGAGACCGCTGACGTGTAGTAATGTACTTGCCCTAATGTTAGCATTAGTACCGGATCCAAATTTGGAAGGCCCTGGAGGCCTTTTAGTACTGGGTCATAACACCACCCGGTACTAAAAGTGACCCTTTAGTACCGGGTGGTGTTATGACCTAGAATTTTTAGTACCGGGTCATAACACCAAATGTCTCTCCACGGGTTACTAAAAAAAGCATATATACCTTCATCACATGTGATGTGTAGTAGGTGAGATGGTAAGGAAGGCTCGCGCGAGGTTTGAGGTTGTGAGTTCGAATCCCATGGAGTGCGCACGCGCATATTACGCGTGAAAATCGCGTGACTAGGGGGGTTAGGGACCAGTATAAATGGTCGTTTCCCTAGTGGTAAAGATACAATGGCGCCAACAACTCGCTGGGCTGGTTGCACAAGTGTAACCAGTTTTTCCGCTCCCAAGGGACACTAGAAGACCAGAAGGTCTGGACGGCCTCCTTCTACATGGAAGGAGCAGCGCAACAGTGGTACTACCGCATGGACGTGGGAGAAATTCATTGATGGCCTCAACAAGCGATTCGGTCTGCCGGTGCGCAGCAACCCCTTGGGCGAGCCGGCACACCAGCATAGTCGACGAGTACCAGGACCATTCCTGAAACTCCTAGCACGTTATGTTGGTGTGATGGAGGAGCAGCAAATAGATATCTTCACTGCGCTCCGCATGGACATTGAGATGCTCAAGCTAGAATCCTTCAAACATGCCATGGCATAAGCTCGGGTGCACGAACACCGTCTCCAGGTCAAGGACGGCATGGCCACACGTTGGTGCCAGCGTGCACTGTGCCACGTCCTGTAGCTAGTTTTGCATCTCCTCCATCCACATATAGTTGGCCATTTGGCTCGGGCACTACGGGCCGACCCAAGCACGGCACTAAGAAGCACGGCCCAGGAACGGCCCGGCATGACGCCATCGTGCCAGTGCCCGGCACGGCCCGTAGGTAGTGCCGGGCCTGGGCTGCCAATCTGGCCCGCAGTGCCGGCACGGGCACAGCACGCTTAATGGGCCGGTGCGCAGCAACCCCTTGGGCGAGCCAGCACACCAGCATAGTCGACGAGTACCAGGACCATTCTTGAAACTCCTAGCATGCTATGTTGGTGTGATGGAGGAGCAGCAAATAGATATCTTCACCGCGCTCCGCATGGACATTGAGATGCTCAAGCTAGAATCCTTCAAACACGCCATGGCATAAGCTCGGGTGCACAAACACCGTCTCCAGGTCAAGGACGGCATGGCCACACGTTGGTGCCAGCGTGCACTGTGCCATGTCCCGTAGCTAGTTTTGCATCTCCTCCATCCACATATAGTTGGCCATTTGGCTTGGGCACTACGGGTCGGCCCAAGCACGGCACTAAGAAGCACGGCCCAGGAACGGCCCGGCATGACGCCATCGTGCCAGTGCCCGGCACGGCCTGTAGGTAGTGCCGAGCCTGGGCTGCCAATCTGGTCCGCAGTGCCGGCACGGGCACGACACGCTTAATGGGCCGGCACTATGCTGGCCTGATAAATATCAGTCGTTGGACCTCCTAACTAAACCAGAGCCGTTAGATTCACATCAAGTCATATATAATCGTGGAAACCCTAGAGTTCCTCACTCTCTATTCTCTTCCACGTCTCTGTTTTTCCCACGCGACCGCAGGCGGCCCGCGGGCGCGCGCAGGCGGCGGCAGCACGGCCCCCCGCGGGCGAGCCTCCCTCAGCACCTAGCGCCACGGCGACGACGGAGCGGGTGGTGCAACCTCAGGTCGGTGCGGGCACGCCGGGCTACCGTGCTCGACAGCACGGCACGGCACGGCACGGCTAACCGCCCGTAGGGCCATGCCAGGGCCAAAATGTCGGCACGACGGCACTACACGACACAGCAGGGCTAAGCCACCGTGCCGCATAGTGCCGTGCCGTGCCGCGCCGTGCCCGTGCCAATGCCGTGCCGTGCGGTCCGGTTGGCCATGTATACATCCACGCCAAACACGCTCACTACGGGAAACACTTAATTTGCCGAGTGCCGAGTGTTAAAGCCAAAACACTCAGCAAAGGCTCCTCTTTTTTACCTGTTTTGTCACGTATAACGGACCCCTCTCAATTCACAATACACATCATCACAGGCATTTGTAATAAACAATCACAGGCATAATTCACAACCACCATTAGAAGCATTATTCATAAACATCACAGGCATAATCCAACATAAGCACAAAACAATCCATAAATCCAAGTTCAAGTCACAATTTAGTTTCAACCAAGTTCACAACCAAGTCTAGTTCCATGGAGGCCAAGGAGACCACTGCGACAAATCTTGATCTTCATTATTCGAAGCCGCCAATTGATTCTGCACATAGGATAGGACATTTTGAGCTAACATCTAAAATTGTCAAAATTAAAGTATTCAATCTTAAGCACAATGTGTCAAGTGACTCACAGGAGTAGTTGTGGGTGGCTGAGGCGGAGAGAACAGCATCGGCGGTGGTGGAGGCAAAGATTGACCCATGCTCGAAGCAAAATTCTGCATGTACTGGAACATCTGGTCCATCCTCATCCGATTTTCTTCCTCCATCCTTCGCCGCATGTCCTCCATCTGCGCCGCCATCTCCTCTTGTTTCTTCCTTGCAGCTTCCACTTGGGCCTACAATATTTCATTGCAATGTTATAATGCAAAGCTAAAGTATAACAACAAACGAACGATGAATGGAAGAGAAAGAACCTGGAGAGCCTCCATCTGGAATTGTGTAGTGGTGGGTCGTGGCCATATCGTCGGGCTCGAGTCCGTGCTCCTTGCTCGGATCTGGGAGAGAGTGGGAGTAGAGGCCGTGTCGATTACGTCATCGCCAATCCAATATCAGCCATGCTTCTTGCCTCCTCCCACCCTCATCACGATTTCTCCATCAATGTCCTTGGAGCTCGGATCGAAGTTTGGCCCGTGAACCTCCCTAGCCATCGCTGTATACTCGGTGACGTGATTGTGTATGCTAGGATGGTTGTACGCCTCGGACGGGTCGTCCGGGTTGAAATCGATATCGGCCGTTGCCTTGCCCTTTTTGGAGAGGACCCATGCCTTGAGCTGGGAGCAAGGTCGGCCATCATGTGACGACGACTGCGGTAAAAAATACAAAATGATTAGGAATTATGTAGAATTGAACGTTAGAATAAAGAATTGAAGTTGCGTACCCATTTTTCTCTATATTCATCAAGGCTTAGGCTACCTTGATGGTGTGGTGCAGTCGGCATCTGCAAACGCCGTTGCCGGCAAGCAAGGTGGTTCTCCAACCACCCGGACTCCAACCACACGTCGACCATCTTCTCCCAGCACTGGATATGCGCACGACACCACCACGGAGGCACCTACATCATCAAGCGTGTGACATATGAAAAAATAAATTGAGCCTAATTAATCTTAAATAAAGTAAGTATCAACGTTCTTTACTTACCCTCATGAATTGGTCCTTGGTCAGGTTCATTGTCCTTGCCTTCTCTTTACTAACCTTCATCCGTCTGTATTGAGCGTGGAATTCGATGATGGCCTAGATGCGCGCCTCGTAATGCATGTCCTTCACGAGCTTCTTGGTGGCTACATCAGAGACGGCCTTCGACTTGGCCTCGAATCCCTCTTGGCATCTATAGAAATCCTGCATATAGACGCGATGTATACAATTATTATTTCAAGAATGTCGAACGTAGGTGATGTATTGAGCAATTTAGTGCGAGGAGTACTTACCCACAGCTCGGCCTTCACCCGCTCTGCTATGTTGGGGAATCTCCTCTGTTGACGATCAGGGACGTCGGGGGCGGCGACGTAGTGGTCCCACGTGTAGGCTAGCTGCTGCTGTCCGGCGTACACCACCAAGTCAGGGAAGTGAACTCTGCACAAAAGGCCAAGGATCCCGTTGGCCTTACGGTTGTGGTCACCCCCACTGAGCTTAATCCAACTCCTGCACAAGTGATTAATATAAATTATTAGTTTTTGTAACTTTCAACATAAGAACATTATTGAGAATATTTAAAGTTACTTACTTGGTCCCAACCGGTTTAAACAGCGGGCGTAAATGCTCAGGTATCGGACGCTTCGGGAGGGATGAATGACCTCGCAACCATATCTTGGACTGGGCATCCCCTGCCTCCCTGTCCCCCTCCTGCTCCTGCTCCTCCTCCTCCTCCGCCTCCTCCTGCTCGTCGTCCCCAGAGGCGTGTGCGGAAGGTAGCTCCTCCTCCTCCTCCTCCTCCTCCACCTCAGGTTCAGGTGACGGGGGCCTCGCCACTTTACCCTTCCCTCGAGGCCTCTGGACCACCTCCTCCTCCTCCTCAACCCTACGTCGAGGCCTACCTCGACACCTTCCTCGACCGCTCCCTGAACGTGACCCTGACCCTGAACCAGTCCCTGTAGCAGCCAGTCTCTTGCAAATCGACGTGAAGCCCACCATTGCAATGACCTGCAATTAAAAAGAGTAAACTAGTCAGCATAGATAAACAAAACATAATTAGGAAGATATGCAAATTATAAATAAATTATAAATAAATTAGTACGACTCATAAATGTATTAGAAATAATCATCATGACCGGGATTAGCTGGATCATAAGTCTCATCATCACTATCACGCGTGTCGATATAGTCAAGCCCGTGCTCCAAAGGAGGAATGTCGTCATCACTGTCATTAGCTAATTGTAATCGTTGAAGTAATTCTAAGTCCTTCACATTCTGAACCTCGTCTCCAGCGTCCTCTTCAGCAACCCTTTCGTTGTCTACTTCCATTCCGATCGCTTTGGTTAAAACTATCACAAAACTCCCTTCGAGCCCATCTTCTTGGAATAACTCTCCTTCGTACGTGTTGGGTCTATATTATAATCTTCAATGTTTGGTACAGGTAGTTTACCGTGTGGCGATACCTTGTACACAACATCCCAACCCTTAAGACGGTTGTCGGTTTGGCACGGGTATGACAAATAATAAACTTGCGTGGCCTGTTGAGCCACAATATAGACATCGTCTCTTGGTAACATGGATGACTGTCGAATTTCGACTAGCCTTTCGACATCTCTCAATTGAATAGCACCAATGACCCTGCACAGGCCCCCCCAATTCGTGCTTCACACGGGAGGTGTAGAATCATATGCTGCATTGGATTGAAGAAGCATGGTGGAAAGATCTTCTCCAACTTACAGAGCAACACAGGCGCCATTGTTTCCATTTCTGCAACCACGGTACGAGATAACTCCTTCGCACAAAGCTGGCGGAAGAAATTACTCAACTCCGCTAGCACCTGCCACACATGCTCAGGGACATAGCCTCGAACCATCACCGGAAGTAGGCGCTCAAGCCATATATGGTAATTATGACTCTTGCGCCCGTTGATTCGCATAGTTGCTAAATTCACTCCTCTCTTCAAATTCGCTGCATAGCCATCAGGGAACATTAACGTTTGGAACCATTCTAGTACGTCCCTCCTTTGGGCCTTCGTCAGAACGAAATCGGCCTTAGGCTTCCTCCACGACTTGCCAGCTCTTGGAGGCACCATGTTTAGCTTTGGTCTGTTGCACAACCTCGCTTGATCCACTCTAGCCTTAACGTTATCCTTTGTCTTATCAGGAATGTCTATGATTGTACCAAAAATTACCTCGGCGATATTTTTTTCCGTGTGCATTACATCAATGTTATGTGGAACAAGAAGGTCATAAAAATAGGGGAGGTTCCACAAGCATGACTTTTGCGTCCAAGCATGTTGCTCGCCATATCCCAAAAAACCACCTTCTTCATTATTAACCTCGAGAGTGTCTAACTGAGCATGAACTGCGGCCCCTGTCATCATCGGCGGTGCGGGGTCTGTAACTACGACATCTTTCGTAAAGTTCTTGATGTCTCATCTGAATGGATGGTCAGGAGGGAGGAATTGTCGATGTTTGTCGAACGAAGAATACTTGCCACCTTTCGACAACCAAATGAACTTCAAAGATGCTTTACATACTGGGCATGGGAACTTCCCGTGAACACACCATCCGCAGAAAATCCTATATGCCGGCAAGTCATGCAGGGAGTACTGGTACCAAACATGCATCTTGAAGTTTGTCTTTGTAGCTCGATCATATGTCCATACCCCTTCCTCCTAAGCACGGAGCAAATCATCAATCAGAGGCTCCATGTACACACTCATATTATTCCCTGGGTGCTCTGGAATTATCAACGATAAGAATATATTATATCGTTGAAAGAGGACGCCAGGTGGGAGATTCAGGGGGATAACAAAAATGGGCCAACAGGTGTACGGGGCGGCCGCCATTCCATAAGGATTAAACCCATCTGTTGCCAGCGCAACACGTACATTGCGGGCCTCTAGAGCTTTCTCACGATAAATCGCATCAAACCTTGTCCAGGCTTCACCATCGGATGGGTGTACCAGCTTCTCAGCATTGTATCGACATCCGTTTTTATGCCATGTCATCTGTTTGGCAGATTCTTCAGCCATGTAAAGCCGTTGGATCCTCGGTATGAAAGGAAGGTACCGTAGGATCTTCACGAGGATTGCAAGCTGCTTCTTCTGACCATCACCAGAGTCTACCTCCAGGAACCTAGACGATTCTCACTTCACACAGTACTTTGCTTCCGCATACTCTTTCCTAAATAAGATGCATTCCTTCGGGCAAGCATGTATTTGCTCGTATGGCATCTTAAGTGCAGGAAGGAGTTTTTGTGCCTCATACATGCCTTTTGGCAAGATGTGACCCTCAGGCTCCCAAAAACTGTCAACATAATATCGAAGGTGTCTCGACTCAAGCTAAACTAGGACTTCACGGCCATTAGACGTGCAATGGAATCTAGTTGAGAAACCTTGGTATGCCCATGAAGGGGTTCCTATGCCGCAGACAACATTTCGTAATAAGCCTTTGCGGTAGCCTCTGGCTCCTCCTCCCTACGTGCTTCATCGAAGTGTGCTTCATGATAGTCATTTAATATGTCTCCCACCCTGACATCATCATCATAATCCTCGATGCGTTGTCTCAAGACCTCCTCTCTCCCACGATCAGATTCACTATGGTAGATCCACCTGGTGTAGTCTGACGTAAATCCGTTCTTCACAAGATGTTTGCCCATGTCTAGCTTGGTTTGCCGACGCATGTTTCCACATTTGCTACACGGACACCAAGTCGATCTAGCTCCTTTGACACTTGCAAACACCCGTTCAAAGAAAGCATTCATTGGTCAACGTATTCTGACTAGTGCGACCCGTGTACATCCACTGACGATCCTCCATCCTCTAGCATATAAGCAAGTAATACAAAATTCACATTGCATATACACGTTTCTATATTGTCTATTAGGTGAAGATAGGTTGTAATCCCACCCAAGGATGTGTAGGTGGGTTTAGTATCCATGGTCTACTCCGACCCGAGATAGAATTTCGGCAGCACCTCCCCGCTGTTCTCCAGATACACGTCCTTGATGGGAGATTTTGTATCCGGAGAACAACAGGGAGGTGCTGCCGAAACTCATCTTGGATCAGAATAGACCATGGATGCTAAACCCACCTACACATCCTCGGGCTGTCCAAAAAACATGGACAATTCGAAACAGATACGGTTATAGATATGCAAAGATTTGCATATTTCCAACCATATCTCTTTCGTACAGGAGACACCTAACTAGGTTACGTGATATACGAACATCATACGAAAAGAGAGGTGTAGGATGCCTCACCTTTCTATCCTGCAAAGTGGCGACTCGAGGACGGTAACGTAGGCTCTCCTAAAAAAAAGAACATACTACTATCAAGTTAAAATTTCAACAGCACCTCCCCTGCACGGGGAGGTTTCCATAACCTACATCAAATAAATGGCTCAATGGCCGACAATCACATCTACAACAAACACAACGGCACGATGGCCGACTCCACAACAAGCATTGATACTTAATGCAAACCTCCAAGTGACAAGTCAGTTATAAGCTACCCTGGGATTTCATTTTCATGTATGCCACACAAAGATGGTGTATTAGAATAACTCCTTCAGACAATGCAGTTTAAGCATGATAATATTTCAAATATTCAAGTATTGCAGATAATATTCACTTTAATCAACTCACCTTAGTGCCGGGGCTGGGGGCGGCGTGTCGGGGGCCGGGGTGCCACCGGTGGGGCGGGCGGAGCGCGCCGGCGACCAGGGGTTGGGGGCCGGCCGGGGGCGGCGCAAGGGCCAGCCCGCGGGGACGGAGGGAGGCGGCCGGGGCCGACGCAGGGGCCGCCCGTGGGCGGCCGGGGGCGGCGTGTCGGGCGGCGCGGGGGGTGCGGGGCGGGCGGCCGGGCGGCGTGGGTCTGGGGGCGGCGCGTCGGGTGGCGCGGGTCTGGGCGCGGCGCGTCAGGCGGTGCGGGTCCGGCGGGCGGCGCGAGCGGCGCGGGGCTGGCGGCTCGGGCGGGTGGCGCGTGTGGGTGTGTGGGTGTGTGCGTGTGTGTGAGTTAGGGTGGAGGTGTGGGCCGGCTTAATCTCTAGGCTTTGCCGAGTGCTAGATCGCACGCACTCGGCAAAGGCCTTTTTTATTTTTTTCAGATTTTGGAACGGGGCCGTCGCTGGTGGACCCACGGACACGTTGCCGAGTATCCTAGGGGTGACACTCGGGAAACCAATGCTTTGCCGAGTGCCCCATTGCGGCACTCGGCAAATAGGTAGTTATATTCCATGTGCAAACCGGTTTTAGTAATTAAAAGTCTATAAACTTTGCAAAAACCTAGTCAAATTCACTAAACATTGTGTATTTCATTTTTTAACTAATATTATTCCATTATTTCATGGATTTATAGCTCATGAATTTATATCTATTAAATTCATATACTTGCAATTAATAAATAAAAATTATCAAACGGATCCGAAAAATTCCCAAAATTTGACATGAACCAATCTATGTTGTCTAGGGCCTATAAAAAAATTTAAACTAAATGACAAATTCAAGTATCAATTCGACTCAAAATCTTACCGGATCCTTCCAACTTCTATGAATCCTCTCCGGAGATGCTTCGAATTCTAAGCATCATATGTCAAAATTTGTGCGAAACCTTCTCAATTTTTTACCACAGCCTCCGCATATGAAATCATAGCATCCTGGAAAATCTCGTGATTTTCAAACTTTGTTTGTATTTTTGAGAATTAAAAAATCATTCGATCACACGTTCGTAATCGTGTTTCCTTAACAAAATGTTCGAAATTTTTTTTCATTTCTCGGATGAGACCTCAATTTGGACTAACTAACATGAATATGATTTTTCCACTCATATTATTCCATGATTCCAACCACATGTAGTTCAAATTTGTCTTAAATCAACAAATTACTCTAAATGAAATTAATTCTTTAAATATAGCAAACAGGTCAATAAATAGTCCACCTTCTAACATGCAGTGCCAAATATCATATGTGGGGAGTACAAAAAGTTTGGAGGGTAGAGGAGGGAAAAAATATTTTAGTTTTGCCGAGTGTCTCAAAAAACACTCGGCAAATCTTCATGTTTGCCGAGTGTCCCATCAAAACACTCGGCAAACATTGATCTTTGCCGAGTGTCGCATTTAACACTCGGCAAACCTTGATCTTTGCCGTTCGGCAAACAACTAACGCTCGGCACACACCACCTAACGGACGCCGCACGTGCTGGTCACGTGCTTAAGGGTTGCCGAGTGTCTGTTGTTTGCCGAGTGTCCCCCGTGAGTTTGCCGAGTGTTTTTTTTTACACTCGGCAAATAGTATTTTCGCCGAGTGTAAAATGTTTGCCGAGTGTTTTCGTGGATACCCTCGACAAACACGGCCTTTGCCGAGTGCCCGAGGTAATGCACTCGGCGAACATTTTACACTCGGCAACTTTAGTCTTTCCCGTAGTGGCTGGCCATGCAAAATGTGTCCGGCTCGACACCACCACTGTTGAGCACGCCGCGGCACCGCGCGGCTCGCGTTTCATGTGTGGACGCCAGAGGTAATGGAACAACGCCGTCTCGAGGACCGGTGCTATAATTGCCCTGAAAAGTTCACCCGCGACCACTGCAAGTAGTGCCCGATGCGGGGTATCTACCTCCTAGAGGTGGCCACCAACGACGTTGAAGATGGAGATGATGTCGATGACGATCCGAAGGTGTCTGTTCACGCTCCAACAGGTGTGCAAACCGGCGACACAATCCAACTCGCCACCAACGTTGCATCCTCAACTCTAGAAGCCCTGGTCGACTCGGGGTCGATGCACTGCTTTCATTGCTACCGACAAATGCCACTCGTTCGGGACTGCACCCGACGCCATGCTCCGGACTTACGGTTGGCATGGCGAATGGGGATCGTGTCCTGTCGTCGGGCATCTGTCTGGCGGTCCCGATCACCATTGGCCAAGAGCGTTTCTACATCGACATCTATGTGACCCCATTGACAGGCTATGAGATGGTTCTGGGGTGCCAATGGCTATGTAGTTTTTGCGCAAGAAGAAGAAGGAGCAGATGGCCCAGGCGTCAGCTAGCAGTGGCTAGCGTGGTTCAGTTCCTTTAAGAGATAAGGATGGAATAGTTTGTTTTGTTGGTTTTGATTTAGTGAGAAACGTTAGGAGATTATTTACAGGTTGGTTAGGGCCGTCTCTTCTTAAGAGGACTCGGCAGATTGTTTTAGGCAAGCAAGAAGTTTTTTTTTTCGAATTAGGCAATCAAGAAGTAATCAATCTCATCTGAGAGCCTCCTGCGTGAGGGCGAGAGCACCATTATATCCTTACTGTTCGTATTCATCATCCAATAATCCAGCCACATCAACTCTATGCACTAATATCAGTTTAGCCCATACCAACTGAGCGAATCACTAGTTCCACCATGGCCTATAGTGAGAGCACCAACATGGCTTAATACATAAAGGAAGTATTAGTGGTCGTGACCAAGTTGGCCTCCTCCACCACCACTCAAGGATGCAAGTTTTGATGTTGGCAGAGTTGCTTCCTCACCAATGCAAGACGTCTAATGAGAGATGTCGAGGCTACCATAGCACCATCATCAACATTCAATGCATCATTAGCTCTGGTGGATATGTCATGCATGGTCAAATATTGTGTTGCCTTCTTCCTTAGCATCCTTTGTCTATTGGTGTCCTTTTTGTCCAAAATCCATCCTTTCCGAACTTAAAGGGGAGGTGCCCAACTTACTCGTATAATAAATGAAGCATTCCACAAGAAAAGGAACTACTACATCAACATTTGAGGCACGCAAGGGTGTAATACCTCTCTTGCTGCTTTTGGATGTAAACATGCCTTTCATCGCTAGGTATGACGCATATAGCTCTTTAACCATGATGTGCCTTTTATGGCTGTGATGTACTCCCTGTGTATCATAATATATGTCGTTGTGGCCTTCGTCATTTTTGCCAAATTCATTGTGTGCATTGAGGTTCATTCCGATTCTTTTCCTGAGACTGCCCTCGCCTCCGCTCAATTCGTTCCTATGATTCAAAGTGACTCTTCCCTAAAATTTCCGCGCCTTGCTCCCTCTGCCCCCACAGATCCAAGCAAGTCTTCCTCCGTGGGCTTTGGGAAGCTACTCATCGAGGGGTTGTCGTGCTTCAAGCTGGCATAGGCCATCTCAAGTGCGCTACTGGTGGATACCAAGATCTCCATCTGGATCAGCCATGATGCTGTGCCCATGCTAGAGCCTGCTGCACACTACGCAGGGAGGTCGGCAGGGAAGCATCATAAGCACAGAGAAAGCACAAATTGAGAAGCCACGTGCGCACAAGGAAATTAAGTTGCATTTGCAGGAGTTGCAGCAGAATGCCAATGAGATTGTAGCGGCATTGGCAAAGGCAAAGCTTGATACTGTCACGGATCACCGCGCATGTCATGCTCGTAGACCTAGAGGAGGTAGAGGGCTCAATCCTTGCGGCCAAGGCGAGCGCAGGAGGCTCTCATAGCATCTCACGAGTGGGGTGGGCGTGATGTGGAGGATCACTGAAGGGGAGCCAAGTGGGCAAGCTTGTAGGTGCAGTGGCAGGTATAGGTGGGATGGGATGCTCGTGGACACGGAGGAATGGTGCAGCACAATGAGGGGCAAAGAAGACCAATCATTAGTTTCCATAATTTGTATAATTTTTTTCTTGTAATTTGGGATAGAGGCATTACATACCTTGTATACTTTGATGCATGATGAGTTGTAGATATGTCTGATGCTGATGCCACCTTAATGGGTTGTAACATCTTTCTTGCTAGCATTCATGAATGTATTCTCCAAGCTTAGGTGCTCACACACCACTACTCTGACCATCAAAACCATGACCATACCTTCAAGCCATGCAAGTGGTTGCGCCTCTTCACCCACCCCATTCCTATAAAACCCAAGGGAAGATCTCACCCTATTATAATGGTCTATTTAAGGTGATGGATCACGTTTTAAATGTTTGCTAGCTCATTTTTGCCTGGATTGATGATGCATTTCATGTTGGATCACTAAAGTGTTAGAATGGAGTTGCCACTATTGTTACTTACTCTAGCAGTGCCACATACATGGCCAAACTCAAGTAGCAGCTAGCAAGAACACGACGGGCTTCTCTTGGCAACTAATGTGAAGTCTAGCACTACTCGACCTCCAGGATCTCCACCCCGGAGAGAAGTCCGTGAGCGTGGAGCTAGAGCTCACCAATGATGTTGAGCGCAATGGCTAACACATTTGGCGGCACCACTAGCAAAGTTGAGGCGGATGCACCTTGGTTCGACTCATGCTCATGGCTTCTCTAGATTCAAAACACTAATCTCAATCTGAGATCAAAGATTTGTAACTTGAGATTTTGACTACAGATCCTTTAATGAAAAAACTCAACCGTAACATTGGGTGTGTGTCTTAAGAAGCGATACCAGGCGTAGAAACATGGATCGACAAGGGGGTTTTCAAGCTCACTGCTCTAACCAGTATAACCGGTGTGAAGATGGTAGGAACTTCAATGAATGCTTTGTTATATGAAACAACCTATAGTCGCTTGTTAGCCATCTCCTGAGATTGTCGTTGTCATTGCCTGTAGATGGTCTCTATACGCAACTAGTTCACCATTCATTAGCACTTAATTCACATGTTGCCCGCTCGAGTCCACATGTTTGCACTCAATGCCATTTGTTTGTCTTCCCAACTCACCCGATAGATCTAGAACTTGTCAAGTGAGTAGATTTTGTTCAGCTCTTAGGAGAGTTATGGTTGTTTTGGCGTGACTTGATTGACCAAGGCCTTCCGTTCTTATGATAGAATTTCTTCTACCGGCAAGAGTCCTATTTGTTTGTCTCCTTCCATTTAAGGAAAATCAGTCTCTCGATACTATTAGTCAATCAACTCACCGCTAAAACAACAAAAAATCCCACATTTTGAGAATGTGGGAACAATCCCGTCCCCACCTTGAAAAAACCTTTCACAAGTAGCATACCATTTTCCTTGCGAGAACATTGTGACTACAGGTTGAGCCATATCGATACGACTATATATCTAAAAGTTTTCGGTTCGCAACATAATCAACCCTCAGTCAACTATTTTACCGACCTGGGAGGGGCTGGTGGTGGTTTGGTAACAACATTTGTACACGGCCACCTAAATAACCTAGAGGCCCTCAGAGTGTGCTTATGTTGCAGGGACTCAAATGTTTGGCACAACTTCCACCACTCACTCATATTTATCTGCAATGACGTGCCACAACCCCATAATCTTAATTGTTGTCCTGTTGGTGTCTATGCATGCATGCCAGTGCATCCATTTTGATGCAATGGGCTTATTAATGTTACTAACTTTGCTAACCTTCCTAAAACTACAGAATTCACAGAGGTAACAAAATATATATCAAATGCAAAAAATGGATGCAAACCTGTTTCTCTTTAGGAAATTTGCTCCATGTATCCCGGTCATCCATATCTCAGGTGCATGGCTACACGTACTTGGGCTTCTTCCTGGATCCATTTTGTGTTTTTTGAAATAATAAATAGAACTCCACAATTCTAACTGATTGTTAAGTGAGATGCTCACTTGGTTATTCATGCTAGTGCTCTAGCTCCAAGATTGCAACTATGGTTGCTTTGTTAACATTGCAAAAACCATGTAATGATCTATAATGATCCATAAAGTACAAGAAACATGATCTGGTATCCCATACTTTTGTTAACAGATTAGCATTTTTCTTGTAGTGTCTTATTATCTGTCACTAGTTTTGTTAGGTTCATGTCTGGTTTCTAATATGTTTCAAGAGATGAACTATTTGAATTGCAAAAACTTCTTTTTTGCTGATTTAAATCGAAGTGGTATTGCTTACATGTAAAACTGGTTTAATGTTAGCATGTTGGCCTCAACCACGATTAGTTGTGGTATTTTAGTTGCTTTTATGGCCACCATAGCTAGCAAACATTGTGTCATGACTCGTGATGGTACAATCTATTTGTTAGATTTTTCTAGCCATTTTGAATTCCCAATTCTACACTATGCAAATATAAATAATTTTGCGCTTCAAATTTTATTTGTTACCTTTGTACTGTTTGCTAACAACGTAATTGAGCTTGTTCTTTAATTTCAGATACACTGTTTCAGGTCAGTACAATACGTCATTGATATTAGTGTATTATTCGTGCTGAAATATCTTTATTTTTATGTAATCTTGTCCGCTGTTATACATACATAAGTAAGAATTTGTGCTAATGATCTAGCTAGTGAGCATATACAACACTAACATATTGTTCCTTGTTCATGCAGAGTGGACATTCAAATGAGGGAGAACTTCGGAGCACTGACAGGTTATTTGCTGCACCAATTCGTCCTTGTGGCCAAGCAGACATTCCAGAATGGACTGGGAAGCCTTCATCACGTTCTGAAGACCGACGCGAATTGAGGTTTCTTGGAGAACCTATTCTACTTCCAGAAAGTAATGAAGCCCTTGATGGTGGTTCCATTGGCAAGGGGAGACAAGATGATTGCAGCTGTCAGTTACCAGGTTCCATTGATTGTATCAGGCTTCATGTGGCAGAGAAAAAAGATGAACTGAAGCTTGGTCTGGGTTCAGCATTTTTATAAAATGGGGCTTCATCAAACCGGTGAGGATGCGGCACTCACATGGACAAAGTCTGACGAGAGGAGATTCAACACCGTTATCCAGGACAACCTGCCTACATCCAAGTACAATTTCTGGGCAAACTGCGTGCCGCCTTCCGCTCTAAAGGCAGCAAAGGCCTTGTAAGCTATTACCACAATGTTTTCCAGGTCCAGCGACGGGCCTACCAGAATCACCTCGCCCTGGATGCAGATAGTGACGATGATAACATAGAGCCTGGCTTCATATACTCCCGTCAAGGCGACGGTATGAGTAGCTCCAGGTCTGCTGCTGCTTCCCGGAAGAGGGGAAGCTCCTAGGCTAGCTCGATCTGTCTGATTCTGATAAGCAATCACTGCCTGTAGTGTATCAGCTGCTTCCTATTGAACTCAAATGTTAGAGTTGTAGTCACCAGATTGGTGATTGAAGATGGTACACTTCTGTTGTGTATCTCGTTGAGACTTAATTTCCCTCTCGGTGATGACTTATTAATTAATTTCCCTTTTGGTGATGAATATGGTGATTTGTTATATTATCCCCCTCGTTGGTCTGAGTTAATCTTAATGTTGACATTTAGGCTATCTTCTCTTCTTTTTTTTACCATTTTAATTGTTTCTTGGATGAATGCGATAGTGATATGTTACTCTTTTTAGAACGTGGAGCATTGAGTTTATCTGTTAATGTCGACATGGTTGCTGCTGAATGATGGTACAATTCTTCATTGAAGCACATGGTTCAGAGCATGTTCTTCACCTGGTAAGCTTTGCATGGCATTGGAAGGCAAGCATTATTGCTGCCGAGTTTCTTCAGTGACTGTTCCCCAATGGCCGATTACCAGTTCTCTGCAGACTATGATGTACCCTCGCGTGGTTTTTGCTGTTTGCGTCTATGTGAAGGGCGCTCTGCTTTGGAAGCCCCAGTTCAGGTAAAGTTGTGTGGAAAGTAGAAACGTCTCTAGGTTAAGCTGCACATGCCCGGTTTGTGGTACTGTATTCATTCAACTCTACCGTACCTTTCTAGAAAACTGAATCTGGACGGGGTCCTTGCCTTGTTTCTGAAAGGGACCTCCCAATTGCAATCCTCTGCCTTCTCTGGCTCCCAAGGCAGGTAGACGGCACACGGAAGCGTCTTCCTGTAATCCTGTGGGAATGTAGTCGCTACATGCAGTATTATTTTGGTTGCACCAAACTGTCCTTTGTTTGTTTTTGATCCGGAGGTCGCGAGAGGTTGAAAGACGTCGAATTGTACATGTATGACCTGTAACAATTAACAAGCGATCCTCTTAAGTGGAATTGTGGAAGAGCAAGACCCCACTAAAACCCTTTTTTGGAGAATACGACAGTTGGGTGGTTGCTCACCCTTAGTTTCGAATGAGCTTGGAAGAACTGCAAGGCAATAACAATGCATGTAGAATATAGAGTGCTCCGCTATAATGTTGGTGATGTGACCGAGAGGCAATTATAACAATTCGGACTAAAGGTCCAGGGATAATTGATTCATGAGAGATTAGGGTAACTAATGGACCTTCAGCCTGGAAGCCCATTAGTGTGCTCTATAAATATGAGGGATGGGGCTGGGACGCACCATCCCACCACGCCGCAACCCTACCCGTCACTTCCTCTCGGCCTGAGCCCGAGACCCCTGCCACGTGCGCGGTGCTAGCACACCGGCGCACGACGTTCCTTCCCTGTACGTGTGGACTCCATGGAGGTGTTGCTGCTATGCTGATCGGCTACACCGACGCGAGGCGGCTGCTGAGGCGAGGATGAGGAGGAGACGATCTGATCGACTACTTCCTCTACACCGACGCGCATCTACGTTGGACCGGCTGCCCAACTCTTGTTCCGTTGCGCCACGCGTCTAGTGGTAACGATCCATGATTCCTCTACTCACAAGTTTTCTAGGTGAAGTGGTACATGTAATTGTTATTGCTAGAGTAGCGTACCCACGTTTCCCTACAGTGACATCAGAGCCGTCTTGCGTAGTTTTTAGTCTGGATCTTGCACATATACGTGATATGTGATGGTAGTAGATATGATCTATTACGGTTAGGTTCATGTGATGGATCTTATGTTGCACGGTTTGATTAGATATTTTGGTCATAAGGGGATGGAACGGGTTTGAGTAGATTGCATCATGTGACCAAAAAGATTAGTTCGTGCTCCTTCTCTATTGTGCGCGTGACTTGTCCCCACCGTGTGGAATCACCATTAGAGCTAGTCGTGTGCATAGTCAGTGGATTGAGCCAGCAGATCGAGGTCATGTGTTGCAGTCTTCTCATGTACACATGTCACACTAATCAATATGATTGATCTAGTGGTAATTGAGATATTCTGAATGGTTCAGAAATTGGGTTGTTGTGATCAATCCGATGAGATTTCCATAGCAATTTCATAGATGCGATCTATGTAATTCCGTGAGGTTTTCAGGTCCTGAAACCCGCGGGGGACGGCTCCCCCCTAACCGCCATTGCTATCTGCTGTAGTGATATCCTAGCATCATTTCGGAAGAAGACGTTCTACGCTTAACTTGTTTTTGCAAGGTATGATGTGAATGGTATGGACTCAATGTCATGTGATGATTTGTATGTAACATTTGTGCAACCTGCGATGTTGCAAGTTAACACAACCGGGTTGAGGTTGTCCCTTTATTGTACAATGACCTGCGTATCGACTTGTGATGCTTGATCTCTCATGTAATTTATATATCAACTATTAGGTGTAGTAGGCCTTATCAAGCATGGTGGTGATGGTGATCACCACAAGACAGGAGCCATGGCGATGGAGATCAAGGTGGAACCATGGCGATGGAGACCACTATGATTCCAAAGGCCATACTATTCACGATATAATATGATTATATGCCTGTGATGTTTATTTTTCTATCTTACTATTCTATTCATGCTTTACATGTGGGGGATGTTTTTATCATGGTAGAATAGCTTCCCTTAAAAAAGTTGAGTTTTTTATGCCTTTTACCATTAGCTGCACCTACAATTTTGATCGTTGTGTGGTAGGTTTACCAAAGTAAAGTACCATCAGCTATCATTATGAATAGGGTGTGGATGTCGGACATTCACAAGCATAGTATTGGTTTACTCAGCAAAGTTATCAAAATGGTTTTGGGCTTTATGGCATAGAGTTGGGAGCCGGGGCATTGGATGCCGCCCAACAAACAAGAGTCATATAGGGATATGATTAACAAACTGTTGTTTACCTATGTCACTAAATTTTCTAGCAGTGAAGCCAAAGCTCACTACGATTTTAGTGAATATGGATCTTGGACCACTATATGTCATTAGAGGGAAGACGATGTTGATACAGTGGAAGTATCTTTTATTAATTTGGTTAATAAAAGATTGGTACATAACCTAGTGCTAAAACTTTGCATTTTTATCCTATGTTGTAGATCGATCTGTGCTTGACAAGGAAAAGCTCAATGGAGCTAACATTATTGATTGGTACCGCAACCTAAGAATTGTTCTCAGGCAAGAGAAAACTGAGTATGTTCTTGAGCAACCATACCTAGATGATCCCCCTGCTGATGCCAATGCTGCAGCCCGCAGAGCTTATTAGAAGCATTGTGATGATGCACTCAACGTCAGTTGTCTCATGCTTGCCACCATGTCTCCTGATCTACAGAAGTAGTATGAGCATGTGGATGCTCACACTATGATTGAGGGGCTGCGTGGAATGTTTGAGAACCAAGCTAGGGCTTAGAGGTACAACATCTCAAAGTCCTTGTTTGCATGCAAGCTGGTGGAGGGTAGCCCGATTAGTCCCTATGTGATCAAAATGATTGCTTACATTGAGACTCTAGACAAACTTGGTTCTGAACTCAAGGATGACCTAGGTATAGACATCATTCTCTAGTCGCTCCCGGCGAGCTATGAGCCATTCATTCTGAACTATCAGATGAATGGCATGGAGAAAACATTGGCTGAGTTGCATGGCATTCTAAAGACAACTGAGAAAAGCATTAAGAAAAACCCCACTCATGTGATGATGGTCCAAAAGGAGAACAAAAGGAGGAAGCGTTGGACGCCTCCAAAAGGCAAAGGCAAGGGAAAGATCGTTCCTAATGAGCCCCCAAGCTCTAAGCCTAAGCCAAAGGGCAAATATGAGAAATTGGTCTAGGAACTGCAAGAAATACTTGGAGGATAAGAAGAAGAAGGGAAGTGAGACTTCCACTTTAGATATAAATGTTATAGAAATTAATATTGCTACATCTTCTATTGAATCTTGGATATTTGATACTGGATCGATGATTCACACTTGCAAATCGTTGCAGGAACTAAGTAAGACTAGAAGGTTAGTGAGAGGCGAGTTGGATATTCGTGTCGGCAATGGAGCAAAGGTTGCGGTCATAGCCGTCGGCACTTACCACTTGTCACTACCCTCAGGATTAGTTTTGGAATTGAATAATTGTTATTGCATTCCTTCTTTGAGTAAGAACATGCTCTCTTCTTCATGTTTGGAAGAAGTTGATGGTTATGAGATTGTAATAAAGAACAAACGTTGTTCAATATATTATAATGATATTTTCTATGCTCATTATCCATTGGTGAATGGATTATATGTTCTTGATCTTGACGATAAATCTATCTGTAACATTAATAAAAAAGGGCTCAACCGAGTGATTTGAATCCTACTTTTATTTGGTATTGTTGCTTAGGCCATATAAATGAGAAACGTATTGAAAAACTCCATAAAGATGGTTTGTTGAGCTCATTTGATTTTGAATCACTTGACACGTGCGAGTCTTTTTGCTTGGGAAGATGACTAAAGCTCCTTTCACTGGTCAAAGTGAGAGGGCAAGTGACTTGTTGGGACTTGTACATACTGATATATGTGGACCAATGAGTTCTATAGCCAGAAGTGGTTTTTAGTACTTTATCACTTTCACTAATGACTTTTATAGATATGAGTATATCTATCTAATGAGGCACAAGTCTGAATCATTTGAAAAATTCAAAGATTTTTAGAATGAAGTACAACATCAACTAGGCAAGACAATTAAATTTTTGCGATCTGATCGTGAAGGTGAATATTTGAGCCATGAATTCGGTGATCATCTAAAATAATGTGCAATTGCTTCACAGTTGACTCCGCCTGGAACGCCTCAATGAAATGGGGTCTCCGAGCGGAGGAACCGAACCTTGTTAGACATGGTTAGGTCGATGATAAGCCAGACTGATCTTCCATTATCTTTTTGGGGTTCTGCTCTAGAAACTGCTGCGTTTACATGGAAAAGGGTTCCAACTAAGTCCATTGAGAAGACACCATATGAGATGTGGATCAGGAAGCATCCTAAATTTTTTTTCAATGTGAGGCTTATGTCAAACGTTTGATGTCAGACAAACTTACTCCAAAGTCAGACAAATGCTTCTTTGTAGGGTATCGAGGGAAACTAAAGGATATTATTTTTTATAATAGATCGGAAGGCAAAGTGTTTATCGCTCGTAGTGATATCTTCTTGGAGAAAGAGTTTCTCTCAAAAGGAGTTAGTGGGAGCAAGGTGCAACTTGAAGAAATTAAAGAAGCACCTGAAAATATTTCAACATCCACTGAACCTACACAGGATATACAAGATGTTGTGCAACCTGAACTTGTTGTTGAAGCACCAGCCCCATGAAGGTCTACAAGGGCATATCGCGCAACTCAAAAGTTGACACTCCTAACAATGGAGCAGCGTGACATATTATTGTTGGACAATGATGAGCCCATGACCTACATAGAAGCAATAATGGGACCTGACTCTGAGAAATGGCTTGGAGCCATGGAATCCGAGGTAGAATCCATGCATGACGATCAAGTTTGGAACTTGGTTGATCCGATCGACGGTGTGAGACCTATCGATTGCAAATGAGTTTTTAAGAAAAAGACAGACATGGATGGAAATGTTCACATCTATAAGGTGCGATTGGTGGTGAAAGGTTTCAAGCAAATTCAAGGTGTTGACTATGATGAAACGTTTTCACCCATTGCAATGCTAAAGTCTGTTCGGATTCTCCTAACAATTGTTGTATATTTTGATTATGAGATATGGCAAATGGATGTCAAAACGGCTTTCCTTAATGGAAACCTATGTGAGGATGTGTACATGACACAGCCTGAGGGTTTTGTCAATCCTAAAAATGTTGGAAAGATATGCAAACTTCAAAAGTCCATTTATGGATTGAAGCAAGCATCTCGGAATTAGAATCTTTGTTTTGATGAAGTGGTCAAAAGGTTTGGTTTCATCAAAAATGTAGAAGAGCCTTGTATTTACAAGAAGGTCAGTGGGAGCGCAGTTGTCTTTATTAAGAAAGAGTTTCTCAATGAAAGAATTAGGAGGGGCGGCATATATTTTGGACATAAAGATCTATAGGGATAGATCGAAAAGGCTAATTGGATTAAGCCAACACACGTACATTAACAAGATATTGAATCGGTTCAATATGCAAGATTCTAAGAAAGGTTTCTTGCCAATGTCACATGGCATTACACTTAGCAAGGATCAGTGTCCGTCGATACCTGATGAGCAAGAGAGGATGAGAGCGATTCCTTATGCTTCGGCTATTGGATCCATCATGTATGCCATGCTATGCATGCACCCAGATATCTCCTATGCTCTAAGTGTCTGGTATTAATCAGATTATGATGATGCTCATTGGACAGCTGTGAAGAGCATCCTTAAGTACTTCAGAAGAACTAAAGATGTGTTCCTAGTGTTTGGAGGTGAAAAAGAGCTTATTGTAAAAGGTTACACCGATGCTAGCTTCCAAACAGATAAGAATGATTCCAAATCGCAGTACGATTTTGTGTTCTGCCTCAATGGAGGGGCAGTGAGCTGGAAAAGTTCCAAGCAAGAGACGATAGCAGATTTCACTATAGAGTATGAGTATATTGCAGCTTCTGAAGCTGTGAAGGAAGTTGTTTGGATCAGAAAATTTGTTTCTAGTTGGGTGTTGTCCCTAGTGCGTCCGGTCCAGTGGATCTCTATTGTGATAATTGTGGAGCCATTGCACAGGCAAAGGAGCCTAGATCACACCAAAAGTCCAAACATATACTGCGGCGCTATCACCTCATCCAGGAGATCATTGATCGAGGTGATGTGAGGATTTGCAAGGTGCACAGTGATTTGAATGTTGCTGATCCGTTGATGAAGCCTCTTCTACAACCAAAGCATGAGGCGCACATCAGATCTATGGGTATTAGATACTTACATAAGTGATCCTAGTGTGTGTGGGAGACTTGTGTTATGAGTATATTTATGTACTATTGAATAAAGTGTTATTCGTTCCTTGAGTAACTATCATTTACATTGATTGACAAGTATGTGACTTGGTTCGTGGAACTCTTTGTTGATTATGATGTTATTCTAAATGATCCCTAGTCTATATTATTATGTGGGACAATAATGACACAGACTGGCACATGTATTAATTGATGATCACGTTTCACGGATCATAGATATGGAGATATCAGGTTAATAATGTGAACACATGTTAGTGAACATGGTGTTGGATTGACCCACCCCGAGACACTGCTGGGATTGTTATTTTGTATGTGCCATTAGTTGGTCTCGAGTGGTACACCTGCTAGATCCTTAGACCTGAGATCACCATTGTTTCTCATTATGTGTAGTGATGCACTTTGGGACTTCCAAACGCTACTCCGTATCTGGGTAGTCATAAAAGTAGTCTTCGGGTGTATCATGAAAGATGGAATGCGATGTGAGCGGATCAAGATGGAATTTGTCCCTCCTAAATAACAAGAAAGATATCTCTAGCCCCTCGAGATTGTTGAATTGGGAAGTGCATGGCCATGCTAATATGATTAAAGAGTTAATTACGATGACTAAAGGTTAGTCATGAATTGAATTCACTATTTGATCGTGTGAATGGTCGAGTTATCACAAGGGTGGCACACATCTTGCCTTGAGCTTGACTAGTATCGTGAGGCAAAAGGATTAGTATGTGAGTAAATATACCTAGGTTCAGCCGATACGATCTTTATGTACATTTGGGAGTCAATATGTCCTACTAGGTACCGCTGCTGACTTGTGGTTCAGAAACGGTTTCCATTCACGGCCGTTTGCATATGAACCTAACGGGTCACACACTTAAGGGGTTTTAAATATTGGAAAAGTTTGCCTATATGATTGTCTTGAGTGCAAGTGGAGATTGTTGGTGATGTGCCCAAGAGGCAATCATAACAATTCAGACTAAATGCCCACGGGATCATTGATCCATGAGGGATTAGGGTAACAGATGGACCTTCAGCTTGGAAGCCCATTAGTGTTCTCTATAAATATGAGGGGTGGGGCTAGGGGCGCACCATCCCACCATGCCGCAACCCTAGCCGTCGCTTCCTCTCGGCCTAAGTCTGAGACCCCTGCCGCGCGCGCGGTGCTAGCACATCGTCGCACGGCGTTCCTTCCCCATACATGTGGACTTCGTGGAGGCGCTGCTGCTGTGCTGATCGGCTACACCGGCGCGAGGCGGCTGCTGAGGCGAGGACGAGACGATCCGATCGACTACTTCCTTTACACCGATGTGCATCTACGTTGGACCGGCTGCTCCAACTCTTATTCCGCTGTGTCGCGCGTCTAGTGGTAACGATCCATGACTCCTCTACTCGCAAGTTTATTAGGTGAAGCGGTAGATGTAATTGTTATTGCAATAAATAGATTTCTTTATATTAGCGGCAAATAGTTTGTCGACAGACCATAAGGGTTCCATGTTTAGACATCACTGAAGATGCATTTTCTTTTCCTTCCACACATGTTCAAACAAAAAAAAATTGTAGACGGGCATACTACCACCTCACTGCTCCAGGCAGATTGAGATCGAAGTGCCATTAATTTCCATGTTGTTAGATAAAGGACTACCCATTAATTTCCATGTATGCCACACTGATCTTATGGTTTCTTATCCATACACCGAGTGGAATTAGTGTTTAGGGAGGCTACATATGCAGTAACTTAAACCGGTGCTTCCGACGGTGAGCATGTTTATGTCAAGAAAAAGACTTCCTGGGATCCTATAATAACAAGTTGGTCGTTTAATTATCTTGATAAAAAGTTAGGTGATGCTATAATTAAGTATCTTAATTTTTTCATCTCTTAGCCAATCAATCTTACCGTTCCGATATGAATCCGAGAAAATAGAATATTATATATATTTTTTTCTTCAACTTTGTTCCGATCCAATGCAATTCCCTCCACACGCGACTGCGAGATACTCCCTTGCCTCCTACCAACCTCCTCCCATTCTTGGCGACGCCCAAACCAATTGTACCAGTATATCTCCTCCTGCTCCCACTCTTTTCGTGCCTATTGGTCATCCTTTGTCTCTCCCATGTCTAATGGCGTCCCGCCGTCTTGCTACACCACAGCTGCGTCCACCTCCGTCGTTCAAGCAAGCATGCTACGTGCGAAGCCTCATCTAAGGTCATGGCGAGGCTCCACCTCAATAACTCTGCTTTCATAACCTTAGCAAGCCAAGTTCATACCATGGCGTTTGAAAAACACTCTCAAACGCTTGAATGATAGTAGATGTATACAAAGTTAGTTAAATAAAAGTGGTAATTGGTAAAGCTCTAATTAAATGTTGGATCTTGTTTTGATTCTCTGCATTTTTCTAATTGGTGGCTCTCGAAAGTTTCGGTTGGAAGAAATTAAACGAATGTTGCACTCGAAATTTTGTATCTCAGGAGAAAGGTCAAAAAACAATCAAGGAGTATGGGTAGATAGTAGTGTTGGCGAGTGGGCCAGTTGGTGTCGGCACCGCAAAAGCTAAATAACATTTTTTTCTTTTTTGCGAAAGAGCTAAATAATTGTTTGGTAAAACCATTCAAGAGGCATTGCCACCACCTCGACCAGAAACAAGCATAGCAATTTGCAATTTGTGAGGAACACCGGCACTTTTCTTTTCTCCTGCTATGTACATGAACTGACTTATTCCCAAAAATTCCTGCAAGTCTATTCGAAAAAAAAAGTTCCTGCAAGTCTTACGCATTCCCAGTAGATGCAAGTACAATTTCATTCCGCTGTATATTTGGCACATTATCCGTTGGCGATGCACGTGCTTTGTGCTAATAACCGCCGAGCACCTTGACGAGAGGCGTCCGTCCATTGCTGGGGTGCCACGCGCTCGCGTCGGGGCCCGGGAAAAGTTGCCAGCACACGCCTCTGTCAGTCACCGGCCGCCGAAGCAAAGCAGGCGGCGGTTTCGGCCGGCCCGAGTCCGAGCCCCACACAGAAACCACGAGAAGAGAGCAGAGGCAAATCATAACCGGCGCCAGCCAGATCTCGCCGCCTCCATTAACAAACCCTCCTCCTCCTCCTCCTCCTCACGCAGGCAGAGCACAATTCTAGAGCAAAAAGAAAAATAAGGGGCCAGATAATACTAGTAAAAGAGAAAAAGAAGACGCGGTTGGATCACGGGGAAGAAGGCGTGATTAGGGAGAGGATCGAGATTAGTCGACGTGCTCTGCGTCACCCGGAAGCCATTTGCGTGATTGATTGCGCTTGCGTCCCTAATCCTCCTCTCCCATCATCTCCTGTTTCCCTCTCTCTTGCTTCGCTTTGTCCCTTTCCTCCCCGCATCTCCTTGTCCCGCCCGCTCGCCCTCCCACGGCCCTCCCGGTCTCGGCCCGGCGGCCGCAACAATAAAATAAATCTCGTGCTGTGGGGGGAGGGGCGCACGGCGACGCGGACGCACCGTACAGGGCTGCGCAATCCCTTTCTCCCTCTTATCCCGAAGGCAGGAGCCGCGTCTCCGGACTCCAGAGGGCGAGGAGAGGGGGGCGCTTCTTGTTCACCTCCGCTTTCCGAGATGTCGTCACCAAGCAAGCGCCGCGAGATGGACCTCATGAAGCTGTGAGGATCTTGGAGCTCTAATTCGTCTTTCAATTTCACCTTGATGGGTTCTGTTTGTTTGTGTTTTTGATCTGGCCTTTCTTGGGGGCGCTCTTGGGTTGGCGTTGCAGGATGATGAGCGACTACAAGGTGGAGATGGTGAACGACGGGATGCAGGAATTCTTCGTCGAATTCAAGGGGCCGACAGAAAGTACGAGCCCTCTTTTGCAACCCGCTTCCTCTCCTACCTGACTTCCTGCCTCTTGGGCTGGTGATCCGCGTCCCAGTTCCTGATCTAGATTTAGTTAGAGGAAGCGAATATGAAGTAAAACCGTGAATTTCCCCTGTTGATCACTTGGGCAACTACTGATTTAGCTTTATGCTGGGTTGATTGCTCAGTTGTTCAGTTGACCTGAAGCATCCTCTTGTTACAGTGAATTTTTAGTAGGCTATTCTGATTTGAGAAGCTGCGTTGCCTAATGAATTTGTGCCCAATTTGGTAGGTATCTATCAAGGCGGCGTCTGGAAGGTTAGGGTAGAATTACCTGATGCATATCCTTACAAATCCCCATCCATCGGCTTCATCAACAAGATTTATCACCCGAATGTTGATGAAATGTGAGTACTTTGATCTTGAACCACCTTCTTCATTGCAATTGAAGCTCGTGGGACTAGCATTTCCTGACCTGCTCTTGTTTGCTTTAAAAATGCAGGTCTGGTTCTGTCTGTTTGGATGTCATAAACCAGACATGGAGCCCAATGTTTGGTTAGATAGTCCCTTCCATTCCAGTGTCATTATGAGCACTTCCTATTGTAGCAACTATAACCTGAACTTCCTCTTTTCTTCACATTCCCCTTTTGCAGATTTAGTAAATGTTTTTGAAGTATTTCTTCCACAGCTTCTACTCTATCCCAATCCTTCTGATCCATTAAATGGGGAGGCTGCAGCATTGATGATGCGTGACCGTCCTGCTTATGAACAGAAAGTGAAAGGTAATGTGATTCAGCAAAATCCCTGATTGTTTTTGGTACATAGTCTATAGTTCTAAGATTATGTTTGATTGAAAAATCATCACCAGGTCTGTCTGTCTGTTATGTTCTACTACAAACTCAGCTTTTTTGCAATATGCATTGCAACCTTGAAATATTTACTTATGGAGTGTAAACCCACACTAGGATGTTCTCTTGCAACCTGGCCCGTATATGCAACAAATCAACATGAAAAGTTCTGATCGTTTTCCCGTAATGCATGCATGCGTTAGTTAACTCTTCTCTCAAACCTAACATGTTCCAGTTACACTGCAACAAAAACAATGAATAGTAGTTGCACCCGAACTAATTGTCTACTAAGCCGTCCAAAACTTAACGCCACGAGTCATATTGCTAAGAGGACATTCTAATAACAATTATCAAGTTTGAGAAAAGATAGGAGCACAAACAGTTACTTGTCTTGAACAGAAAACATAAGAGGGCATGTATTGCATTGTCTGAGGAATTGGTGCTTGAACTTCAAACTTGCTACTAAAAATATGTCCCTTGATATAATGCACATCACCAACGTCTATCATCATATTACTTCTCTGCTACCAATTGTCCAATTCTACTAAATCCTAGTCAAATTACTTTGATCTCAAGTCTTGTTGTACCCTATCTCCAATGTACCTTTCAATTCTTCTTCTGGCATTGATGTTGTTTGAACAAAAAGAGTAAGAGGCATCACAGGACACTAGTAGGGACCATTGGAGCCAGTGAGCTCATGGAACTCCTGTGCAGTCCTACCACTCCACCATAGATGTTGCTTGCTGCAGTGGGTTCTTCCTCCTCTTGTGTTGCACGCTTCCTCCTATACTGCTCTCTTTTCATGTACCTGAGCTAGAGCAGTGGACTTGTCCTGTCACGCATGTGGTGGTTTCAGGTACTGAAGGGGGGGGGGGGGGGGGGGGGGGGGCGTAGTCCTGCAAATTTGTGTGTAAGGGTGGGCTAGATGATTCTAATGTTAAGAGCTAGATCTATTGATCTGAATGCAAAAGAAGATGATTTCTAGCAAGACGAGTTGGACATAATACTGTGTCGCTAGAGAATGAAGACACAATATTGCTCATTTCTCTTGATGGTTTGGGGCTTTAATCAAGATGGCAACAAACCCTCCTCATCTTCAGACTCGCAAGTTAACTTATCATTTGTTGCAGAAGAGACCTGGTAAAACCTTGTATGTGGTTATACAGAAGATAGAAAATCAAACCTTTTCTCTGAATGAAATGATACGCAGCCCTCCTGCATGTTTGAGGAGAAAGTTTTTTTTTTTTTGTTTTTTATTTGATGGGGTTTGGGATCAGATAAATAAATGAACGCGCACTCTGATTACTTGCCTAAACCAGTTAATGAAGTCTGTCTGGTTGGTTGGATGATCTAATACATTTGAAACTGTGAAACCAAGGCTATGTTCTCTAACTGACGACAAACCTATGGCACATGATTTATTCCTATGGCTGCCAGTTCTATCAGTTCCATGACACTATAATGAGTTAAGTTCACCTGCTAAGATAAATACTGATCTTGAAATTAGTCACTTGCTTGAATAAGTTAATGCTTGCACTACCTATCTGCTGGACAACTACTGGGTTAGTGGACAATTTATTTCTATATTCCTGATGTTAGATCTTATCTCAAATTGTTGGTATGCATGCTGACAGAGACTTCTAGTGACATGGTTGTTTGGTGCTATATCAGCCAGGGTTTCTTTATGTCTGGTGGCATCATGCTGCCAACAAGCATATTCTATCTTTATCGCATTTCGTATGACATATGTTGGAGCACTACTTTGTTCATTATTGGCCAACTAGCCTTATGCCTGTCACTACTGCCCCATTGACACTACAGTGCTAACTTGCCCTCCCATGTTTCTGCAGAATACTGTGAGAAGTATGCCAAACCAGAGGATGCTGGCATAACCCCAGAAGACAAGTCCAGTGACGAGGAGCTTAGTGAGGAGGAAGATGACTCTGGGGACGAAGCTATACTCGGCAATCCCGATCCTTAGTCTAAGTTGGAAGCTGCGCTCCCAACAAATCAATACAATGTTCATTGCAGAAATTGCAATTAAACAAAAAAACTGAAAAACTAAAAAAAACTCCGGATGTCATGTAAATAAGTGTACCCTGTATGTTATCCTATGCTGTTTCTTCAGTCAACCTGTTGAATTTGCAGTAGCTCTTACATTGTCTCGTTTGTCTCGTAAAGGTTTCGTTTCAGGGAATAAACTATGGTTGTAGCTTCCTCCATTGGCTGTTGATGTGGGCATGACGGGTATTGATTGCTTGCATGTTTAACCAACCAACAGTTGTTTTACTAGCAATTTGACAAGTTGTTTGATTAGCATTGATGGTTGTGAGGATTGCTGCTAAATTTTCTTTTTGCAAGATTCTGTTCACACTAGCCCACTTCATTTCTTTAGTCATACTACTCATACCATACTCAATTTGCAGATACTCCCTCCGTTCCAAATTGTAAGTCATTTCAAGAATCTTGAAGAGTCAAAGTATCTTAAATTTGACTAAAATTATAGAGAAAAATATAAAGATTTATAACATCAAATTGATATAATATGAAAATATAATTGATAAAGAAATCTAATGATACTTAGTTGACATCATAAATATTATTATATTATTATATAAAATTAGTTAAACTTGATATACTTTGATTTTTTAAAATTCTTGAAATAACGTACAATTTGAAACTTGGAATGACGCACAATTTGGAACGGAGGGAGTAAGTTTTTTCACCCTTCCTTCGTTTGCGAAGCACGATGCAAATCTATCGATCCACAAGCAAGCACCAAGCCCACACAAGCCCACAGGCTACCAAACCCCATAAGCCTCCTAACGGCACACAGCATCGAGGCCCAACCCAGCCAGTGACGGTTTCGGCCCAGATCCCAACTAACTTCCAAGGCGTCGTTCTCCCTCGGTCGGCGGCCTCGCTCGCGAAGCTGCCGACCGGACGCGATCGCACCGCGCCGCCGCCCGCCGCCCGCACGGCACGGCGCGCTCCCAACCCTTGTGCCAGCCAGCGTCGCTCCCCATCGGCGCCGCGCACGCGCCATGCTACGACGCCCCTCCTCCCCGTGCCTCCTTTCTTACCCCTGCCAACACACCCCCTCGGCGGGTCGGGCCATTTCACCGCTCGCGAGCGGCAGCAGGCTGCAGGACTCCACTGGTCGCCTCGAGCGCCCGAGGGCAGCGTGCCCGGGCCCCTGATTTAACTGGAGCAGCGGCTTCACCTTGGCTGTGGGCCGCAGGTCGCGGCCGCCTCAGCTGCAGCGCTTTGGAGGTACGGCGGCACCTCCCCTCAGTCTACTCGAATTTAGATTGGTGAAGCGTGGCCTTTGCTTTAATCTTGCTCAGAACTAGCAAAAACTAGCAGTTCGCTCTCCTTTATCACTTCAATTTTGATATGGTTGTCTGCTGCTGATGCTCAAAGCAGTGGGCAAGTGGTGATTATAATTTTATTTGTGTTCCTTAACAACTACCTGATTACTTATGCCGTTGGGCGACGCCTTTATGCAACATAGCAAAGTTTTAATTTGTTCAGGTGAAATCTCAGGTTTCCTTCTGTGGTGGGAGATGCTCATTTTGTCTAATTGGGCCGAAATGGACAAATTCAGATAAGTTTTGAGTCTGGAAGCCTATATACAGTACAAGAACTCTGCAATGGAGGGGTCCGAATCTAGCAGGAGTTGCAAGAGAGATGTCGAGGACAGCATTGATGCCATGGGCAGTTGGAAGGAAGACGATGAGCGAGAGGATGCTGACGGCAGAAAGAGCCAGTCAAGCAAGGTGAGAAAGCATGGCTGTGCAGATAGAGTTGAGGATCCAGATGATGCTAGGCGGGGATCTTCTACCAATAGGTACGAGCCTAGAAGGAAGTCTGTTTCAGGCTCAGGACAGGCCTACAGCGACGATGAGGAAGACTACAATGTAAGAAAGGATTCACGGGTGTCCAAGGTTCCAAGGCGAAGCCCTGAAGAGAAAAGTGAGATATCATCTGATGTCTACAAGGATAGAGGTGGGGACAGCAGTAGGAGAAGAAGAGAAGATGAGAATGATTCGGACTCATCAAGAAGATCTGGCTCCAGAACCTCTGGCCACGATGTTTCTCATAGTGAAGGTGGAAGCAAGGCTGAGGGTCCATACAATCATGGGAGACACGAGGAGAAGGATGTACGGCACTCAGAGGGAATAGATGGGAGTAGGGAGAAGCAATGGCACCGAGACCTAGAGGAGAAACATTATAAGAGGGGACTGGATGACGCTTACACCAGTGAAAGAGCTGATGAAGCAAGTTCTGATCAAGCTAGTGGTAGGCCATCTTCTGGTCAGAATAATCACAAAAGTGCACGAGAGGCTCAAGACTACAGGGATGGATCCGGTGAAAGAGATGATAAACATAGGACTGCCAAACGGGAAGAGAAAGATGAGAAGCTAAGGCACCAAGCTGAGTATACATATGGAAGTAATGACAATTTAGGAACGAAAGGTAAGTTGCCATATTTGGATGATGGTGGAAATGCCAGGGAACAAAGTATGAACGTGAAAGAGAAACCTAGAGATGATTATATATCACACAGAGGGAGGGAGCGCAACAAAGAATCTGAAGAATCTAGAGAGTACATGAGAAATCATCAAAGGGAAGATTCTAAAGGCACAAATGACTATGGCACTACTACAGAATGGAGTCATGGGCCTGAAAGGTTAGATGGTGGAAGTTTCCAGGGCCGGTCTGCATACAGCAAAGATTCTAGGGGCAGATATGAGAGCAGCAAAGGCCCTTCTTCATATGGAAATCGATATGATAATTCTGATTCTATAGAAATAAGGCCTAACAGGAATCTTGATTTTGGAAGGGAGGGCTCTGTTTCTGGGAGAAGAACAAGCATGGCTGCACATCAGGATTTAACAGCTGGAACAAATGATCCTGCTGAAGAGGACAAAAGGAATTATAGAAGTGAAGAAGATTCGAAAGAGAGATACTATGATGATGCTCAAAATAGGAATCAGAATACTGGTAAAGGTTCTGTTGATTCCCCAACTGCGAGAGCAGGATTGAAGGGGCCAATGACGTCCGATACACCAGTAGCTGGTCAAAGTGGTAGCAGCAGTTTGGCTTCTCCAATTGATCAGCAAGGATCAAAAGGCAGTAAACTTTATAGAGGTGTAAGAGGGAGGCCAAATGGAAGGGACCCTCAGAGAATGGGAGGGCCGGTGCCCATGATGCCACCTCCTCCATTTGGACCTCTTGGTCTGCCACCAGGCCCAATGCAACCAATGGGCCCAAACATGTCCCATTCTCCAAGCCCTCTTGGACCTGGTATTTTCATGCCGCCTTTTCAAGGGCCTCTTGTTTGGGCTGGAGCAAGGGGTATGGATGTGAATATGCTTGCTGTTCCACCCAATCTTCTCATGCCTCCTCTAGCAGCTGGACCTGGGTTCTCTCCTAGTGTGGGAGCTGGCCCAAACCATAATATTCAATTAGATCAAACAAACACGGGAAGGGGAGGTCCAACAGATGCTCCAGTACCAGGTTTCAACCCAGTGGCTACACCAAGTCATGAAATGCTGCATGATAAACCTCCTGGAGGCTGGACACCACAGAGGAATAGCGGACCTGCTCGAAAAGCTCCTTCAAGGGGTGAACAGAATGATTATTCACAGAACTTTGTTGACACTGGCTTGCGACCTCAGAATTTCATTAGGGAACTAGAGCTTACAAGTGTAGTGGAGGATTATCCTAAGCTAAGAGAACTCATACAGAGGAAAGATGAAATAGTTTCTAACTCAGCTTCGGCACCAATGTACTACAAGTGTGACCTCAAGGAGCATGTGCTTTCCCCAGATTTTTTGGGCACAAAGTTTGATGTTATCCTTGTGGATCCTCCGTGGGAGGAATATGTTCATCGTGCTCCAGGTATCACAGATCACATTGAGTATTGGACTGCTGAGGAGATTATGAATTTGAAAATCGAGGTCATTCTCTATCTTGAATTACTGCATAATTTTATTTTTAGTGAATATTACAGCCTTTCTTCTTCTTTGGGTGCTTGTCCTTTTCTTGTGGAGATGTTATGTGATAGTCAGTTATTTGATTCAACAGGCCATAGCTGATACGCCTTCATTTATCTTCCTTTGGGTTGGTGATGGTGTTGGTCTTGAACAGGGCAGACAATGTTTGAAGAAGGTGGGATATAGTTGGCTCTTTGTATAACTTGGTATCTTCAAAATTGCTGTTTCTGTAACTTGTATATGTTTTACTAATTACTAGATTTCTCTAAAACAATTCTGCCTAGGGTACAAATAATGAGACAGAAGTTCTTCATATGTTTTTTGAAGTGTTATTTATTTATTTATCACAGTTGACCTGTTCTTTGGGGACATTAGCATTGATTTCAACTTCTAGAAGACCAGATCCAGACTCCTATAATCTGCTCTGAATCATTCTTTCCATTTTCCCCAATATGTGCTTTACTCATCTCATTTATTGTAGCTGCTACTTGTTTTGACCCAAACCCCATGCTTCGTTCACAAAAGGGCCTATTTATTTCATAAATACTAAGGGGTGTTCTATCGAATTGCTATTCAAATAATATTACATTAATGATTTCATCACTCTGAAACATGCTGCACTGCTGTTCACAATGTGTTGTACTCCATATTCTACTGTAGCCAGTTCTTGTCTGTGCACAACACTGCAATTTCTGTTGGAATTGTGCCCTATTTACATAATAAAGATGAAGGGGTGTCTGATTAGGTTACTTTTAAAAAAAATAGTCCAAGAAAACTCTAGCTTAATTAGTGAATAATAGTATTGAGATGCATAGTGCTGAGATATTTGTTCCTGCAGTGGGGATTCCGTAGGTGTGAGGATGTATGTTGGGTAAAAACCAACAAGAAAAATGCAACACCAGGTCTGCGCCATGATTCTAATACTCTGTTCCAGCGTTCAAAGGTTAGCTATTCTCTATGTTCAATGGCTTCATAAACTCACTTGTAGCTGGCTTTCTTCTTAAGCATATGTTTTCCCCTTATTCAGGAGCATTGCTTAATGGGCATAAAAGGAACTGTACGGCGCAGCACTGACGGGCATATCATCCATGCAAACATTGACACCGACATAATAATAGCTGAGGAACCTACTGATGGTATTTGATTCTTAATAAACGTTTATAATACACAGTAGCATTCTTCATTGCTTCATGTTCACCCTTTCCTAACTACCAATTGCCAACTAATAAGTGGTAGCATTGCCCTTGCCGCAATCTTTCATCAGATGGCCCTCTAGTACCTTGTGAATAATACTCTCTTCACCTGTCATATTTTGCATGCTCTTTTTTCATGTCAGAATTTTCTATTTTGTTTTGTTTATGATGTGAATTGCCTTTCAATGTCATTCTGCATAGGTACCAAGTTTTCGACCTGCCAACATCTAGTCAGGTTACCTGATACCATTTATCTGCAAACATCTAGAATGACTTTTGATGACCCTGTAACTTTTGCAATTTTTTCCTCCATAATACAGAGGGCACGTGGACTTCTGTCCCTAATTGATCTTGTTCGTGTAGTTCATCTTACTTTTTATCCATTTTGTCTCAAAGGAGATTGGTGGGGGAGAAAATAAATGTGAAAAAACAATGTAACCGTTATAATTACTTTTGCAGAACTCGTCTTTGCTGCCTTTTCTTGTCCTTTTTATAGCATGGTCCCCCTTAGAGAGTTCACAGAAAGAATCCAATCTTATGTATATGTTCTTCAACTTATCTGTTACTGTTATATACAGTCATCTGATACTTGTCACTTTTTATTGCTGACTCACTTCAATTTTATTATTGATGGCATGCAAATTGGTAAACCGTCACTAGCTTGGTAATATTCATGTATTATACAGGTTCAACGAAAAAGCCTGAAGACATGTATAGGATCATTGAGCATTTTGCTCTTGGAAGGAGGCGTCTTGAACTCTTTGGCGAGGACCATAACATTCGTCCGGGTTGGCTTACCCTTGGTAAAGGTTTGTCTACATCAAACTTTAATAAAGAGGTATGGTCCGAACACAGATGAAGTCTTGAGTTTGAAGAACATTTACTCCATGAATTGCTGCTAAGAACTTGCATCCTTGTAGGCATACATCAAGAACTTCGCGGACAGAGATGGAAAAGTATGGCAGGGAGGTGGTGGTCGTAACCCCCCTCCTGATGCTCCTCATCTCGTGGTGACAACTCCAGAAATCGAGAGCCTGCGTCCCAAGTCCCCACAGAAGAATCAGCAGTCGGTACCCACGATAGGATCTAGCAGTTCCACAAACAGGCGACCTGGCGCAAACACGTCACAGAACGTGGTGACTGTCGTCGGTTCTGAAACCATGATGCCGGCACCGTGGGCTTCCACTCCAATGGCAGGTTTCGGAATGCTGGAGGGAGGAGCTGGCCCTGACAGCAATGATGCTTTTGATACTTATGGCTTCAGTGCGCCTTTCGGAAGACCAAGTGCAGATCATATGGATTTTAACACCCCAAGATTGTTGTAACATTATTTGAGCTGGATCATTTCTATCCAGAAATTTTGTTTCAAGGAAACTATTCATTGCTTCCTACCATCAGTATTGATAAAACTGTATCCATTCAATTTGTCAACTTTTCAATGTGTGGGCAGTGCACCAGCAGCACCATATCTCTAGGACTCTAGGTATAGCGGTAGACAATTCATCAAATACCTTGCATTGCTGGTAATGAGGAAAAGGTCACAGATATAGCATTGTTGTTATTTCTCCAAGATAAAACATGCAAATCGTCTCATTGTCACTAGCATATTTGTTTTCTAGGATACATCACTTGGCAGCCACTGCACTTGTTGCTTTGTTCACTGTTTACCTTGTCCTGTTGAAGATGAAGGTAGGGCCAGATTTTGGCTCAGGACTAGGTATGTCCTTGCCCAGACCTCTTTCCTATCAAATGCAGTGTATAAGCAGAACTAGCTGCTACGCTGCGGCTGTTTCTGTTTCTTTCCCATCACATGTAAAGGCACCTGACGATAGGTGCGGCTGTTGTGCCATTTCAATTTCAAAAGTTGAGAGCTGTGGAAGACCAAACAGAGAGGCGTTGATCTCGTTGGTTAAGCTAAAGACATAGACGATGACCGGTGTGGAATCATGGGGCGAGCAGAGTGGTCGCTGCACGAGGTGCCATGTCCACCCCCTGCGTCTTGTCAGCCACCATTGGTTCAGAATTCAGATCAGGCACATGATGTCTCATCGGGTACAATATCTCCATTTTGCTTCCATTTTCTTCTTTTGGTCCCATCAATGCTTACTCCCTCCATTCCAAATTGTAAGGCATTCCAACTTTCTTGGAAGGTCAAAGCATCTCAAGTTTGACCAAATTTATACAATAAAGTACTAATATTCATAATATTCATGATATCAAATAAGTACCATTAGTTTCTTCATTAAATATATTTTCATACTATATCTATTCAGTGTCATAAATCTTTGTGATCCTATTTATAATTTTAGTCAAACATAAAATGGTTTGACTCTTCAAGAAAGTTAGAATGACTTACAATTTGGAACGGAGGGAGTACATCAATACCCAGTTGGGAAAAGGAACACATATGAAATTTGTTTATATGAAAATCTTAAAAAAATCCACAAAAGAAACCGATAATATTCAAGAGGCGAGAAACGATTGCAAGTCATGAAAAAATTCCCCAACAATAAAGTTAGTTTTGCAATGTTCATCTGAGTTCTGAGAAAATGTTAGTACCCGGCTACCTGTAGCATTGCTCGACAGAGCTCCTGCCTTCGTTTCTCACTCGGTGATACAGTGATTCCATTCCCATTCACAGTCAGCCTAGGCCCATGTCGCAGTAGTCAGCAGCTTCGAACTGAAGCTGCATTCATAGAAGCAGACAGCGCTGAAGCGATTCCGCGCCAGTCTTCCTCCGGACCCGTTGCATCGCGTTCCGAAAGCGCAGCCGAAAGAGTCGTCACCAACTCCGGCGACCCTCGGCGTCGCTCGGTGCCGTAATTTTCTGCGCCGCGGTCAGCAGCGTTGCTTCGACCGCCACCTCTAGTCCTAGTAGTAGTCTCACCAGGCAGGCGCCAACCCTGTCCTTGTTCCGACAACGAGGACGGCAGCGACGGTACCTGGGTCCGTTGGGTACGTCCCCGTCGCCGACGACGACAGATCTGTGGTCTCCACACCGCCCTCGCCGTCGTAGAAAAACGTGCATGCCGTGTTGCTTCGTGAACGCTCGAGCCTTTTGTGAGTGAGAGCTGGTGAATTTTCTACCGTGGAAATGCTGGAGGCAGAGACGACAGTGATGCCAGCGAAGAAAGATTTGCTCCAGGCTTGTTCCTGACCAGGAGTTGTTGATCGATCCGTCGACGAAAACCATGCTCGATTTCTGCGGTGGGTATGATGTGCAAGATAGTCGTCTGCAAGACAGTAATGTTTGCTGATGTTGCAACGAGAATGTGTTACCATCATCTAACCGACACTGTATCAGTATGCAAAGTCGAATTCTTGTATTATTGAAATAGTAGACAAAAGGGAGTACTGTGATCTTTAATTTGGCACATTTGTCCTGATAAATTGTTTAATTTGGTGCAAATTTTTCCTGACAAAAAAGTATAGCATCTTTCTATTACAAACATGATAGTGATATGCTTAATGTACGGATGCTATTTTCTTCTTTTTTTTGGGGGTGTTTGGATCCAAGTTGGCTAAAGTTTAGCTTGGGACACCTCGGATGTTTGATGCTAATTAAAAGTACTATGTTACTAATGATAAAAATAATTGCATAAATGAGAGCTAATTCGTGATATGAATCCATTAAGCCTAATTACTCCATGATTAGCACTTGTAATGCTACAGTAAACATGTGCTAATCATGAATTAATTAGGCTTAATAGATTCGTATTGTGAATTAGCCCTCATTTATCAATTATTTTTATCATTAGTCTATATTTAATACTCCTAATTAGCATCAAATATCCGATGTGATCTAGGCTAAATTTTAGCCAAGGATCAAGAGACCCCCTAATGAACCAACAAAGTTGATATAGTTCGATGCCAATCGTGCTCTCTTTAAAACGACAAAGACATTCTAACAAAATCCTGTACTGTGTATGTAGTGGCGTAGCCTACCTGGCCTCTGACTAGGAAATACGAGCTACATCTAAAAATAGAAAGCTTGGCTCATTTAGTTACATCGACAAAGTGGATGAATTTAATGATCTTGGTAGGCCGGAGTGCCGGACGGTGCACCTGCATGCTGTCTTGCTTCAGAAACAAAAACACCGGCCCTGCACGGACTAAACGTTCAGCCTTGAGGTTTCAGACCTCAGACGAAGATTGACCGCACAAATTTTCCATAAATGATATTGGCGGCTGTACAGGTAGTGCCAACCAATTTCCTTCAGGCATATAGGCGTAGGAAAATTGAAGTTCAAGGAGTGCTACACTTGACTCGTCAAATAATTTCTTACTCCGCAGAAAAGAAAGCAGAAACTAAGAGTGTTTGGCTCAACATCATTGGGGTTATATATGTAGAAATCTGCAAATCATAACAGTTTAGCACTGCAAAGCAATTTTCCCTGGACAGAACACTCCTAAAGCTCCTCCAATTAGTGGCCGATAAAGTGCAAGTGCATAGGCTAATTCGATATGATTACCAACATGTTTCTTGAAGCCAGTAGCTTAAATTTTTTTTTTTTGATAATACAAATTTGGTGTGTGTCACGTATCTTGATATATTTTCATATAAAATGGTCAAACCTAAGATAGTTGGACTTATGACCAACTTAATCGCAGCTATACTAGGAGACAGCTGGAGTACGAAGAGGTTTCCCTTGACCGAACACTCCCGCAATAATTAGCGCCCCAAGGGTGCCCAGGCTAATTCGATATGATTACCAACATGTTTACTGAAGCCGGGAGCTTAATTTCCCAGGTCCCCCGGAGAATCATTGCAAATATACAATCGCTGCCAGTTTCCCACGTTCCAAACTGCCCCGTGACACGCACGTCCACCCCCGAAAACCACTTGTCGTTACGACACCTCCCTGTCCGAGTAGAAGCCAGTCAAGAAAACAACAAGTGCACGGTCACGCACACGAGCCTTGTCACTCCTAACTCCTGACTCCTGAGCAGCAGCGCTCTTATCGCGATCCCGCCAGGCTCGTCTCTCGCTGTCGACCGAGCGAGTGTCCCGCTCCAGCGCCAGTCGCCAGGAGGAGCGCCTCCTCTTCCTCCGCCCCGCGGAAGGAATTTGCCGGCGGCCGCCTCCGGACGCGCGGTCCTGGACAAGCTCACGAACCCCCCGACCCCGACGGCGCAGCGCGCGGGCGGGCTGCTAGCTCTCTCCCCGTTCCGTCCCCGTCGGCGGGCGATCCGCTCGATCGGAGCGTTACAGGTCGGGAGGGACGGCAACGACCTCGGTTGTCCCCGTGTGTTTGTCCGGGCGGCCACCGATCGGGTCGCCTGGGATGGGGATGGGAATGGGAAAGAGCCGTACGACGACGCAGCAGCAAGCGCAAGAGCGACGCGCCGGGGCAGGCGCGGGCCGGGTGCTGCCTGCCGCGAAGGATTTGGCTTTGGTTTGAGGCGGCGTGGACGATAGAGACCGTACGATCCTGCCATCCTGGCCCCGGCCGGCCCCGCCCGGGAGTTGGTGTGCTCACCGGTTCACCGCGCAGCGCGCACGGAGCCGTCAGCCGTGAGCGCGCACGTGGATCAGCTGGGGGCATGCGACGACCGGCCGGGACGCCGGGAGTGGACTGACGGTTTGGGCTCGTCACTCATGGACCAAATGGTAATTCGTTAGACGTGACGCGGTTGACGCCAGGGGAGCGTAGGCGGCACACAAAGCGTTCTTGGCTTCTAGAGATCGAACAAGATTGACCTGCGAGACGACTTTGGTCGCCCGCAGTGACGCGATATGCTCGTACTGTAACCTTGGAATCTGAATGCATGGACACCCGTTTGCAGGCGTGGTGCGTGAATGCTGTGGGCTCGCGGTGTGTGAATTGAAAACTACATGTAGATGTAGGAATAAAATGTACTGCCTATTGAAAAAAAAAGAGGTTCGATCAGTGTACTACTGCTTAATTCATCAACTCGAATAGCATCTCCCTTCCGCACGGAGACACGCCTCAACCTGGCTTCGCCGTCGCAAGTCCGGTCAGCTGTAAGCATGGTCACAGCGGCCCCCTCTCTCCCTGCTCTTTTACCCTTTCCCTTCCTCCAGGATGGCTCGCCAATGGCAAATCTGGTGCGTCCGATGGTCCAAGGCGTGGCGGTATGTGCCATCGCCACCTCGGGCTGCACAACCGCACGGCCATCTTAGAGCAGTATAGTCATTCCAAAATTTTTGAAGCTGGTCATGTGATCCGGGGTGCTATCTGAAACAAAATGTTCCAGCGTATATGCTAAAGCAAATCCAACCTTTTCTCCTATAAACAATTATGGTTAACACCTTTTGCGCAGCTTGTCAGCGTGAAAAGTCAGCAAACTTCTCGTGCAGTTTCTAAAAAGTCATAAGCTTAGAAAATCTGAGTTTATCTGGAAAGCTGAAAAGCTTAATTTTTCATGATTTCATAGCTTTCTGAGTCCAGAAGCTAAAAATTTTTTCTAAAAGTTATTGTTGGCTTTTCAGAACCAAAAGTTAGCAAGAGCTTTTCAGAAAAACTTCAAAAGCTATAGCTCAAACAAACATGCCCTTAGCCATTGAGGGTCAGATCGGTAGTCATGTGCCGAGATCGATCCATCCTCTCGAGCCCCATACTAACTAGGGGTGGCAGCTTGGTGCCGCCATGCCGCTAGGATCGGCCTCTTAGAGGATGGAGGGGGCGGAAGAGATGCCCTTGCCTACATTTGGTGGTGGACATGCCTATTTTCCGGCGGCACTGACGACACGGGTACACAGATCAGCCTTGCAATAGCAATGTCTCTAGGTGGGTTGGGGATGCTATGGGGGAAGCCTTTTACCCTTCATCGAGCAAGTAATGGTGACGCTCGCAGGCACTGCGTTCTTTCTTGGAGGTATCAATCAATTGCCCCTATCCACCCTCTCCTTCCACCTGTGTTGTGAGTTCATGCAGGCGAAAATCTTATCTTTGATGACTTGGGGACAGCGGCTCCAGTGGCGTCGTGCCCAGCGTCACTTTGCAAGAATTTAGGCTTCATCCCGACGTTCTTATGCTTCCATAGGTTAAGAGGAGAAGGGTTTGCTCCCATTTGTTGGAATTTGTGGGAAAGAAAGAAACTTAATTACTGCTCAAGGAACATCAGTTATCAGGTCATTTGCATATGTTATCTTTTGATATTGTCAATCATATGCCATTTATTTATCTGTAGATGGAAAATGTATGTTGAGTTTGAGATTCTATGTTTCTTAGCTCTTACTGGACCTCTTTCTTCTTTCATTCCTTTTTTCCTTTTCCAGTGGTTGTGTGTACTGTCTTGTTACATAAACCGAACTTTATGTTGGATAAAACTTCCTTCATCTAAAAAGATTCAACTCGAACATTTGAACTACAACATTTGCAATCTTGGACCATTGATACATGCCGCATATATACCAAGAAGTGCAAGCTACTTTTGCCACTCTACATTTTCTTCGCATGGCATGGATGATCGTTCAATTTGCGCATTGTTATTGAATTTGGTTGTTAATTTCCTTTTAACTTTTATTTGTGGGTGTTTGTAATAAGTGTGGACTGGTTTCCTCCTCTTCTAAGAAATACTCTTTCATTATTAAAAAAAAGCTGCTTCTGCTAATGTGAACAGATCACACAAGGGCTTTAATTTGTAAGATCGTACGTCATGCCCACGAGAATAATTCCATTCCCTTTGAGAATTATTCCCACTAATCTCCCACGTTTATAATAGCCTTGGGACACTTTTGCGGCGGCCATGCTATCAACGTTGTCACAAGATCGAGCGCGGGAGGATGGTCCTACGCGACCTGACGGACCACCCCTTTTTGCCACGACACATCCCCGTCCGTGTACATGGCAGCTACTATAGGGCTCCTCTTTGGTACTTGTTCACTCAGAAAAAACACAACACCTTTCCGATTGGTGACGACACCTCGCTGTCCCAGTATCTCGCACAGTCGCACACACTTGCCTTTCCGGCCTCCTGCACAGTCGTCCGTGCTGTCCGGACGCGTCAGCTGTCCGATGGAAAATTCCCGGCGCCCATCTCCGGACGCCGGAGCTTCGACAAACCCACGACGCCGACGACACATGCCCCGTGTCCGGTGCCCGTACCGTGCCGCGATTGAAGCGTACGTGCCGGCCCGGTGCACGACGGCGACGGCGGCATGTCATTGACAGGTGCCGGCGCGGGCGCGGTCGAGAGAGCTAGCTAGGCGCGCGCGGGGGCAGAGACACGGCCGTGTGTGACGCGCCTTTCGCCGATGAGAACAAGGGGAAGGGCGGCGGCGTACGTGACCGATCGCGATTTGCGACCGCGATCCGGCGGGGGCCGCGCCGGGCCCGGGGGTGGCCTTCCCCTGTCGGGTCCGAGAAATGGACACGGGACGGGACGGGAGCTGGTGTGCCCTCGACGTGGAGGATTTGGCCGGGGTGACCAGAACGGGAAACGAGGCCGGCGGAGCCAGCCACACAAACACGGTCGACACCTGATTATTGGAGAGGGCTTTGGTGAACGTACAGGCTCGAGTGGACTGGCAACTTGTTGATACGATGTAATGCCAGGGACAGAAAGCTGAACCCTTTCACTTCGCTCAGTACGTCCTGATATATTTTTGTTTCTATGTTAGGCATCAGATGAGATGATCATCAATGCCCGAAGAATGTCTTTGGCGCCCAGATCTTCAGAGAAATTTCTATGGTCGCCTGTTTGTGCATTTGGCGAGGCTGCACAGGAATGACATTATCTTCGATGGACATGTCTTATCTCTTGGAAGATGCATGGAGAGGCATATTTTCAAAGAGGAATTCGCTCTCACTCTTCACAGAGCGAAACCCTCTCTGAAGCTGGAGTTAGGAAGCTGGTTTTGTAATTTCCGTTAGACTAATGGCTCTTCTCTTCTTTTGGGTCTAGGACCTTGTACACTGTAAATATTCCCTCATTTATTTATAAAAAAAATCCAGTAGGGGCCTCCCTGCTATTCGGTCAAAAAAAAGTTAGGCATGCATCTAACTAATTTCCAGTGTCAGACTGTGTGATAAAAGCTAGCTCCACGTGTGTATGGATCAACCGTTTTAGTTATATGCTCCTTCAGAGCTTTTCATCATGGTCTAGTTTCTTCCAAGGTTTCATCTTGGATGAGCATTGCTGAGAAAAATTGTCTACCGTTAAATAGCCTTACAGCACCCTGTAAAAAGATTTTGCCTTTTGTCAGAAGGTATGTTGTGATTTCCACGGAAATCACGTCATTTATTTGGAAAACCGTCAGTTGAAAGACTTGTTGATGCCTTATTTCTTGACAAAAGCTCGTACCGTCCTTCAAATATGAACGAACAACTGTTGCATACTCTAGGCTTGTGGTGTTTAAAGCAGAAAATTTGTGGAGTGTGAATAATCACTTTTAGCGGTACATGAAAGAACATAACAGTTCGTTGAAGGGAAGCTTTTCAACAGTTTTACCGCTAGAGTTTTGGATTGAAACATTTTGTTTTGTTTGTGTCTTAACCTTGAATGATGGGTTAAAGGTTCTATTCAAGCGCATTCTTTCACGTAACGAGAAATTACTTCTTTTTTGTAACGAGCGAGACTTATCTAATACAGCAAGTTTCCGATTGTGGGGCTATCGTTTAAAAGGGACTGAAGCTGTTCACTGACTGCTTGGACTGAACTTCTGACGTGAAATAGGCACTTGACAGTATTTCGTGCAGTATAATTGATTGAAGTCTTTAAGTTCACCAGTACATGATGTTTTGTTCAAGGCAAGTATGGTTCAAAGAACCCATCATCTCTGAAAACAAAAGAGTGAAAGATAATCACGGGAGAGTGGACATGTTTGGTCGTGTGCTATAAGGAGAATCACCGTCTGCATTCCTGAGAAATCCTGAACAGAATTTCGTCAATTTAGACAATCATGCAAGACGAAAGAAATTTTCCCTTATAACATGTTTTCAGTTCAATTTGTTTTTTCTTTTTTGCATGATCAATTCGATTCCCAAATGATTCGAGAAAAATGTCATATTATAAACATGTTCTCAGAAAGTTCATGCGGCAGAGAGGCCACCAGTGTAGAATCGACATGATTCAAGAACCATCGGATCAGACAACCAACAGTTCAGATCAATCGAGAGAACGTGGCCACCTGCGTCATATGACGTAACACCATATAGCATAGCTAAATTCTGTCCATCATTTTTTTCCTTTTTATGTTTTAAGAAAAGTCCAGAGAGTTATAATCAAGATATCTCTACCTTTGCATGACAAGTGTAGAGCAAGGTCAACAAACATTAAAAGAGACGAGCGCATGAGACAATTGTGACAAAAAACGACATGGATGATCGATCATTTTCTCGATACAGAACAAACAGTGACCAAAATCTCCTCCTCCTGACCTTATGTTGTTGTTATTTCAGCTCAAACAACTCCTACATTTTACATCATTTTCACCAAGAGGAAGAGATATGTTTAGTGAATACGCTACAGTCATTGTATAACGCCTGGACAAGAGTGAAGTAGGACCTATGGGTGTCCATAATTGCTTTCCCTACAAGCAAAAATGGATCATCCAGCCCTAATTGAGTGTCGAATCTCTTGGCTAGTGTCTATCAGCTGGGCGATCGTGCATTGATCAGAGGGGATTGTTTTTGCTTGGGGACCACGGAACAGAGTTTCTGAAAGCTAGTTTAGAACAACTAACACGTATTCGACCTTCGAAGCGCAACCATCATCCTCATCATCATCTTCAACATTTTACTCAAAGAAGAGGTTTTCCCCTTCCTTTGTTTTTTTTAATAAAAAGAAGATAAGATTTGGGATATGCACATTTGCCTCATGGTCACATAAACATATAAAGGGTTTTTATCAAACAACCATGAGTCGTTTCTTTCATGCAATCATGCTGAGGCACGAGTAGTACATCTGTCGAGTTAACAGTGGGCTCTGCAGCTAATTTCGTTTTCTATGACAGCTGGTTCTCCGTGTTCTTTTGAGATGCAGGAGAATATTGCATCTGGACCAAGGAGACCATGTGCAAGAAGAAAACCCCAAGAAAACACGATGGCTTCAGCGAGGATAGCAATGGGACATTGCTTGTTTCCCTTTTCTTGAATAGTGAGAACAACTTCTCAAGAGTCCGCAAATTTTGGTAACGATATGGAGAACAAGATATAGTTACAGTTATTCTTTGAAATTAATCGTGCTAAAAGATCGACGCGAGATAAAGTTCTATGTGAAATCGTCCCAGTCATGTCCACTTCTTGTAGCTGAAGATCATGTCGAGGTGGACAATTTGCACAGGGAAGGCCACATACCCTTCTGTTATGATCAGAGTGTCCTTTTCGCTTGTTAATGCAGTTGTCTTAACCTTTTTGTTTTTGTGTCTGCTAGCATCAGAACTTTGAAAAATGAGTCACCACTATTTCTTACCTAGCGATAGTTACATGGTAAAGGTCAATTAGGTTACCAAAAAATAGGTCAATTAGCGATGTTGAACTATGTATCTTTCATGCCAATTGTGTTGACTGCTTCAGATCAGGGGTATATGAATTAAGTAAAAATGGTGGAATGTGCTTGATTTTGAAGCTACATACATAGACAAATTAAAATGCAACAAAACATTTGATGGAGTTACTTAAAAAAACAAGTATCTGGTTGCATATTTACTTATACAAGATGAAGTTCATTAACTTCTCTTTGTCAATTGTCGTTTAGAGCATAGGCCCAATGTTTTCGTTTTGGACCTAGGACCTTCTTTGGAAAGTTGAAATTTTTCTTCAATCTAGAGCGAATCGTACTGAACCATCATGTGTGATTATTTTGCAAAATTCCTAAAGTTCCTACATTATTCCGGGCGTATGTACCCTAGCTAGCGAAGAACTTATGACTGCAGCTTGGACCAAATGCTAACATGAAATTTCTAAGATTACATCGTATTTTTGCTTGCATGTAACAGGAGGAACTGCATCTGTTTCAACGATGACGACTGCAGCTCAATCTCTTTAATAAGCTAGTAGACAGATTTAGTAGCTTTCTTTGACTAAGCCAACTAGCATAATTAGTTCTGGTAAGTCTTCACCATCTCATTTACAAAATGGGCCATCGATCCATTTTATCCATGTCCTTGCTAGCAGCACACTCTTTACCCAGTCGAGTCAAGCAAGATCACACTCGTCGTCCTCGCTGTTCATCAGTGGCGGAACTAGGCACAAACTGGAGGGGGGGCCAAAACACTCCACTTTTCTTACACAGTAGATGATCATCTAAAGTAGCTAGTTCTTTATAATCATCAAGTTCGCAATCATGAGCATGTACCAAGTAAAATGATGTGCTGCTAGTTCCTCCTAATGCTGAAATGATTCAGGTGGTACTATAGCCTGCTTGTGCTAATGGATTGCAACCATCTACTAGTGAAAAACTTCACAGGTAAGGGGGGGCCGTGGCCCTTTGGCCCCCACGTAGCTCCGCTTATGCTGTTCATGGACGGTTTTTCCGACCTCTTACAGGCAGTACCAATCATACATGCTTTTCAGTTATGCTGACTGTTTACCAACTTCATTTAATAAGACATGCAACGAACCTGTAAATTATCCAGCCTACTCCCTGTCAATCGCAAATATAATACTCCTATGTGACAGTATTTGACTTAATTATACTCCAACATGCCACAATATATTTACAAAGTATAACACAAAAAGGTACTACTACAAAACTATTCTTCAAGAATAATCCACTCATATCTTTTCAAATGTTTCTACACTTCCACTTTGCATTAGATTGACAAAATTCTAATGGACCTTCACTTAACTATAGGTCGGTGTACGCAAAATTGATATTACAGCTATCAGGCAATAATCGATTTAGTTATTTATTTTCATCCTTAGATCTTCAGCTGATTGCTACATTTCCATTGTACATTCTTCACGACCTATTCCCTAGATTCAATGCCTCCTTCCTCGGGCCGTGCTACCGTGGGGACAAACACCCCACATGCTTAATTATAGCATCACTTCCACCTCTATCGGAGCCTCTCGGCCATGGGTGCACCAGCTTGATCATGCCTATATATCAACTGCATCCAATCTCTCATCCACTGCTCCTTCAGTTACATTGCTTGTATATAGTGGCATGCTGATAAATACACACACCAAATGTCCACCTATCTCGCTTAGCTTCTTCAAGTCATCATTTGATCGGCCAGTCAACTCAATGTGATCACGCATGTCCCTGTTGGGCCTAAAAGTTGTTTTGACACCATTGCCTCTCGCTGCCATTGCCCCACCTTTCTTTTCCCTCTTAAGCCTTGAACGCCAAGCTCCCTGCAAAACCACGAATCTTCGGTCATTTCAGTGGTAACATCATCATTGGCACGCTTCAGGAACATGTCAGCTATAATATCTGATTATCGTAATAATGTTGGGGAGAATCACTGGCAGTTGGAAAACCGATAGTGATGGGCTCCTAACAGATTGTGGTTGTTTCTGCAAAGAGCTCTGGATGCAAAGCTGTGAAACAGTTAATCCGAGTAACTAACCCCAACTTATTCATTTGCAGCTAGCGCAAGCGCAGCTGAAATGTAGGCAGCTTCTCGATCTAGCCGGGACACATTTTCTCTCCCGAACAAACGTTTCGTTGTCGGACAACGAACCGCCGCGCCGCTACCACCAAGAGTGTCAAAAGCAGGGCTTAATCACACGCATGGGGAAAAGTACAAGCGGGAATCAAGAGAGACCATCCAAAGCCGCACCAGCTCATCACTCGCGCGGCGCCTCCCTGCCACGGCTTATTTATACGCCCGCGCTCGGCCACCACGAAGCCATATCCCAGCGGCGGACAGAGAGAGGGAGAGAGGGAGGATCCAGACCACCACCACCGGCTGACGCGGTGGCCGGCCGGCGAGAGCGCCACGTCGTTCCAGTCCAGACAGTCGATCAAGCAGCCGATTATATTAGCTAGCACGCCGCAGTAGACTTTCCTGCTCCTATTCTCTCCACACAGAAATAATCCGTATAAAAAAACTTCCACATCCAGATTAGCGAAGACACTCTGCAGGCTCCGTGCAGTGCGTGCTTGTTCTCTGAAGCAGCTTCTCCGACGCACATGGACGCATGTAGCTGATCTTCTTCATCCGCAGCTGACCTCGATCTCCACACGCGGCGGCAGGCGACAGAGGTGGTGGTTGCGGGCATGGCGTCAATGGCCGGGTGATGTGATAGCAATGTAAGTAATTTTCCACTGAATTGTTCTTTCTGTCCTGCGTTTACTTTGGCAACTATGGCAGCAGCGTTAGACGACGCCATGGCCGGCCGTACGTATCCCGATCTGACGATCTGTCTGGAGTACGTACGGCGGCGTAGATATATAGATGCATATGCATGTGTATGGAGGAGTAGTACTGTGTCATGTCAGAACGAATATGCATGCAGCAACACGTAGGTTGAGATTTGGATGATTAGCACTAGCTTGCTAGCTAGCTAGTACGTAGGTCCTTGTTGGACCAAATCATCAATTCCTGGCGGGGTTTTCGGGTGTCAAGTAGTAGTCGTACAGCTGCACCATAATTTTGCTGTCGACCAACCGTACTTGCGTATCATGCGTATGATCCCCTGGGAATTGTCGACCCAAAAGGCTGGTGGTTGATCAGCTTGATCACCGTTACGCACTGTTGCTAGAACACGTCCGGTCTTTCTCAGAGGGAGTACTACCGTTCTATCTTTGAACGACACAAAACGCTTACGGCTATACATACATATTTGTAACTGTCATTAGTAGAGACGACGTGTAATGATGGCTCCACCCGACGCCGTTGCATGAGTTTTACATGGGCAGGCAACCTCTCGTTCCCGAGAAATAATCATGGCGAACTACTTTGTCATCCTAAATATGATTTAATCAGGTTGTCGATATGATCTCCTTTATGTTACTTAACTTAGCAGTATTTGTTAAAATATACAATTTTCAAATGGAAATTATACAATATTTTTCATGATAAGCTAGTAGTAGTAAATCATTTCTATACATTAGTAGAGACGTGTAATTAAGGAAGTAAGGATGGCTCCACCCAACGCCGTTGCATGAGTTTTATGGGCAGCCAACGCTCGTTCCGAGGACTAATCATGCATGGCAAACTACTTCGTCCATCCTAGATATGATTTCATCAGGATATTGACATGATCTCCCACATTACACTAAAATAGCAGTAGTCGGTCTACGTCTGAAAAAAAAATACAATTTTCAGATTAAAATTATAAATATATTTCTCATGATAAGCTAGTCGTAGTCAATCTATACATTTTTTAGATGTTAGTGGCAAAGCTAATAAAGTTTTGCCAGTATGTGTCCTAGCTAAATGGATTCATGATTTATGTGCACGGATCCTAGTTCCTTTTTTTTTAGCTCATGGCCAAACACACGGGCGAATTACTCCTACACGGATCCTAGGAAGGACTTTTGTTAGATTATGTGCACGAATTCGGCAAAGTCTGAGCTTCTGAAGCACCACGGCAGCAGTCCGGCCGGGCCGGTCAGTTCAGCTTGACAGCTGATTATAATTAGTCCGGCGTTAACCGCTAACGGTCCGTGCATGCGCCCATCCATCACACTCCGATGGTGAGTGCGCAGCCGAAAAGGGAGCCAAGAGCCAGCTAGCCGGCCGGCCGGTTGCGGCGAGGACGCACTGCACGGCGGCTTCACCAGCCGTTGCTTGAGCACGCACGTCCCGTTGCTAGCCTAGCTAACTGCCGGCTAGGAGCCTAGCGAGTGCCCCGCCACGCGCTCTTGCTGGTAGTTGCCGCCGCTGCTTCGCTTGGTCCCGGCATCGTTCGCTCGCGGCAACAGCGACGCACGAGCGGCGGGCCGGCCGGCCGGTCGGCTTCTCAGTTCGTCGCGCGCGACGCGGCTCGATCGCACGCACCAATGGATCCCGCCACGATCGTGTGTACTTGCGCCTCTGGATCCTTTGGACTTTCCGGGGCATTCGGATCTCGAGATTTTTCCCATCTCGGCCTCACAAAAAACCAGCAAGCAGCAGCATCTCGTCGACTTGAGATTGGACAGTAACGCCAGGGGTAAATATCAGGCGGCCGATCCGATCGGATCTCGGGGGGATAGTTGTGGCCGGCCATCGATGGCGCGCGCGGGGTTTCTGCAGGCTTTGACTCGGGAGCAGCTCGTGCAGAGCTGGTGGTGGAAGACAGGGGACGGGTAGGAATCGCAGAGGCCATCCAGAAAAAACCCCGCAGGGCGTCCCTGTGGCGTGGCAGCAACGTGCCAGCGACCAGATCGCCGGACGGTGCGTGGCCCGGGCAGCCGCGCGACCACCGAGCTGCGTATGTAGTCGTCGTCGCACTGCACGCGCCACTCCAAGTAGCTTTGGTGTAGTAGTAGTAGTAGTAGTACGACTGGAAGCTTAGGTAGAACGTCGTCCTTTCGTCCATCATCGCTCGTTTAAGGAGAAACAGCGCTCCGTTGTTAACGTGTATAAAGCCATGCTTTGAGCTAGTCAAGGCCTTGTCTGGTGTAGCGTCTGCTTTCTCAAGAATTAATCCTGATTATATTATCGGAAGTTGGCTAGCTACACATTTGCATGTTATCCAAAATGGACCTGTAAAATCTTGTCTCTTTTCTTCCAGCAACTTGGAAGTTGGAACTCGATCATACTAGCTCGATTGTTATCATCCCCAGCTTGGATACAAACCGAGCAGATCTCAAACGTGCTCTTTCCACCCTAGCTAGCTAGTGCGTGGGAACCAAAAAGATCACCGCAACCGAAGTTGCCGAGCTACAGATCCTTATCCTTTGCAGTCTTGCATGCAATTGGTATCGCCGTATTGGCGATCTACCTGGTTGCCACAAACGCTCTGTTCTTCCACGTTGTTGGAGGGGGCACTTGGGCAACAGCCCCAGCACACGCACACCATAGATTGGTCGGCCTGCAGAACTGGATCTAGTAAGTGATGGTTGGTCCATCGAAAGGTTTTCACGGAAAAGAAAACCGTGAAAAAACTTTTGCAGCAGCGACAACTTTTCTTTTTGCCGTATATCATTGCACGGAGCGCTCCAGGTAGTGGCCATATCAAATACCCTGTCTAGCACGAAACGCAGTTGGCCAGTTGCAATTGCAATGAGGATGAGCAGGATTTTAGCAAGCTGAACAAGTGAATCGTAACCCCCACCCGCACTCTTGTAGGATATTTCCTCCTTGTCAACTACTCCGTACAATATAGCCAATGGGCGTCCAGCTGCAGTAGGGAATAGGTAACTGGGGCCAATATTATCTCAATATTCTAATTTGCAATTAATACTGATAGTAAAAATATTACTTTAAATCTATATCTTTTTGGAAATTTGAATCATATATACGACTGGTTCAAGTAAATTCCAGTGTATCAATTATCATGCATAACAACAGTGCAATGTACGTAATTTTTCGGATTATTTTTTTCAGAAACCTTATATCAATAGAATCATAGAATTAAATTTTACAGGAGTTGACCAAAAAAAATCTGAAACATGTTAGTTAAACCAGCAGTGTGATTGCTGACCCCTCATGCCACCGAGTGAGAATAACGCCACTTCCTTTTGGTCACTTGAACCATAGCTAGGGACAGCACTAAACAGAAGCTAAGTCAACACAGTGCTGTGACATTCTTGGCGTGACCACCACCTCCTTTATTCCGTATGTGTGTGTACTTGAGGCCACAAATAAGCACGAGATAGTTGCGTTGCACACTTGGTACATCCATGCATGGATGCTTCCTTGACAATTACTTAGCACACCCACACCGAAGACAGGACAAAATAGCTGGATCGATCTGGTCCTGTTAATGGAAGGCTGTGAGGTGGAGCACAATAACTGGGTTCATGATGAATCTGTAGGAATAAGGTCACACATGACATGAGTAACATGACGTTATTCGGGAGCTTATACGAAAGATATCTGCAAATTTTTTTTACGGGTATTCGAATTTTTCTTCTTTCGTTGATATTCTTGAAAAAGATAAAGTTCATTTGCAGTAGAAGATCACAGTACAACTTAACTCGGGTTCATGATGAATTGGAAGAAATAAGGTCACTTAAGGCATGAATAACATAGGGTTTATTCGTTGATATTCTCGGAACTATAAAGTTCATTTGCAGTAAAATACCTATGGTAAAACGCTCAAATTGTTAACCAAAGAGATGAGGGTGATGTTACGGTGTATAAATGTGTCTCAAAAAGATATTTGCGAAAGAAGAGCCCGTCCCACCTTTTTTTTTCCTTTTGCTGTATTCATGAAAGCAGTAGAGAGACCTCATGACCATACGAATTAATTTCTGGTTTTGACCTCACCACGCCACACCACCAAACCTCAGCATCGAACGAAGCTGACCAAGCCCAACCCAACCCAACCCTGTCCGTTGTTGACGCAAGCATGCGAGCTGACGATGCCGCGCGCCTTCTATCTCGCGGATGGACATGGCGCCGGCCGCAGCCGCCGGACTGCAATAAATACCCGTCCCATGTCCCAACCTGGAGGAGATAATATCGATCGATCAGCGAGCGCCAGCAGCCACGCTGACGACGACGCACGCGCCCTAGTAATATCTCGGCGTCTCGCAGCTAGCCCTGCAGGCAGCGGCGGCCGTCCTAGCCGAGGCCGCTCGTGTAAAACCGCAGACGGCGCGGCGCGGCCGCGAGAGGTGAGCAGCTCAATCCCAACCGGAGTTCCCTTCCCCCATCTCACCGAGCGGGGTTCGGCGGCGCGCGGGATCCCGATCGAGGCCAGCGTGTAGACACCCCTGCGATGCGGCGGCCGGGCGGTGGCCTATTTCTGGACGCGCCCCCGCTGACCGGTGGATCGAGTGATCTTCTCGGGTTGAACGCCTGCATGCGCTCGCAGCACGGCACGGCTCACGGCGAGGTGCCGGTTGTTGGTGGTAGCAGTGTGTCATAGCCTAGCAGACGTGACCGTTAGCTGCCATTGGTTCTCGCGGCTTCCATTCCAGAAGTGCCGGCCGCCAGTCGCGGACGGTGGCCGAAGGATATTCCCGATCGCGCCAAATATCTGCGGCTAGCTGATGTAGTTTCCTTTGGCCGATGACTCGGTTCTCGCCGAGGAGGGTTCTGCCTGCCTGCGCCGATTAGCATTTTGAAACGTCTAGCATCTGCTGCTGACGCTGTTTCTGTCTGTGTGCTCCGGTTTTGCAGGATCTAGACAGCCAGGAACAAGCCCGGCCGCTCGTCCCGGTCCACGCGCAGATCGCACGAGAGCGGCATTGGCCGTCGTCGCTGGCAGGGCTCGGCATCGATTCGGTTCCTCTCGTCGCCTTGCCGGTGGTTTAGCGCGCGACGAGACCCCGAGAGCGAGAGACCATCATGGCGCTGGCGAGCACGGAGAAGGTGGTGCTGGGGTGCATCGCTTTCGGCATCTTCTGGGTGCTGGCCGTGTTCCCCTCGGTGCCCTTCATGCCCGTGGGCCGCACCGCGGGCTCCCTCCTGGGCGCCATGCTCATGGTGCTCTTCCGCGTCATGACCCCCGAGCAGGCCTACGCCGCCATCGACCTCCCCATCCTCGGCCTGCTCTTCGGCACCATGGTCGTCAGCATCTTCCTCGAGCGCGCCGACATGTTCAAGTACCTCGGCGCCGCGCTCGCCTGGCGGAGCCGGGGGAGCAAGGACCTCCTCTTCCGCGTCTGCCTCGTCTCCGCCGTCGCCAGCGCGCTCTTCACCAACGACACCTGCTGCGTCGTGCTCACTGAGTTCATCCTCAAGCTCGCGCGCCAGAACAACCTCCCGCCGCAGCCGTTCCTCCTCGCGCTCGCCTCCAGCTCCAACATCGGCTCCGCCGCCACGCCCATCGGCAACCCGCAGAACCTCGTCATCGCCGTCCAGAGCGGCATCACCTTCGGACAGTTCCTCATCGGGGTCTTCCCGGCCATGATCGTCGGCGTCATCACCAACACCTGCATCCTGCTCTGCTACTTCTGGAAGTACCTCTCCGTGCCGGAGAAGGACCAGGAGGGGGGCGGCGGCGCCGCCGCGGGGCCCGAGGTCATCGCCGACGACGAGGTCACCTCGCACCGCTTCACGCCGGCGAGGATGTCGCACGCATCCTCCGTCAACGGCGTCGACGCAGACTGCATCAGCGAGCCCATCCGCCGGAGCGACAGCCTCAACAGGGCCGACACGCACAGCATGAGGAGCCGGAGCTACAACTCCGAGGGCGACATCCAGGTCGCCATCAGGTCCATGCGCGCCTCCACCATGTCGCAGGAGATGGTCGAGGTGTCCACCATCTGCGACAGGCGCGACGACGCCGTGGGACCAAGGAAGATCACCAGGACAACCAGCCACCAACGCAGCGTCATCATCGAGGACGCGCCTGAGGCCGATGCCAAGGACGGCGAGAAGGGCAAGGACGGCGACGAGGTCAAGGAGAAGAGGTGGAAGGTGCTCGTGTGGAAGAGTGCGGTGTACCTCACGACCCTTGGCATGCTCATCGCCCTGCTCATGGGGCTCAACATGTCCTGGTCCGCCATCACTGCTGCTCTCGTACTCCTGGCACTTGATTTCACTGACGCACAGGCTTGCCTGGAGAAGGTACGGCCGGCCTACTGAACTTTCGGCATTTCATTCCTCTGACCAAGACATTTTTTAATCAAGGCATGACACTGATGATGATTTATACCTGCAGGTGTCATACTCATTGCTAATCTTCTTCTGTGGGATGTTCATAACGGTCGAAGGCTTCAACAGGACCGGCATTCCGAACGCGCTCTGGGAGCTGGTCGAGCCGTATTCGAGAATCGACAGCGCCAAAGGCACTGCGCTTCTCGCAATTGTGATTCTTGTTCTGTCAAATGTGGCCTCAAATGTTCCAACAGGTACTACTCTTGACACGCTGCTTGGCTTTATTACTGACTAGCTCAGAATCATAGTAGTGGTAGTGGACCCATATTTGGTCATATGATGCAGGGAACTTGCAGTACTAGTTTGGTGAAAATCTTAATTACTACTCCATCCGTCCCAAATAACTATTCATTTGGCTTTTCTAAAACATAGCTTTTGCTAGGTATCTAGACATAATATATATCTAGGTGCATAGTAAAAGTTACGTATTTAGAAAACCCAAAACGAATAGTAATTTGGGTACTATTCGGGATGGAGGGAGTACAACATTATATTCACGTTTAGCTCATGTCTTCAGAATCAACTGACAGTAACCTGCTAAACCCATTGGGCTGTCGACGAACTTAAACTGAACCTTAAAATGATACATGCAATTTTTGTTGGACACAGAAGTACAGAACTAGTTTTGTTGCACATAGAAATTTAGAGTCTATCTTAATCCCCAACAAATCTGAGTTCTGAACTTTTCTTTCAGTCCTGCTGCTCGGCTCAAGAGTGGCAGCATCAGCAGCTGCGATCTCCCCTGCTTCACAGAAGAAAGCCTGGCTCATTCTAGCCTGGGTCAGCACGGTGGCTGGCAACCTGACTCTCCTGGGCTCAGCCGCGAACCTGATCGTGTGTGAGCAGGCACGGCGTGCGCAGTTCTATGGGTACAACCTCACCTTCTGGAGCCACCTCCGCTTCGGCGTGCCATCGACCATCATCGTCACCGCGATTGGTCTCCTCATCGTCGCCAGTTACTGAAACCAGCACAAGGGTCTAGCACCAGCAGCAGTAGCCAGCAAGAATGCTGCAGGAAACAAGAGGACTGAGTAACTGAGAGAGTAAGGAAACAGCAGTGCAGATGGGAATGTACCTGGGAAAGAGATGTTGTACTGATAGGTATCTGTTGTAACGTTGTAATTGTTCTATGTTTGTGTAATGTTCACGCAAGCGAAGCGCGAAGGCGTCGGATGGCCCATCTGCTAAGGCAAATAATGGGCAAAGGTTTGTAGTAGATGAATGCACGACGAAGTGGTCGGCACCCCTGTTCTAAGGCGAAAACGTTCGGTCTAGTTCAGGTAGGATGGCTGGTATCGTAAGTTAAGGCTTCTCAGGTTTTGGTGTTGTCAGGAGCCTTTGTGTACTTGTGTTTGGAACTTCTCCCGGTGAAAAATATGACAAACAGTTTGGCTTACATAAAAAAAAAACACGCCCACCGTGGGGCTCGAACCCACGACCACAAGGTTAAGAGCCTTGCGCTCTACCGACTGAGCTAGACGGGCAGTGATTATTCCGAAGTGACTGCGTATTTATTTTTATCAAATGTTGCATTAGCTAGAAAACAGCAATAAAAGTAAGAGGTAAATAACATTTTTTAACATGACACCGATACGACTACAAAGATTATCAGCAATGGCACTAGACATCCGAACGAGATACATATGAGTAATATCAAAATGTTTATCTATGTTGTCCTTGACCTATTTATTCATTTCAAATGACTAACGTGGTTAGTGAATATAGTGGGTTGAATCACAATGTGAGATCAATTTGGGTGCCTCGCTGAAGTTTAATCCCTAAAAGAATTTCCAGCTTCTCACATTTGAGCTACAAAGGTAACGTAATATGCATGTTGCTTGTGAAGCCCTCTAATGACTTCATTGACTATATTCGGGGTTATTGTGTTCTTCTCCTATTTTAAACTCCAATTGTGATTTTATCCTCATTTTCATCCACTTTGTAATTTTACCCCTACTTTTAATAAAAAACTTGTCACACCTGATTTTAGGACAAAATCGAATGCATAGCATATGTGTGTCAGGATCCGTTCTCATGACGTCTTAAGTGAATAAATCAAAAGACAGTGTTCAAAACATAAATAAAATAATAGATAACTTTATTACACTCCGGTAAATAGACACAAAGGTCTTTAATTGTTTCACTGTTAACTTACCACAAACAAGCAGCAACAGCTTCTTCCACAGGCACTTGACTGGTGAACGCATGTCTAGAACTCCTCGTAATCGTCGAAGTACTCCGCGTCGTCAAAAACTTCTGAGCAGCATTGGACAAGGATGAGTACACTTATGGTTGATACTTAGCAAGTGGGAGAAATATGCAAGGTTAACAAGGAGAGGTTGATAGGCTTTCATCGGTTAGCATTTTTAGTTGGTCACATTTTATTAGCAAGCACCTATTTACTAGGTGTAAGTTTATACCAACCCAATTAAGTATAAAGAATCAACATTATCCCAAAAATCAGGAACCACGATTTATTTTCATCTTTAAATTCAATTATCATGTGAGGGTCCAAGCCACTCATAACTGTGAGCATGACCGATATACTAGTTTACACTCTGTAGAGGTTGTACACTTTACCCACAGCTGGTGTTCCCCGTGTCGCCTGAGTTTGCAAAGCCCATAAACACTTCCTTTGGTGAGTGGCTGGGGTCTACTACGAAGCCTTTACAAAGACACATAGGTAACCAGTAGCCCGTTAGAGTTTCAGTAGCGGTGTGGACCATAACCCTCCGTAATGAGTCAGCACCTTAGCCAAGGTTACTACTCCAAGAGGACCGGGCTATACCCAACACCTTCCCCCTCATTTCCCTTTCGATAAGACTACTAGTCAACAACATGTCTAATTAATTGGCTAAGATCAGAGCCATATGATGTTGTGGTTGTACTATTTTCTTGGGAGGTTCTCCATATTCCAATTAAAATAAATGATCTTTAATTAACCAGGTATAACAACAAATAAAGTCATGATTAATATTCACAAAATTTATGATGTTACCATCCCAAAGTAAGTAGCTAAACATTTCTACCCAACAAGATTAAAATTCGGTGTTCAAGGGTTGGGGAAAAAGACTAGATAAGTCCTTAATAGGTATCCCGTCAAATTATGCAATACAGGAAATAGTAAAATGAATTAATATGCTGTTACCGGGATGAAAAAGAATATGAAGGGGGGAGCCACTTTTCTTCCTTGACAAACTACGGAAACTCTTCTTCTAACTGCTGCTCCTAGCCTTCTTCGAACGACATGTCGTCTACCCGATCACACAAGCAAAACAAATAATAAATAAGAAACAATACACCAAACAGTTTTGAAGACTTAAAACAAACTCCTAGAACTAATGTTCATGCAGAGACTGACCGTTAAAATCAGAGTTAAAACAAAGAAGATATGGCTTAACTAAGCTCTAGGGACTTGCTGGCAAGGATTAGAAACTTCCAAGGGCATAACACAAGAAACTAAGGGCATAAATCTAATTTTGTATAGAAACTCAAGGGCTAACATGCAAAAGCTTTAAGATGGACTGAATCACGAGAAACTAAAACTTCTAGGGCTTTTCTGCAAAAGGCGCAAGACACATACTTTTAGATCTAGATATTCTTTTCCTTCAGGGGCCTGAACGCAAAAACACCACCTCATCTTCTTCCTTCGATTAAACCTATCCATCGGCCGGTGGGACTCGATCGGCGTCGGCATGGAGTGGCGCACAGGTGTGGGTGCAGGCGCGGAGGAAGGGTGAGAGGAGGTTGGGGAGGTGCTCACCGGCGGCAGTGGCGGACGAGGGTGGCCGGACTTGTCCTGGCAGCAGAGGGCCGAACGATGGCGGTGGCGAAGCTCAGTGCGAGGTGGCTCCGGTGAGGGTTGGCGGCTAGAAAATAGGTGAATGAGCACCAGGAGGAGGCAAGGAGGCTTTATAGGCCATGGGGAAGCAGAGGTGGCATAGGTGGGAGGGGAGAAGGCGGGCGGCGGTTGGCTATTGATGGCGGCGGTGGTGGTGGAGCGGCCGTTACTGGTTGAAGGGAGGGGAAGTGGAGGGGCGATAGCATGCGCGCAGGAGGCGGAGGGACATGGGGAGGGCGAGTGTCGCGGGTGCGGGAGGCCGAGCGGGTGTGGGTGGGGAGGTGGGCTGGTGGAATGGGCCGTCGAGGAAAAGGAGGCCGGTGGCCCGAGTTGCTACAGCTGGGTCGGGAAAAAAAAGAAAAGGACCGGTTGGGTTGGGCTAGAGAGAGGGAAGTTTGAGAGTGATTTTTTATTCAAGTTTTGCAAACACACCTCAAACAAATGCAAACTAATTGCACTATCAACCACTTGTCGATTCTAAAATTATTTCAAATGTTGTTTAAATTATTAAAGATTGGGATTTATCTAAAGAAAATTTATTAAGTCCTTAAAAAAATCTAGACCACGCATGAAGCTTAAGTTGATTTTGTGATGGAATTTGGATGCTACAAAACTCCATGTTTGCCCCTACTCCGTGATCACCACATAACGTGTCAAATGAGCTCAAAGAAGACAAATTTGACCCGGCAAATATGTCCATACTTTTTAGATAACTTTATGATTTTACCCCTATTTAACTAAAGATCTCCTTTAGTCCCGGTTCAACCGGAACTAAAAAGTTTTTTTTAAAAAAAGTGGGCTGCGCGGTCGTAGCCGCTCGTGCCCCCTACGCTGTGCTCCTGCCGCAGGCCACGCGCCGCTCCATGGCCTTGGCCATGGCCGCCGGCGCCCCACCGCCCTAGCAGGCTGACCGCGGGAGGCGGTCCCGGCCGCCACGTGCCCCGCCGGCCCGTGCGCTCCCACGCCAATCACGAGGCCTCGGTCGCTTGTGCCTCCCCCATCGCCACGCTTCAGCCGCAGGTCACGCGCTGCGAGGAGCTACGCCCCTGCTGGCCGTATGGCATGTCGCGGGAGCCGCGCCCCCGATGGAGACCGAGCCGCGCCGGTTGCCGAGCCCACAGGCCGCGCGTCGTTCCATGGCCTTGACCACCGCCGCCGGTGCCCCGCCGCCCCTAGCAGGCCGGCTGCGAGAGGCGGTCCCGGCCGCCGCGTGCCTCGCCGGTCCGTGCGCTCCCGCGTCAGCTGGGCAGCCTCGGCCGCTCGTGCCCCCCTCCGTGCGCTCCGCCTGGAGATAACGCCTGTGCTTGGAGACAAGGGAGAAAAGGAGAGGAGATAAGGGAGAAAGGGAGAGGATGAGAGAAGATAAGGTGGAGAGAGAGGGGCCACCTGCGGTAAAAATATTTAGTCATGGTTGGTGGCTCCAACCGGGATTAAAAGGAGTCTTTTAGTCCCGGTTGGAGTCACCAGCCGGGACTAATGGGTTCCATGCTCATTTATCTGGGTTGATGGCTCCAACCGGGACTAAAAGCTTCACTTTTGTCTCTGTTGGAATCACCAATCGGGATTAAAAGGACTCCGAGAGACTATAAAATTTAGACACGGAACTAAACCTTTTTAGTCCCGGGTCTAAAAACAACTGGGACTAGAAACGTTGGATGGAAGGTCTATTCTCTATTAGTGATTTCCTTTTTTAAAAAAACAATAAATGAGCAATTTGCTCGTTACATCACTTCCAACTTTCAGACTTGAGGATGCAATGGCAAAATCAGAAAACATGGAGTTATAGCTAGCATCACACATATATTAACCAAAAAATGAAGGATATACTCTTATCGCTTTGACCACAGTTTTGTTGCAACTTGCCAAATGGACTCCATATCCCAACTTAGATATTTGTCCTTCGAGCTCAATTGGCTCGTGAGCAGCTTACGAGCTGGCTCGAGCGAGCTTGTAAATGAAAAGAGCAAAAAACAGCTGCTCGGCTCGTTCAAAAAATTCAACGAGCTGAGTCGAGTCGAGCCGAGCTGCAACTGAGTCAAGCTAGCTCGCGAGTTTCAAGCTCTTGGTCCAGAACTAGCGGGTTCTATGGGTTGGGATCCAGACAAAAATCTCTTATCTTAATTGCGGCATTTGTTCTATATCGAGCATTATGGTTTAGTATAAATGATGTAACTTTTGATAACTCACCGATTAAAATTGTTGATGCAGGTAATCTACCTAGAGACTCACTTAGTTCTGTCACTAGGTGTTGGTACAATGGAACAAGAATGTCACAAACCGATGTGAATCAAACTTACTTGTGTGGCGCTTACTTATTTCTTTGTTAACATATCATAGATTGCATGTTTCTAGGGAGTGTTTGGAAACACTCCCTGCTAAACTTTAGCACCTGTCACATCATATGTTTGAATACTAATTAGGAGTATTAAACATAGTCTAATTACAAAACTAATTGCACAGATGAAGTCTAATTCGCGAGACGGATCTATTAAGTCTAATTACAAAACATCAGTGCTAATGATGGATTAATTAGCCTTAATAGATTCATCTCGCGAATTAGACTCCATCTGTGCAATTAGTTTTGTAATTACTCATATTTAATCCTCCTACTAAAGTTTAGCACCTCGTATCAGATAAGTCGCTCTGTGTGAACTTGGTTAAACAAGTTTGTCGGTGGTACTCAATTTGGCCCAACTACCTCAAAGGGTCGGTCATGCTCTCCATTTCCAGCAAGTGGGCCGGGTATGTCCTCTCTATTCTTCTGGGTCATCACGTGAGTTTCTGAATTCTGGACCTGCGCCGTTCGTTCTCACCCTTGTGTTGGCAGATACCAGATAGGCGCGAGGGCCACATAGCTGCGCCAAGTGGTTGCGCGATGTTTCGCCTAACTTTGCATTGCGCGTATCTGGCGCCGCTACCACGGCCCGCGCGGGAGGACGACGATTAGCCGCGCTGCGCCACGGCCGCACGCTCTCTGGTCGCGGAGGATGTCCGCCCTTTGCACGGCTGAATGCAGCACGCTTCGCAAGTCGTAACATCTAGATGAACCTCCATATCGTTGCAACGCGCCCCAGAGCCTCTAGCCCGAGATATCTCAAGGTTGAAGCGTCTCTTCCAAGCGCTCCATATGGGATCAACGAATTTCTTATTAGCCGATCGACCCAGCACCCCCTCCTCGGCTCCTCCACCGCCACCTTCTCCACTGACACCATAACCCAAGAGGCTTCGAGCGCTGGTAGTCATTCCTACACTTAGGAGGACTAGGATGACCACAGCCAAATGCTTAGTACCCATCTTTACTTCCTGAGTAGCTACACTTCAGCTACGCGTTGGGTGTGGAATGAGGACCAGTGAGTGTAGTGCTAGTGGCCGGTTGCCGCCGTGCCGGTCGCTTTTCTTGACGTTAGCAGCTGGCCGGCGGTGTGTGATGTTGCCCGCGTTGGGTTAGTTTGCTTTATACTTTTTTTTTTCGTCCTCGCTTTTTTTACGCAATCGATCCGAATAATGATATGTACCGATGAAGCTTTACAACAACACGTTCACATTGGCTCTATCATTGTGCACTCATTTCAGTTGTTATCTTTGCATCTGCAAAAAAAGACGAAGCTCTTGCAGTGTGATTTCAGCTGTAGTGTGGCAGAAACTTTAATTTTCTGTCCACACTAGCTGCCAAACAAAAAAGGAATGAAATGTGATTTTTTTTTGAGAAGGAATGAAATGTGAATTTGATAGTATTCTTCCCATTGCAAATCCAAGTTCACGGAGTTATCTGTTTTTCTGTGTGAACACATTGGGAGCAAAACAAGCGGGTAAGAGCATCTGCAGCGTAACTGAAACTCTGGAAGACTTCGAGAGAGTTCAGAGCACTAGAGCAGCGCACTCAAGCAGCACGCCAAAGCCACAATTTGGATGTCAGATAAAGTGGCATATAGCTCATAAGAGACGTTTTCTAGTGTCCATAATGCAAGGTTGTTTGTGAACATAAAGTTTTTTGTAAGTACAGTTCAGGGTCGAGATGAACATCTAGTGCTAGAGTTCAGTATGACATGCTAATATATGTACGCGTCAGGCACTGTATGTTGTCTGACCACCAATCAGTTTGTAACGACGGTAGGCTTGTAGAAATGGAGATAACACTGTTTAAGAATCTCTACATAACAAGAAACCTAAGAGACCAGTAGGTCTCTGTCAAATTCTGCCTGAATTGAAACTATTTCTTGCGAGATTCCAGTGGAGGCATGAGGCATCTATTTCAGTTGTGAAATCATGAATCAAGCGGCAAATAGCTCCAGGCACACCAAGACAATGATGTCAATGAAGTGCCAGGGCCCAGAACAGAAGTTAAAATGTCCATGCAAGGTTGTCCATTGCCATTATACTTAAACTTAGTTTGGTTAGTACATTATTGTTGGGATCAACATGATCTGGTAACGCGGACTCAACTAACACAAACGCGAGCTAGCAAAACAAAGAAGGCGGAAGCTTGTGGTGGAGCTCACCTTGCACCGATCTTCTCTGCTCCCTAATTACTCAACTGCAACTGTCAGGGTAGTGGGCAGTTAGAGTTCAGTAAGATCAGCTGTTAGCATTACCATTGGAACTTTATGTTGTATATACGAAAATTAATCTTCTGATTAGCAGGCTTGTAGATGCAAACGATGGAATTGACGTTCTTCCTGATGGTTTATCCATATACCGCAGCATGACTACATTATTAGGATATCAAAGGTTTGCCCGAATCGGAATAATGCTGCGCTTCAGAGAAAAAGATCATTGTACACCTGGAGGCCAGTAGAAGCTCTTCTAGTCTTATTCAGTACATCATCCGAATATTATTGTAAGGTTCACATGCATGCACGTAAATCATATATACTTCCACATTACTTCCACACTACATTTAGTATCTAACTCAAACGCCTTATCACACAGTGTACTTAACTCTGAAGTCTGAACCCAGCAGCTTCATAGAGACAAGGAGTTTTCATAATTTAATTCCAAGCCAACAGATCCTTTTATTTATTCCTTAGGCCTTGCAAAGTACATAATAAAGCGGCAAGCTAGGTACAGCATTACATGTATAGTGTCAAGCATGCTTTTAGTGTTACACACACACTCAAATAAGCTGTTTTTTAAACAGCGAGACAAACTCACATCACCGATGACACATTTGTAACTATATGCTCTGTAGTCGGCTCTGAAACTGAGTTTAGTAGTGTCCACCACCGGAGCCATAGCCAGAACCGGAGCCATATCCAGAGCCACCGCCTTGGCCGCCGCCGCCGCCGCCGCCACTGCCGCCGCCATATCCTCCTCCATGAGCTCCACCCTGCCCATACCCTTCACCTGACCCGTATCCGGAGCCGGAGCCATAGCCAGACCCCCCTTGGCCGCCGCCACCGCCACCACCATGTCCACCGCCGCCGCCACCACCACTAGCGCCACCTCCATAGCCGGAGCCAGAGCCATAGCCCTCACCACCTCCATGGCCATAGCTGGAACCACCACCTTGCCCACCACCACCTCCGCCGCCTCCACCGCTTCCATACCCACCAGCACCACCACTTCCAGCCCCGTAGCCAGAGCCTTGGCCAGACCCATACCCAGAGCCACCAGCACCACCGCCCTCACCACCGCCGCCTCCGCTGCCACCACCATGCCCATACCCACCGGCTGCACCTCCACTGCCACCGCCCTCACCGTACCCTGACCCGGACCCATAGCCTGATCCCCCATAGCCACCACCTCCGCCACTACCACCGCCGCCACCACCTCCTCCGGGACCATAGCCCAGCTTGCGGGGTCCAGCAGCGGTGGCCACCATGCCTACGCTAAGGAGGACGAGGATGGCAAGAGCCAAATGCTTGGTCGCCATCTTGGCTGATAGCTAGCTCTTGCTAGCTCGGTGCAAGTGTGTTTGGTTGTGTGGTGAGTGAAGTGAAGCCGTGGGGTATTTATAGGGTGCAGCTGTGCGTGGCCCGGCAAAGTGCAAACCCAGCGCGTCTCTGCATGGTCTAAAACAGCCAAAGGCGCGCACGTAGAGTTTTGGACTCTGGACGCGTAGGATGCGTGTGAAACGAGGACCAGGCGAGGGAGCACTAGTGCTTGCCACTTTGTTGACACTTCGGAGTTCAGAGAGCGGTGCGGTGATGTTACCTGCTGATGAGCTCTTTCGTTCTCTTTATCTTTGCTTTTTGTGAGATAGAATTATTCGGTTTGATATTGCATTCTGTCCATACTTCATGGTCATCTGAGGTCATTTTCTTGAGCGCGACTTCGATTAGTTTTTGTTACGCCATGCACGATCGAATCCGCTGGTAGCTCGAGTTAGGCATGGATTAATTAACATACACACATGGTGCACTTTACTGCGTGTGATCCATGTAATTATTCAGCGATTTGGTAGATATATATACATTAATACATACTTTGTGCTCATCTATATCTAAGCTAGTTGGAGTCCAGTCATCATGACTCTAGGTCACCGTTAGCTACTATACAAGAATTTATGCTGGCATTCCATGTTTTACACAATGGAAACTGAAACATATCCACTCTAGCTAATGGCTACGGGTTAAGTTCATACACGGTGAAGGCTGATAGATGCAGAATTTATCGAAGTTCTTAGCACATCATCTCTGATTACGGTTGTCGATCAATCCCTGTCACGCAGTTGCATTGAGATAAGGCATAGGCAAGAAAGCCATGCTCACATCATGATCAGGGCTAGCGCCATAGTAGACTTTGCAAGAGTCTCTGTCTTCAAAGTAACCTTTTGATTTTCGAAGGCTAAGACAAATTTCAATCTTAGCCAAAGTTACTTTTGAGGGCAAATGACTTGTTCGTTTGTGCCGACTGGGAGGAACACGGCCGTGCATGCACGCCTTGCTATTCCTTGTCGCCGCGAGCACATGAATGAAGGCCGTCCATCGAGACCAGCAAATTGGACACTATCTGCGCCAAGTCAATCGCGCTCTTCCCGAGAGACCGGACTCCATCCTTGAGTAGTGTTCTTGTGCTGTGCCAACTACCAACCTAATGTGACAACTATGCCGTGCAGTGATCGAAAACGAAGCCTTTCCGGCCTGGGGCCGAGAGGCCAAGCTGACAAATTAAGGATGTAACACGCACGCTCCTAGTCCTAGTTACCGAGGCAAAAAAGTTTGCTTCTTTGTGTGTATCTCGTGGTTAATTGTCTAGATCTTTATTTATAAAATACAAGGGTATATATATGCGCTTACGTGAATTTACACTACCTAATGGAAAAGGTAATTTATACTCTTAGGTTAATCGCACATCTTTCACGACACACACTAGTAAAGATACACACCAGTAGAAAAACGATCTTCCATCCTCAACAAAAATCTCAGTCGTTTTTGACCCGGGAGAGGCTTTAGTACTGGATCTAAATTTCATGGTCTGTGGAGACCTCTTTAGTCCCAGTTGTTAAATTCAAAAGGATAGCATCCTCTACTCATTGGACGTGTTGTGTAGGTGAGATGGTAAGGAAGCTACGCGCGAGGCAAGAGGTTGCGGGTTCGAATCCCACACACCGCGCACGCGCATATTTTGCGTGAAAAATCGCAAAACTTGCGAGAGGTATCCCGAGGTAGTAGATTGGCTAGTGGAGGATCACGGGACCTTGACCTTGATGATAAAAGCGAGGACACAAGACACAGATTTATACAGGTTCGGACCGCTAGAGTAGCGTAATACCCTACGTCATATTTGGGGTGTTGTATATTGCGCCCTACGCTTGGGTGTTGTTTGGTTTTGAGAATTTGGTCCTCCATTGTGGTTCTATGAGGTCTTCTCCTACCGATCTAGGGACCCTTGCCCTCCTTTATATACTCCAGGGGGCGGGATTACTAGTCGGTTACAAGGAGTTCTAGTAGGATTACATCGTATGAGTCCTAGTAGGATTACAGAGGAATCCTAGTAGGAGTCCGGCTTCTTTCTTCCTTGCGGGTACTGGGGATCTATCCCCGACAAGCTTCCCAGGGCTTCATAGTCGAGTATAGCAGCCTTTGAGTACTTTTCAGATTCTCGCCAAATAGTTTTGGTGCTCTTCGAGTACTTTGTCTAGCTGAATCTTTAAAGTTCCTCAAAGCTGCCATGAGGCTATGGTGTGCTCAAGCCCCTAATCGCCTTAATTTTGTAATCTTCATCTTTGGAATGTGATATGGAGGGCGGCAAAAGTCCCACTCCGTATGGAGTAGCCCCCGAGCCTTAGGTTGAATTGAAAAATTAGGCTAAGGGTCAATAAAATCTTGAATGTTCTTTCTTCATCTTGAAAAAAATCAACAGTTGGGTGTAGCTTATCATCCCCGAGCCTTGAAATGATTAAATAATCAATCCAAGGGTCTTTAGTCTTCACGCAATTCGTCTTTCGAGTAGTCATTTGGCGTCCAACCCTCGAGTTTATGCCCTAGGTGAGCCGTAGGATCTACGTCGAGTAGTTATTTGGTGCTTAGCCCTCGAGCTTGGAAGCTAGCTGAGCCACTAAAGATATTTCGAGTAGTAATTGGCACTTAGCCCCCGAGCCTAGGAGCTAGCGGAGCTATTATAGGTACGCTGAGCGTCCTGGAGAGTCATCGCCGAAGCTTGACCTGCAAAAGGAGATGCATACATTATGTAGCATATTTGTAAAATATTGGAACTACTAAAATTTATTCAGTGATGAATGTAATGTAAATGTCGTGTGTCATGCTCTTGTTTTGGCCATATTTTTTCGAGTATTAGCCTGTTACATTTAGGCTCTCAGTCCCTGTTAGCCATTGCCACTGCGTGTCGGATCTTTATCTTATGTACGCGTATTGGCACTACTGCTACAGAGATCTTTGTCTCGTGTCCTAGTGTTTAGGCATGACAGAAGATCCGAGACTTTCACAAATTGAGGCGTGTTCTGCTCGAGTAGATTAACAACTGCTAAGAGATTATATTTAAAATAAGTAGTCGGCATTACGACAAAAAAACTGCATGATTGCGCGTAAAGTAGTCTGCCTTTTTGGTGAGGAGAGCTCGTGTTGCCGCGTATAGGATTTGTGCCTCATTAGGGTGTTGCCACCATGAGCCTCCAGCACTCAGTGCACCAAACTTTGTGGCAGAGCCTCCTAATTCGGTGTACCAAGCCTGTGGCTATGCCTTCAGAACTCAGTACACCAAACCCGTGGCGATAGCTTCCGTAATAATTCGGTGTACCTAGCCCATGGCTATAGGTCAACATGCCCCAATAATAGTCAGCGAAGTGTAGCTTTAGAGGGTAATTACCGTCGAGAAGCGTACACAAATAATACTTGGTGTGTTGCTCTACATGCGGAAAACAAACCAAAAAGATTATATAAAATAATTAAAAAAGTGACTTAGCTTGATTCATGGATGATTGTCGATGAAGCCACGTCGATTGTTGATGAAGCCAACTAGTCGGAGTCGATTTCGACTAGTTGTTGATCATGTGGAACCTGCCCTCGACTAGTTTAGTTTTCTAGTCGAGACGAGTAGTCGAAATAGATCGTCAGTGACTTGATGCGGCCGGACGTCAGGGCAGTAGTGCTCGCGTACATCTTCTATGTACGTTAGGCTATAATTTTGAGGTCTTGTGGTAGTCTTTCATGTGCGTGTAGCACAAATCCATCAAATTGCTTTTTACGAAGAGTAGTCGGAGCTGATTATTTGCCTCAATCCGTGCATGATTGTAACAGATCTTTTTCATCTTGGAAATTATGGCATGGGTCCCTCGGTATACCTGATCTCCCAACTCGAATCGGATTTGCCTCTGCCTTGATCGACGAGCTGCATGTAGCAGCCTGCGGTGGAAACCGACTCGGTCTTTGACTGGAATGCGGACCGCATCGAGTCCGTTCGGCGTAGATTTGTCTGCTCGGAACTCCGACTCGGCGACTTGCTTCTTGTCGAGTAGATTGATTTTGAAGATGAGGTCCTCCAAGCTCGCTCGATGATCTTGACAATCACCCCTACCTGGCGCGCCAGATGTCGGAGTTTTATACCTAGCAACCTACCGAGAGGTATCCCGAGGTAGTAGATTGGTTGGTGGGGGATCGCTGGACCTGTAACTTGATGTTAAAAGCGATGACACAAGACATAGATTTATACGGGTTCGGGCCGCCAGAGTAGTGTAATACCTTACGTTCTGTTTGGGGTGTTGTATATTGCGCCCTGCGCTTGGGTGTTGTTTGGTGTTGAGAATTTGGTCCTCTATTGTGGTTCTATGAGGTCTTCGCCTACCGATCTAGGGACTCCTACCCTCCTTTATATACTTCAGGGATAGGATTACTCTAGGGGGCGGGATTACTAGTCGATTACAAGGAGGAGTTCTAGTAGGATTACATGGTACGAGTCCTAGTAGGAGTCCGTCTTCTTCCTTTCTTACGGGTATTGGGGATCTATCCTTGACAGAAGAGCCTTCCAGGAATCTAGAATATTTTTTAGCAAAAAACCCCTTTAGTCCCGGTTGATATTACCAACCAGGACTAAAGGTTTGTCTTTAGTCCTCCCGAATGAAAGACTAGGGTCTAAAGATGGGGACGTTTAGTCCCGAATAATTAATTCCGGTTGGATTTTTAAGACCTATGGGTCTTTTCAATGGGGACTAATGTTTAATTTTCTACCCGTGATAAGTGAGGGAGAGTTGGTGAAAAGTCAAGCACGACGATCGATTACCGCTCAACTTTCTTGTGGATTCAGTTGGCCATGATTGCAACAGATCGACGTCAATATAATCAAGATATTGCACCACTCACCAGGAGTCAAAGTGCTGGCTGGCTAGCTAGCTCAGTGCTCTCCGGCCGGCGAGTCTCTGATAGGTAATCCCGCCATTTCAAATTGCAGATCGTTTTAATTTTTATAGATCCATATTTTTTCTATACATAATATCTATGTCTAAATACATAATAATATAGTATGTGTCTAGATATATTGTACGTCTAGATATATAATATTTTTTTTAATATAGTGTATATCTAGATAGATCTAGAAAAATTAAAATGACTTAGAATTCGGAACAGAGGAGCACTGCCATGCGGAGATGGACTTTTGTTCTCAGCCATAAGCCCTTTTAGGCATGTGGTAAGACCTGGAGCAAGAGAAAACGTGTCGCGCTGCTACGAGCACACTTGCTTGTTTCTCCCTGCAAGTGCGACGCGTGTGGAAACGCTGCACCGAGATTCGTGCCAGAAGAGTGAACTGCAGGAATTTAGCTAGTTCTGAACCGTTCGATCTGAGGAAGCTGCATGCGCAAGAAATTCAGATTAATCGATGGAACATGCAGTGATCCAAGAAAAAGAGCCGGTTAATTATCAGATGGACTCCGTTCGCCGCCAAGGACCGACGCCGCGGCGGCCAACGCACGTTGAGAACGGTGACAAGAGTAGGGGAGAAAAAGGGAAAAGGCTACTTGAGATGAGTTGAGTTTGTGATGGAAATTAGAGAAGCACGCCCGCCCCCGTTCAGTATACGAATAGGGTGTAGCTGCCCAACTCTGCTGGGGTCCTATCTGCAGCGTTATTTGGAAGCTGATGATCAACTGTAACAGCAGCAGGTACCGATCCGTCTCTGATCATCAGATTGACCAAGAGTCGCTTTCTGTTTTTCTTTTTTCTTTTCCTTTTCTTTTCTTTTTTGCTGAAAAGTTCATGACGATTGACGAGTCACCGATTTTCTTCAATCACAGCGATCTCCGCAGCGCGCAGGCCTCTAAGTGCTTATCATCGACACTTGGCGCCACAAGAACATGCTAGAACAAGGGATAATGCGCTGCAGAGTATAATCCAATACTTTGTGCTGCCAGTAGTTGATCAATGCTTTATTGGATGGATCATATCGGGACATGTACAATTAGACACCAGAAGAAGGGATGGATCCTGTAGGCCCACGCGTGAAAGCTGAAGCCCAACTAACCACAACACACACACACAACCCCACCGGCGCACCGGGCCGGTCTATGTGGCACATGCAACGTTAACGCAAAGATAAGTTCAACAGCGACATGTCTGCGTGCGCGCGCCTTCCGTTCTGGGCACCTAGCTCTTGGACGCATGCACACCGGACACGCCACGCCAGAGCGCGCCGCTACAGGGGAGCAAGGGTGCGTGCCAGCCGCTGTCGCGCTATAGTAGCTGCGTCGTCGTGTGGTGCTGAGGGAGTGGCGAGCAGCCGAGGTGATCTGCTGGTAGCGGCCGGCGTTTGGCGTGGGCGCGTGGCGGTGGACGCGCAGGGCCTGAGTGCGGGCGTTAGGTCTCGGGTCGGGTTCGGTCGGAACGAGTGGTGGTGGTGGTAGTCACGTCAAGGTAGCTAGGCAGCTGGCGAGCAACAGCGCGCGGTGGCCGGCGGTGGTCGTGCTGCCGCGGCATGTCTGGTCACGTACGTACGTACGTCTGCATGGCATATTGGCAATGGCACGGCACGGCACCGCGTCCCCCTTCGCCGTGACGAGCGACTTGTTGGTTGGTGGCTTGGGTGCCTTGATGGATCTGACGGGGGCCAACCGACCAGCCCTGTCAGTCTGTTGGTGTATGAAGCGCTGCAGCTTCCTGGACCTCAGATATTGGTGGGCCGAGCATATAGGTTTCTACTACCTGCGAACAATTGGCCCAGCCCGTGTACTGCTGAAATTGTATCTTGCAAGAAAAGTTATTACTAGGGGGGTTAAAAAATAAAGAGGTAGGACCGTAGGAGTAAGCAACAAGAAGGCGCTCACCACCTGGCACCTGCAACTAATAGGATGGCCGATCTATAAAAAAAAAGAAAATAAAAATCAAAACTGCAATGTATATGCAGCTTGCGCTTTTTATTGACGTCAGAATGGACGACGTCTCTAGAGCCTGTTATAACACTAGCTGGTAGTCTGATGATCACTACTAGAGTTTATATATGCACATGAATTATGATCGATGCATGTTTTTTAACCTCCAAAGATGCATAATCCGTTGCTCAGCATCGCCTGTAAACAAAGTATAGTGAGCTATATATGCTGTTCAACTCTGTGTGTCCTCCGGATACTCATGGCTATATTACTCCAGCCATAATCGCCCACTGAGTTGTAATCGCTTCCATTCGTCGTATGTATTACCTGTACTTTAATTTTCTGATACCCATTTGCAGGGTTCACCGTGGGAAGACCCGCAACAGGCGCGAGCGCGATACGTCTCCGATCTTTGCTCACGCAGCCAGCAAACTCTTGAAGACCAGCGTACGACGATACTCTGTAGCCGTTTTGTGATTCGACGGTCGTTTTGGATGCACATCTCGGGCATCGCATTCAGAAGCTTCCTCCTGTATCGCGTACTGCATTTTTACTGACCTAGGGATCGGATGTCACTTTGAAGCTTCAGGCCACCATTGTGGAGGGCCGAAGCTATTAACTTGGTGGCGCAGGTGTTTACTGCTTCCAGTTAAAACAAGGTCCGGTCTATTTTCTTTTACTTTTTTTTAAAAAGAGTAATGCAAGTTAGGTGTACTGGTAACCAATTAAAGAAGGAAAAATAGGCTTATGCCTTTTTTCTCAATTACATTTTGAACTTTTGTCATCATCTTTTACATTATTAGAATTTGACTTTAGACAATGGCAAAGAATTTTCCTTCCTTCGTTATATTTGGCTCTGTATAGAAGATCCTGGGATTTGAACTTCTTATAAAGTTCAAAGAAAGAAAAGATTCGATTTAGCATTAGGACTTGCCCAAAAATTAAGAGAAAATTAACACGTCATTTTTTTATCAATGAAATAGCATCTTATTAATTACCCAAACCTAGGCTAGATCTGCCACTGACAATGGTGGAAAAGAGCCCCCTAGGTTTGGAGGTTAGATCTGCCACTGACAATGAGCTTTCTTCAAAAGGAGAAACATGTACAGTAAAAGTTTATGCTTGCACTGTTGCTATATCCAAGAAATCAGATTAAAATTTGATGCTTGCACTGTTATTGTCCAAGAAACCAGATTTCATTACTTCTTGATGAAAGCAAAGATTCATATCTGTCGACTAACCAATTACAACCAAAACATGCTCTGAAACATGAGTTGCTAGCATGCATCATAGACACATCGTCAATTAGTACAACCTTGAACTAAGTTGTAACCAACAGATGACACGGTTTATTCGTCGAGAAATATATAAGCTCAAACAAGATGGAAACAGTATGTGTCGCCCAAGGCTGACACTAATCCAAATAAAAGACATTTTAATAAGCTTGTGGTGGTTCGCTGACACCGCCATCAATGGGCTGTGGTGGTTCGCTGACACCACCATCAAAAATGGGTTGTGGTGGTTCGCTGACACCGCCATCAAAAATAGGCTGTGGTGGTTCGCTGACACCGCCATCGTTGTAGTAGCCTCCCCATGCAGCGCCATTGCTGCTCCCTGATCCCCCACCAGAACCACGGCCAAATCCACCATCGTGACCACCACCCCTTCCACCTCCGTGTCCACCACTATTTGCGTTGCTTGAACCATATGGTCCCTTGTTGTAGCCTGAACCTTCCCCGTCCCCTGAGCCAGCACCATACCCGTGACCATTGCCGACACTTCCACCAGAGCCACCGCCACCCCCACTTCCATTTGCATTTGAAGCTCCATTACTGTAGAAATCGCCTGAGTCACCATGGCCGGAGCCAGATGCACCTCCTGCTCCATAACCTGACGCATATTGATCGTAACCTTGCCAACCGCCACTACCAGAGCCATTACCATCTGCAGTAGCAGAGGAGAAGCTACTTATAGGACCCTGAGAAGTACTATCAAAGGAAGTGCCGGAGCCAGAGCCAGATCCGGAGCCATAACCAGAGCCATAGGCGTTCCCGGTTCCGCCACCGCCACCCCCACCGCTGCCTTGGCCATCAGCAGTGGCGTGGTTTACCACCCTAATAGCATTGGTTAATCCAATGTTTAGCAGGACAACAAGCCCAACAGCTAAGAGTTTACCGGTAGCCATGGCGAGCTAAGGTAGCTATAGCTATATGGAGAAGAGGGAAATATGAGATGAACTGTAATGAGAGGTTCGATGGCTATTTATAGTACTGGAAGCCGCGCATGCATGGTTGCAATATCTTGTAGCTTTGACATGTTGACCATAAGTTGATTTGTGAAGCTGTTTGAAGATTCTTTCGTGGGCTTCTTGGACAAATTTCTTTTTGAACCACAGCCTCAACTTGCCAAGAGACTAGGTTCTTGCTTGCTTTTTAATCTTTTGCATGCCTTTTCCTTCCGGAGAGGAGAGGGAAATATTAGAAGGCTAACGGGATGACTGATTTGTTAATTTGTGGCCATCCATGGTTGAAAATATCTTAAAACCTTGATATGTTGACTATGCGTTAATTTGTGAAGATGTTTCACGATCCCTTCATGGACTTCGTGTAGGCTGATTTGTTTTTGAACCACCGGTAGTGTTCAGCTTGGCAAGAGACTAGCTGCTTGCTTGGTATTCAATCATCTGCCTTTTTCTTCAATTTTCTTTTTGCCTGTGGTTTCAAGAATTTTTTACTTACGATGGAGCTCTGTATTGTACTTATACGAGGTGGATCACGTTGCATTGCTAGTGAAGTCAGTCAATTGCTTAGGGTCACCGCGATCACTTGAGTAACAAACTAACAATGGGTACTCGCGACTGGTAAACTGGGCGACCATGCATAAAATTCCAAATCAAATATACGTGTAATAAAAAGTGGCCGGAGTTTCAGAGAATTATAGCAACCGATCAAACTGCAGTGAACATGGCTCATTAGGCTATAGTTTGTGATTTTAGTGATTGAGTGACAACATAGTCATTGGGACTAATGCTTTGTCTAGCATGTATCTTGTAGGTTTTCTAGCCCCAAGAATGTAAACCAAACCATGGTAAGGTCCAGATCATGGTATTCTTGATATCCAAATCATGGTATTCAAGTATCCAAGCTATGGTATTCATGTGACCAAGCCATGGTATCTAAAATTATTCTATGGTATTGAAGCATCCAAATGATAGAGAAAATTCTAGAGCATCCAAGTGACGGTATCTTCAGTGTGCAAGTGGTGGCGCGTAGAAGAAAAATGGCACCATCGGATGTTCCGATGGCCTATTTGAGAAGCGTCGGAGCAACCATCGAATCAATTGGTACAACAGAAAAACAGGAAAAAGAGTCAAGACCATCGGATGTTCCGATGATAGGTTTTCTAGTAGTGTCGGATGAATTTTAGTGTCTTTGCAAGCTATATGTCCAGGAAGGATTTAATATGTCCAGGAAGGATTTAACAAGGCCAAGGTGGCCATAGGTCAGGCTCAACCTACTGGCCTAGATGTTATGTTGTATTGTCTACCAGATGGCTATGCCAAAGTTACACTTGATGCTCTCATTAAGAAGAGTTATGGTATAATGGAGTTGGACTTTGCCGCAAGGGGTGAGTCGAGGAAACTTAAACATAACCTTGGATCATTTGTGGCTTGGAGGAGACTCTACATATCCTTTGACTCATCAGACTCTCATGATTCTGATGATAATAGCGATCGTGGACATGACCCGATGCTGCCACTAAGGGATCCAACACCGCCATGTGAAAGGGATCTAAGCTCACCGCCTCGAAGGGATCCAACCCCACCACCTCAAAAGGAACCAACCCCGTCGCCAAGTTTGAGGAGCCCGCCATCAAAGAAGAGATCATCCAACCCCGCCGCCTCAAAAGGAACCAACCCCGCCGTAAGCTCGTTTCCTAAGGCCAAGGGCACTACGAAGAAAAAACCGGTTAATGCCAGCATAACATCGCTCTTTAAGGTAGTAGATGAGGTGCCAGTTAGTCTAGAGGCTGTTGCGCATTTCCAAAAGCATTTCATAAAGCCACAAATGCTAGAACCAGAAAAACTGCCCTCAGACTTTAAGCAAACCATTAGCAAAAGCCATTTGATTAAATATTCAAAGGTTGTGCACAATGAAAATTTGGAGCAGATAGAGCAGAGGAAGGCCCTTTTTGAGGCGAACAATATTACTGAGGAACAACTTCTGGCAATGGAGTATAGTCAAGATCGTCCAGTGGAGCAGCTTGTGCCTATTGCATGGAAGTTTGAGCTACGATAGGATCTAGTCAAGATGAGCATGATCCCCCAGTTACCCATGAAAATGAGACACTTACATGAGTAGTACAAACAACAGAGCGCCACCATGTTTGGTGCGAGTTACACAAAGCATGATATCCACAAGAAGGATAATAGTGAATTATGGATTTATTTCAAAGAATTGTTTCAGTGCTACCAACAGCGAGCCCTTGACGTCTCAATCATGGGATTGTGGACTTTGTAAGTATCGTCGCTAACATGTATTATGAGTTCTTTACTAAGTGGCTTATACATATAACTTCATTCTTTTGTAGGATGGAGTCTTATACGTGCCATGAAAATGGGATTAAGGATGTAGGCTTCTTGGACCCTACTGCTGTGAATGAGAAGACATTAAAAGCTTCGGAAATGCCGAGTTACTTGCTTCAGGCTTTTTTGTCCTTGAATACAAAGAAACACGTACTTCTCTCCTACAACTGCTTGTAAGTGAATATGATCCTTAGTTATCGTAAGGCTCTTGTTGTCAAGCATTTAATTCATTCCTTGCATGAAATATATGCAGCAATCATCATGTCCTCATTGATATATACCTTGAGGAGAGTAACATCAGCATTTATGACTCAAAAAAGAAGGGAACGAAAATATGTCCAACCACTCATTGACCTATTGAACAAGTAAATAAAGAAATCACTCTTTTATTTATGTGTTGGATTTTGTTTGTTAGATTTACTTTCATCCAATCGTATTCACTGTTCGTAATGTCAAATAGGGTCTTCGCTAGATATCGTAAGAAAAGCAAAATTCATAGACCTTTTTGGGGAGACTTCACTGTTAATGAAAAACAATGGATCCTAAGGCAGCCTAATGGTAACGATCATTGCAGGTTTTATGTTATGTATTGGATGCATTGTTTCAGTGGGGCATAAACCGGCAGTGATGATAGACAACATCACTGCCAGCTTAAGATGCGGTACCCCATCACCGACATTATGTCAGACGACGGATTCCAAACCGGCGGTGAAGGCCGCTTTTGGAGCCGACAGTGATAGGATGTTATGGAGTAGTGCAACATGGAATTTTTTTCTTATATATTTTTTAGTTTAGTATTTTACAAAAATTTATGGTCTAAAAAAATTGCAAATCTATACCTATGCCGCCGTTTAAAACAGCGGAAGGTGCACTGTAGCAAGCTACTGCCACCCTTCCTGGGTAGTACACTTTCAAAAAATCATAACTAATTCATATGAACTTGGATGGAGATAAAGTTTCATATCTAAAATTAAATTTTAGATCTGAAACTTGTGTTGATTGTTTGACCACCAAGATGACACCAAATGAAAATAGTTTGGACTACAAAGTTGTAACTTATATAAAACTTATCTCTATCCGAGTTCATATGAATTAGTTATGATTTTTTGAATATGTGCTGCCCAGAATTTTAGATCTAAAAATTGTGTCAATTATTTGAGCACCAAGATGATACTAAATGAAAAACGTTTGAACTACAAAGTTGTAGATCTCGTCGAGATCTACAATTTCTATATAAAGTTATCTCCATCCAAGTTCATATAAATTAGTTATGATTTTTTAAAAGTGTACTGCCGAGGGGGAAGTTACCGCCGGTTGCACTAGCGCTATGGCGGTACACGGCGGTACTAGTATAGATTTGAAATTTTTCATTAGACCATATATTTTTGCAAAATATTAAAATAAAAAAAATAAAAAAATAAAAAAAATTCTGCAACGTGCCATGGGCTTGTGGAGAGGAGGGCTGCCGCTGGGTCTTCTTCAATGATGTCGTGGGCTTTTGGAGCAGAAAAGTCGATGGATTATTTGATTGGGCCGAGATGGGCCCTGCCTGATCGGGCACAGTGGTGGCACTTAAAAAAAATCTAGCAGAGTGCCATGCTACTCAATTCGGTGTTCTTAGCACATAGTAAGAAATGAAAGAAATGGTGTCATTAAAGATAAACAGTAGGTCGAGCCAGCTTCGGCCTTAGCTAATAAGCTCCGACCCTGTGTAGATGATTATTCTTAAACAAGCCCTCGATGATCGAGAGGACTTAGTTGATCATGGGAGCTCATAGAGGCAGAGCACAGTCCATCATAGAGGGGCACAACAAGCTTGGTCCAATTACTTTTATGCTGACCTGAAACATGTTGGCTCAAACGAATGCAAATACGAGTATAGCTTTCTGCGAGCAACAACCCACAGGCCCTGGGCTTTTGATGTTATATATTGTCAAGGACATTGTAATGAGCATCCAAAGTCGTAACTATAACACTTGAATTAGAAATAAGCATTCTGATTATTATTCATTGAGCGCGAGAATCAAAGAGTTTACAACATAATTAATCACAACATAACCAAGAAAGCTGATGGCTTCATTGATGTTTTATTGAGATAAACACTTGTTGCAACACCTGTTTTGAGTGAGCTACCACAAGGACATGAGCCTCATGACAGGTTTAATTTATTGAGTTACAGAATCTTTTCTTAGGATTGACCACCCTGGCCAGAGCCAGATCCGGATGCACCTCCATAGCCGCTAGCATACCCACCATCACGACCACCAACTGAGCCGCCGCCACCTCCCCCACCACTCACTGAGCTTCCACCACGGGGGCCATAGACATTACCTGACCCTATGCCTCTTCCTGATCCTGAACCGGAACCATCACCATTGAGGGGACCGCCTCCTTGGCCACCCCCACCGCCACTACCTCCAGCACCTGAAAATCCACCACCATAGAAGCCAACAGTTTTTCCATTACCTACAGCAGACCCAGAACCAGCTCCATAACCTCCATTGTTACCACCACCACCACCTCCTCCTTCACCCCTAGCCATCGAGTCGCCGGTCCCATAGAGCCCACCGGGACTGTTACTAGCCCCGGAAGATCCATAACCGGAACCGGATCCAGAACCATAACCATTTGAGGACCCTCCCCCTGCCCCTCCTCCCCCTCCCTGACTATTGGCACCGGTTGTTGGGTGTTCCCAGTCGAACTCCCTTGCTTTGGATAAATTAATGCCCAAGAGGACGACAAAGCCAATAGCTAAGAGCTTATTGCCTGCCATTTTGACTTGATTTGGTGTGGAAGATGAAATGAGCTGAATGCTGGGTGCTTGACTGCTGTGGGATTTATAGAGGTTGAGCCCAGACGTACGATTACTTCATTATGTTAAGAGAAAGTTGGTGGCGTGAATTGCTGTTGAATTGTTTTTTTTAATTACAATGCTAGCTAGAACTCCATGTTGCGAGTTGTATCTGTGTTACTGTGTACTTCTATGGATTATATAACTGCTGGTGTACAACGTCAGATCTGATCAATGCCATATGCCAATCAATGCAGTTGATACGATGAGTATATGGGTGACAGAAGCATGAGCTGAAGGGCATTAATTAATTAGTTTGGCCTGTGCCCCCGTAAACTTGATCAGCATTGCCATGTTCACTGATGCATGAGCCAGCATGCATGCGCGCGCGGGCAAACAAGCCATAGAGAGCGGCTGTCAACGCAACCAGTTTGCTGCATCTTCACGTGTGGTACAGATACAGATACAGTACGTAGTGATCATTAGAAGATTTTAGCAGCATGATCCACTTTTCTCTCCCCCAGATGGATGCTCTCGAATCCTCGACCACTGCCTAGCGTGAGCATTGCATATGAAATTGTTATTGTAATTGCGTCGTGCAGAGATATCGCAGCATCGTTTCAGTCATATTACCCCACTGAGGTCACACTGTCGGTTAGTTCTTCTCTCGGTCTGACTAACTCAGCATGGACATACGCAAGGTTCACGTTCTGTTTTGTTTAGCAGATTGATGAAAAGAATCTCGAGCAACGTACGAGCCTACGATCGAGCACGCACGCATGCTTGGTTTACTTCACTCTTTCCGGCCGGGCGACGAGGATCCGCACCGGCCACGTTGCTACGATACTTCTTCAGATCTCTTGCTCCCACCGACAGCAAAGCCTTAGCTAGCGACCTTCTTGGAGACCAACTTATTATGAGACTGTATTGTAGGACGCAGTTTTTATTTCCATTATATATTTCCCACGCGGACCTGCGCCTCGCATGGTTAATTACGTATACATGTGATTCAACGCATCGTGCATATGGCATATGGAAGCTTCTTGTAGTATTTCTTTTTCGTATAAGGGTCTGTCCTTGGCTAGCTTCTGCACTCTCATTTCAAGTTTTTATGTAACACACAACAAATGTGACAATATTGTGAAATTTACCCCGACAAGAGTTGCTGTTTGATTCAATCTTACTATTACTGACTGGAGGCTCCTTTTGAAGCCTTCAGGTGAAAACACCTAGGATCCTAGGTGGATACTCTAGAAAAAGAAAGAAATCCTAGAAATTGTCATAGAAAAGCAAAATATCTAGTCATCAATCATTTATGTACACACAAATCATTATAGCCATTAGATCTATTATATTTTCTAAAAAATTACCCACCTATGCCATTATGAAAATAGCCCAACCCCTTAAATTTATATCTAAATTACTCACCTCTGCCATTATATAAAATAAACTAAAGTAACCCCTAATCTTCCTCAGAATTACCCACTTATGCCATTATAAAAATAATTTAAAATAACCCCCTAAATTTGCAACTAAATTGCTCACCCTAATACATAAAAAATAACTTAAAGTAACCCCTTGAATTTGCATCTATATTACCCACATATACTATTATGAAAAATACCATGAGGTGACCCTAAATTTGAATCCAAATCACCTTAGTTAAAAATATAGACCAATATGTGATTCTAAATTGTCTATTTCTTATACTATTGGTATATGACATAATAATTAAGGTATATACGCATGATGTGCGTCACCATTTAGAAAGATATTGAGGAAGTGATAAGAATATATATTTCTATGTTAAAATTATAGCTCAAATTTAGGGTCCATTAAACAAATTCAAGCGCATACCTTTGATAAAAAGTGAAAATTTAAATATTATAAATGTGGATGAAAATGTTATAAAGTAATTACTAACTCAAATTTATCACAATCAAAAGAAGATAATAAGTATATATCTATATAAGTATTGTGTTCGAATATTTAACAAATGAGAGGTAACTCAAGGTAATAGTTTTGTTGCAATGTGGACTCATTTTTTTCAATTAGATACTTCACATTAGTTGTCACGAGACATGCTAGAAAAAAGACAAATTGTATAAATTCTCACAAAAACAAAAAATATCAAATATCAGTCCTGTAAACTCTAATAATCATAGTCATGGGGCTATTATATTTTCTGAAAAGTTATCCACCACTATCATTATGAAAATATTCTAAAATAAACCCTCAAACTATAACTAAATTATATAATCTAAAATAACCCCATAATCATCATCCAATTTACTCATGCATATCATTAAGCATAACTTAAAATGTCATTCTAAATTTGTATCCAAGTATGTCGTTATTAAAAATAACCTAAAGTAAATAGTTAAATCTTAATCTAATTATCTTCGTGTGCATCATATAGAAATGTTCAAAAGTAAACTAATGTATGGTTCTAACTTACCTATTTATGTCATTATTTTTTTTACCGGGGGAAGCCCCTACCTATTTATTTATAATTTTTTATTCCAGACCCGTTTAATTTACGAGTCGAACCCGAACCTACCAGGTGCTACTCAGGTGCTCTAAACACTAGGCTAGAGGCCCTTTCACTATTTATGTCATTGTTAATATATAAATACTAAGTTAAGGTATATACATATGATAAGTGTTACCATGTAGACCATTTATCCATGTAGACCATTTATACATGTATGTGAGGAAGTGATAAAAAAATATTAATTTTTATGCTAAACACGATGGATGGAGGTACGATACAAAATGAAAAACGTGTGAATGTGGATGAAAAAGTGTATAGAGTAATTACTAATTAAAAATCAATCACAACTAGACCAAGTACACAGCTATTTGAGTATTGTGTTTAAGTATTGAAAAAATGAGAGAGTAGTAGTATTGAAAAAAATGAGAGAGTAGTAGGTAAACAATTTTGATTATTAGCTAGGAGTTTCATTTCTAAATAATTTTCAAATACAGTAGTTTTTAATCCCGCACGGGTTGATTGACTAGTTCTAACTAATACCCAGCATGTATTGCACACCGGCAAAGGGGGGGGGGGGGGTAGAGTTATGATGAACTGGTGAGCATAACTGCATAAGGTCATACAGTACAACAAAAGATTGCAGTAGCTATGGTTATACTGTTTGAGGTCCTCAGCATTTTTCTGGAAATCACCCTTTTTTATGAATATGTATAGATATATATATTCCCACTGTTCACACACATTCTTGTCATTTCAGATTTATTCAAATGATGTAAGAAAGTAGATCAAATGACCATGTTGCCTTTTTTTTACATTAAACTGATGGAAGGAGATGGATTACTTATTCACAACAAACAATTCAATATAAACTAAACTGTTTGACACATATAGGTGTACAATCTCTCTTTTCTGTGTTTCTGAAGGCTGAACCCTAAATGATCATTATTCATAGACCTGGGGCGGTGTCCCCCGGACATATTCATGGCATTTGAAGCATTTCTGTTATTATTTTGTTTTAAGCACACATTTTAAACTATTTTATTTTATCCTACACTCTCTACCTAGAGCTGTGCCAACCCAGCCCTAACTACTAGCATATCCTTCAACGTGTTTAAAATTTTGATGAAACTCAATTAACAATATAATCTCGGCATTTCTTGAGACACAATGAGCCTTTCACGTAGGTACGAATGAGACAGGTCATGATAACTAAAAACAATGGACACTACAAGACTTACTGCTTTTCCCAACAGTGCTCTTCTATTGTTCTAAAAAAACAGTGCTTTTCTATAAATGGCCAACGAGTGATAGTATATTTGATTCACTAGCTACATAAATTGTAGGTAATTAGTTAGTAAGGGATTACATTGTAGGCAATTACCAAAACTATAGAGAAAGATGAAAAAATATACTACAAACCCTGTTGGCCATTTAGAAAAATAATACTAATGGTGCTAACACTGTTGGCCACTTTAAAAAACTGTTGGGAAAGAAGTAGATTCTTGTAGTGAATGCATGCACTGTTATTATCAAGGGAAACCATATTTCATTACTTCTTGATAATGATTAATGCAGCATTGTTCACCATGACCGATTGGGGCATATTGCAACCAAAACATGCATTGACTCATCAGTTGCATTGCAAGCACGCATCTGGTCACATTATTACTAAAACCCAGAGCTAATTAGTAATTGGCAAACGACAGAAAAATTATTTGGAGTGACAACGTTAATAACGTCGCCTGCATATTCTCAAAAAATATATTTAAATTACTTCTTCATCAAATCACCATTTAACTTGATCATCTGGCGGATCACTACAACCATTACATGCATGTGTTACACATCAGTTGCGAGGCACCAGAAGTAATCAGTGACGACTAACAAGCGCCACATATATGGCTTATTCAGAGAAACATTGAGCTTGACACTACATGGAACGAACATGTGTTCGCATCGCCCCAGCCCTCATCAGGACGTGGTTATTTCAACCCAAAGTAACAACTTTAAGGTGTTGAGCCGTTGCGGCTACCATCGTTGTAACCTGATGTAGCACCACCGCTGTTCCCCGATCCGCCACCGGAACCGCTGCCAAACCCACCATCATGACCACCTCCGCTTCCGCTTCCGGAGCCACCGCTATTCGCGTAGCTCGAGCCATAGGCTCCATAGTTATCGCCTTCACCTTCGCCGACTCCCCTGCCCCCACCAGATCCGCTGCCATTCCCGTAGCTTCCGCCGGAGCCGCCGCCTCCGCCGGCTCCATTCGCATTTGAAGCCCCACCGGTGTTCCGGTTACCTGAGTCGCCGTGGCCTGCACCAGATGCACCCCCAGCTCCGTAGCCGGACGCGGACTGGTCGTGGCCTTGCCAGACGCCACCGCCTTCACCGGATCCACTGCCGTACGCGTGGTTGCTGGTCGGAGACTGGGCGCTGCCGTCGTAGGACTCGGCATCGCCGAAGCCGTAGCCCGAGCCGGAGCCGTAGCTGGTTCCGGTGCCGCCTGCTCCGCCACCTCCACCTCCTTGGCCATCAGCAGTGGCGCGGTTCACGACCCTAATAGCATTGGTTAATCCAATGCCTAGTAGGACAATGAGGCCAACCGCGAAGAGCTTACCGGTAGCCATGGCGAGATGGCTTAAGCTAGCTAGTTAGCTATGGAGTAGTGGAGAGTGAGATGAGTGACAAGAGGGACGTTTGTGTGGTTATTTATAGCACTGGATCTTGGAAGCCATGCATGGTTATGGATGAACGGTTTGCACATTGCATTAGTTTTTTAAGCTAGAATACGCTTGATGTTGATCGCGTGCAATTAATGAGAGATTTCGGAAGATTTCGCTCGTGGGCCTCGTCATCTAATTTCTTTTTAGTTCTATACAAGGATCGACGATTTCGCCACGAGACGTTGATCACTTCGATAGTACTTGTACACTTAGTTGTTCATCTTCATTGCTTATGCTTTCTAGGTTTTCTATTTGCTCTGCGGAGCTAGTGAAGGCACATGTTAGGGTTATCTACAGGCAAATTTCATGTGGTGTACAATCTACTGGATTCACGCGCCCTGCAAGTAGAAATTCCATACTTGCAACGGCAGAGTTTGATCATAAAAAAGAAAATTGGATCAAGGTTTTTGGGGGGAAACTTCAAAAGCACGGGTTATTTAGCATCTTGTTTTCAGATTACCGTTTCCTCGATCGTTCGGGATTCGTGACTGTAAGAACCATTTTAGTTACAATACGATCACGCAGTGAAAAATATACTGGCACTATGACTCAGCTGTGAACTTGGAATCTCAAAACCCAGCAGGTGTCGGCCACAAGGTTGATGCTTCTATTCACGTGGTAACACAATCTTGTAATTTGAAGGGATCCATTTGTCACATGTTAACACGATATTCTACTCGCGTACGTGGTGCATGCCATGTATTTATATATAAATCTGTAACACAGTGGCAAGCTGTATACAGATGTTGTAGTGCCTTAACGATGCGTGCGGTTGCACTGTCGGTTGCATTGACAAGCAAATTACCGGCAGCATATCGATTCAGAGTGTGATGTGGCCGATGAAAAGATGATGAGATGCACTACCGCAAAGCTAAAAATTACCGAGTGTTTTTTCTTTACCGAGTGTTTTTTTTCGAACACTCAGCAAACAAGCTCTTTGCCGAGTGCCAAGCTAAAAACACTCGGCAAACAAAAAACACTCGGCAAATCGGGTCTTTGCCGAGTGTCAAGAAAAAAACACTCGGCAAACCCGCATCTTTGCCGAGTGTCAAAAAAAAACACTCGGGGGGCTTTGCCGAGTGTCAATAAAGAGGGGGGGGTTTGTCGAGTGTTTTTTTTGACACTCGGCAAAACAATAAGTTTTTTTCTCTTCTCACCTTGAAATTTTTTCTACTCCCCACATACAACATGTGGTACTTCATATTCAAATTTGGTATATTTTTAGATTTGTTTGCTATATTTAATTAATTAATTGCATTTGAAGGGAATTTTTGGTATAAGTCAAATTTGAACCACAAGTGATTCAAATTATAGAATAAAATGAGTAGAAAAATGATATTTATGTTATTTAGCCCAGTTTGAGGTCTTACCCATGAAATGAAAAGAAAATTTCAAACATCTTGTTCAGGAAATATAACCACAAACATGTGATCGAATGATTTTTAAATTCTAAAAAAGGCAAACGAAGTCAGAAAATCATGAGATTTGTCATGATGTGATGATATCATACGTGAAGGTTGTGGTAAAAAATTGAGAAGGTTTTGCACATTTCGTCACGTACGATGTTTACAAACCAAAGCATCTCCGAAGAAGAATAATAGCGTTGAGAAGAATTCGATTAGATTTAGAGTCAAAGTGACGGTCGAGTTTTGATTTGACCACAAAACTTTTTTTATATGCAATAGAGAACATATATTGTTTCATGTGTCATTTTGCTATTTTTTTTGGAACTGTTGGATATTTTTAATAATGTATTAAAAGGTAATTATAGAATGTTTGCCGAGTGTTTTTCTTTTCACACTTAGCAAATTTTTTCTTTTTCTTTGCCGAGTGTCCCACATCGGACACTCGGCAAACGTCAAAAACAACTATTTCACCCCGTCCCTGGCCCCCCGACCCCAGCACCCCCTCCTTCCTTCGCGACACCCCCAGCAGCGCCCGACGCCCCCCTCCTCTTCCTCCACGCAACACCAGCCCCCCACCTCCCTCTCCCCGCCGTCGGCTAGCCGCCGCCGCTGCCCCTTCCCTCCCTCCCTCTCCCTCTCCTGCCGGCGCCCCTCCCCCTCCTCTCCCCTCCTCCCTCCCCGGTGACGGCGCGGCCCGCCCCTCCCGGGCGGATCCGGCTGCGGCGCGGCCCCTCCCGGTCGGATCCAGCGGCGGCGCAGCTCCTCCTGGCCGGATCCGATGGCGGTGCGGCCGCCCCTCCTTCCCCCGGCGAGGCCCCCTCCCCTTCTCTCTGGCAGCGGCGCGGCTGCCCCTCCTTCCCTCGGCGAGGCCCCCTCCCCTTCTCTCCGGCAGCGGTGCGGCCGCCCGTACTTCCCCCGGCGAGGCCCCCTCCCCTTCTCTCCGGCGGTGGCCCCTCCCCTCCCGGCCGGATGTGGCAGCGTGGCTGGTGGCAGCGGGCGAGGCGGCGTGGTGGCGGGCGGCAGCGGGCGAGGCGGCGTGGTGGCGGGTGACAGCGGGCGAGGCGGCATGGTGGTGGCCGGCGGCCGGTGTTTTTGTTTTGTTTTATTTTTTCCAAAAATGTTTGTCGAGTGCTTTTTGATACTCGGCAAAGCATTTGCCGAGTGCCCGACGTTCGACACTCGGCAACTTCACTATTTGCTGAGGGAAAGTTCGTCGAGTCCAGTTCGCTGAGTGTTACACTCAGCGAACTCTTTGCCGAGTGTTTTTGGGCCTTTGCCGAGTGCCTGGGGCACTCGGCAAACTTCCTGTTTCTGGTAGTGATGGCGGGCTTACAATCAATTTTGTTGATCTTTTTTCCTCCGATTCAGAGTGTTATGTGGCCGATGTAAAGATGGTAAGATGGCGGGCTTAGAATCAATTTTGTTGATCTTGTGGGATGTATATTTAAGGAAAGTAGCGAAAAAATATAAACCGGCTGAGCATTTTTCGAGTGGAATAAGCGCACAAGCAGGAGCCTTGAAATACACGACCTCCCCAATCGGCACAATACCTCCTTATTAGGGCAGCTCCAGTGTTGGTTTTAAAAGGGTGCCAGGAAGAGAGAGAGAGAGTGACAGCTGAGGTTCTACACATTGGAGTGTAGGTGCTAAGATAGCATTTTTGTGGGAACCTCCCTCCGGAAGTCCCACTGATCACCTGTATTAGTTCCTGAATCAGTAGGTTAATACAGTCATCATCACAGTTCAGTATTTTAAGCAATAAAAACGTGTATTAATTTAATAAGAAAAAGTTTTCACCTTAGCGCAACAAAGGGAAGCGCAGGTGCCCATCCACTAACAAGATGGTCAAAACACCCAGAGATCTATACTGCATAATGAAAGCACGACTGAGTACACTTTTGGTTGGTACTCAGCAAGTCCCAACATTTACTAAATAATTATATGCAATTTGGGAGGTGGACAAGGAGCATGGTTTATAGGTATAGTCCTATGCCTAAAGCATCTCACAAATGCAAAGTGGATCGATTTAGAAGGTGAGTTTTGTAAAGACTCTTTAAGAAGTTTACTATTATTTTATAGAATGAAAGTTGTGGTCCTCGAGGGGGAAAACTACCTCCCTTATCAGTCCTCAAGTTTTATTATGGATTCCAGTCCATCGACCTTCCTCCAGTATTTCCAAACACTAATCCCACTCGAAGAGCTTCCAAAGTAATCATGGGGGCTTTAACTTAGTGGGCTCGTGACCGAGAGCCTCGGTTATCCAGATAGGTCATACTCTGTGCAGAGGTGTACACTTTCCCCATATGTCCAGCCAGCCCACACCCTCACGAAAAAGGCGATACTGAGCTACGAGATCCATACCCGCCCGTGCCTGTCTCTAGGAAGTATTCCCTAGGTCCATCCACGGATACACTAGGTCCTAAACAGGGGCCACTATCATCCGCTTCACGGATCTCATCCTAGGAACATGCACATAAAATAAATCAAACAGGGCCTTTGACCCTCTCTCAGTAAACCCGTGCCGACTGGACCTGGGACTATACGAAGGTCCTGCTCCAGCATACTCGTTGCCCACTTTGGCCCCTTGGGATGGATTACTAGGTTCAGCTAGTAGGGTTTGAATCAAGACCTCACATAAACAGGCAATCCCGACGGATTTACCTTTTTAGCACGTATGGCTGTACAGTTCACAAGAAAGACTAACTATTATTTCATATTTTAATTCACGCATTCCTAAAGAGAAAACCCTTCCTAAGCATCTTGTTTAATATAAAATGGTATTTTGTTAGATCCTCTCCATAGAGGGTCCAACAGGTGTTTTATCCCCCTTTATGGGGCGTGACTCGACTGGCCTAGCATTTCTAACATGGGGTGGCTTATGGAAATGTAGTTGCCTAGGGTTATATGGCATGTGGCATTTCAATAGCAAGAAGGGTTAATCTAGTAAGCATGTACTTCTAAAGAAATAGTTCTTAAAGGGAAAAAACAATGCAGTCCGTATGAGTTAGCAATATTATTAACTCTCGCACTCAGTAGGATAAAACATGAGCTAGGAGTCGGGACTTGCCTTCATCGAAAATTCTTAACGTCTCCTAGGGTGAATAGGTTTTGGCTTCATGCCTTCTAGATCCTCAGCTTCGGGCAGAGCCTGGTCGTTTACCAGCTAGCAAAAGCGTATAAAATAACAATCAATAAAACAATACACCAATCAATTCCTAAGAAATGAAAGGAACGGGAAAGGATGAGTATTCTGGGAATTACCTGATAATTAAAGGTGAAATTCTAGATGTTTGAAGGATAGTTCATTAATTATTTAGAATGGGTTGGGTGGCTGGATTTTTAGGAAATTCTAGGGAATTTAATGTTTAATTCCCTAGGGTTGTTTAGGGTTTTGGTCGGGTGGCACAACGGCTAGGTTTGGATGATAATCGAGATTTAGGTTGGGTGGCATTATGGCTAGGCTCAGTTGATACTTAGGGTTTCAGTCGAGCAGTATAACGGCTGGGTCCGGAATAGACTTGACGTTTTGGGCGAGCGGCATAACGGTTATGTCGGGATGATGTTCGGGGTTTGGTTTGGGTAGCATAACGGCTGTGTGGTGGAATGGACAAGAGGTTTGGACAGAACCTTAAGGGGTTGGGGTCACTAGGGAATTGTGGAATGATCCTAATGAGTAGCTTGAGAGCTTGTGCGACTGTTGGTCTGTACAAACACTACGGGATAGCATATAAGGCGACAGATGTAGTCAAGCAAGATCAAGTGGAATAGAAACCAGAGAGCTTGTAGGACAGACATCACTTTATCCTGGTGCCGGGGGATAGCACACATGGCAAAAAATAGGCCAGTACAAGATCAGGCAGATGCATGGTAGCGATAGGGGTTAGCGGCGATGGTAGGGCAGCGAGGAACAGTCGGTTGGGTGCTATTAGCAATGAGGGTAATAGTGGCTAGAGGTCACACGGCGTACTCGGCTTCAACCCAAGGCCTTCGGCCTTACGGCGGGTGGAGTGTTGACGTTCGTTAAGTACCAAATATGACCATCAATATACTCAAGAATAAAAAAGGATTGACATTTTTACATGTATATTTGATTTCGAATAATGTAGTTCCACTTGTCCTAAGAGATTATTTGGTTGTAGGTGAATTATCACAAAAGGATGGAGAAAGCACCCTCTATGGATCCAAGAAACATGTTTATGACCAATGGGAGGTTGCCACATGTGCATCCCATGGATTGAAGGGCCTAAAAACTACCACAAGCGCCTCAATCCACCGGATAACACACACAACTGCCATTGGGACCCACCAGGCAGTCACTTGGAGAATGGCGATTGCGAGGCGGGCCCACAGGGGGTCGGCCGAACCGCCCTTGCCTCCTCTCATCTCCAGCCTCCACGTGACGATGGTTTAGGTCGGTTAAGGGATATTCCTCAAAGATTCCCTTGCAGAACTGCCTCTTGGAGCCTATAAATATGAGGGGAGGGGCTCCATTCTAGGACACACACCACAAGTTGAATCACTCTCTCCCTCTTAGTTTTCAAGTTAGTGGAGTTAGGCTAGAGTAGCTCTACTTCAAGTTCCAAGTCTCCTTGGAGTCTAGGGTATGCCTCTTGTATCTTACATTCCTAGGTTGACCTTATTCTATTCAAAGTATTCATCTTCCTTATATAGTGTTGTGCTTGGTTCTTCTATACATAAGTTGGCTATATACCCTTGCTATAATGATATGCTAGGCTTATACGCTCGTATGCTAGTCGTATGCCCTTGCTATCATAGTATAGGCTTATATACTCTCATGTGTGCTTATAGACATTGCTACATGTTATACCTTGTGTGCATACATATCATGTATAGACTAGTTGATCTATGTTATGGCATCGGTTCAGTGACCATTTCCATAGTGGCTTCAGCCATTGTCACCATAGCCAGGATGGTTCGAGTGTTTAACAATGCAAGCATGGTGCTTGGATTGCTTAGCTTCATTGGATATGAGTTTGCCCCATGGATTGCTAGGGGTAGGCGGCAGGTAGTGATAACCTTGTCCGTCCTTTGTAATCCTCCATGTTCGGGATGCTATAGAAGTTCATAAATTAGCAGTAAGTACGCCAGCAGACTGGTAGGGTACTGTCTCCCCGTGTGTGCCTGGGTGCATAGGCCTGGTCCCTATACAATGTGTATGTATGGTATGCTTATATGATCTATGCAATATATAGGAAGTACATATGAACCTAGAGCTAACTCTTAGCCCTTCTCCCTAGCTTAGTTATCTTGAGATGATTCCTGTGTGTGTCATACTACTCTATCTATCATTATCTTATCCCTACCTTGAGTATTGTCTATCCATCTTATGATATAGTCAAATGCATAGTAAACTCTTTTGACCTACCCACCTTCCTTTAGGAAATACAATACTCTTGGGAATACTCTTGGGTGAAATGCTACAATGGTATATCCGTGCGCTTGCGGATTTATTCATGATCATTAAATATACCAAAATGGAGTAGGTGTGACATATTTCCTAATGGGGTTGGGCTCTAAGATCTTAGGGATAGGATAGAAAAGTGTTCAGATGAGATGAAAAATGGGAAATAAAGGCATGGTTGGGTTTCTAATATTTTCTAGATTTTTGAGAAATTTTTGGGATTTTTTGGAGTAAAGGAAGGGCTTGAAGTGAAGATTTGTGTGCACTCATCGAGCGCACGTAATAGTTTTGAATGGGCTGACGCAGCGGGGTTGGGGCCGCGGCCACTGTGGCGTAGACTCGTAGACCGGTGCAGTGGGCTGGGGTCATGGCTTGTGAGGGGGGTCCATGTGCACCAGGTGCACGGACCAAGGAGGGAGGAGAGTGGATGGTAGGGCTAACGCCGTTGACGGCCGAGCCCGCTTGGCAGAGAGAAAAGGGGAGGCGGAAGGAGACAACAGGGTAACGGCGCATACCGGTTTGGGGAACTAGGCGGCGCCGCTCGCTGCTCCACCGTGAGGCGTGGCTGCGCTCGCTGAATTGCCACCGAAATCCGGCTAGAGCACGCCACCGGGCTCACAGGTGGCACTGGGATGGAGCGGAGGCTACGGAGAACACGGCTAGTGGGTTGTGGATGCTAGGGGAAGGCCGGAGGGGGTGCGGCCTTGGGGAACCATGAGCTCAAGCTCGGGGTGGCGGAGTGACGCCTACGAAAGCAAGGCTTTCGACGCGCCCGGCACGTCTACCACTTGAGGAGAGTGGGGAGGATGTGCGAGCTTTGAGTGGAGAGGTGGAGGGGTCATTATAGGTGTTGACGCAAAAATTGGACTTCAGGCTTCTGCGTTGAACAACACGGAGAATCTGAGAGATCTGCTTAACTCCAGTGCAGGCTCCAAATCGGTTTGCGAGTGGTGCAAGGCATGCCAGATTTGACATGAAAATTGACAAGGTAAATATTAAATTCCTGAGCCGATCGGTGGCAAAGCCTTTCGAACTCATGTTAGACGTTCTTGGAATAAACACCACGGTAGATAGGTTTTTAATGTAATCATGCGGTGTAAATAAATAAAGCATTAGTGGTATGTGCCATCGGCTGTAAGAGCCGACGGGCTAAGATAAAGCATTGTAAAACAACAGTCATAAAAGGAGCCCTTGCTAACCATGCGCACATCACATAGACTAACAGATCTATCTTGATAAGTGTAATTGAACTTAGACAAGGTAACACGAATGAGAGGGCATTGACATCAACCTATTAATCTAATAGATTAGAGCACAGCAAACAAGGACCTCTTGCCTACCACTTATAAGCTGATTAAGCTAATGGATCTAATCAATGTCATGATAAGTATATTGAACTGAGATAAGGTAACATGAATAATAAGAGTACATTAACTTCAGCCCATTAACTTAACAGACAGGCTTGCGGCAGTAAGGCCTCGTACGCACATCTATCAGCTCAATGATGTCATCGTGCTTCTATGAATTATGGATGATACCTAGTCGATGCATCGGCTCTCAACATACGAGGGGCAGGGGTAAAAATCTATCAGACCTAGCATATGTAAAGAAATAAAAGCATGCGTGAATGCTTAAACAAGGTCAGGGAGCCGATGAAGATAACCAAACTAGATCTAAGCTGTTCGATAACCGTGAGCGCTTGATAAAACTAATACGATGCAACTTAATAAAACTAAATAACTCGATAATTTTGAGCAACATCGAAGACAAGCAGAATATTGGATAAAGTCTATAAAGTTCTACATGCAATCTAAGATAACTTGATAACTAGCCACATAATTGAATTTCAGAATATAAGACTTAACTTAGAAAGTTCTGATAAGGGTCGTAATGACCGGGTGACGGTACTTACAAGCTCGCCTGAGATCGAAGCCGATGCAATCGTGCGTGCAGGAAGGAACTCGTCGAATCTACTCTACTCCTACTCCTAGGGTTTTGGCGGCATCACGTCAAAAGGTTGTATTGATTGATTGATCGATTATTGCAATAGCCAGAAGTAAATATTTATACCCTAGACTAATGACTCCTATGACTCTTGGTTGAGCCGTACCAAAACTTGCCTAAGACTTAACTTAGAAAGTTCTGATAAGGGTCGTAATGACCGGGTGACAGTACTTACAAGCTCGCCTGAGATCGAAGCCGATGCAATCGTGCGCGCAGGAAGGAACTCGTCGAATCTACTCTACTCCTACTCCTAGAGTTTTAGCGGCATCACATCAAAAGGTTGTATTGATTGATTGATCGATTATTGCAATAGCCAGAAGTAAATATTTATACCCTAGACTAATGACTCCTATGACTCTTGGTTGAGCCGTACCAAAACTTGCCTAACAATAAATATCTATATTAAGATACATATACTCTAATTTCCCATACGTACAGTCCTTGCTAACGAAGCTTCCTTCACCTGTTCGCGAGAAGAACAACCTGCATGTGTAATTAACCCGAACTCCTTCCTCACGTGGTGCGCACAAAGTAGGCTGAAAACTTCCCTTCTTTAGTCACCTTTGCTTATACGCGCGGGCTTTTTCCTTCTTGCCTTGTTTATTCTAATCACCTCCTCCTTGACCAATCCGACGAAGCCATTTCTTACATTAGAACTCCTTGACTCCATGTCGGATAGCTTCTGCACGTTGGATCAAAAACAAGAACGGAGGTTTGGAATTCTCTGGAACGAACAGTCAATCGGCTAGCTAAAATTTCTCTGAACAGGCCATTGTTCGAACCGCCACCGAAAGATACTCGTAGTCACTAGAAACTTGCCGATCACCATTTGTATGTAAGCTAGCGACTCATCCTCTCATGTGATTCCAGCATATGCACGCTAGCAGACGGCTATCCCATACTCCGGATTTGACGAGATTTTGCTAGCCAAAATCCATTGCCCACAATAGGGGGGAAGAAGAGGGGGTGGCGCGGGTCACACGGTTGTGGATGAGGACGGCTGACGAGAGGGGATGGGTAGATGAGGCCGGCCGGGGGCGATGTACCCTAGGCGGGTGCCTTCGCGGCCAAGGATGGAAAGGGGAGGGGCACTGGCAAGGCAGGCGCTCGTGTTGGCGGCTGGCGGAAGGAGGGGAAGCATTGGCGCAGCGCATGGTAGCGCGGCGGTGTTGTCAGGGAAGGGCAGAGGGGGGTGGCTTCCTTGAGACTGAAGGAAGGGTAGAGAGGGGAGGGGATTGGGTTGGAGTTAATGCGGGCGAGGGTGTGGCGGAGAAGGTGACAGAAGTGACACGGTGCAGCGTCATGCGCAGCGTTCGTGGTGACTACGCACGGCGCGGGTGCGCGTAATGTGGTGTGTTAGGGTACGATGAGGGCACGACAGGAGAAGGGGAGAAGGATAGTGAGGGGAGGGGAGATGTACCAGCGCGTAGAGGGGCGGTAATTGCAGCGGCGGCGTGGTAAATGCGGTGTGGCGGAGGGGGTGCCGGACGATGGCAGCGGAGGTAGCAAGGGGAAGGAGGGGATGAGGGAGACGACGGTCGGGGTAGGCCACGGCTGCTGGGCTAGCAACGCTGGGCTGAAGATGGGCCGGCGCGCGTAGGTGGGCCAAGAGACAAAGCTGGGCCAAGCGAAGAGGACCAAGCCGGGGTGAGGGTGGGAAAAAGGCGGGAACGAGCCGGGCCATGAGTGCACACGGCCCGAAATTGAGGTTGTGGCCTGTTAGGAGAATAGTGGGTTTCCACATTTGTTTAAGGGGTTTTTGGGTTGGTTTTGTATTCAAATTTGAATGAAGTTGAATGGTAGGCTTGGTTTGGGCATGAAAATAGAGTATTCTTGAAGATTTTGAGATCTAGAAATGTTTCGAATTCTTATCGATACTGGAACTCAGAGCATAGGAGGGAAAGTCGATTTATGGATGGAATCAAATACGCAGTATTTACAGAAAAGAGTCTTTGTTTATTGGGAAAGAATCAATATACTTCTAATGTCGAATCGGGATTCACTAAGACAGAAATAAAGCATTGGGTCGGACTCTTCTTTGGTGTTAAGGTAGTAGTTGTGAATAGCCATCGACTACCCGGAAAGGGTAGGAGAATGGGACCTATTCTGGGACATACGATGCATTACAGACGTATGATCATTACCCAGTAGGGTGGCGAATTCATAGGGGTGTGAATTAATATTCAATTTGGATTTGAATATTAATTCTAGGGTTTTTAGAAAATATTTTAAAAGGGTCATTCCTAGGATTTCGGAGATTCAAAGAAATTTATAAATGGAATCAAAGGCTTGAGTATTGAAGGGGAGTGTTTAGGTAAGGTTTCACATGAGTTCGATTTGGAAATTAATATTCAAACTAGATTTGAATATTAATCCCAGGTTTTAGAAAGAGATACCGTTCTTGAGATTTGAGAGTCGGGTTTAGAATGGGGTTTCAAGTGCATCGCATATGTAGGTTTAGATACATAGTTTTAAAGTAAACGAAGTTGAATTATTTTGAGAAAATAAATTTATGTTAAGTTTGAAGAAAGATTTTTAAAAGTACGTATTTTTTAAATGCCTAAAAAGCGAGACGTTACAATTTCTTTGGCACCGGAGCTAAGGTAAAAAAAATTTGTTGGCTGCTGCTCGACCGCCTATAAGTAGCTTTCTGTGATGGGAGAGTGAAACTTTCAATAGAGTTCTTTATTGTCTCATGGTTCTTGCCAGTTGTTGCGATACATTTATCTATATAAGTTTTATCCACCTTCTGATTAAAACATAATTATAAAAATTAAATTTAAGCACCAATTTTTGTTTTCATTGTTAGATTTTTCAGGATATTTTTTCCAACCATTCTAAAATTTCTCTAATTATTAGGACAAACCAATAATACGCCCCAATCTCTTTAAATAAAGGAGTTGTCACTCTCCCAATACGATAGTTGGATTGGGATAAAATTATTGGGAGACTGCAAAACAACTCTCCGAATAACAATGAATAGCAGGGATATTGAGATATCCCGTTAATTATATATTGGGAAATTTTGCTCTGGACATACAATCGGCCTGCTGGCTGCTTTCGGAGGAAAAAGGCCGAGTAGAGCCTGTGGATAGTCAAGAATATTCGGCCTGTGGCTGCTGGGCCAGGCCGAATAGTGGGGTGGAGAGAGTTAAATTTCAGCGCCTGATGAGATTTGAATAGATAATTGATTTTGGAATTTCTTGAATGGATTTGAATTCGATGGTCTTGGCATGGATATAGATATTTAGATTGGGACTCAAAGGTTTAAATTTAACTGAATATATAAATGCAAAACTGGAAGGCAATGATTTACGCATGTTTTAAAGCCGAAAGAATTTAAATTTTGGGATGAATTTGAGTTACTTATCCCAAAATAAATTATAATTGTTTTATTTGAAAATTAAAATTTTACTGAAGTTTGCTAACTTCCCTGGGGTGTTGCAAAACCATACCCAGATCGCTATTTTTATCTACATCACCTCCTCCGTCTCCTCTAGCATGTGCTTCACTAGAGGTCTGATTGGTTCGTGCATGTGGCTGAACCGGCTCGCGGGATGCTGGAATCGTTAAATTGGTTGCCTGATCCAGCAGCCGAGGCAAGCTCTCTCGTCGTGCAAAGACACCCCCACGGCTAGCTCCAGAGAGAAACGTAGAAATCGGCCGTTTTCAGCAGGTCCAGATCACGTGATGCTGGAACAAGCTGCTTGGAGGAGTGTGCAAAGGAGCAAAGGCTGCTGAGCATGGGCTATGCAAGCAACCAATCGATTTCCCTAGCAAGCAAGCTTGGCTGCACGGACATGGGAACCAATGAAAGAGAGCCACTGCAGCTAGAGAGGCTAGCCAACGGGAGCTGCGAGCCAGGTGGCTGCGGTGGGCAGCAAAATCAAGCACGATAAGACTCACTTGCCTGGCCGTATGCAGAGCTTCATCCCCAGCGAGTAACATTCCAATCCCTAACCCACCACTACCCAGACATGTTTACTCAGGCAGCTTTCGACATATATACTTATTATTTTCATTCGATTATGATAGATTTTAGTTACTAATTATTATATAATATTTTCATTTATATTTATAATCTTTAACTTTTTACTTTATATAGCCGGTATGGGTTTGAATTTGTTTAATAGATTCTAAGTTTGAGCTATTATTTTTTTAACATAGAAATCTATATTATTACCATTTCCTCTATATATTTAGAAATGATAACACACATAATGTATATATACCTTAATTATTATATTCTATATCAATAGAGTAAGAAATAGACCATTTAGAATCACATTGGTGTACATTGGGGTATATTTATAATGAAGGTGATTTTGATTCAAATTTAAGGTTTCTTCGTGTTATTTTTAATAATAGCATATGTGGATTATTTAGATGCAAAATTAAGATATTATTTTAAGTTATGATTTAAGTATTATTAGTGGTGGGCAATTTAGTTGCAAAGTTAGGGGTTATTTGAAATTATTTTTATAATGGCATAATTGAGTAATTTAGATGAAGATTAGGGTTTACTTTAATTTATTCTATATAATGGCAGAGGTGGGTAATTTAGATATAGATTTAGGAGGTTACTTTAGCCTATTTTCATAATGGCGGAGGTGGGCAATTTTTAGAAAATACAATAGGTCTAATAGCTATGATGATTTAAGTCTACCAATTAATGGCTATATGTTTTGTTTTTTTGATAATTTCTTAGTTTTCTCTATTTTCTAGAGTATCCACCTAGGATCTAGGTGGCTTCACGTAGAGGCTTCAAAAGAATCTTCCAATTAGTAATAGTAAGATAAGATTAGGCGCACCACCCAACAAGTACATCTTCCAGGGTTTAAGATTGCACTCGCTCTCCCTACTCACTTAAGTCTCTCTTTGCTTACTAGACTCATGTCTCATCCATCATTCTGGCGCAGCATCGTGTGAGGGTGGATGGATCGAGAGCAACACTCGTATACGACGCAGCGGTTGCACAGTATGCAAAACATAAGATGCATACATATACAGAATTACCAACATTCGTGTATACACTCAGTAAGAGAAGGCAATGAACAAACAATCTGATTAACACTTCCATAACATAAATTGGTATGGTAGTACAACACCACGTGCCATTCTTATTACAGAAGCCATGGAAAGGCCAATTATTCCTTATGCAAGTAAAAAAAACATTTTGGTACACGTGAACCATATTACTTAGTAAGCATGGTCGCATCAGATTGAATTGCACTCCTGAAAAATTCACTTTTTATGGGTGTCCACCGCCGCTACCAGCAGACCCAGAACCACTTCCCGAGCCATTACCATACCTGCTGCCATCTGGACGACTTTGACCGCCACCGCCGCCGCCACCTTGACCACCAGCCTGAGCATATCCACCACCATAAGGTGCATATCCACCAGCCTGACCATAACCAGATCCGGAACCGGAACCTTGTCCAGAACCACCATATTGCCCACCACCGCCACCGCCACCACCACCTTGCCCACCTGCGAAAATGAAAAGAAATTTCGAACATTTTGTTAAGGAAACATGACTACGAACGTGTGGCCAAATGATTTTTTAATTCTAAAAAATACAAACAAAGTTTGAAAATCACGAGATTTTCTAAGATGCTATGATTTCATATGCAGAGGCTGTGGTAAAAAATTGACAAGGTTTCGCACAAGTTTTGACATATGATGCTTAGAATTCGAAGCATCTCCGGAGAGGATTCGTAGAAGTTGGAAGGATCCGGTAAGATTTTGAGTCGAATCGATACTTAAATTTGTGATTGAGTTCAAATTTATTTTTATAGACCATAGAGAACATAGATTGGTTCATGTCAATTTTTGGGAATTTTTCGGATCCGTTTGGTAATTTTTATTTATTAATTGCACGTATATGAATTTAATAGATATAAATTTAATATGAGCTATAAATCCATGAAATAATGGAATAATATTACTTAAAAAATGAAATACGCAATGTTTAGTGAATTTGACTAGGTTTTTGCAAACTTTACATACTTTTAATTACTGAAACCACTTTGGACATCAAATAACATTACCTATTTGCCGAGTGTCACAGGAGGGCACTCGGCAAAGAGCCTGTTTGCCGAGTGTCATCCCTTGGACACTCGGCAAACCTCGCCGCGGGTCCATCTGTCAGCCGCAGTTTGAAATCCGAAAAAAAAAATGTTTGCCGAGTGCTCCTGATCTAGCACTCGGCAAAGCCTTTGCCGAGTGCTAGATCAGGAGCACTCGGCAAAGCGGGCCACTTCACCCACACTTAGCGCCTCACGCGCCTCACGCGGACACCAAACAGCACAACAGGCACAACAGGCACACGCACGCGCCGCCCGCCCGCGCCGCCGCCCCGCGCCGCCCCCGCACCGGCACCCGGGTGCCGGCCGCCGGCCGTCGGCCCCCCGGCCTCCCCCGCACCGGCCCCCCGCGCCCGGTCCGGCCGGCCCCGGCCACCCCCGCTCCTCTGTCCGTGGCCGTCGCTCCTCCGTCGCCCCTCCGGTAAGTTTCTATGCCGCTACACATTATAAATTAGAGTAGGTATGAAATTAGAAATTAGAAAATGTTGAAAAGACTAGAGAGGTGGTAGGATGTGGTAGGATTTATTTTAGAAATTAGAGGTATGAATTTAGAAAATTAGAGAAGAATGAAGAGTGGAAATTAGAAAATGTTGAAAAGAATAGAGGTGTGGTATTTAATGTAGAGAGGTGGTTGTGGTTGTTGGCCATCGTGCCGCCTCTTTGGTGAGATTGTGTTTGTCGGCTATCGTGCCGTTTATTTTGTTGCAGGTTTTGGAAACCTCCCCGTGCAGGGGAGTTGCTGCCGAAATTTTGACTTAAACAGTGCTCTGTTTCTTTTGTTGCAGGAGAGGCTTACAAGGACCGTCCTCGACTCGTCACTTTGCAGGATAGCAAGGTGAGGCATGCTACACCTCTCTTTCCGTATAATGTTCGTATATCACGTAACATAGTTAGGCGTCTCCCATTCGAAAGAGATACGTTTAGAAATATGCAGATCTTTGCATATCTATAATCGTATCTGTTTCGAATTGTCCACGTTTTTTGGACAGCCGGAGGATGTGTAGGTGGGTTTAGTATCCATGGTCTATTCCGGTCCGAGATAGAGTTTCGGCAGCACCTTCCTGTTGTTCTCCAGATACACAATCTCCTGTCAAGGACGTGTATTTGGAGAACAGCAGGGAGGTGCTGTTGAAATTTTATCTCGGGTCGGAGTAGACCATGGATACTAAACCCACCTATACATCCTCGGGTGGGATTAGGACCTATCTTTACCTAGTAGACAATATAGGAACGTGTATATGCAATGTGAATTTTGTATTACTCGCTTAAATGGTAGAGGATGGAGGATCGTCAGTGGATGTACACGGGTCGTAGTAGTCAGAATACGTTGACCAATGAATGGATTGACAAGACGGATGCTTTCTTGGAACGGGCGTTTGCAAGTGTCAAAGGTGCTCGATCGACTTGGTGTCCGTGCAGCAAATGTGGAAACATGCGTCGGCAAACCAAGCTAGACATGGGCAAACATATGGTGAAGAATGGATTTACGTTAGACTACACCAGGTGGATCTACCATGGTGAATCTGACCGTGGGAGAGAGGAGGTCCTGAGACAACGCATCGAGGAATTTGATGATGATGCCGGGGTGGGAGACATGTTAAATGACTGTCATGAAGCACACTTCGAAGAAGCACGTAGGGAGGAGGAGCCAGAGGCTACCGCTAAGGCTTATTACGAAATGTTGTCTACGGCACAGCAACCCCTTCACGGCCATACCAAGGTTTCTCAACTAGATGCCATTGCACGCCTAATGGCTGTGAAGTCTCAGTTTAGTTTGAGTCGAGACGCGTTTGATATTATGTTGACAGTTTTTGGAAGCCTGCTCCCGGTTGGTCACATCTTGCCAAAGAGCATGTATGAGGCACAGAAACTCCTTCGTGCACTTAAGATGCCATACGAGCATATACATGCTTGCCCGAAAGGATGCATCTTATTTAGGAAAGAGTATGCGGAAGCAAAATACTGTGTGAAGTGCGAATCATCTAGGTTTCTGGAGGTAGATTCTGGTGACGATCAGAAAAGCAGCTCGCAATTCCTGTGAAGGTTATACGGTATCTTCCTTTCATACCGAGGATCCAACGGCTTTTCATGACTGAAGAATCCGCGAAACAGATGACATGGCACAAAAACAGCCGTCGCTATAATCCTGAGAAGCTGGTACACCCATCCGATGCTGAAGCCTGGAAAAGCTTTGATGCGATTTATCCTGCAAGAGCTCTAGAGGCCCGTAACGTACGTGTTGCATTGGCAACTGATGGGTTCAATCCTTATGGAATGGCGGCCGCCCCGTACACCTGTTGGCCCATTTTCGTTATCCCCCTGAATCTCCCCCCTGGCGTCCTCTTTCAACGACATAATATATTCTTGTCGTTGATAATTCCAGAGCATCCGGGGAATAATATGAGTGTGTACATGGAGCCTCTGATTGATGATTTGCTCCGTGCTTGGGAGGAAGGGGTATGGACATATGACCGATCCACAAAGACAAACTTCAAGATGCATGTTTGGTACCAGTACTCACTGCATGACTTGCCGTCAGCGCCTACTTCGCCGAGTATATCTTTTCGCCGAGTGTTTTTTGGCTGTCGGCAAAATGTTTGCCGAGTGCTCGAGTTTTGACACTCGGCAAAGTAATGTTTGCCGACACAAAATTTGCCGTGTGTTGTTTGCCGAGTGTTACACTCGGCAAAGGCTTTGCCGAGTGTTTTCGTGCCTTCGCCGAGTGCCTGTGGCACTCGGCAATTAGTATGTTTCCCGTAGTGCCTCCATCCCACAAAGACTATTTATTTAGTCTTTAAAATTTATCCCATAAAGAGTATCCATATAACTTTCAGACAATCCAACAAAAACTCTCATAATACTTTCTGGCCCAGTTTTTTGATGAAACGGGAAGGGATGAACCCTACTAGATATATATTAATCAACAAAAGAACAGTTTAAAAGGTACAGCTCAGGAAACAAAGAAAGAAAAGAAGAAAATCAAAAAGATTACAATGTACGCTCTAGCCATTCCGACATTGATTGTTTCCAATCCTCTTTTACTAGAAGGATAACCTGAGTAAAAACGATCTTGAAGCGCAACATGGCACTATCATTTGCTCCCAGTTAATGAATCGATCATTTACTCCCACCATTGATGCCCGAGTCAGACTTGCTAAATAAGAAAGGCTAATAGGTCTGACAATTACTGCAAGCGTGCATGCATAATTAATTCTACTCGGTAATCCATCCGATTAAGAAGAGTTATTAGGGATACTTTGAACTTTTAGCATTGCTACTATCTTGTTTAAAAATTTTTAAAGGAACAATCTTTGTGGGACGGAGGAAGTAGTTGCAATATCATTACGTCACCACCTGAGATATACTATATAGCTACTTTCCGTATAACAGACAAAATTTTACTTTTTGGAACCATCGGCTAATATTTCAGCTGCTTCAAGCCTACACTTAGGCATCAGCACCTACCGGTAAGAAGTAGGCGCATCATGTCGTGCCGATTAATTAAGTTTGAGATGTGATCGCTCAATTTCGCATTGTATATACTCCCTCTGTTCCAAATTGCAGTTGTTTTAGCTTTTTTAGTTTATATAAATATATATGAGAAAAGTTAAAATGATCTAAAATTTGAAACGGAGGGAGCAGTTGAAACGGAGGGAGTAGTAGTTACCTGAGCTCTTACAGAGCTTGCATTCTAGCAAACATGAATATGAGTACTTATTGGCACAGAATTTTCTTGTGCCGCAGCCAGTACTTGACTGATCGAAACCAGTTCTGAATTTGAGGGCACTCTCTCTTCCGTCCATCGTTGACGACTTCCAAGCGAACGCGTCCAAGCAGCAGCTGTTAGGCAATCTGGGATCCTGACCTAGCTCTGAAATTCACTGATATCAGACAAATGAAATCCATCGGTTTGAGTTTGACTCCATCTTGCGCGGCCGCTGACAATATTGTAGCGCGGCGACACCTTCAGGCTGCGAGCGCCCACTACGGTATACTACTATACTACAATGTTATCCGGTGTGCGTGTCTGTGTGTCTCCAAGCCGCCAAATGAAGGGAGACTTTGAGAATAAGCGAGACAGCTACACATGCGTACGCTACGACCACAAATACTATAGCAACTGGATAGCACGGAGTTCGAGATGGATAGCATGCGAACGGCGCAAGAGATTTTTCATTTCATGCCGGAATTTCATATACTGCAATATATATGAATTGAAGCAGCTGTTCTTTCAGTTCGTCAAAGACGGTGTTCGGCCACACCGGTTTATTTGCTATTCCGGACTTCCGGTCTGCGCCGGCTGCCTGCTAGCATCGCTAGCGTCGGCGGTGGCCTTGCACGCTGTTTGCGCAGCTAGCAGTGAACCACTGAACTTGAACATCATCACCTCGCGCGTGGGGGTCATCCCTGTGAAGCCCACGTATTGAGGGCCATCCGGCCATGAAATGCTATAGTTCCAAACGGCAGCCACTTGATCACTAGTTGTAGAAAAATGCAGTGTTCATCACGGATAGAAGACGACAGGTTAGGAAGGGCTGCACTTTTTTTTTCTGACAGATCTGGCTTAGAGAGTATCCGAAGAAGGAGAGGGTGCAGGAGACGGCTGAAGATCTACTTTAAATTAATTTCCTACTTTGTGTCTTGGGTCCTACCAGTTTAGATGCTCTGGTTGAGTGCCTTCTTTCTTTTTTCACAGCTCGAACTAGTGACTGTAGCTTTTTTTTTTTTGCGAAGACTAGTGACTGTAGCTGGTAACCCCAACAGAGAGTATGTAACAAAACGTTATTCGGTTTCTATAAAAGCAGGATGAATTCTTAATTAAAACAAAGGGCATGACTTTTCCACTAATAAATCATCGTACTCTTTTCTCTGTTAGCCGGATTTTGTTACGTGTGAAAAATCTTGTTGATAATGCGGCTACAGGAAGCTACATGTATACCACGTACTCCCAGTCACTACTACATAAGTTGCTATCACAAACGGACCATCACCGTCGGTTTCAGTCGAACCGGTGGTAAAACATTTTCACCACCGGTTAAGATTGTAGCAGGGCCGTCTCCAGAAATTTAGGGCCGTGTGTGCGAATACAAAATGGGGATTGATAAGCTGCATCTCGTCTATGTTTAGGGCCTCGCTGTAGGCAGCGGTGATGGTAGACAGGATCACAAATTGCAATTTGCCGAGCGACTCGCAAGTTTGCAATGGGAAAAGCACAAGGGACATGGTCGCAACGGCGACGCAGGCACAGGACAATGCTCATTGCGACCATTCAGTTGTTGTGGATGCATTTGACATGTATAATATGAGGGATTAAAGCACAGAACTTTTGGCTGTCAAAATTTGGAGGCCTTTTGTTTTGGGGGCCATGAGCGGTCGCTCACCTCGCTCATGGCCATCGATGGTCCTGGATTGTAGATAGACATAATAGGTGTTAGAACCGGCGGTGAAAACTTACATCACTGCCGGTTGCAATTGTGAACTATGGGTGATAGTTTTCACCATCGGCTCTAGAGAAAACCGAGCGGTGAAGCCTGGTCGGTCGGATCCGAAATTTTTATTGACTCAAGTTAATTGAAGCCTGAAGTCTGTCGTCTATCCTATCCCTTCTACGCCTCCCTCTCTCCTTAGCCCCCTCCCTCACTCCATCTCCCTCTCTCCCCAGTCCCTCCCTCTCCGTCTCCCACCAGAGCGGCCTCTCTTCCCAGCCCCTCCCTCTCCGTCTACCACCGGAGCGGCCTCTCTCCCCAGCCCCCTCCTTCTCTCCCTCTCCCACCAGACCTCTCTCTCCTGCTGCCCCTCCCCTCCCCCCTTCGCTCGCCGCTCACTCGTGGCAGTGAGGAGCGTCGGCGGGGCGAGGAGCGATGGCAGCACACGGGGATGCGGGGTGGGAGCGGCTGCAGCGACGCACAAGGAGGAGGCATTGTGCGTCACGGTGGGCCTAGGATCCGGTGGTGAGGACGGCCGGCGCGTGCGGGATCCGGTGGGGATGACCGGCGCGTGCAGCGGGCGTGGGATCCAACGGTGGGGACTGCCGGCGTGGGTGGCGGACGCGGGATGTGGCGGCGGCGACCCAGGTACACCTCTCTCTCTCTCACCGAAAAGGGCAAGGGCAGCAGCTGGTGGGGCAGCAGGGTTTTATGTTTATTTTTTTGAATGGGTATTACCGCCGGTTGTTGGTTTGGTGGTGATGCCCACTCGCATCACCGCCGACGTTTTACCGCCGACCCCCAAAACTGGCGGTGATGTAGGTTTGGGGGCCGGTGATGATGATGTATTATGTAGTAGCGAGTCCCCCTCGCATTTGTGATTTAACCATGAATGTTAGCTTACTCTTAGCTACGTGGTACCATACCAGCATCTCTCTTCAAATGGATGTGGAAATCAAGAGTGCAAAACAAGTATAAGTTCTTCTTTTGTCTATTTATAAGAGACCGGCTAAACCCAAGGAACATGTTACGTAGGAAAAACGTAACCTGTTCTTGAATTATTGTGTTCTCTGTGTAGAGCATGTTGAGGAAACCAGAAATCATCTCTTTTTTATTGTGCTTTTTATCACGCCGGGGGCGTGCTGTGCTGCCTGTGCGCAGCTGCCGTGGCTACGACGTTATCGTTAAGTTGTTAACTATATCGACGCTAAAATCTGAAGACGCAATGCAATGCAAAGACAACGACACATTATATTATTAGCAGGCACCTTACACTACCGGAAACCGAGATAATGCCGAGTGTTTTTACATTTGCCGAGTGCAACCTATCGGGCACTCGGCAAAATACATGTTTGCCGGGTGTATCTACATAACCACTCGGCATTAAAAAAATACTCGGCAAGCAACATGTTTGCCGAGTGTCACAAATAAAACACTCGGCAAACAGCGACGATGACACTCGGCAAAATGGCGCACTCGGCAAATATATATCACGTGACAAGCACGCGCGACCGTTGTTACGTAGCGTGGCCGGCGTTTGCACTTTGCCGAGTGCCCGTTAGCGGCACTCGGCAAACCGTAACTTTGCCGAGTGTCGGTCCCAGCGGCACTTGGCAAAGTAAACCGTTTGCTGAGTGTTTCCCAGCGGCACTCGGCAAAGTCCATTTTTGCCGAGTGTTTTTTGTAGACACTCGGCGAAATAGTAATTTTTTTCCTCCCCTGCCCTCCAAACTTTTTCCACTCTCCACACACAATATGTGATACTACATGTTCAAATTTCATATATTTGTGGATCAGTTTGCTATATTTAATAAATTTATAGCGCATATAGGATTTTTTCGGTTACGGGCAAATTTGAATTGCAAGTGTTTTAAATAATGGAATAAGTTCAGTGGAAAAATCCTATTCATGTTAGTGAGTCCACTCGAGGGCCTTACCTAGAAAATGAAAAGAAATTTCGAACATCTTGGTCATAAAATACGACCACAAACGTGTGGTCCAATGATTTATAAATTCTAGAAAAAACAACGAACTCTAAAAATCACGAGATTTGTCAAGATCTCATGATGTCATCCATGGACACTTTGGAAAAAAATTGAGAAGGTTTCGCACCTTCTGTCACGTACGACACTAACACATCGGAGCATCTCGAGAGGATAGTCTAGAAGTTCAGAATGATCTGTTAAGATTTGGAGTCAAAGTGACGGTCGAATTAGAGTTGGACTTCAAAACTTTTTGTATAGGCAATGGACAATATAGATTGGTTCTTTTCAAATTTTGCGAATTTTTCATATCCGTTTGATAATTTTAATGTATTAAGTCCAATTATAGATTTTAAATTGAGATAAATTAAATTTGAGCTATAACTGCCTAAAATAATGGAACAATATTCATAGAAAAATCAAATATGTATTGTTAAGTGAATTTGATCATGTTTTTTGAAGTACATTGAAAAAATTTAGTAAAGCACGTTAGGGAAGGTATTTATACATGAAATATAAAAGGACTTTGCCGAGTGTTTTAATATTTGCTGAGTGTTTTTGAAAATACACTCGGCAAACTTGGTGTATGGGCCCACCAACAGCGCATATACCATTTCCAGTTGGGTAAAAAAATATAAAAAAAATGTTTGCCGAGTGCTCTGGATGTGGGCACTCGGCAAAATGTAGTTTGCCGAGTGTTCTGGATCTGGGCACTCGGCAAACCCTGATGCCTATCCACAGCGCCGGCGGCACAGTCTCCTCACTCGGTGAGCACTTGCACATTTCGAAACAGTTTCACCTGCTGCCGCCCTGCCCCGTACGTGTCGCCGCCGCACCCGCCGCCCCGCGCCTCCGGCGGCCCTGCCCCGGCTCCGCTCGGTCGCCACCCCGCTCGGTGCGGCCGTCCCTCCCAGCCCGCGGCCGGCTCCCCACCCGGCCGCCCTCCCCTGCCCGCCACCGGCGCCGGCCCGGCTGCCCTGCCCTGCCCGCCACTGCCGTTGGCTCGGCCACCCCTCGACTAGCCTGCGCAGCTCCGGTCGGCCGGCCCTCCGCCTCGGCTCCTCCGGCCGACGCCCCTCCATCGGCGTCCCTCCATCGGCCTGCGCAGGTTCGGCTGGCCGGCCACCCTTCCGCCCCGGCCGCCACCGCTCCCTGCACCCGGTCGGCTCCCTTCCCCGCCCGACCGCCCCTCCCCTACCCGCGGCCGACGGCCCTCCCCCGGCCAACCCTGCCCCGGCGGCCGGCGCATGGTAATTCTCTCTCTTTTGAAATTAGGAATTAAGAATTAGGAATTAGAAATTAGAAATTCTATTTTGAAATTAGGAATTAAGAATTAGATATTAGGTATTAGAAATTAGAAATTAAAAAAAATAGAAAAGGACTTTATTTTAGAAAAGATAGAGAGGTGGTATTGTAAGGACTTTACTTTTAGAGATGAATTAGAAAATGACTTTCTTTTAGAGATGAATTAGAAAAAGGACTTTGTAAGTTAAAATCCATGTCAATATAATGCTATTGTACCAAATACTTGCAATAAATGTGGTTGTCGGCTATCGTGCCGTCTCTTTGGTGAGAATGTGGTTGTCGGCCATCGTGCCATTTTATTTGTTGCAGGTTTTGGAAAAACCTCCCCGTGCAGGGGAGGTGCTGCCGAAATTTCGACTTAACAGTACAATGTTTCTTTTCTTGCAGGAGAGGCTCATAAGGACCGTCCTCGACTCCTGGGCTTTGCCGAGTGCCTTTCTGTGAAGCACTCGGCAAAGCGCCCGTTACTGTGCCGCGCTGTTTCTCCGTCTTCGCCGACGGTGTTTTTTTACCGAGTGTTTACTAACACTCGGCAAAGATCTTTGCCGAGTGCCCAACATTTGACACTCGGCAAAGTTCTGTTCGCCGTTAAAATTTTTGCCGAGTGTTACACTCGGCAAAGCCTTTGCCGAGTGTTTTTAGGCCTTCGTCGAGTGCCCCGGACACTCGGCATATTCCCTGTTTCCCGTAGTGTTAGCTCCGAGCCTCCGAAGGAGAGAGAGATGCAGTGCACCCACGCGTGTCATAGCCAGTGACTCGCAAATATTGCTATTGCACATAGCTGCTGCTTGCTGGCCTGCATTTTGCAAAAGCACACTGAAGGTCATCAACAAGCAATCAAGAATGTATTTATTTGCTGGCGTAATACATGAGGAGGAGAAGCATTTAATTCTCTCTTTATCTTCTCCGTCCTCTTCAAATGGCACGGCAGCTAGCAGCCTTTGCTACTGCCATGCTATTGTCGGATCCCATTTTACACCCTTCAACAGAGATACGATATCCTCCCTCCATTGCGCACACGCATATCAAGATTCAAAGTTTAAAATTTTTGATCAATAATTTAGCCAACAATTTTTTATTTTTTAATGTAAATTTGGCGTGGTTGGATTTGTAATCAAATATATATACTCTCCTATTATTATAAGTTTGTAAGCATAAACTATATAATATAAGATAAATGAATGGTCAAAGTTTAATTTGGGAGACTGTGCCATGTTATACCACGCCTTATAAACAGAAATGGAGGGAGTACAGTATAGCACAACAAGATCGAAGTGGGATATGGATGTGTAGCGAACATGTCCCCATTAGGTCATATTTTGTGATTTTGGTGATTGAGTGACAACATAGTCATTAGGACTAATGGTTTGTCAAGGATGTACTTTGTAGGTTTTCTAGGTCCCAAGTATGCAAATCAAACCATGGCAAGGTTCAAATTATGGTATTCAAGTGAACCAAATGACGGTATTTTCCGTATCCAAATGGTGGTATTCAAGTGACCAAGTCAAGGTATATAGAATTATTCTATGGTATTCAAGTGTCCAAATGACTGAAAAAATCCAAAATTCAGAGGTGCCATATTCTAGAGCATCCAAGTGACGGTATTTTTTGTGTGCAAACAACGGTGTTCAACTTAGAAAAATCAGTACTATCGAAACAAGCGTTAGAGCAATCGGTACAACTGAGAAATCAGCTTGAGTTCCAGGAAGCACTGGATGATCCGATGGTGGGTTTTTAAGTAGCATCAAAGCAATTCTCAGAGAAGCTAGAAAAATACCTATAGCCCGGATGCTTCGATGCCTTGTGGAGGTGACCGTCGGACGAAGCATATTTTCTTTGTGAAGTTCCAGAGAGGTTTTGGTCAGAAGTCCTTTAGCAATGGATGTTCCGACGGTGCATTGGAAGAAGCATCGGAGGAATTTGGGCGTGGGTCGGGGAGGGAGCCAACGGCTAGTTGTGTTAGCAATGGCACCGGATGTCCTGATGCCCACCAAAAAGTGACCATCGGAACATCCGATGGTGGCATCTTTTACTAGCCGTTGGAGCAACGACTCTATTTATACCCCCACCACTCACCCATTTGGAGTTGCTGGAGTGTGCAGGAATCCATTAAAGATCAAGACTCATCAAGAACACATCCAAGCCACAAAAAGTGCATAAGTGATTAATAAAAGACTTAGCATAAGCTTAGAAGAGTGATTAGTGTTAGGATACGCCTAGAGAAGAGAGAGTGCAAGGTGTTGCTGCCTTGTGATCGGTTCAAAAATTGAACCACCATTGTACAAGGTGTGCCAGCGCCTTGGAACCTTGGTGGCTCGCTGGCAAGTCTTCGACCCTCTGGCTTGATGTGGAGCGGCATCGAAAACCATGTGTGGGGGACGAGAAGACCTCCTCCTTTGTGGGGAAGCTCCGTAGTGGAGATGGCATCAAGTTGTTCGGAAGAGAGGGAGTGGTGAGCTTTACCTTAGTAGTAAGTTTCTCATCCGGCTTGGCAAGAGCCTTTGTGGTGAGTCCAAGACCTTGACTGGGAGAGACTTGGTGACCGGAAGCATATTCTTGGTGGAGCTTCAACATGAACTAGGGGTGGCATTTGCTTACTGATACCACGGGGATAAAAATGGTTGTGCCGAGTTTGCATCCTTCCTAACCCACTCATTTACGTTTCCACATTTAATACTTGCAACTTGAGTGCTTTACTTAACTAGAGTAGAATCTTAATAGGATTAGCTCTAGGTTGCAAAATTTATTTTAGGTGGGAAGAATCATTAGATCAACCATAGATTGTACATCTAGATAGCACGATCTAGTTTATGTTTTGAAGCAAATAGTGAAAGTTATAGGCTAAAATTTTTAAGTTTGCCTAAGTCACCCCTTCCTCTTAGGCTACGAGCACCGATTCCTGTAAGTATGATGGAGAGCATAGGACGTATACGTTACAGCAGCATGCGGCATAAAACGCATACATATATAGAATTAGCAACATTCACGTATATACTCAGTATAAGAGAAGGCAAGGGAAAAAATATATAATCTGATTAACACTTACACAACACCAATTTGTATAGTAGTAGTGCAACAAGACGTGCTTCTCTTATTACAGAAGCCAAGGAATGGCCAATTATTCCCTATATAAGTAGACAACACCAAAATACGTGAACCATGTTACTAGCAAGTATGTTGACATCAGAATACTTCCATAATGTTCACGTTTTATGGGTATCCACCACCATTACCGGCAGACCAAGAACCACTTCCTGAACCGTTCCCATATCCGCTGCCGCCTGGACCACTTTGCCCACCACCACCGCCACCGCCTTGACCACCAGCATGAGCATATCCACCACCATATGGTCTATATCCACCAGTTTGACCATAATCGGTACCAAACCTTGTCCAGAATCACCATATTGTCCACTGCCACCACCAGCACCACCACCTTGCCCACCCGCCTGAGCATAACCACCACCATACGGACCATATCCGCCAGCTTGACCATATCCAGAACCAGAACCGGATCCACTTCCTGACCCACCATTTTGTCCACCACCGCCACCTCCACCTTGACCACCACCCTGGGCATACCCTCCACCATAAGGTCCATACCCACCAGCTTGACCATACCCAGAATCGGAACCAGAGCCAGAACCAGACCCGCCATTTTGTCCACCCCCTCCACCTCCACCTTGTCCGTCTCCCTGAGCATATGCTCCACCATTAGACCCATACCTGCCAGCCTGGCCATTCCCAAAACCTGAGCCCGAACCGTAACCAGACCCTCCATTTTGTCCCCCTCCACGACCTCCGCCGCCGCCTCCTCCACTAGCATATGCTCCATCAGAAGAGCCACCTGCCTGGCCATCGCCAGAGCCATAGCCAGATCCCGATCCTGAGCCATCTCCTGAACCACTGCCTCATCCTCCGCCGCTGCCGCCACCCCCAGCACTCACATATCGAGAAACCCTTGCAGCATTGGATAGTCCAATGCCAAGGAGGACAATGAAGCTAAGTGCCAGGAACTTATTGGTTCTAGCCATTTGTGAGCTATCAAGCTTAGGGAACCGTTGAAGGTTGAGATGAGTAGGAAGTGAAGGCGGTTTGGTTATTTATAGAGTGTTAACGTACATGTTAAAGCCTAGTGGCCTGAATTAATAGTCTAGTGCTAGAAGATGGAAGGTGTATCAGCCTAGTGCTAGAAGATGAAGGTGTATCACCACCACTATCATTACTCCTATTGTAACCCATGATGTGTTAACACTATATAATGAGAAGAGAGAGCAGTAGCTCAGTCACGGCAAAACATTGTATTTACTTGGTATCAGTTTAGTCTAGATCCTATCTACCACCCTTCCGCTTCCATGGCGGCCCCTGCAGTCTCCATGGCTCAGCTTGGCAGCCTGATTACCGTGCGTTTGACACGGGAGAACTTCCTTTTGTGGAAGACACAGGCTGTGCCTGTGTTGCATGCGTCCAACCTCTTCGGCTACGTTGACGGCTCTATCATCGCTCCGCCGATCACCATCAACGAAGGTTCCGATGATGCCGCCCAGGTACTGGCAAACCCGGATTATCTCCGGTGGTACCAGCAGGATCAGATGGTGATGATTGCCTTGCTGGCTTCAATGTCTGAGGACATTCTTGGGCAGATGATACGTCTTACCTCTGCTCGTCAAGTCTGGGAGGCCTTGCATGACATGTTTGGCTCCCAGAATCGTGCCCGTGTCATGCAGGTTCGCTACCAGCTATCAAACTTGAAGAAGAAGGATCTGGGCGCTGCAGATTACTTCCACAAGATGAAAAGCTTTGCCGACACCATGGCTTCCATTGGCCATCCTCTATCTAATGAAGAGGTCCTTGAATACATGCTTGCTGGGCTCGGCTCCGAGTATGAGGCGCTTGTCACCACGATGACTGCACTTGATAACCCGGTCATCCTCAACACATTCTATGCCCACCTTCTCAGTGCCGAGCTCTGCCTCGAGCAGAACGTCGCCACTGGGAAGCTCTACTCCTCTGCCAACTCCGTCTCTCGCAACTACGGTGGTGGCAACCGTGGTGGTGGGCACGGCAGGCAGCAGCAAGATGGCAGCCAAGGCGGTGGCTAGGGAGGTCACGGACGTGGCTGAGGGTGCGGCTGCGGCACCAGCAAGGGCAGTGGCCCTAAGCCTACATGCCAGGTTTGCAACAAGTACGGCCATGACGCACTCCGCTGCCGCAACCGCTTCAATCATGCCTTCCAGCCTGAGGAGAACCGCGAGCTTGCCGCCAATGCAGTGAACAGTACCAATGATGCCTACACTGTCGACACCAATTGGTACACAGACTCTGGCACGACAGATCACCTGACGAGCGACCTCGATCGCCTCACTGTCCGTGAGCCCTATTCTGGCAAGGACCATGTCCAGGTTGCTAATGGTGCAGGTTTGCATATTACTCACATTGATCACTCTAAGATTTCTGGCTCATCTAAATCTCTTGTCCTCAATAATGTTCTACGTGTTCCTAATATTCACAAAAATCTAATCTCCATTCATAAACTTGTTTTATGATAATGATGCTTTTATCGAATATCATCCTGATTCTTTTTTTGTAAAGGACCGAGCGATGCAGGCGGTTCTTCTTCACGGTAAAAGTCAAGGTGGCCTCTATCCCGTTCCAAGCAGTGTTGATCTCTCTTCCAAGCCAAATCGTCATGGCCTCTCTGGTGTCAAGCTCTCCATGGATCATTGGCATCATAGGCTAGGGCATCCTTCAATAAGTGTTGTCGAGTCTGTTCTGCAATCAAATAAAATTGCTTGTGTCTGTTCTCATGAACCATCGGTATGTGATGCCTGTCAACAAGCTAAAATTCATAAGTTACCTTACACTCGATCCTTGCATATTACCAACTCACCTCTTGAGCTCGTGCACTCTGATGTTTGGGGACCGGCTCTTCCCTCGGTGGAAGGTTTTCGGTATTATGTGAATTTTATGGATGATTATAGCCACTTCACTTGGATTTATCTCCTTAAGCGCAAGTTTGATGTTGAGTCCGCTTTCTACAGCTTTCAGGTTTATGTTGAACGAGAGTTCAACACTAAAGTTCGTGTTTTTCAGTCCGATTGGGGTGGTGAATATCGTCGTTTGAATCACTACTTCCGTCGTACTGGTATACACCATCGTGTGACCTGTCCACACACCTCACAGCAGAATGGCATTGCCGAACGCAAGCATCGGCATATTGTCGAAATAGGTCTTGCTCTGCTCGCTCATTCTTCCCTTCCCATTCGCTTCTGGGATGAAGCTTTCTTGACAGCACGCTATTTGATTAGCCACATGCCTTCACGTACACTACAAAATTCCACCCCTCTAACTTGTTTGTTTAAGGAACAACCTGACTATTCCTTCCTTCGATGTTTTGGTTGCGCGTGCTGGCCAAATTTGCACCCTTATAACAAACACAAGCTTGAGTTTCGTTCTCACCAGTGTGTGTTTCTTGGATATAGCTCAATACATAAAGGGTACAAGTGTCTCGATAGGTCTACTGGGCGTGTTTACATCTCACGGGATGTGGTGTTCGATGAAAATGTTTTTCCCTTTATCAGCCTCACCAATCAGACCTCTGTCCTCTTCCTCCCATCTTACTGATCATACCATTTTTCCTACAACTGAGCCAGTTATCTTGGATAACCTTGTGCGTAATTATGACTTGTCACTATTGCAGCCTAATGCGCCTAATGCCACTGCCACGAGCAGCTTGTTTGGTGCAGGTCCAGCAGGTTCGGATGAACACAGCAGTGCTGGCTCGGCATCGATGCCACCCTTGCCGCATTCACCATTAGCATCCCCGGAGTGTGCATCTACAGCACAGCCACCTGTGTCAGTGGAACTAGTGCCGCTGCCAGGGCCGGTACCTGCAGCAGCAGCACCTGTACCAGTGGAACCAGCACCGCCACCGCCTTGTCACCCAATGATGACTCGTCTCCGCAACAACATCACAAAGCCTGTGATTCCGACAGACGGCACTGTCCGTTACGACTACAAGCGCCGAGCTTTTCTTGCTGAACCCACTTCCTACCGCACTGCCCTTGGAGATGCTCACTGGTGCGCTGCCATGGAGGATGAGCACTCTGCTCTTCTCCGGAATGGCACCTGGACATTGGTGCCACGGCCGCACGGCCAGAATGTGATTGGCAGCCGGTGGGTGTTCAAAGTTAAGCACAAGCCTGATGGTTCTGTCGACAAATTTAAAGCTCGGCTCGTTGCTCAAGGCTTCACACAACGCTACGGCGTGGACTACTTCGACACATACAGCCCGGTTGTGAAGCCAGCTACTGTGCGACTCGTGCTCACTATTGCTTTGTCACAAAATTGGAGTGTGCAGCAACTCGACATCAGCAATGCGTTCCTCCATGGAGTGTTGGAGGAGACAGCCTACATGCGCCAACCGCCGGGTTTTGAGGACCCCGTCATCCTGATCATGTTTGCAAACTGCACAAGTCAATTTATGGACTTAAACAGTCACCGCGTGCTTGGTATTCGCGTCTCAGTGACAGGCTTCATCAACTCGGTTCACTGCAGCAAAATCCGACACCTCCCTATTTATCTTCTCTCAGGATGGCATCACAATCTACATGCTGATCTATGTCGATGACATCATTAATGCAAGCTCCTGCCCCAGGGCATTAACACATCTCATTCAGGTCCTGCGTGTCTCCTTCCCAGTTAAGGATCATGGTCCGCTCCATTTCTTTCTGGGAATAGAAGCTGTCCGTGATCCAGGGGGAATGTTACTCTCACAAAGCAAGTATGCTAAGGATCTGCTATGCCGCACTCACATGGAAAACTGCAAGGCAGTCTCCACTCCGATGTCTGTCTAAGAGAAGCTATGTTCAGATCAGGGCACTCCACTAGGTGATGCTGATGCCTATCTTTATCGCAGTGTTGTTGGGGCTCTCCAGTATTTGACGCTTACAAGACCAGACATATCGTTCACTGTCAACAAGGTCTGTTAGTACCTCTCAAAGCCAACCACGGTGCACTGGGAAGCTGTGAAGAGAATATTGCGATATGTAAAGGGCACGATTCAGTACAGGGCTGCTCATCAAAAAGTCTCCCTTCATGTTGCTCAATGTCTTTACTGATGCTGATTGGGCAGGCGGTGCAGACAATCGGCGTTCTACTGCAGGCCATGCTCTTTTCTTTTGTCCTAATTTGATTTCGTGGAGTTCTCGGAAGCAACCCACGGTGGCATGATCATCAACTGATATTACGTGTCAACAGCACAGCCACCTGTGTCAGTGGAACTAATGCCGAAGCAATATGGATACAATCTCTTCTTCGTGAACTTGATATTCCTCAGCCACGGCCACCAGTGTTGTGGTGTGATAATCTTGGTGCTACATACCTCACTGCTAATCCTGGCCATTCCCAAAACTTGAGCCCGAACCGTAACCAGACCCTCCATTTTGTCCCCCTCCACGACCTCCGCCGCCGCCTCCTCCACTAGCATATGCTCCATCAGAAGAGCCACCTGCCTGGCCATCGCCAGAGCCATAGCCAGATCCCGATCCTGAGCCATCTCCTGAACCACTGCCTCATCCTCCGCCGCTGCCGCCACCCCCAGCACTCACATATCGAGAAACCCTTGCAGCATTGGATAGTCCAATGCCAAGGAGGACAATGAAGCTAAGTGCCAGGAACTTATTGGTTCTAGCCATTTGTGAGCTATCAAGCTTAGGGAACCGTTGAAGGTTGAGATGAGTAGGAAGTGAAGGCGGTTTGGTTATTTATAGAGTGTTAACGTACATGTTAAAGCCTAGTGGCCTGAATTAACAGTCTAGTGCTAGAAGATGGAAGGTGTATCAGCCTAGTGCTAGAAGATGAAGGTGTATCACCACCACTATCATTACTCCTATTGTAACCCATGATGTGTTAACACTATATAATGAGAAGAGAGAGCAGTAGCTCAGTCACGGCAAAACATTGTATTTACTTAGTGCTAAAGGCCTCGCCCAGCTATAGCCCAAGATGCCACTTGCTCACTAACTTATTGTAGAAAAATGGGGACTATATCTTGTAAAGAAAACGACTGGTAGGTACAGTGGGACTTTTAGGATTATCATCGCGCACTTGTTTTTCTCAGTGTGTTTGACTGTATTACGTGTGAATTGAGTTGATAACAAGTGTGAAAGCAACGTACGCTTTGACCATGCATGCATGCATGGTAGGCGGCAGCGAGTGTAGCGCGCGTCTGGAAAGCGAGAGTTGCCACTAGTTGCAACTTGCCTGTGGTTTGGATACAATGCACCTTATATCGTACGTCGCCACCTGAGGTATAGCTACTTTCCGTAACAGACAAAATTTAACTTTTTGAACTAACCATCAGTTAATATTTCAGCTGCTTCAAGTTTACACTTAGGGCCCGTTCGTTTACTCTGGAACGGTTCCCTGGAACTGGAATGATAGGCTTATTTGTAATAACATTGTTCAGCTGGAATAGTTCCTAGCCTCAATTCAGACCAAACGAACGAGGCCTTAGGCAGCACCTACGAGTAAGAAGTACGTGCATCATGTCGTGCCGATTAATTGAGTAGGTTTGAGATGTGATCGCTCAATTTGCATTGTATATGTATATATATAGTAGTTACATGAGCTCTTACACAGCTGGCATTCTAGTAAGTATGAGTATGAGTTATTTGCACATAATTCTCTTGTGCCGCATACAGCGAGTATTTGACTGAAACCAGTTCTGAATTTGGTTTCAGTCCTGAATTTGAGGTTCCGCCCATCGTTGACGACTTCCATGAAAACGCGTCCCAAACAGCAGCGCTCTGCAGCTGTTAGGCAATCTGGGATTCCGACGTCTGAAATTCATCGATCAGACAAACGAAATCCATCGGTTTGAGTTTGACGCCATAATCTTGCCCGGCCGCTGACAATATTGTAGCGCGGCGGCAGCTTGACCTCGAGAGCGCCCACTACGCTATACTAGTACAATATTATCCGTGTGTGTGCGTGTCTATGTGTCTCCAAGCGGCCAAATGAATGGAGACTTTGAGGGTAAGCGAGACAGCTACACCTGCGTACGCTACGACCACAAATACTATAGCAACTGGATAGCACAGAGTTCGAGATGGATAGCATGTTGAACGGCGGCAAAAGTTTTTTCACTTCATGCCGGAATTTGTTCTTTCACTTCGTCAAACACACGGTGCGCGGCCACACCGGTACTTCCGGTCGGCGCTTGCCGCCTGCCGGCCATCACCAGCGGCTCAAATACTACCTCCATTTTAAATTATAGATTATTTTAACTTTTTTAGATTCATAGATGTTTGTATGCATCTAGACATACAATATATTGGTACATACAAATATTTATGAACCTATTGTTAGAGTGGCGCAGCAGAATTTAGCCCGACCCGCTATACCCACGAGTCGGCGCCACATCAAGCCCAGGTCCACCGGAGCCCACAGCAACCAGGCCTTAGGCCTAACTTAACCCAAAAGACTAGCCTGATGGGTGAGGGCTACCCCCATCTGTATGTTGTGCTCCCCCACTATCAATTTCCGATGTGGGACTAAACCTAACACCTATAAAAGTTAAAACGACCTACAATTTGGAATGGAGAGAGTATATGATATGTAGAATAAGCTAGCTAGTTTATCTATATATTATCTTAATACAAGAGTGTTAAATAAAGCCATCACGTTCGCCAAGACGGTTTAGAAATTACCACGTTAATCAAAAAAGAGAAGAATATGCCTTGTTGGATTTTACGAAGATCCAAGGTCTATATTAAACCACCCAAAGTCCATATCCAAAAAGATTAACAAATAGATAAATTGGGAACTTAAGAAAAAGAAAATAGACCCATATCATAACGCTAGAGACTTTTCACCAGAGATGTAAATCCATGGATGGTACACGTGCTATTTTAGTCAATCAATGATTTAGTTTTTCAGAGGGGACGTAAACAATAAAAAATGATGTGTATTAGTATTAGGAAACAATTTACTTTCCGGACAAAGAGGAAAACAACAAAAGAAAATAAAAAATCACCCTCTATGCAAATACTATTGGTTTCCGATATGTATTGCTATTAGGAGCATTTTGATTTCCGGGAAAAAAATAAATGTTGCCTGTGTACCTGTCTGTGAATTAGGTGTTGCCTGTGGGCCGGGCTGCAAGGTGATAGTAACGCAAAAAAGATCCATTCAAATTAAATATGGGTTCACAGAAAAAGTATGTGGCATGCTAATACGCTATAAAAAATACATATATAGCTTTGGGATAAGATTTATAAAAAGAAAATAAAACTGACATTTAACCGATGGTGGTATTTACAATAAAGCCAAAATCAATGAAGACAACATAAAAATATACTAAAATAATTATAATATTAATATCCAAAATATTTTTAAAAACTACGAACGTAGCAACACACTTATACGCACGCACACGCAATCCTATGAATACACACATGCATCCCTATCCATATGAGCACCTCCAAGAGACTGATATGAAAGATTCTCGAGATTGACGAAGTCACCACTAGCACCTTGCTATTGACATGCACGTCACCTACCACTGAAAGAACTAGTTAAATCTTAAAAAAATCAGGAAAATACGAGCACCCACGCGGAGTCGAGGACTCGAAATGAATACACACATGCAACCCTATCCTTATGAGCACTTCTGAGAGATTGAACCGATAGATCCTCGAGATTGACGAAGTCACCATTAGCACCCCGCTATCAATAGGTATGTCGCCTACCACTGAAATGGTAGTACCGGTTACATCCTGAAAAATTAGGAAAATACGAGCACCCACGTGGAGTTGAGGACTCAAACCCAGATGGATAAGTTTCACCATAAGGAAACTTATCAGCTGAGCTACGGAGATGCTATGGTACTAAGATTAGCCATCAGCAAGTATTGAGGATCCTCAAATCTATGAAGCGGTGTTGTTAGCGTTATCAACTTGGAGGAATGGCCTGCAACGCAGAAGAGCTTCGGAAGAGGCGTGCCCCCATAAAAGATAATACTTGAGCATTAAAAGAAGCTATCATGTTCATTCTCAAGGGCTAAAAATTCTCATGTTAATTAGAGAGACAGAGAGATCTATGCTATTTGATTTTCCATGGGCCCATGTTATAATGGTGGATCATTACAGTAACACAGAGAGTACTTAAGCTATACTTATGCAATACAGTCAGAAGTTTGATTAAAAAGAAGCAAAGGAAATCGATTGATATTGTTTATTAGGGTTGCAGTAGACTAAGTTATTACAAAAGCAACACCCATTATTACCTAAGAAACAAAAGATGAACAAATTGGTATTCCTAGAATCAGCGGGGGCGATGAGAAAGATGATTTGAGGAGATCCACTGTGTCCTGAATTTCCATCCTTGCGATAGTCTGATCAATAGAGCATACGCAAAAAATAGGAAGCAGCAGGTGAAGCACCTGCCGAAAGTCATAGATGCTTCATAGCTGCTGGTGAGATGAAAAGAATGGCCAAAGGAGATAGAAACAAAGTAAAATCTTTCAAAAAAGATAGAAACAAAGTAAATGATCGATTTTCCAAAGGGAAGGAAAGGACCGATGATAGAGATATCGTGTTGTGTCCTGATGCCATATTTTTTATTCTTTTCCAATTAATGCCAGAATTAATGAATTTTTAGAAAAGTATAAAAATAGTAAATGAATCAAGAAACTGTGAAATTAAGTAAAATTGAAGATCCAAAGTCGGGGTAAATATATAGTAGAATTATGTAAAATTAACAATTGGTTCTCATTTGGCTTCGAAATAAAACATATCAAAATAAAAGTCTATCTCAAATAGATATAAATAAATACACAATTTTTCAGTAAAGAAGGGAAATTGAGCTAGAAGGATATTTTAATTTACCCTACCCTAAGAGGCAAGAGGAGCTAGCTAGCTTGCTGAGTAATATGCATATGTGAGCATATGGTCGAAGGAAGCAAAAGGTGATTTTTTTATGCATATGTGAGCATATATTTCGCCGGTGGCAAGACTGCAAGAGTGGCAGTTTGGGCAAAACCGCACAGCTTCGACCCAAAAATGATAGCATCATTGCATTATAAGCGGCCTACGAGGATGGCTTCCGAAATAGGGAGACAACAGAGCGTGAAGTGTCAACGAATATCAAGAAAAATCGTGACCGACGTCTCAACTCGGTAGTGAAAAAAATAGTTCCGAAAAAACACATTGGCAAAATTAAAGCAACCTAAAGAAAATGGCCGACACATGCACCCAAATATTGTGAGAAAACAGGTATGAGCCCAATTGCCAAGAGGAGCTAGAAATTATCACAGTAATTGGGAAAAAAATAGAGAAAAGAATATAGACCGTTGAATTGATCTAACTGTCTAGATTGACCTAAGAAGTCTATGTCAAATGATTAATAAATACATCAATACAGCTAAATAATGGTGATGTTCTAAATTTGAGTATTCCTATTATAAAACAATTTCACGAGAAGGAGAAAAACTAATGGAAAACAGCATGGAAGGACAAAGAAAAGAAACGCATATCTACGTGTTGCAAGGAGGCGGCCTTAATCAAGGAGCACCCACAACCATTGGGAACCACGTAGCATCAGTCCCAAGTCTCCATGTTGCAAGGAGACAGACTGTATGACCAGTTCAGTAGCCTAACTCTTCAAAGGAGAACAAAACAAGATAGGCTTCTCTAGAGACAACAATCTAATATTCAAGGTTACACGGCTACAAGGACATGTGTACAGTCACAGAGGGTTTAATTTGCTAGCATGAGCAGAGTGGTGGCTACTACGAAAAACAAGGTTACAGTTATGGTCAAAAGATAGGAGAGAACAACAACGGCATGGTGTGGCCACCATGGAACTATATGATGCAACTTCTGAACTAAAGCACAAGGAGATAGTGCGCATTTTAGAGGGTGCGATAAAAAAACATGAAGAAATACGCTAGGGTGGCCATGGAGAAGCACAACTTAATACCACCACCATATAGGGAACAATTACATTCAAAAGAAAAGGAGATATGGCAAAACAGTGACATGATTTTGATCTAGAAGACGAAGAAGAGTTTCATATGGGAGAGGACCAGATTACGAGAAGGTGGTGACCATGTAGAAAAGTACTGGGTTGGTCTTGAAGAAGCGTAGCCGGATAGCAGCATGTGGAGAAAAGTTGCAATATTAGTCTAGAAGATAGAAGAGAAGAGCAGCGGGGTCACTGGATTGATGAGGCAGTTACAATTGGACATTGAAGCACAAAGAAAGAAATGAGGTCTGGCCATGATAAGAATTAAAGAGGATGCATCTCCTCTTTAAGGTTCGGCTTCAAACTTAAAAAAAAATTAATTATTATTTTTGGTATTATACATTGAACCACTTAACTACTTAACTGTATCTTCTTCTTACCCTAAAAAAATATATCTTCTTCTAAAAGTCAGATGATAAATTGTCACCATAACTAAAACCCTCGAACAAAGCTGGGCATCACCACTCAAAAATAAAGAATTATATTCCTGTTAAATACGTATAATTCTTTATGTTAGTTTCAGCAACTAAATTCTATGCAAGATATCCCCCTAAGTTGACGTTTTAACAGTCACCACAAAATATGATGATTAAGGCCAATCTCAGTGCGAGTTTCATGTAGAGTTTCATCAGCATTAATTTCTATGTCACATCAACAATTTTGCTGACATGGCAAGACATTTATGAGGAGAGAGAGGATAGAGTTTCATGAAATGAGAGAGGAGTTTCATCCTCATGAAACCCTAGCAGGCATAATTACCAAGTTTGCAGTCTTGGTAACAGTGCAATAGAATTGTGCATTGAGACTGGTCTAATAATAAAACACACACAATATCTTTGTTTGGGACATAAAAATAAATAATTTATTCTAAAGAAAAATAATCAAATTTTGGCATAAAAATTACTAGGTACCGCGCGGGTACCTTGCTAGTTTTTAAGAACGACACAGAGAGCAGTCGACGCTAGAGTTCCTTCTGGAAAAAAATTGACGATACATTGTCACAAGAAAAATCGATTAGGTAGTTTCGGAGGAGAAGTAAAAGTAGCAGTTAGGCCTAGAGCTATATCGATTCTGCTATCCTCAGGGATGGAGCCAAAAATCATACAAGTATGGGACCGTTTTTACAACAGAAGGATCAAATACTCACCTCTTATTGGTCATGGTGTGCTAGCTAGCGAACTTCAAGGATGACATGAGTTTGAACTGAAGGCTGCATGAGCCTTATAGATAGTGTTGGGGGACAATAAAATGCTACAGGTTCCAAACGGCAGCACTTGCTCACCAGTTGTAGAAAAATGCAGTGTTCATCATGGATAGAAAATGACAGGTTAGGAAGGACATGACTTTTCCACTAATAAATCATACTCTTTTCTCGGTTGGCCGGATTTCGTTGGGTGTCAAAATCTTGTGATAATGCGGCTGATAGCTAGGTCAGGAAGCTATATGTATATACCATGTATATTCTGAGTCCCTAGCAATTTGAGATCTAACCATGAACGTTAGCAAGTGTATAGCTCGATCGAGAAAGCAGGGAAAGTGAGAGTTGCCACTTGCTCCTATCAGGAAATGCAGGAGTTTCGTTCGTTCAGATACAATAAACCGTGTGGTCCTACTTTGATACTGACTCCGAGGTAGGGTACCACCATGCCACCAATCAAAATTTAGCTTTTTCTGAAAGGGACATTTAATCATTAGCTGATTTTTTTTAGAAAAAGGAACTAGGTTCCAGCCTTTTACAGGGGTATGTATACATCATCCAAAATGATTACAGAGTTCTAGTTTTGTTGCATGATGTAATCATTAGCTGATGAATGGAAAAATTTTGGGCTTCTGCAAACCTATTCGGCTGCTTCTTGTTACTTGCATGAGCTTGCTGAGCTGGAATGTAATTTGGCAGTAATCTATACGAGTGCTAGATCTTCTTTACTACTTTTGACACAAGGCAGCACACAACCTAAGATTCAAACTTTGTAATATTTGATAAGACTTACTGTAAGAATTTGTAGATTGTACATACAAATTTGGTATTCTTGAATTCATATTGAAAACATTTTCATATATTATTAGTTTCATGACATAAACAATATAATATATAAGATACTAATGGTCAAATACTAGGTATCAGTATTCTGGTGAGCAAGTTGACAAGGGGCCTCTCACTCGTGGTGCTGACTATCATACGTACCACCATGCAAGCTGTTAGGCACACTATTGAGGTCGTGCGTCGTTATGGCATCCAATACGCAGTTCAGACTTCAGACACACATTATATATATTTTCCATCAGTTTGACTCCAGCTTGTGGTCGTCCATCGTTGACAATGTATGAGCCATAGAGTAGCGCGGCAGCTTGAGTTCATAAACAACTGATATCAATCCCTGGGAGGGAGACGCAGACGCCAAACAAGAGCTCGGACGAGCGACAGCCAAAATGTACACGTTGACTTTCAGGCCGGATAAGAGCTAGGGAGAGCTGCGCGTGTACACCTACGCTCTACCACCTCACATTGTAGTCTCACTTCTCACATAACGCGAAGTTCGAGGCGGCTAGCAGCTTCGAGCCAAATAGCAAGAAGGAGAAATTAGGATGGTATTTTAGGTATGCTAAGCCAAAATAATATAGACGTATAGTCTCACTTGTCACATAGCGCCACGGCCACGGATTTTAATTTTTATCACGCCGGGGGCGTGCTGTGCGCAGCTGCCGTGGCTACGTTAAGTTGTTAACTATGGCAACTATGAAAAATGAAGACACGAAGACAACAGCACAGATTACTGAACATAGCTGCTGCTTTGCTGGCCTGCATTTTGTAAAAGCACACTGAAGGTCATCAACAAGTCCATCAGCAGGCAATCAAGAATTAATGTATTTTGCTAGCATAAACCATGATGAAGAGAAGCATTTAATTCTCTCTTTACCTTCTCCTCTTTCATTCACACGGCAGCTAGCAGCTGTGCTACTGCCAGTGCCATGCTATTGCCGGATCACATTTTACAACCTTTAACAATAATACAATATAGCACAACATTGTGCGCGCACCCAACAAGTGTACCGGCATTATTACCACTTCCAGTGTGTTCGATATTCCACTCGCTCTCCCTACTCACTAGTCTCTCTCCTGCTTATTAGAAGCACGTCTCATCCATCGTTCTTCCACAATAGATGGATGGAGCAGCGGTCGTATACGTTACAGCAGCATGCAACATAAAAAAACATACATATATAGAGAGAGTTACCAACATTCATGTATACACTCAGTAAGAGAAGGCAAGGAACAAACAATGTATAATCTGATTAACACTTCCACAGCATAAATTGGTATAGTAGTACTACAACAACACGTGCTATTCTTTATTACAGAAGCCAAGAAATGGCCAATTATTCCCTATATAAGTAGACAACACCAAAACACATGAACCACATTATTGCAAGTAGGTATGTTGGCATCAGAATTGAACTTCTGTAATGTTTAAATTTTATGGGTATCCACCACCACTACCAGCAGACCCAGAACCACTTCCCGAGCCGTTGCCATATCCGCTGCCACCTGGACCACTTTGCCCACCACCACCGCCGCCACCTTGGCCACCAGCCTGAGCATATCCACCACCATACGGTCCATAACCACCAGCTTGGCCATAACCGGAACCAGAACCGGAACCTTGTCCAGAACCACCATATTGTCCACCACCGCCGCCGCCGCCACCGCCTTGCCCACCTGCCTGAGCATAACCACCACCATATGGTCCATATCCACTAGCTTGACCATATCCAGAACCAGAACCAGATCCACTTCCTGACCCACCATTTTGCCCACCGCCACCACCTCCACCTTGACCACCACCCTGGGCATACGACCCTCCACCATAGGACCCATAACCACCGGTTTGGGCGGATCCAGAACCAGAACCAGAGCCATAGCCAGACCCACCATTTTGCCCACCGCCTCCGCCTCCGCCTTGTCCGCCTCCCTGAGCATATGCTCCACCATTAGACCCATACCCGCCAGCCTGACCGTAGCCAGAACCAGAGCCTAAACCATATCCAGATCCTCCATTCTGCCCCCCTCCACCACCTCCACCCCCACCGCCTCCACTAGCATATGATCCCCCAGAAGATCCGCCTGCCTGGCCATACCCAGAACCAGAACCAGATCCATATCCTGATCCCGAACCATCCCCAGACCCACCACCTCCTCCACCACCACCTCCACCCCCAGCACTCACATATCGAGAAACCCTAGCAGCATTGGAGAGGCCAATGCTGAGGAGGACAATGAAGCCAAGTGCTGCGAACTTTGTTCTAGCCATTTGTGAGCTACTACCAAGCTTAGTGAACTTGAAGGATGTGATGAGTAGGAAGTGAAGGCTGCTTGGTTATTTATAGAGCTGAAGGCCTTGCCCAGCTAAAGCCCAAGATGGCACTTGCTCACAAATTTATTTCAGAAATATAAAGAGTTTGCCTAGGAAAGAAAACGACGGGTAGGTACCCCACGACTTTTAGGATGATCCTCAACAAGCACTTATTTTTCTCGGTAGGCTTGACTGCAGTACGCGTGTGAATTGTGTTGACAACGCGGCAAGTATGAATGCCACGTACGCTTTGACCATGCATGCATGACAGTCGGCAGCGAGTGTAGCGCGAGTCAGGAAAGCGAGAGTTGGCACTAGTTGCAACTCGCAAGTGGTTTGGTTACAATACACCGTCTGGCGTAATTTGCCACCTGAGGTAGTAGCTACTTTCCGTGACAGACAAACTTTAACTTTTTGAACGAACAGTTAATCTTTCAGCTGCTTCTAGTTTACACACTTAGTCGGCACTATAACCAGTAATTAAGTAGGTGTATCATACTGTATGGTAGCTAAATTTACATAGTATATAGTAATTATATGAGTACTCGCAGAGCTAGCTAGCTTGCAATATCAAGGTATGAAAATTTGTTGTTAGATGCAGATAATTCTCTTGTGCCGCAGCCAGTACTTGACTGAAATCAGCAGTTTTGAATTTGAGGTCTCTCTTCCATCCATCGTTGACAAAGATACAACATGCTAGTGTGTACCAGTACTAGAATATGCAAACGCGTCCCAAGCAGCTGTGTTTGGCAATCTGTGACTCGGACGTGTGTGCAGTTCATCGATCAGACAAAACAAAATCCATCGGTTTGAGTTTGGCTCCATATCACGGTCGTTGACTACATTATCCGTGTGCCAAATGAAGGGAGACTTTGAGCACAAGCGAGACAGCTACACATGAATACGCTACCACCACAAGTACTGTTAATTGCAACTGGATAGCACGGAGTTCGAGATGGATAGCATGGCGAACGGCGGCAAAAGATTTTTTTTTTCATGGAAGAATCTCATACTGCCGGTATATACAGGCTGTTCATTCACTTCGTCAAACGCGGTGCGCGGCCACACGGGTTTGCTATATATACTTTCGGTCGGCGGCAGCCATCAAAGCGAGCTCGACGACGTCGTCGATCGTGACAAGGCGTGCTGAGCTTCCATATTTTGCCAACGTCGGCGGTGGCCTTTGCGCTCTGTGTGCGATGAAGTTTGCAAGGTAATTACTGGTGAAGTAGCAGCGATGATCGAACCATATACTGAATGATACTCTGCAAGCGGTCGCGGCCGCGGACGACTCGAGTTACGTGTGAAGCCCACGCATAGTTGGGCCGCACGTCGGCCATCAGCTGGTTACCCACTTGCGCCGCGTATCTCTCTCCTCCATCGGGACACCACAAGGGGCGTGGATCGTATATGGCTTCCGGCTTCCAATATTTGAGAATTGAAATCCCTACCGTGATATTATTATCCATGGGATCTCCTCAAACCTTAACCTCAGCCTCTGCACCACCCCGTCACAGCCCACCCGCCGCCGCCACCCCCCGCCATGCCCGGGAGCGCCGGCAGGCTCACCGAGCGTCACCGGCTGCAGGGCTCCGCGCACCAGCCGAGCACGCCGCCACGCCTGGGTGCGTCGGCCGAGCGTGCCGCGCGCCGCCAGCAGCTGCCCACGTGCACTGCTGTCTCCACACACCGCCTTTACCGTAGTTGGAGAAGAAGATTATTTTTTTAAATGGTGAATCGAATGTTGAACCGGAATTATCTAAATGTTGAAGTAGGAGATGAAAGATGTTGAAAGTAGTTATTTTTTCAAAACATATTGAATGTATTATTTCCAAATGTTAATTTATTTCTCAGAAAATGTTGAACGTAGTCTTCCAAAATGTTGAATTTATTTATTTATAAGTTGGATCTAATGGGATTTAGAGTCACGTTTCTCGTCCAGCACACAGAAGTTGCCCTTACCCAGCGTATGTCTCTCCTCCGGACACCACACAGCCAGAGCGTCGGATATTCTTGAAAAATGTATGACATGCCTCAAGTAATGGGCCGAAATGGTACGCCCAACTTCTGCGCACTTTGGGTTTTGGGCCACAGTGTTTTGGTTCTTATCGCAATAATTTTTTAGTATGGTTCGCGCATGCTATTTAGCTCTAGCAGCATTAAAGAAATTTTGAATCCGTGGAATGCCAACAAGATTGTGTCCGCATACCTAGCATAGTACACCTTCAAAGGCTGTTCTCCCTCTCGGGAGAAGTACCACCCCATCTTTAAGATCTTGTCAAGCTGGTGAAGATAACGTTGGATTAGAACTTGGGAGATAGAGGTGTCTTTCATCTGTATTTTTTTCCCCGCACCAAAAATCTCTAAACCAAATCCACAAACCCAGAGTCTTTGGTTTTATCTTTCATTTCTCCTTTTCTTCCTCAGCATAATCCTCTGATTCCTGAACCACCTGCCAAGATACTAGAGTGTTAGAAGTTGTCGTCGTATGTGACGCGGTTTGTAATCATTAGAGATATTCGGTGTTATAGATTATGGTTTGACTGATAGATAGAGATAGAGATAGACTTCTTGATGTATTTGAATAACCTCTATCTGTGACTATCTCCATTGTAATATGTTGGGACTTTCCCCTTATATAAACATGCAACCACGGCGAGCCAAGATAGGAAACCGTGTTCTGATCTTTGACATGGTAATCAGATCACTTCTTCCATAGTACATCTACAACACCACCACCACCTGGACGAAACCGTATCCTTCTATTTCGGTCGAAGCTACCTCCCTCTCTCTCTTGGCGTCGTCGTCATCTACCCCGTCATTGACGCTGCTTTGGAGCTCCTGTTGCGGAGAAGGTTACACGGGAGAACTACGTCTTATGAAAGGCACAATTCCTTCCTGTTGTGCGTGGTGCGCAGCTCTTGGGGATCTTAGATGGATCCATCAAGGAGCCAGCCAAGACCATGGAATTGGTGAAGGCCGACGACAAGAAAGAAATAGTTGCCAATCCGGAGTATGATCTATGGGTGGCCAAGGACCAACAATTGCTAAGCTACCTGCTCAACTCCATCTCCAAAGAAGTCCTAGCGCAAGTGGCAGCGGAGATGACTTCTGCAGGAGCATGGAGTGCGCTGCAGACTATGTTTGCACCCAATCAAGAGCTCGTGTGACGAATCTACACACGCGGCTATCTACTCTCAAGAAGGGTAGCATGTCCTTGTCAACTTACTTCACAAAGATGGTGGCCATCAAGGATGAATTGGCCGTAGTTGGAATACTCATCGATGACGGTGAGATGGCATCTCATATTCTCAATGGGCTTGATTTTGAGCATAATCCTTTTGTCTCGTTGATGCTTGGTCATTCGGATCCCCTTCCTCTCTCCGAGCTATACTCTCACTTGATGTCTTACGAGATGCGTCTTGAGGCTTACAACGAAGGGGGTTAGTATACACCTTTAGCAAATTCAGCATATCGTGGAGGATTTCGAGGACGAGGCAATGGAGGACGTGGTAATGGAGGTCGCAGTCGTGGGCGCAATAATGGTGGCCGTGTTGGACAGAACCGTGGTAACACCAATCAGCCCAAGAAAACTATGTGCCAGATTTGTAAGAAAGTTAGTCATGAAGCACCAAGATGCTGGTATAGATACGAGGATGACGATGAAGAAAACACCAAGATGGCCGGTGTTGTAGCCACTGGTTTTGGTTATGATACTAATTGGTATGCAGACAGTGGCGCCACCGACCACATCATGATACGAGGATGACGATCAAGAAAACATCAAGATACGAGGATGCTATAGATACGAGGATGACGATCAAGAAAACACCAAGATGGGCGGTGTTGTAGCCAGTGGTTTTGGTTATGATACTAATTGGTATGCAGACAGTGGCACCACCGACAACATCACTGGAGAGCTTGACAAGCTGACTATCAAAGACAAGTACAATGGCCGAGAACAAGTTCAAACATCCAATGGTTCAGGTATGAAAATTAGTAATATTGGTCATTCAACTTTACATACCCCTAGTAGAAAATTGCATCTCAAAAATATTCTCCATGTTCCTAATGCTCACAAGAATCTTGTTTCGGTCCATACACTAGCATTAGACAATAATGCCTTCCTTGAATTTCATCCTAAATTCTTTTTTATTAAGGATCAGGAAATAAGGAAAATCCTTCATCAAGGTAGATGCAAAGGAGGTCTTTATCCGCTAGAGTCTATCTCTTCAGACGAGGCCGGCAGCAAGGAAGCTTATGGCGCCATTAAACCATCCACCTCTAAGTGGCATAGTTGCTTAGGGCATCCTGCTTATTGTTCAGTGTGTGCTTAGTCATAATAATCTCCCTTGTGATAGTACTACTAGTTTTGAGTTGGTTTGTGATTCATATCAAATGGCTAAAAGCCATCAGCTTCCATATTCGAGTTCAATAAATTCATCTAAAGCTCAACTTGATCTTGTTCACTCCGATATTTGGGGCCCTTGTAACATCCGTAAAATTCACTAACTCAAATCATCCGCTAAAAATTCGTCTTCAAAATCTTTTGACCGTTGAGCTTCCAGAAATTCTTTTCTTCCCGGCGACTCCGCCGTCCCGGCACCCAACGCCAGCAACCATCTTTTTCTTCCTCCGCAAATTTCACTGCGTGCTCGTCAAAAATCCGTCACGCGAGCCCGGCCATTTTCCGCACTTTTAGCCAACTCTCCCTTTCTTGTCTCTCTTTCTTTCTCCCTTTTTCCTTTTTCTCATATTCTTTTCCTTCTCTCTCTTCCTTCTCTTCCTTCCTCCTTCTTCTTCCTTCCTCTTTCTCCTTTCTTCCTAGCCGAACGCACGCCAGCTCCTCCCCTAGCTGGCCCCAGCGCCACTCCCCCACGCCGGCCCCCATCCTTGGCCGCTCGATGCCCAGCCCCACACGCCGCGCACCCCTCCCGCATGCCACACCAGCCCCAGACCACGCGCCGCCTACCACCCCTGCCACACGCCACGCCGCCCCCCTCCCTGGTGCGCCTCCCCACACCAACCGTCGCCCCTGTGCTCCTCGTCGCCCAAGCCCGGCCCCGCCACGCCATCCACACGGAGCTCCACTTTGCCACGCCACCGGTAGGGAATTTCGGCCGCCATTAACGAGCTCGCCTATGCGCCGCTCGTCGCCGCCCCGGCCACCGCCTATAAAATGGGCCAATCCCGACCGTCCCTCTCCACCATGAGCTCGCTGCCCTCTCCCTGCTCCCCTGTGTGCCGCCCCAACCGCCGCCACCCCTCCCACTTGTGCGCCGCCGCTAGGCAGCCCGGCGCCGCCTCCCTGTCCTTCGCCGGCGCCCCCTCTCCCATTGCCACCCACCCAAGGTGAGGGCTAAAATGGGTCCCCCACAACCCTTTCTCCCTTCCCCCGCCGTGGGCCTCGCCACAGGCGAGCTTGGCTGGCCGGCCCGCCGCCAAGAACCACCCCCACCTCCCTGTGCTCGTGCGCCAGGAGGAGGAAGGGGAAAATTCCCCCCAATTTTGATCTAACCCCCACCTTTTCCATATTCACAAACCAGCCCTCCCACCTATCTCAAAGTTTTCTCACGAATATGCCCTTCCACCTTGCAGAAAGATTCGCAAATAGGTCCCTGGTTCTCGTGGTTTAGTCCTAAAACTTGTTTTAAGCCCCTAATACACGGTTATCTCGTCATTTCATGCGCCAAACTTCCTCCAATTAATCCCAAATTCGACCACAGTATCCTCCAATATACTTTCACTGAGTCATCTTCAAATTTCATGAAAATACTCATTCCTTCTATTTTCCATTCGCGTTCTCTGTTCGAGCTCAACGGGTAAAGCTTTAATTTTGTTTTATTTATTGTGTGCCCGATAGTGTGTGCTGTAGATCGCGGAGTATACGACAAGAAGCATGAGGAGGAGTTTGACCGTGAGCCCGAGCCCGAAGACCAGCACCGCGAGCAAAAACTCCCAGAAGGCTTTGAGGACGGCAAGTCCAATCTCACCCTTTGATGCATATTTATCCTAATTTTTCAAACACAACCTATTGGCCTGTTTTATAAATTGCATATTGTTTTACCGCTAAAACATGATTGGATAGCCACCCCTTGATTGTTATGATTATTCCTTGTTATCCTATAATTATCTCTAAATATGATTTGCTCTGTTTGGATGATAATTACTGCTAGAATGCTTATGACCTTGTTACTCAATTCAATCATGACTATAATGTGTTTTGTTAAAGAATAAATGTGTGAGTGTTTTTAAAAGGGAAAAATGAGTTTTCGGAAAGGAAGGAAAGAAATGCTTAGATGAGATGGATAGGTGTTTCTTGTGTGAAATGCCAATAAGTTGGGCTCGTACCTTGGTGGTTGAGCAAGGTTGGAAGATATCCATCTTGTCACAAATTAAAGACCGAGTTGATGTATCATCTTGCCTAACCCAACCCTCGTGCAACCACTCGACCGTTGTATGCGGCAACAGCTTAGCATAAATCCCATTAGCTAGTCTGTTAGTCATCAGGAGAGCTGGTGAGCAACGGGAGACCATGGAGAAGGAATAAGAACTGTGTGAACTTAGGTCCCGGTTAAGACCTCGTTGGTAGGTCATTAACCCTTGGTTGTTTCCGTATTAGCTAGTCAGGCTTAGCTAAGGTGGGTAATAGCTTTGATAGGATCTGCATCGATACTAAGGTGATAGTGATATGGTACCCTACTTGTGGGAAAAGTGTACGACCTCTGCAAAGTTAAAATCTATCCGGGTAGCCGTGTCCACGGCATTGGACGAGTTACGGCTTGGTCACATAACTAGTGCTTTGAGATGAATGGTTTTCTTGGCGTGTGTTGGATTTTGGAAGGGTCCGACAGTTGTGCCATGAGCTATTGCGGACGGGAAGTCCGGTAGCATCAAAACTTGGATCCTTTGTGTAGGATCAACCCCACTTAATGTTTTGGTTACTAAACAAATGCTTTGTGAAAACCTTTTCAAAAATGAACCCTTGCATGTGTTGAATATCCAGCTTTATTACAAATAAACCTTAGCCTTATCCTTGATATATATCATGTGCATACTCTTGATTGTATCCCCCTCCGTGGATGGGGTTGGACTTGTTGACTACTTTTGTACTCACCCTTGTTTTGTTGCTTTAGAGGAAGATCTGGAATTCATCACCAAGAATTTCAAATAGGATGTCGCTTCCGCACCCAACACTGCCTGTGGTGTTGGCCTTTGCATAATGTTTCCGTTGTCGCTTAGTTCCAATTGCAGCCCAGAGTCCGACTGGACAGCAATTTGGGTCTGTATTGTTGTTGGTTTGTTTCTCCTTTGGGTGAGGCTTGCCCGCCCGCTCCTTCGGGAATTGTATGGTTTATAAACAAACTATTGAATAAATGTGTTATCAGCCTTCTGGGACTGATATTTGTATCACATTTAGTCTCTACTTATATGGGGACACTTCAGCCCTGCATCTATGTCTGTTGGTCATCATTCTTATTATGTGAGCTTCATTGACGACTATAGTAGATACACTTTGATTTATCTTCTGAAAAAGAAATCTGATGTCTTTCAAGTCTTTAAAGACTTTCAGAATCTGGTTGAGCGAAAGCACAACAAGAAAGTTGTATCTATTCAAACCGACTAGGGAGGCGAATATGAAAAATTAAGCTCTTTTTTTCAACAGATCGGCATAGCACATCGTGTCTCGTGTCCCACGCTCATCAGCAAAATGGCTTGGTTGAAAGAAAGCATCGCCATATCATAGAAGTTAGCCTCGCTCTCCTTGCAAACGCCTCAATGCCTCTTAAATTCTGGGATTAAGCTTTCTTGATCGCTACCTATCTTATAAATATTCTTCCAAGCAAGGTTCTTAATTTTGAAACTCCTATAGAATGCCTGCTCAATGAAAAACCCAATTATAGCTCCCTTCGCATTTTTGGGTGTGCTTGTTGGCTGAATTTACGACCCTACAATACTCGCAAATTAGCCTTTCAATCTGTCAAATGCACCTTCCTTGGCTATAGTTCCATGCATAAAGGCTTTAAATGTCTAGATGCCACCACTGGTAGAATCTACATCTCGCAGGATATCATCTTTGATGAATCACTGTTTCCTTTCGCTCACCTACATCTCAATGCAGGCACCCTACTTAGAAAAGGGATCCTTCTTTTACCAGATCACCTCCGTAATCAAGGGGATGTAAGTTGCAATGATCATATTACTAATACTACTGACCCTTTGCTTAATAGAACTGTGCAAAAAGTTTTCAGGAACAACCAGTACCTAGCTGAGCAACGGGCGGTGCAAACAATCCTGGCGGTGCTTCCCATGATGATCTACTGCACGGTCCAGGTGTATCTGGCACGGAAACCCGCCCTGCCCCGCTTGCTGTTCCGGCCTCGTCTGCCATGGTTCCCGCTGGCCCGACCGCGACCGTCCCGACCTCTCCTGGATCATGTTTTGGCCCGACCGCGACCGCCCTAACCTCTCCTAGATCGTGTTCTGGCTCGACCGCGACCACCCCGACCTCTCCTGGCACGACGCGCGTGCCGACCGCGACCGCCCCGACCTCTCCTGGATCGCGTTTTGGCCCGACTACGACCGCCCTGATCTCTCCTGGATCGGGTTCTATCCTGACCACGACCACCCCGACCTCTCCTAGCGCGACGTGTGCCGCGCCGGCTCCAACCTCCCTAACTCCTCTGCGTGGGGGGGGGGTCTTCGCGCCAGCGGGCGAGTCCGCACCTGCGCCCAAGTCTGCGTCGCCATTCGATGCTGATCCAACACCTGGAGATTTGTCATTGGTTCCTGTTTCATCACTGAGAAGGAGAACACGGCTCCAAAGTAGCATAACTAAACCAAAATAGTTCAAAGGACATGGTCAGGTATGGTTTATTTTCGGCTACTGGGGAACCACAAGATTTTCAAGAAGCGCTAAGTGATCCTAGATGGAAGGAAGCTATACAAGATGAATTTGATGCTCTCATCAGAAATAAGACTTGGCATTTGGTTGCAAAAAGGAAGGGTAACAATATTATTGATTGCAAATGGGTGTTCAAAATTAAAAGAAAATCATATGGGACAATAGATAGATATAAAGCAAGGCTTGTTGCAAAGGGCTTTCGACAACGGTATGGCATTGATTACGAAGATAATTTCAGTCCAGTGGTTAAAATTTGCAACTGTCAGGCTTGTTCTTTCAATTGCTATTTCAAAAGGATGGTGTCTCAAACAATTAGATGTATAGAATGCGTTTCTTCATGGTGTTCTGGAAGAAGAGCTATATATGAGGCAACCCCTGGGTTTTGAAAGTAAAGGATCTTCACATCTTGTTTGCAAGTTGGACAAGGCTATTTATGGTTTGAAGCAAGATCCATGAGCTTGGTATGCAAGATTGAGTTCTAAACTCATTGCTCTTGGTTTTGTGGCGTCAAAATCAGACACCTCATTGTTCATTTATCAAAGGATAGATGTCACAGTCTATTTGTTGATTTATGTGGATGATATTATTGTCACAAGTTCATCAAGTGAAGCTGTTGCGGCATTGCTAGTTGATCTCAAAAAAGACTTTGCCTTAAAAGATTTGGGGGATCTCAATTATTTCTTGGGTATTGAAGTTAAAAGAGAAAAGGGCAAATTGTTGCTAACATAAGAAAAATATGCAAAGAAGATTTTAACACAAGTAGGTATGGTGAATTGTAAACCATCATCTACTCCGCTGGCTACTAGTGAAAAGCTATCTAAGCATGAAGGTGAATTGTTGAGTTCAGATGATAGTACAAGGTATAGAAATGTTGTTGGTGCATTGCAATACCTCACGCTTACTAGGCCTGATTTAGCGTTCTCAGTGAACAAAGTCTGTCAGTTTCTACATGCTCCCACTACTATGCATTGGACTGCTGTGAAAAGGATACTTCGGTATATCAAGTCTACTTTGGATCTTGGACTGAATTTCCAAGCGTCGCCTTCTACCTTGATTAGTGCATTTTCTGATACTGATTGGGCAGGAAGTATTGATGATAAAAGGTCGACTGGAGGTTTTGCTATTTTCTTTGGTCCGAATTTGATTTCTTGGAGTGCTAGGAAGCAAGCTACTGTCTCAAGATCAAGCACAAAAGCTGAATATAATAGCAAATGCTACTGCTGATTGATATGGCTGGAGTCTTTGTTAAAAGAACTTGGGATACAGATAGATCAGCCACCTTGCTTATGATGTGACAACTTGGGCGCGACATACTTATTAGCGAATCCAATGTTTCATGTAAGAGCTAAGCATATAGAAATTGATTTTCACTTTGTTCGAGAGTGTGTTGTGAATAAGCAACTACAGGTGCGGCAGGTTGCTTCCAAAGATCAACTTGCAGATGGGTTCACCAAAGCATTGCCGTGTGGGATGCTAGAGGCATTCAAGAGCAATCTAAATCTCAAAAGAAAGAGAAGTTTAGATTGAGAGGAGCTGTTAGAAGTTGTCGTCGTATGTGACGCAGTTTGTAATCGTTAGATATATTTGGCGTTATGGATTATGGTTTGGCTAATAGATAGAGATAGAGATAGACTTCTTGATGTATTTGAACACCAGCTAAACCTCTATTTGTAACTATCTCCATTGTAATCTGTTAGGACTTTTCCCTTGTATAAACATGCAACCACAGTGAGCCGCTTGAGCTTATCAGCGGCTGCAGCTGCGGCTGGCAGCCAGCCATTCGGCTAGCACAAGCAGCTGCCGTAGCGGCCTAGCAAGCAGGTGCTGCAACCTCCTTTGTCAACACAGGTGCTGTAGCGGCTGTTCGATTGCTGTATCGGCTGCTGTAGTTGCAGCCGCAGCATATGTAAGTACATGTCAAGTCTCCAACTGACACAAACTCTTAGCTTAGAAGAACTCCGATGGCAACCACTATACTATGCTTCAACAGCAAGGCATTCGGATTACAAGAGAAGCAGTGTTTATTTTTTGTTTGGGAAAAAATGTAGCAAAAAGCCAGCAAGCTCCACTAACGATCAATGAGAAACGGATTACAATAAATGGACAAAAAAGATGACGATGCATAACATCTCCTACTGGAAGTGCAATCACGATTCACGAAGCCCATTATTCCTGACTGATGCATGAAACAAACAAGGAGAAATCACAACTCTCAAAGAAAACTCAATTCCTGGACTCAACAGAGGTCTCATGCCATGTGAAAGAAGCATGCCATTATGCCAATGTTTGGAAGCTACAGTGACGAGCATCTTCGCCAAGTATGGCTACAAGTTCAGCAATAGATTACGCCCCTGAATTTTTAGTCATGTTTTTGGTTCCCGATGACTTTTGCTGTATGCCTTTTCTTTTAACAAAAATCAGAGGTGCAATAACGAATCACTTTGTGCATCTACAACTGATGCAACGGCTGAGATTATTATATTCCATAATAGAAAAAGGGTCTAGGATGAGTTGAGGCGTGAGCTCTGCTTTGTTCTGTGCGTGCAATCATGCAAGCTCAGTTCAGAACTTTTGGAATGCCACTCTCCCAAACGTGCGACAGATCTACTGACAGGATGCCTGTCGTAATGGGCCAAAATGGTACGCCCATCTTCCATGTGTTTTGGGCTTTGGGCCAGACTGCCGGTGTTTTGGTTGTATTTCCTTTTTTTCACTTAGGGTGTTTGGATTCTTGAGCTAAAGTCTAGTCCATGTCATATCAAATCTTCAAATACTAATTAAGAAAATTAAATATGAACTAATTATAAAACTAATTACGTAGATGGAGGCTAATTCGTGAGACGAATCTATTAAGCCTAATTAATCCATCATTAGCACATGTTTATTGTAGCATCACATTATCACATCATGGATTAATTATGTTTAATAGATTCATCTCACAAATTAGTCTTCATCTGTGCAATTAGTTTTATAATTAGTATATGTTTAATACTCTTAATTAGTATCTAAATATTCGATGTGACAGGAGAGACTAAAGAACCTTACTCTTCGGTAGACCTGAAATGCCACTGTGACAACTGATCTAGACTTTCACTGCTTCGTCCATTTCAAGTACCCAGCTGACACCAACGCTGGGTTCAGAAGAAATCCAAATTACCGGATGCATGCCAGCCACTGTACAATAATGCTGCAACAACTAATCATTCAACAGGACAAAGAGAAGACTGCAAGAGATCAAGAATTCAAAAGCACCACTAAAATTTGGTTTGGGAAAAACAAAAAGTAGTAACATCCATTGACAATCGATGAGAAACGGTTTACAACAACGAAGGGAACAACAAAAGATGACGCTGCATACTCGTAGATAGCCATTACATCTCAGTTGCATGCTGGACTACCTACTCCAACTACAATAACACGAAGCCCATTATTCCTGACTAATGCCTGAAACAAACACGGAAAAACCACCAACTCTCAAAGATGAAAACTCAATTGCACGAAGGATACCAAAATGGACTGACACTAATGCTGGGCTCCATCTCCTGCAGTTTGCTCCAAGAAGCAAGCTAGGGAAATCTCAGTGGATGCCACCGCTGCCGGATCCGGAACCAACGCCGCCGCCACCGCCGGAGCCGCCCTCGGAACCGCCACCGCCACCGCCGCCGGTGCCAGCACCAATACCCTGTGCGAAACCTGAGCCCCAGGAGCCGTCACTGCCGGCCTGTCCCCTGCCTCCACCAATACCACCTCCGGTTCCGTAGCTTGGAGCTCCGGCTGCGCCACCGCCGTTGCCACCACCGGAGCCAGAACCGCCACCGGTAGCATCGGCGACGCCACCGTTGTACACACCAGTTGGTGCCAATGCTACACCGCTCTCGCCCTGGCCCTTGCCGACGCCGCCACCGTTACCAGAGCCGTAGCCGCCATTGGCACCACCGCCCATGCCGCCGCCGCCGCCGTTGCCATTAGCGTTGGCGTAGTTGCCACTGCTAGGGCCTGCAGCCGCAGTCGAACTGCTTCCGGAACCATAGCCCGACCCACCGCCGGAACCAGCTCCACCGTTGGTGCCACCGCCGCCGCCCTGGCCTCCACCACCGCCGCCAGCTACGCTGGAGGCGAAGCGATCCCACCAGCTGCCGCTACTCTGGCCGGCGCCATAACCACCGCCACCGCCAGAGCCGCCGCCCCATCCACCGCCGGTCGATCCGACACCGCCTCCCCCACCGCCACCACCGCCTCCGGCAGAGGCGTAGCTGCCGAACTTAACTACCCTCGCGGCATCGGAGAAGCCGATGGCCAGGAGGACGGCGAAGCCAAGAGCCACGAGCCTGGTGCTGGTAGCCATTGCCAGTGAGCTCGGTGGAGTGAGTGAGCCGAGGTGGATGCTGAGCCCTGGGGGTTGCATGGGTATTTATAGCGCTGGAGGCCGTGCATGGACGCGAAATTTCAGGGTTTCCGCGTTGGGTCGGGAGATGGCTAGCCATGTGAGTGAGATTCGATCAGGAGTTCTCTAATCTGGGTGGCACTGTTGACCGCATCGATCAAAGAAACCATTAGCATCTTTTTTCATGACGCCATCTCTCTTGAAATGTTAATTTAACTCTGGCGGCAATTAATTGTGATACAGAACTGTAGAAAGTCTCTGGAGTTAATTTGCTAGCTGTTGCTTCGGTTTGTGTCAGAATTCAGAGCTAGAGATTCCCATCGACATAGACACATTGTCATATTGTTTTTTCACCTTGATGAAACTATACGCCAGCTCTGTTCGACTTCATAGTTCGAGTCCAGACACACACGGATATGACAGTATACTGCAAGCAAACAGGACAAGAGGACTCTGGGTCCTTTGGCATCAATCGGTTGCTTCAAGTTCAATTCTCATATAGTACATCAGTTGCTACTGCAACTCTCCCATTTTTCGATCAAAGAAAAATAGGATCACAACATGCAGGTGTTCTACACCGGCGAAGACCCATAACTTCAGTAAGAGCACTTGAACACGCTTTGGTATGGAAGTTGGAACCATGAGCTGCTTCAATTCGTCGGTGCAGTTTGCTCAGGCCCATCAGTAACAATTGAGTCCACTCCACTGCTCGTTCTAGGCGAGTGGTAGAGTTCATTTGTTTAAACGGTGAAGCGACACAGTGTTGACTTGGACTTATTCCCCGGCTCGATGCTCGTGCTGTTGCCGCCCTGCGATGACCTCGGATTCAACGCAAGCAGCAGAGCCTGTTGTTGCAGGCACTCTAGGCGTTTCCTTTCAGTGATTAACAACACCGTGTAAACTTGATCTCGTTATGATAGCCATCCAAACAACGAGAGACCTACTGAATTATCAAAAGAAAAAAAAGAGAGAGACCTAGTGGCAAAATTACAGCAGCAGCAGATAGTTGACCTAGAATTTCGTAGTCGATTCTCCGACGTACAGAGCCCCAGATGATCAATCGTACAGTAAACATGAACAGGAAGCAAGCGACAGATCCTAGCCATCTTGATCGACGGGATTCCGTTGTCGAGGCATGCGAGATGCGATGCAAGTTGCTGCGTGGCTTACTCTAGGTTACACAGTAATACTACTAGAACATCGATTCGAGAGTGCAATTGATCGGGCGAGGCGACCCATGCCATGCATGAGCGCCACGCTAAGATAACTTGGCTCGATGTACATTGAGTAATGCGTAATCATGGATCCAGTTGTCCTGAACAAGTTTCCGTTTGCCGTGCCTGTATTTTTCTGAGACGACGGTATCGGTCGGTTCTAAGATCATCGATGCGACACGGCGCGGGAATGCTCGCCGGACACGTCCGGAGATGGAGCCGAAGGCCGAGGAGTGCCGGGAGTCGCTCGCTGCCAGAGAGAGAGAGAGAGGTCGGCTGCGTTGCCCGGCCCACGAGGCCACGATCCCCACCCGCCGCGCAGCGACCCAACAACAACAACGAAGACTCACCACGCTAGAACTAGGGCCGAGAATTAAGACTAGTCAGCTCAACTCGCATGCATGGGCCTAATCACGTCCTCACAAGGGCCTTAGGACCAGTCTAATCCTCTTTCCTTCCCGCGAGTAGTGTAGAGATTTTCTATCTATGTTCCGATAAGATAACTAAACATTTATAACCTAGTTGTAATCCAATCACTGGCCTAGAACGGTCCAATGAACTATCTCAACATTGTAGATGAATCTTAACATTTTTAACATAAAAAATTCGGTGAATGTTAAAAAAATGTTGAATAAAAAGATATTGGCGAATGAAAAAAAATGGTGCATGTAAAAATTGTTGAGCAATAATGTTGGTGAATGTAAAAAAAGTTAAAGAAAAATGTTAGTATACATAAAAAATATTGGCAGTGTCAAAAAAATTTTTGTAACAATTAAGTCAGACATCTTTTTAAAAAACAATGTTGATAAATGTCAATAGTTGATGGATGTTAAAAAATATTATATATGGGTTTTAAAGATGAGTTGCTTATCTAACTTTCAGAAGGCATATAGGAGCCCCAGTAGTGTCTTGAGTAAGGGAGTGTTTGGTTCTGGTTCTTTAGTCCCTCCTAAAGTTACTATCACATCAAATGTTTAGATACTAATTAGGAGTATTAAACATAGACTAATTACCAAACCAATTGCACAGATGAAGGCTAATTCGCAAGATGAATCTATTAAGCCTAATTAGTCCATGATTTGACAATGTGATGCTACAGTAAACATGTGTTGATCATGGATTAATTAGGTTTCATAGATTCGTCTCACGAATTAGCCTCTATCTGTGTAATTAGTTTTATAATTAACTCATATTTAGTCCTCCTAATTAGCCTCTAAAAGTTTAATGCGACATCCAAACGCCCCCTAATTACACGAAGGTGCAGACGAAAATCCTATCTAGAAACCAGTTATCTTCCGCTTTAAGATTTGTGCGTGTGGGCCTAGCGAACGTTGCTGATTTTTTTCTTCCATCTCGCACAACTAAGGGGTTGTTTGGTTCCCACCCCTAAACTTTAGCACCTGTCACATCGAATGTTTAGATACTAATTATGAGTATTAAACATAGACTATTTACAAAACCCATTGCACAGATGGAGGCTAAACGGCGAGATGAATCTATTAAACCTAATTAGTCCATGATTTGACAATGTGCTTCTACAGTAACCATTTGCTAATGATGGATTAATTAGGCTTAATAGATTCATCTCTCCATTTAGCCTCCATCTGTGCAATTAGTTTTATAATTAACTCATATTTACTCCTCCTAATTAGCCTCCGAAGATTCGATGTGACACGGACTAAACTTTAGCTCAAAGAACCAAACACCTCCTAAGGCTCGGGCGCCCGGCTGTGGGAGGCTGGGAGCGGGATGGTAGGATGGGATAGGTTCAGAGGTGAATTTGTTTTAACAATAGTGTTTCTTAGAATTTGTTTAACAAAATGAATATAATATGCCTATATTTTATATTTTCTAATAAATGAAAATATTTTAAATGCCCTAGTATAATATTTTAAATGTATTATTTTAACATTTTAGATATACTACTTCGACACATTTGCTATACAAAATGTTGAATGACTTGCAGGTTTCATCTGCTACTATATTTTGTTGTCCTAGACCGTGTGTTCTCCGTTCCTATTTTGTTTAAGCAAATGGTCTGCGCAGATGGAAAAATATTTCTGAGCCGTTTTCGGCCTGCAAAATATATATAGGATGGGCCATTTCTAGATGAGTATGTTTGTTTACAAATAGTAAATTTCTTGTGCAGCTTCTGGAAAGCCAAAAGTCCAGAAAAGATGAAAAACTCAATTTTCTGACCTTTTATTAGCTTTCTGAACATAGAAACCAAAAGCCAGCATCACCTTTTTTTTTCAGAAAAGCTCTCTAGCTCAAATAAACGAGCCCTAAAGATACTCAAGCTTACTACCTATCGTAAAGACATATAGTGATGCCCAGGTGCAGGTGGCATGAGTTTGGCAATGATGTGCGTGCTTTGTTTTTCGCACGGTGTCAAATCTTGATACTAATGGATTTTGCCTTTCCATCAGGTCCTCAGAGAGCAAGATAAATATCAGGACCTTTTGGCCGCTTACTGCTTACATGATCAAGAGTTTAAGACTGAGAAGGTATTGTGCTCATAAATGTGGTTATATTAATTTTGAAACTTTTTTCCTACATATGTAACATCAATTTTGAAACCGCAGCTACACTATCTAATTATATTCTTTAAAAATTAATCATCAATAATGCTAATGCTACACCTCGCTTATTTATTTGTAGAAGTATTGAAATTATGAAAAGGAATAGAGACATCACATTTCTTTTTTCAAAAACAAGACATAATTGAGACTTTCATGGCCTTTAGAAAAGTGTAGACCAAATAAGGGCCTGTTTGTTTGAGCTGCAGCTTTTGAGATTTTCTGAAAAGTTGTTGCTGGCTTTTTGGTTCTAAAAAGTCACTACTAGCTTTTAGAAGATGTGTTTAGCTTTCTGAGCTCAGAAAGCTACGAGAAACTCACAAAACTGAGCTTTCCAGCTTTCCATACAAACTCAGCTTTTCTGAGCTTCCAGCATTCCAGAAGCTGCATGAGAAGTTTGTTGTTTGTTTGAGCTTCTAACTTTTCACGCTGAGAAGTTGTCAGGAAACTCAAACAAATAGGCCAAGAATGAGAGTAATCATCTTTAATTTGAACTATTTGTAGGTGTCAGAGCTTCTTTTATGTATCTATTTTGAACTTAATATCTTTGAATTATTTGTATTGTAATTTATGCTGGGTCAAATCTTGAAATTGTTTACCAAATTATATATGGATCATACCATTACTATATGCATTATACAAAATTGTACATGAAAAAATTATGGTGGCATATTCTTTGGTAAATCCTAGATCAACCACTGTTGGTGCTTTCAATAATCTTTCACTTGTAAGTACATACGTGATCCAGCTAATCAGCACCTTTTAAGTGCTCAGAGCAAAACTATGGGCATATGCATGTTCGTCACACAATATAGAAAGGTTGATAAACCTATACATTGATATTTGAAGAAAGGTATGTCAATCTATCTAAGAAACATTATCTGAAGCGGGATTGTTGCTTAATCTTTTTCTCTGTTTATTTGTTGATGCATTAAGCACCGATTCAGCCCATTACTTTTTTTTAGAAGAAAGATCACGGAACTAATATTATAGGAAATGTACGGTCAAATGACATCTGGCATACGAGAGAACGAACAAAAACACTCACTTAATCTTCACACTTTGTTGAAGATAATATTATTGGGTTTATCAATAATGGAGCCCTTTATTAGTCCCTGTCTGGCAGTACATCAAAAAGGAAAAAAATAAAGTAAAAAAGATCTTATAACTAAAGTGAAATTAATAACATATTTAGGACTCTAGCTTTAGATCATACAAGAAATTCTAAGGCTCTGCATCACCGTACCCGGAGCCACTGCCATTACCACCACCGCTCCCACCATTTTGAGTATTACCTGTGCCACCTCCATTACCAGCAGCATTAGCATTGGCATATGTTACATATGGATTGTAGTAGCTTCTGCCTGTCTCGCTAGAGCCAGATCCATTACCACCACCTGCACCATACCCACTAGATCCCTCATTTCCTGAAGCTTGCCCACCGCCCCCGCCACCACCACTGCCCCCGGCATTTGTAGTGCCACCATAGCCATAAGACGATCCCTGTTCAGATAGACTAGAGCTAGATCCAGTGCCGGATCCACCACCAAACGCAGAACCACCATATTGTGACCAGCCACCACCACTGCCGCCGCCTCCACCACTCGCATGTGATGCACCACCGCTAGTCTGACCGGATCCAGAGCCGCTTCCAGATCCGGAGCCAGCACCATTCACAACCGCACCACCATTGCCCCCTCCTTCCCCCGTTCCTTGAGAACTGGAGTACCTAGCCACTCTAACAGCATTGGCTAATCCAATACTTAAGAGCACAAAAAGGCTAAGTGCTATAAGCTTACTGCTACCCATTCTGAGCTTGGTGAAACCTAACAAGCGAAGGGCTGACCGGTGAACCAATGACTGCGTGGTATTTATAGCATGGGTGTGGTGATGTAGATGGAGATCATCTTCCATACCCAAGATCTATTGGTGACTTTTTTAATTAAGCAGATCTGGATCACTGGTGATCACTATGGCATTAATTAGTTCATCTGTATGTAAAATCCTGTTCTTGGTTAGCTGTCCATTCCTTACTTCAAGGGCTACATATCTAGACCAAACATTTCGATAAGATGCATATTATCAGGCGTGAACGTCTTCTCTGCAATCTTTAAGTGCAAGGCCTATATAAAAAAATATCCATTGATTTTCTTTTAGTTCTACATATCCTGAAATCGAATGTATACGTAGCTAGCAAGGTAATCATATGTAGCACCGTATCCAATGGAAACAGATCTTGTAGGAATATATAGCAAGTGTACTCTTCTTTCTGAACTACTTGAATAAATGAAGTATATATTTCTAGTAGTCACCTGATCTCCATTTATTCAAGTCAAACACTCTGCAGTGTTATTTAAACTCATGCATAGCAGGAGGTTATTTAAAGTCAAACTGGCTTAAGTAGATGCAGAGTTGGGATCTAACTCTATAGATAATTGGACACTTACCCCAAGATTTCCATAGAATTGAATACATACTGGATGTTATTACTCTATACTCCATATAATATAAGCTATTTAGCTTAATCTTGGCATCTAAAAAGGTTCAATAGAACTTTTAGAAATATATAGTTAGAAATATATGTAAAACCTTGGAAAGTAATAAAATCTCTCTTATCAAAAATAGTTAGAAATATATGTCATCAGCAATAATAAAAGCTATATATTTACCATGACTTCGAAAACGGATATCAGGTTTGCCGATCTCTATGGGCTTCCATGAAAATTTGTGTAAGTTTGAAAATTTGTGTAAATGAAGCGATTTCCAAACGGTTTCATTCTCAGGAAACCCATGAAAGCACAGATAGCTTCAGGAGGCATGCATGTTTCAGTAATAGCTAGTAGAAGTGTAGCAGTGGGGTAAACTTAACAAATATCAATACTGTGTTGCAAACTACTGAAACTAGAAGAGGGTCGTCCTCTGGATCCGATGCATCTGGTAACTGGAACCAATGAGAATGACTATATATAGCAAGAAAATTAAATGAAAATAGTTTGAGATTATGCCACTGCTAGCACAAGAACAAGACGACCGATTTTTGATAGGGCTTGGCATGCACGACAATGACATTCCTGATTACGAGTCTCGAGCCCTCAAAAACACTGAACACTGGTACGCTGCATGCGACTTAGCAGTTGGTAGCTACTAGCTAGAATATCTAGTGCACATTAATTTCCGTTCAGTTCATAATATACAATGTGGTTTTATTTGATTATTTCAACACTGATATACAGTCAGGTAATCTCCAATAAGTCTTGCTACTGCTTCTCTCCAATAAGTCTTGCCACTGCACCGCCGACCCTCTCCCTCCCTCCCTCCCTCCCTCCCTGGCCTCCCCCCTCCGCTCGCCCCTCACCTCGTGCTTGAAGCCAGGAGTGGCGACGGGGCGAGACGCGGCGGCCGCGGCAGCAATCGACGCACGGAGCGGCAGCGGCTAGTGGGCTTGGCACAACAGGATGGAGCGGCGATGGCGGTGGTGAGATCCAGGGGCGGCAGCGGCGATGAGATCTGGGGGCGGCGGTGGCAACAGAGTGGCGGCGGCTAGTGAGCTCGGTACGATAGGATGGAGAGGCGGCAGCGGATGGAGCAACGGTGGCGGGATCCCACGGATGGAGCAGCGGCGCGTGGTGAGATCCGGGCTCGCCGACGGCCGGCGAGATGCGGGACCGGGCGCTGTTAATTTTTTATTTTTAATACCCCTTTAGTACTGATTATTTGACCTAGGCCCACCCTTTAGTACCGAAGTAACAATACCGGTTGCACAACCGGTACTAAAGGGGGTTAGGAACCGGTACCGAAGGCGCTTTTCCAATAGTGATGGGGGCTAGTTTAGCACACTAGGACCTCTTTTACGGTACACTATACTAGGTTATACTAGTATTAGAAAAGGATTAGTACAGAAGCATCTAATGGTCAAGATTAATTGTATACTACTCGAAACTTCACTTATGGTATAGATAGTATAGCGGAGTAGTATAGATAGTATAAGGATATTATTGTCGATCCGGCCGCCCGGACAAGGCAGGTGCACCCCTCAACGTTCGTCCTCGCCACCGTGCGCAACCCCAACCCAACCCTCTCCCGTACGAGGCCCGGCACTCACACCGTGTGCCATATATGGCCGAGCCAGGCCGAGCCAGGCAGCGCTTCTGCCACCCTCAGACCCTGTACCAACACCGCATAGCTAGTGAGCGCCCGAAGATCCACAAATGGAACCCCCACGACCTCCTCTCTCCGTTCGCTGCCTTTACCGAAGTCCTCGCTCGCCGGAGGATTGACAAGGCCGGCCACCAGAGCCACCGCCTAGACCAACAAGGCCAAGCCACCGGTAGATCAACAAGGAATACGATTTGTTCCTGTTTTGCATGAAGGTCCCTAAAGAATAAACAAGCCCTAATTTGTGTGTCTTGTAAAGCTTGCATATAACCCCTAGGAAAATTCCACCTACATCAATCAAGTCCGAGTCCCACCTTTTTGCATGTTTAACCCCAACCTTTAACCTATTCATGAAGCTGCTATGAGGAATTGAGAGAACTAAATTAGCTCTTACTGATGGACGGTAGATTTTTTCTATACTCTATACCACTAAATAGTAGTATAAAGCACCCTAAAAGAGCCTGATGATGTGCCAGCTGATGTAAACATATCACTGGCTGCCGATATGTGGTCAGCCGGAGTTTAATGGAAGTGTTTTTCATCTCAAAAAAGTCCAAGCAGATTGTTTCCAAGTTGTACACTTGTGTTGTATTTAATTGATCCGTACATGAACTGTTAATGATCCATCCAAGTTGATGCGGTAATATCCATGAAGATTAAAACCTTGCCTCGTCCTTTTGGATTCCAAACAGTTAAACATTGGTACATCACACAGAAAAATAATAGACATATCACTTGATCACATATATAAACTGTACTCCTTCCTTCTGAAAATATAAGGCGCGGTTTGACCCAATGCGTCTCCAATGCCACACTTTAACCATTCATATGTCATATATTACATCGTTCATGACTATATAAAATTGACATATCGCAAAAGGTGCTTTCAAATATGAATGTAATGATATTCTACAAATTTGAAGACTATAAGCCAGTCGAAGATTAAAAAACTGGGCGGAAACGCTCGGCCTCCTAAGCCAATCCAAGGGGCGACAACCTCACGCCACCACCAGCCCCCCGGCGGGGCGAGCCCCCTCTTGCCACCACCGTGGCTTCCCCGATGGCGGGCTCCGAGCCACAGCAACAGCCCCCAGTGTCCCGTGCCCTTCCCTCCCCCTCCTTTCATGGATTTTGGTGCTTCTTCTTGCGTGTGTCCGATCACCTCCATGGGTGTTGTAGCTGCTTGGAGATGCGGTTAGGTGCTAGATTCGGCCAACAGGGGCTCGATCTAGCCGCTCAGTGCCCGTGCCCCTTCCTCCTCATGTCATTGCACCATCTGGTGGGAGGGGCTTCATGGCTACCGCCGGTGCGTCTGCGCGGGCCTCTTCCATCGCGCTCCTGCAAATCGTCCTCGGCGTTGATGGCGGACGCTAGAGCGGGGCTTGACGGCGCGCCACGCTTCTGCTCTTCGATGCCTGTCGCATCGCTGGCATCCTCGCTTTCGCAGCTGTCGCGGTAGCAAGGGTCCTCGGGCTCCTTCGTGCAGCAGCGCAACATCGGGGCGTTCATCCCCGTGCTGCATTTGGGCCTCGCCGTGACTGCACCGACTCCACCCTGGCATCGTTGTGCTGCTGCTTGGGAACGCGCCCCGCCTTGGGGGCATGAGTTCGTTCCCCCTCGAGGTGTCCGCCTTGGGGGCATGAGCGCGCTCCCACCTTGCTGCTGCTTCCGTTGCCGGTCCCTGATCTAGACAAGGCTCTACCCTTCCTCCATGTCTCGTCGGCAGTGGCCTAGCAATGACTTCGGCTACCCTCAGCTTGCTGTCCTCCCACTCCTTTCTGACCAATCCCGCGTTCTTTGGATGCGGCGGTGCTTCGGTCGCTGGGGAGGGCCGGTGGTGCCTCGGTCTTTGGACGCCAGTGGTCGTGCAGCGAAAACATCATGCTCGGTGCATGAGGAGGTGCTTCACCTCCGCACTGAAAGTGCATCTAGGCCCCTAAGTGGGTTTTGGTGAATTGAATGACAAAATGATTAAAGGACTAACTTGTTTGCTTAAGATTATGAGCAGGATTTTATTCTCATATTTATGATGTGATATTGTCTCATAAGTTGAATATGTATTATATGGCTCACAATAAAGAAAAGTAAGTAAGTATGTGATCCCGTGATGAAATTGTATGATCAATGACAAGAAATGGTGAAGTAAAACTTGGGGATATGTTTTATGGTTGATTTATAAGTCTCCAAATCATGTGATAGCTTGATTGACAAGTAAAGGGGTCATTAAGAAAAGAATAGTGATATTCACAAATAGATATTGCAAGACTTCATGTGCATATGATAAAAAAGATATGAGCTTATGTGTTACATATTGGTCTTGTTATTGGAAGCTTGCAATTCATGAGATATTCTTTATCAATCAAGAACAAGCATTTGAAGAGGATTTCAAATGGGATTTCATTGTTGATGTCAAAAGCAAAGCTAAACTCAAAGTGGCAAGAATAGGTGAAGAAATCAAGTGAGATACTAGAGCGAGGGACTAAGCAAGCTTTGGTCAAGCGACGGCTTGGACTATGTGCATTTTGCTAAGGTGAAGTGGCTAGTATCCGAGGAGTTTTGAACTATCATATCTAAGTCTTACCGAGGGAAGCAATGCAATGCATCTAATGTATTGTGATTGATAAAATGGAGTGACTTAAGGATTTAAGTATATCTCATCATGAACAAGGGAAAATCTTAAGTCACTAGCTCAAGATGGATGTGCTCAAGATGATAGCTATGTTGAGAGCCCTCAAACGACTATTGATCAAAGTATGGCATGGATGAAGACTTACAAGCTCAAGTGGATGATATAGTGTTTATATTTATTTTTGAGTATAGGTAAGCCGTACTATAAAAAGGGATACAACATTAGCTAATTGACAACACCAAAAGTGCTCTTAGTTAACCTACATGAGATTGGCCTTAAGAAAAACCTTGAGTGAGCTAACTGTCCCAGCTCAGCTAACAATGATCGTTTCAACCAGTGGGTGGACCAAGAATGAGTGTTTGAGAGTTTTGGGGCTAACTCAGCCAAACCGGTCTGACTGATTTGGCAAACCCGTCTGACCGGTCTAGGGGTTCAGTGAGCTAATGGCTAACTTAGCCAAACCGGTCTAACTGGTTTGGTAGATCGGCCTGACCGGTCAAAGGGCAACGGCTAGTTTTTCAAACTAGATCGGTCTAACCAGTCTAGCAGCCAATTTGACTGGTTTGATTAGCTCCAATGGTTAGTTTTTGGTTTGTGGGGTTATATATACCCCTTGGCCTCCTTCTTGGAGGACTGCCGGTTATACATGCTCTTGACATCATCTAGTGACCAGAAAAGCTCTCCTCAACCTCTCTTTGTGAGACTTGAGTGATTCTTGAGAAATCTTTAAGTTGGGTTGAGAGAGTGATCTTGTGTGAGCATTAGTGAGCTGAAAAGAGCAATCCATAGCTTGAACACTTGTGGTTCACCTCGAGAAAGCCTTTGAAGCATTTGTTACTCTTGGAGGTGTGCCTCCTATACGGCTAGGCGTCGCTGGCTAGCTCCCAAGGTGTGGTAAGCAGCGGTAAGTTTGTGAGGGCTGCGATCTTGCCTCCGCAAGGAAAAAGATCATCTAGTGGAGACAAGGAAAGTGGTTGAAAGAGACCCGGCTTGTTGGAAGGGAGTTGAAATAGACTCGTATTCCAATAGGCTCCTCAACAAAGACGTAGGATTTATTACGGTGAATTTGAATTTCGGATAAACAAATCCCTGTGTCTTCATTTGGCTTGCTTCACTTGTTGATTTCTAGTAATTTACTTATGCTTCCACTTTGATCTACTTGGGTGTGATTGTATTGTGTGCAGGGACTACTTTTCCCTGTCGGGAAATTATCTATAAAAGCCACTCTCCAAGTTTGGTTGGTGCTAGAAGTCAAGGAGGGACTTGAGTAGCACTTGGTGTGCCACCCTGCCTGGACCGGACTAGTCTGGTGAACCGATCTGACCGATTTGCCCTGGGCAGTGCTGCTGAGTGGGTTGAAGTTTTACAAATTGGTCAACTCGCCTATTCACCCCCCTCTAGACGACATTTCGGTCCTTTCAATTGGTATCAGAGCTTGGACTCACATTCAAGCTTAACCGCCATGAGAAAAGATGTCGACAACATATGAGGTATCATGTGAGCCACTCGCTTATGATGGCTCAAACTATGCTTCTTGGTCTGCTCATATACTCAATGCATTTAGGACCATGAGTCCATCTATTGAGCAATTTTAGTTGCTAGCATTCTTCCTCCGAATTTTGAAACTGACCATTTTTATTGGTCCAATATCACTCAAGAGCAGTTAGATTACAAGCAACTTAATGCTTGTGTTACTAACTTCTTGCATATCACTTCTCATGGAGACGTATGCAAAGCCCGAATGTGATGATGAAGAGCAAGCAGAGCAGAAGTCACTTGAAAAGTGCTCTACATCACCAAAATTTAGCATTGATACTCTAGTGTCACTTCTCATTGAAGAAGAAGGCCAAAGAAGTCAAGACACAGTTCCTCTACAGGAAACGGTTAGACCGGTTGGGCCAACCGATCAGACCGGTTCAAGCAGAGCAACTAGCCCCATGTGTGACTTGGGTATTTGTAAAGATTCAAGCCAAGCTTCATCTCGCCTAGAATCCACTCCATCAAATGATGAAGTTGACTTGTGCTTGATGGCCAAGAAAGGGAAAAGCCAAAAGATTGAGGTGTCAAGTTCTTTGGTTAAAGAACTTGAGCTTCTCAAATCCAATCATGCCTCCTTGGTCTCTAAGTATGATTTATTGGCAAAAGACTATACATGTGCTAATAAATCTCTACCTTATGTAGCATCTTTAGAAAAAGCCAATGAAGTGCTCGTAGCTCAACTTGAGAAGCTCACTAGTAAACATATGGCCTTGCAAGCTACTCACAAGGAACTTGAGTGTTCCCATGAAAAGTTTGTGGAATCATATGCTATACTAGATATAGCCCATGAGGTTGTTATAACATCGGTAAAATATATTCAACCTCTCACACACACATGCTCATGCTCATGAAAGTGCCTTTTGCCATGCAACGAAAGTGTCGCGCCCGACGCGCGGGGAGGTGCTTCACTTCCGCAAGATTTTCCCTTCACTCTCCTTCGACGACCTTCGTCTTAGCTCAACTGAATTTCTGCAACTGCTCGCTCTTGCATCGTCTTCACCCCTCCTTGCTTAATTGGCATTGGTCGCTAATTTTCTATTGCACTCCCCTTTGGGGAATCCTCCCCCAGTGCGTGTTGTAGTGCGCTGAATTTGTTGGCTTCCTGTTTAGCTTTTCGCTAGTTGCAAGCGGCCATGACCAACCTCCGACACAAAGTACCAGTCTATTTTCTAGCTTGTGGTGAGGAGTGATTCAGGTCGAGGTTAATCCTTTCCCGTTGCCAGCCTCCCTTGCTGTGAATTGGGCTTCCTAAGGTGCTTGGCGTTCGTATGCAAAGATGGTGGTGTTGGCATGCAAGGTTGTTGCATGGTGGTTCTTCCCCGGTGCTTCCTCGGCTTTCGTCCCTTGGAGCTTGAATTGGCTCGGCCCATTGTACCTTCTCCGTCCTTATTTTTTATTCGATGTGGTGGGTTTGTATTGCGATTTGTAATCCCTTGTGGCTCCCTTTCTCTTTTTCTATCCAATTATGTATCTTGGTCCCCGTCCTTGGTAATAATTATGTATGACTGATCTTGTTATCCCGCTTTGAAGAAATGAAAATTGTTCAAGTGGATTTTCTTAGACCCCGTTGATTCTTCAAAAAAAAAAGATTAAAAAGCTTGAAATTTGGGCTACATGCGTCTTACAAGAAGGTGCAGGCGTCTTACAAGAAGGAGGGAGTAGTGATGATCACAAACTTCTTGGCTATGAATAGATAACATTAAAAATAAAATATTATTTTTTCTAAAATGTATCAACCTTTAATTGATTTTCTGTCAATTTAGATGGGAAGTATAATTTTCTAAAATTTAAATCTAATTTTACCTAGAGTTTAAATTGTTTGTTGCATTCATACTAGCTGCATAAATGTTTTTCCAAAAGTGAATTCAAAATTCTTTCAAAAGCACTTAGATTTTGCTCAGTTCAAATATAGTTTCAAATTCTAACGGCATTGTTGTTTCAATCCTAGGGCCAAGTATCTCTTCAATTTGTATCCATCTCACGTGGGTCCAATCTTATCTTTCTCATCAATTCCAATTTCCAACCCATCCTTTTTCCTTCTTTTTAGTCTATATTGCTTTTGGCCTTATTTCCTTTACGAGATTTATCCCAAGCATGCAGATCGACCAGGTACGCCACATCAACAAGCCAGCATCCAAATTGGTTCCAAGCTCTCACTTAACCCCCTTTCTCATCTTGTACCTTTTCCCATGCACGTCAAGTAGCCCAAAAAGCATGCATTAAGTCCTTCATGTGTTCAATAATCAAGGGGACTCAGGGGTGGAACTGGGCCAGGCTGACAATGCCTAGGCCCACTATGGGCTAATTGGAGCTAGTTGGACCTACCCTTTAAGCTACAATATGGAAAATACCGGTTTATATCCGCCCCTGGTTTATATCCGCCCAGACTGAGGGGCTATAGAAAAAATAGCTCCACTCCACCGACTTCACAAAATTGCAGCTTCACTCCATCAACTTCAAGAAAACATGGAATTGTTGTACGTGTTTAGTTGATTACAGTGCTCCAGCTTCAAAAACACGAGGACTTATTGTTAATAGTATATTTTACCCTTTTGTGAATGGACCCATGTCAGTCTCATCTCTTTTCCCCTCCTTATTTCCTCTCCCTTCTCTTTTCTCCCCTGAGCGTCCGTCACAGCGTGCCATCCCCGGTGGAGCCGAAGACGAGGTAGGCGATCCTGGGCACGGCTCCCCGCGACTGGTGGTCCTGGGCCCGCATCTGCTGGTGGAGCTTGGCCTCGACGAAGAGCGGCTCGACGGAGGCCGCGGAGGGGAGCGGCGAGAAGGAGAGGAGCAGTGCGTGGGTGTGGCGGATCCACCTCGGATTAGCCTAATTAAGGCACGGTTAAGTCGCCTAACATGCGATACTCATGCCTTAATCGTGCTAACTCGAGATGCCGTCGGATTTCATCCGATTTAACCACTTTGACAGGATCGAGTTTAGCAAAACCCACACGAAGGTGAGTGGTTCCAGAGAATACAACAGGTCCAACAGTAGATTACAAGTTGTTACACACTTAGTAAAAATCAGAGTTTTAACAAGTTCGGAAGAAAAACAACAGAAGGTAAAAACAAGCGGAAGCTACTTCGTCGGGGTCGGACATCCCTGGTGAGGCCAGCCAGGACGTCAGTGATCCCTCTCCTCGCCATCCGAGGAGGGATCCCACTCGACCGTCCAACCCGGAGGGAGTTGGGGTGGCCAAGTGCCAACAGGAGAAGACTCGGGAGCAGCAACTTCACCTGAAAAAGAAAGCCACAACAAGGCTGAGCTACTAAGCTCAACAAGACTTAACCAACTGGGAGTAAGCTACTCCACCACTTCTGGACATGTAAGGCTCTTTGGCTGAGGGGTTTGTTTGCCAAAAGCACTATGTAGATCCTTATTTTCAAAGTTTTAGCTTGGATTCTAAGTTCATTATCCGGTCTAAGTTAACAACTTACTCTAAGCAAACATAGAACCAACCAAAGGGTATATAAAACATCATCAAGACCATGTCATCATCAGATTTCTTTATTACTCAGTGTAGCATAACGATCAAGCAGTCTCAAACTGTGAGAGGCAGACAAATCGATTCGAGTTCTTTAACCATGCATGGTGAACCTAACCTCACGACATCCGCGCACCACCGAGGGTCGCTTCCTGTGTCGGCCTTCCCCATCAATTCCCTAACCCGTGTCGGGCCCATTTCCTTTGGTGCAAGGTTCCACAAACCCGGCCTCTGCCGTTCTGTGACCACACTTGCCACCACGTGCGGCCGTAGGGGAACTCCGTTCCAAGGACAATGGGGCGACCGCTCACATCTAGGTTCAATCCGGTACTCGGCTTCCTCATCCCATACTGAGTATGAGGTTAGTACTTTCAAACACTTGATCACGAACACTACCACTGTCGGGCCTTAACAGATTTCATAGACAGACGGGGCGATCAGCCGACCACCAAAGAGTTAACCAAAACCCTGCCCCGTCCATCGTCCTTATAGTTGTAACAGAAGAGGAACAACCGACTCCTACAACTCACGAGTGACAAGAAATCACTCGACTTTTACCGCTTCCTATCTAAGCATAGCAACTACTCGGTCCAACAACTAGTGTTTAGATCAAGGAACTAAGTCATGCAGCTACGGTTGCAAACAACTCCTATACGTAAATGCACAAGCATGATGAAGAAGGTATGCGCAAGTTTGGGAAAACTGGGGTTCATGCTCCGGGGCTTGCCTTCAAGCGAGGAGGAAGGGAACGGGTCTTCTGCTGGGGCGGCTTCGGCTTCTGGAAGCGGGAGCTCGGCTACAACTCCTTCTTCTGGCGCCGGGTACAGCTCGTAGACGCCGTCGGCGAGATGCAACTCTACACGAAAGCAAAAGCAAGAGTTAGCACTTTAGACGGTTATTTCAACAGCAACGCTTGCAAGTTTTAGCCCAGAAACTTGTAGCAAAGCTACGGAAAAAGTGGAGAAGTTCACTTGAGTTGGTGGAGAGCAAGGCAAAAGGGTCGGATGGGAAGAAACTTATGATCTGACCCTTAGACAAGAGGAATAGCTGTGCTGGGGGTCCTCAGACTTAACGCAGAGAAGTCCCCGATTTTACACATATACCCTCGGGTCAAGGAAAAGGATACAGCCGAGTCCTCGGGCGAGGCGGCGAAAGGGTCGGCGAAACGGACAGGGTCGGGTGAGACGGAGAAAGGGGTCGGGCAGACAGACAGGGTCGGGCGAGGCGGAAAAGGGTCGGACGAACAGAAGGGGTCGGACGAGGCGGAAAAAGGGGTCGGACGAGGCGGAAAAAGGGGTCGGGGGACAGACAGGGTCGGGCGAGGCGGAAAGGGGTCGGACGAACAGAAGGGGTCGGACGAGGCAGAAAAAGGGGTCGGGCGGACAGACAGGGTCGGGCGAGGCGGAAAGGGGTCGGACGAACAGAAGGGGTCGGACGAGGCGGAAAAAGGGGTCGGACGATTAGAGAGGGTCGGCAGCGGACTAGGCGGTGGGGCGGAAAAAGGCCTCTAGCAACCCCCCGCGCTCCCCTCTTCCTCCTCGGCTCTAGTAGGGCGGCAGCGGACTAGGCGGTGGCCACCTGTGGCGGAACCACCTAACTTAAACTGGTTTAAGTGTGCCTAATCGCTGTCGGAACAGCGATTATCTGAAACGCACTTAAAACAGTATAAGTCTGGTAGTCCGTCGAGTGTCCCTAGGACTCCTCGAAATATCCACGACGTGTTCCATAGCCATACATCAGGATCGCTTCCACGATGGGAAGGTATCAAAAAATATTACATTTTTACACACATACCGAGGTGCGAATTATTACAGACCATAGTTTGAAACAACTTAATAATGCAGGTTAGAGCAGTTCTAAGAGTTTAAAATATAAACCAGTCTAGATGAAAGATAAACATCTAAGTTTTATTTCTAGGGTATTACGAGACTTGTAAAAATACCCTAGTTCTTCGGGGCTTCTTCCTCGGCGGACTCCTGCTGCGGCTCTGAAATAGCAACAAAGGATTCCCCTGAGTATGGGGTACTCAGCAAGACTAACCCGACTAACCAATATAATAGTTTTTCCGAAACTGAATGATAGCTGTTTAGTGTACTGGCTGACTCACATTTTGCTAAAAGAGCTTACTATTAGTGAAACCTTAATTTTATCTTTTATTTCAGATTGAGTTGTTACCTGACCAGTCTAGATGGCGAAAAGAAATAATTTTGCAATAGTAGGAAGTAAGTCATACAACATATTAATTTTGGAAAGACATTACATTCACTAGATTACACTACGATGCTTAACAGTGATCAAGTGCATTCATAACCGAGAATTGCGGAGATCTGGATCAATTTACATCCTGCAGGAGAGCACCCTGACCACCAGCTATGTACAACTGTCTAGGTTGTACATAACGACCTTTCGATTAGCGTACCCAAGGATTGGGAATAAGACTACCCGAACCCAGGGACGCACCCCAAATGGGACCCCACATCTGGCCCGATCTCCATGTGAGTTTCAGGCTACGCCTCTGCCATTCTCCAGCACGTCAAGCACAAGTACGAAATATTCCTGATTAGAGAGTCAACTAACCTACCGGGCTTTACTGGTGCCATACCCAGTAAGCAACCAGGTGATATTCACTTGATCAAAGGTTAAGACAACAATCGGGCCTTAACCAAATTAACTTAGCAGATAGAACTAACATCTCTAGCTTCTGTCGGCCTTTCAAATTCCAAGCTAACTTTATTTAACTAATATGTATGACCCAACAATTTACCTTAGAGCTAAGTAATCAAGTTGTTTGAAGTATCTAAGCATTGCTAAGCATGGGTTAATTACTAATTATTGAACAAGTGGCAAAGATGTCCTCTAAACAAGGTAGGATCATGCACAATAATAGGTTTCAATCAACTCCTAGACTTAATGCATTCATATGGAAAATAACCAATAATTGGACACATGAAATAATAACTCCAAAGTAGATAGGTATAGATGCACCGAGCTTGCCTTGATCTGTAAAAATGTTAGCGTTGTCCAACGGACTGGCTTCACAGGGGATCAATTCAACGATCTCCTCAAACTCCGAAGGTCCTTCAGATAATTCCAAGAATTCCCCTTCTGGAGCTTCGGCGTCTACGATATAGTACATGCAGGGGTTAGTGATGCATCTTTTTGAATACAAGACTATACAACTTTCCTTCATGATAAAGTTGCAAGCCAACAAGTGACTACACAACTTATCATGATAAAGTTGCAAGCCAACACTAGATTACCCAAAAAAGATTAACCCACCATTTTTATTTTCTTTACTAATCCTACCTTAGGCCTTTTCTTTTATTTTTAGAAAACATTATAAATATTTTCTAATCTCAAAACCTAATTCCTATGGGTTAATAATAATTTGTGAATATGAAAACATTATTCAATTTTTTATGCATTTAATAAAGGTTAAGCATTTATTTAAATACCTTAATGAAAAGGCATTAAATAAATACCTAAGTTTTTATTATTTTTCCTAAGGTATAAGAATTTTAATGCATAAAGGAAAATGAAATAATCCTAACAAAATTGGTTTCACTAATTTTGGACACTCCTAGAAATTCCTGTGATTTAAAAGGTGTAAACCGAATTTACACTAATTATCTATTAAAGGAAAAACCTAAGATTATCCAAATACCCCCGGCCCAACTTTTATCACTCTAATCCTCTCTACCCTCTCTCTCTCTCGCTGGGCCCTACTGGACCGACTCTACTCCCCGCTTCCTATTCTACCCGCAGGCCCACCGGCCCACCTTCTCTTCCCCTCCTTTCTCCCTGGCGCATGGGCCCCAAGCGCCAGGTCTTCTTCTTCCCCGCGCCAAAAACAGGGCGCAGCAGGGGGCGGTGCGGCTCGACGGCCGGCGCCCCGCCGGCGACGGGGCCGGGCTGGGGAGGCACCCCCAGACCACGGCGCACCCATGGGCGGCGGCGGCCCCCCGGGAGACGGCCGGAGCTGGCCCCTCCACGGCGGCGAGCGGCTTGACCGGCGGCCGGCCATGGACCAACACGGCAACAACACCAACACGACCCTTGACTCCTCCTAAGGTTCCCTAGCGATCTACAGACCTACCTAAGGCCTATCACACGAAGAGAGAGAGACGGCAAGGAGGAGCTCACCGTGAGCAGGAAGTTTAGAGGCGGCGGACGGAAACAGCGACGGCTAAGAGCTCGCCGGTGGGGAAGCTGGAAAACGGGTAGGCTCGGTTGTTGGCAAGGTGTTGGTGGGGATTTGGGTGGAAGGAATTGAAGCGGGAGGCGGTAAAACGGTGGAAATCGGCCGGCGGCAGGGGCTCGGTCGTGCTCTGCTTGCGGTGGTAAAAAAGATAGCGCAGCAAACGGATGAGAGCGGCGGCGGGAGGAGTAAATATACGAATTTTTCACTACTTGCATGAGTGCCACCGTGTCCTAGCTGTAGGCTTGCGTGGGTGAGGAGGTGGCCCTATGCACCGTGCTGGACAACGGGCGCAGACGCTGGCGGCAACACGTCTCTGTTCTACTCGCTTCCCTCCCCTTCTCTTACTCCAAAAGTTCAGACCTTCAAAACGGTTGATTTTGAATCCTACGGTCCAAGAGTCCCTTAAGCAAACTTGTAGATAAACTCGAGTACTTTAATTGATGTATTACCTTTACCCGAGATAAACATCCTAGAGCCGAAATTTTGAGTCTCCATCTCGGGTAGAACTGAATTGTTCTGAACCCCTTAATTCAGTTCGACAATTCACTGTTCAGGGTCATTTGCCCTTCTTTTGACTCGATTTAAGTAGCTCAATCCCACTCAATATAGTTCAACCATCAACCATTCATGCTCTACAACTAACAAGGATTCCATTTTGCACATGAACTCATCCACCTTTTGCACTACATTTCTCTGAAATTTGCTCCAAACATAGTCAATCACTGCTGTTTTAGACTTTGGAAAAATCCATTTCAGTGGCTAGGTCGAAACTGCCAAGAGTGCTGACTTTGAGTCCCATTTTAAATTTGATCCCTCCACTTTCTCTGATCAACAAAATCCTACTAAACTTGTCTAAAGATCATACTTCACTGCTGTTCAGACATCTTTGCCCACTTACTTGGAAATTTAGGCAGAAACTAATTTCAAAGTTGGGTACTCATTATGTTTTTCTGAGTTGCATACGGACAGGGAATAGTAACTTGATTGATTTCCTTTTTCAGCTGCATTCTTGAGGAGTTTAAGACTTGATTTAGTCTCCAACTTCATTCCCTTGAGTTCTAAATATTCTCAAGCCTCAACTTGATATTTTTGCAAAATTTTTCCAAATTTAAAATTCCAAATTGCAATTTCGGTCAAATTCGGCTCGAATTTGACTTTGAGTCAATTTCTCTCCTTTTGCTCCAAAAATCATCACTAACTTCTCATTGACATCTTTAGGCTGTCACTAACACGAGGTGTTACACCACCGGGTCTGGTGCCGCAGGAGGCAGTGGTGGCGGGAGCCCGATGCCGCATGGGGCAGGGGCGGAGCGGCGGCCAGAGTCGATTTTGGGGGTGGTGACCTGACGGTCCTCTAACGCCATCCATGGCCGACGGCGGCGCCCTCCCTGCAGCAGCTAGTTTCTCTGTGCGGCGAGACGAAGAGGAGGTCGGAGTCTCGGGAAAAATTAGAAACGAACCGGTACGTTGTGTAACGAGTGGTAAAGGTGGGTAAATAACCCCCAACTCCACGAGGAAGTCTGAAACTGATGTTTTTGGAGCACCCCTGAGGTACTAAGGAAAAATGTGGATCTGACCTCTAGCTCCACGTTTTTCTAGAGCTGAAGTTTGTGGAGCTGGACGTGTTTGGCAGGTAATTTTGTAGAGTTGGTGAAGTGAAGCTGTTTTTTCTGGAGTGGAGTGCTATGTACTTTGATTTTATTTTTGCTTCTTCTTTGACCCACTTGCTTCTTCTTCTGACCCGGTGCACACCACGACCGGAAGTCCAGCACATCTCAGCATGAAAACAGTGATGGAAATTTCGTATCGGCCGAGAATTGTTTCCATAAAATATGAGAAATGGTGAAACGAAAATGGTACACCTCAGAAACGATACCGAAATGAAAAAAAAAAGTTGGAAAACAGAAACATGAGAACGTTTTTACCCCTGAATGGATGAAGAGCCAGTTCCATTAGTGCTATCAAAATTTACATGGTTTCCCTGAGTACCATAAAATTCTACGAAATTCCTTCGGTACCATTAAATTTAGACCTTGTTTAGTTGCCAAAGTTTAGAGGTGCCAAATTACTGTTACAGTACTGTAGCACACTGTAGCGTTTCGTTTGTATTTGTGAATTATTGTCCAAACATTGACTAATTAGGCTCAAAAGATTCGTCTCGCAAAGTACAACAAAACTGTGCAATTAGTTTTTAATTTCGTCTACATTTAGTACTCCATGCATGTACCGCAAGTTTGATGTGATGGGGAATCTTCTTTTTGCATAGTGCTAAAGTTGGGAGTTGGGGTGAACTTATCCCTCGGATTCCATTCCATCCGTATTTCCATTCTGCAGCAGACGAGGCGGCCCTGTCATCCGTGCAGCAGGACTGCAGCTGCAGGAGTGGTGGCCGGCTCGTCCAGTCGTCCAAGGAGTGGTGGCGCGCTTGTCCATGCAGCATGAGCGGACATCCGCGCGTCCGCAGGGCCACGAGCGCTCCAACCCCGGCCTCTTGCATCCGCAGCTCAAGCTGAATCTGCGCACCGGTGATTATATACGAGGAAGAAAAAAAAATCAAGAAACTAAATCATGGTTGGACTTGGCGCCCGCTGTAGGGTGTGGCTAAAATCGAAGGTTTTGATTTCTGCCGGGTTAATGGAGCTCTTCGTCTCCATCTCGCTCTCCCTGTGCTGCACGCCTGCACCCTTTCGCCCCGGGCAAGAGCAAGAGGGCAGCGCCGTGGCCGGCCTGTTGCTCTACTCTGTTTTGCTCGACGGTTGTCTGGGATCAGTTCGTCAGGGGGCTGCGTGTTCAGATCGTCGCTTGTGAGCAATGAGATTTGGCGTGGCTAGCGTAGGGAAGCTGGAACAGAGGAGCATCAAGACCGTAACCCGTGGAGGAGAGTCACGTCTGAGGGATGAACATGCAATGGTAGTAAAAGACAAGAGCCATAATTTACATCATTCCATGGGAGGGGCAGATTGGTCTTTTCCTGACCAACTTAACAGCATCATAACAGCTCCCTAATGGATGTGGCAATGAGAGGATAAAAATAAGATTCAATGGCATTGCGGGAAGTTTCGCAAAGTCTATGGTACCGAGGGAAGTCATGTAAATTTTTATGGGACAGAAAATTGACTCATGAACGATCGGTATCCTTTTTTATTGAAAATTTTCCATTGAAATTCTAAATTCCCAAAAAAGCTCAGACCCATGCCCAAAATGGCCCAAAAGCACAGCTCCATACATCGGTGTTATCTAATAGGTGATCTCATGTATTGACACATCATCTTAAGATGACTCAACATTATCTTAAGATGACTCAACAGACAACCCGTACAATAGGTTGTCTTATAAGTTGTCTAGTAAAGCTATATAATTTCATAGTTTATGCATATGAAAAAAGAACTATTATGAGTTGCATGGCAACAACTTGTACAATGGTTGTTGAGTTGTCTTATAATCCTAAAATTTAGCTCTTGAGACTGTTGTTTCACAAAACAATGACCTCTTTTCTCTCTCCACCACATCATTGAAAATCCTGCATGGCACTGCCTGAGACAGCTGATGTGTAGCAATATACTTGCTTTTAGCCTTGCATTTTCCACTGGTAACTGCATCGCTGACTAGTGACCACCGCTGGGGCCTGTGGTGGTTCCAAGCAACTACAAAGCATGGCTCTTGTCAGCGAGAAAAGGAATGGAAAACAACCCCAAATTGTCAATCCAAGCTGGAATCAGCAAGAAGAAATCAGCTCTGCTAAGTTCTGTTTAGATCCACCATGCTAAATTTAGCAATTTAGCATCTAAGAATCCAAACAGAACCATGACTAAACTTTAGCGGCCCGGTTGAACCCAGCTAAACCAGTAAAGACCAAAATGCCCCTCCTGGAAAACCCCCCACTCGTTCCCCTCCCGCGCTCCCACGCTGCTCGATCCCATCACGCGCCACCATCCCACCCGTTGCACGTCGATGCTGTGCCCGCCGCCTCTGGTCCGCCCGGCACGGGCGCCCTCGCTGGACGGCCGCCGCTCCATCTCCCTCGGGTTCGCGGAATGGAGACGGAGGGCCACGGGATCCAAGCCACCTCCTCCGGCAGCAGTACCAGGGAGCGGAGGAAGGCGCATCAAGGAGGACGCCGCGCTGCTCCCTCACCTGCAACGGTGGCGGCGAGTACGATGCAAGGAAGCGGACCCGCATGGTGATGGGGCTCCTGGAGTGTGGTGGCCCGGGGGGCTTGGTCCTACCCTGGCGTCAGCTCCGCAGGGCTAGGCATTCACTGGTGACGTGCAGAGTAGGGTGGTCAGGTGCGGCACGATGTCTACTAGCGATCGGGCGGCGACCAATGGCGTCATGTCGCAGCTCTACCACCAAGGGGTGGAAATCGACACGCTTGTTCGACTCAAGGTACGGGCTCACTCATGATTCGACTCATCGATTTGGCGATTTGGAATCGAGTCCTTTTGATTCGTTGTAGGCATGGTCTCTGATTCTTGCTCCCGTGTTTATGGCGCAAACAGAGAGGATGCGGGTTGGGCTCCACGAGGCACGGCGCCGGCACGCACGCGCGGTGGTGGCCGCCGTGGAGCATGCCGGGGCGGGGCGCCTCCGCGTGGCAGAGTTCAAGTTGGAGCGTGCCCGCTGCCGCAACGCCAAGCTACAGGAGCGCCTCTGTTAGCTGTCCACCAAGGGCCAGGCGTGGCTGGGCGTCGCTAGGAGCCACGAGGCCAATGTCGCGGGCCTCCGCACCACACTCGACCAACTCCTGCAGCAGCCTGGGGATGGCGGCGGGGGCGGAGGAGCTTGCGGCAGCACAGGGCGGCAGAGGGGCGGCGGATCTGCCGAGGAATGGGGAGGGGAATGGGGAGAGGAGTGGTGGGAGGTGAGAGGGAGGGGTTAGATAAATCTCTCTTCAACTAGCATTTAGACAGTAGATCCAAACATCCCTCAGCTAAATTTTACCTAGCCAACTTTAGTTGGCTCAAAAAAGTCTCTAAATTAGATGGGTGGATCCAAACAAGTGCTCAGCTAAATTTTACCTAGCCAACTTTAGTTGGCTTAAAAAAGTCTCTAAATTAGATGGGTGGATCCAAACAAGACCTGCTAGCTGCAAGTTCGGATGATCTTGCGACCAATAAAGCAAAAAAAAATGGGAGCTAAAGTAGTGTGACGGATCTTGTATTCTTCTTGTGACCAGTAAAAGAAAGGGAAATAGAGAAACTAAATTGGGATGCATCTGATTGAGTACCCTCGCTAAGAAGAAGAAGACAAGGGCGGGCTAGCTGCTGCATTGCAGGAGTGGAGAAGCAGTAGTGGCGGGACCAAGATTAAAATCTGGGGGGCTGGATTCTTCTTCCTTCTTCATCTTTATAGCTCCTTCCTCTTTTTCTTCTTATTTTTCCTCTCTTCTCCTCCCCTTCTTCCTTTTGGTTCCAATGAAATTCTTGGCACTTTAGGGGGCTAGAGCCCCCTGACCCCCCTAGATCCGCCTCTAAGAAGCATGGTAGTGCTGTTGGCGGCATCAGCACTGTGTCCACACCACCCGCCATTGTTTTGGCCGCTAGCCTGCTGCCTACCCACCGGAGATGGCTCGCAGGTGCCGAGGAAAACATACTCAGCGAACGGCGACCACGTAAAGCATGCGTTGTTCGGTGCCCATGGGCGAAGACGAAGAAGTGGGCTGGCAGCTGACTGATGGGGGGTCCTATCTCTATCTACCTTGCGGAAGCTAGATAGCTAGCAAACTTAGGTTCATCAACAGCCTAGCAAGACCGCTTCTTCTTCATCTCTACGCCTGTGTCGACAACCAAAATTAGCACCATTTCGGTTTGACGTGCATAATAGGCAAACCAGTGTGGTCGGTTTTGGTATATTTATTTTCAAATGCTAAATCGGACTTCACCACTCCGTAGATCTTATCAACATGATCAAAATTCATATGTAGAATATTCAATTTAGAGTCTGGACGAGGAGATATGGCCCTGGAAAAATCCTACCCGTAAAAATCGGATAAGCTGGTTTTGCAGGTCGGCCAGGCTGGTTTTGTGGATCTAATTCAAATTAGGAGTTGTATTTTGACATAAGATTAATTCAATCTTCGACTCCTACTAAGGCAAGACCTCCCCACCCTATATATACGAAGGACAGGCCGATTGAGGTAAAACCCAATCGAATCAAACATTATGCATTTATTTTTTTACCCTCTAAACCCTAACTAATCCACGACCAGAGATGACGTCCTAGGCTTGCTGGTCAACTTAGGGCAAGCCGGTGAGGTCCTTGATAGGGTCCCTTCCAAGCGAGAGTTTCGACGACCTCTGTTAGTTTGCGCATAAACTAATAGTTCTTCATCACGTAAGTGTGTTAGTTATTTTTTTGCTGGTTTGCTTGTAAACCTAGCCATCCTCTATCACGTAAGCGTGGTAGGGTCCCTTCCGTTCTATCGCTGGTGGCCATGGGAGCATCGGTAACCCACGAAACCCTAACCACCATCACCCACGCCCCCACCGGCCTTGACCACGACCAGCGACAGGCAACGACCTCGCTGCCAGCCCGCCCACCTCTCACCCCGCCGCCCCGTTTCTAGCGCTTCGGCGTTAGATTCTCACCAGCGCACGAGCTGACAGCGGCGCTTGCGCAAGTTGAAGAAGATCCTGCAGCCCACGACTGTCGCATGAATCTCAAGCATTGAAAGCACAAAGCAGGATAGCTTTCTAGCTTCTGGAAGCTGGATAGGTTTCCGGCCTGACGGTGGGTGTTAGATTGGGCCAATGGACCTGGGCCCATGAGGCCTTTATTTGTGGCTTAGGGCCCACTTTATTCTCAATTAGACCCGAGCAAAAGTCTGAAAAGTTTCCGGTTGAAAAATCTACCGGCACCCCACCCATGAGAGACATCGGGCTGTACCGCGCCACTATTTTACATGTAAAAATAATTAAAATAAATAATCGGATCTGACAGAGATCGCTCATTTTGTTTGGAATCAGTGCCAAGTCAGTGTACATTTCTCAAGTGTGATACATGTGAGTGGATTGGATGGGATCAAACTCTCTAGCCTCCAATGCTAGTTTCAACATGTTTCGTAATTTTTGAATCATCTATGCCTAGTTTCATCCAAATGAAACTCATCTCTCTCTTTATAAATTCCTTGTCACCTATCATTTTTGTCTATGCAATCTTATTTAATGAGATTGAAACCTCCACTACAAATGGCATTACTCATCAAAGAGAATAAACCATTCTCTTTTTTTCCTTTTTTGATGCATCGGCATAACTGGTTTATAAATGTATAATGTTTCTTGACAAAATATTCTATTTATGTGTATTCATGCTTTGCATAGCTTTCGATTTGAATTATCGATTTTGATCGATATTACCCGATGGTTCTATTTCGATGTACCGGCTTTTCTTGTCACTACCGTTTTTGGACTAAATGTTTTCCAAAATTGTTCAAAATCACGATCGGAATGCGTCGTTGCTATGATACTGCACAGATGACCGCTATCGCAGCTACGAACGCTATGGCAACCTATTTTGACACTATATTGCATAGCGTGCCTAGCGTTTAGTGGCGCTAAAACTGACTCAATATGCAGCAGCATGGTCTCCAGGCCTCCGGCTGTCCAGCATGCGCCGCGGGCATGCGGGCGTCAGAAAGAGCGAGATGCCTGGGCCCTGGGGAATTGGAGGAACGATGGGGAGCCTGTTCGCTTCAGCTTATAAGCCGGCTGAAAAGCCGAAACGACTGATTTGTTGTGAGAGGAAAACACTGTTTGGTGGCTGATAAGTCGGCTGAAGCGAACAGGCCCAGGGATTCGAGGAGGCACTATTGATGCTGATGCGCACCGGGTTTGACGAGGCGGAGTCTCGATGGAGGCGCTGTGGGCTCCGGCTCGCTTGCCTCCACGAAGATCTCAGTGGTGAGCGCAACATCTCGCTAGAGACAAGACCAGCAGAAGCAGGCGGGATCGAGAGGGATTAGGGAGGGAGGGAGGTGGAGAGACGAGAGACCGGCAGGAGCATATTGCAAGCGGGATCGGGAGGGAGGGAGGCTAAGTCACACGTACTCGCAGTCGCGGATGAGAATGTGTTGCGGTCGTTGTGCCTTGTGCGGTCATGGTGTCATGCGGATAAGGTGCAATTTGTTTTTAGAAAATGGATAGATATCCGAGCTCTACGATCGCACACAGTAACATTACATTTTACAATATTTCCAACACACCAGCTGATCACACAAATGGATAGGGTACGATGTGCATCGTCTAACTTTTGTAGAGGTGTGCTGGGATTTGTTGGGCTGTGTTGTGCCTTGAGCAGCTAGCCTTTGTTGAAAAGGCTTGTAGCAGCACAATAGCGCAGCTATATCAGCCCATTAAGCCAATGATTTAAAATATTGTTTTTCATATAGTTAGGAAATGGTAATCATATTTTCAATCATTTCCGTCATCTTTGTGAAGAGTGAAGAATGCTCAAACAACTTATTTCAGATATTTCTTTTAAAAATTATAGCTTAGGGTCGCTCGTGTCCTTAAACAACTTATATCTTGAACTAGGGAGAATTCTGGTCATAATGCTAATTGGAATATGGACCTAGGACAGTATCAATATACAAAATGCTTAATATTTTTGAATCCGAAACAGGATTGGGATGCTAAGTTAACATGTGAATTAACACCTTTCTACATATATAGCTGCATGATTAGCAATGCCACAAGAGACATTGCATAACTTGGTTACTTGTCTTGTCAATTACAACACACAGTAATAAATAAAAAGATCAGTTAACAGTGGACCACAACCCTACTGAAAACATTTCAGGGACACTGCATTGTTCTACTATAACAGTCCTAGCGTATGGAAAAACTGGAGCATAAAACCACTAATACAAACATCAAACGAAGTGCCTAATCTGTCACATGAGTTGTTGACATTCTGAAATTTGCAGTTTTATTTTTGGATAGTGGAAGAAACTTCGGTAGTTGTGTGGCTAAAAGTTGCATATGAGTTAGTAATTTACCTGTACATCAGACAATTTTGAGCTATTGCACATGATATTTTTTTTGATTTTTCGGAGAATCGGCTCAAGCAAGATTAGATATACAAAAGAAGTACAGAATGACAAAAGTGTGAAATCCGGTCCAATTTAGATGTGACTCAGCAGTGGCCCATGAGTGTTGCATGCACATTAGTATCACCTTGCTAATTTTTTTAGATAAGTATCACCTAGTTGAGAAGGATAGAACCAACTTATAAATCTTTATCCTCCAATTAAAGAATCTTCGGGTTAACCATTTTATACAAAGTGATGACAAAAGTGTATGTGCTATGTGTATGCGTAACCAACCCTTTGATGTGGCTTTGGATGACGATGTTGTGTCACAGAAAAGGGGGAAAGGGAAACATGTATAATTATGGGTTCTCATTGAAGCTGGGTGCGTGTTGTGGGACTGGACTCTTTGGTGTGAGCTAACCTGCTTGCACAAATAAATTATTGTTGGCTTGATTTTCCAATTTTTAAGATTCTAATTGCATTCATATATGGTCAAAGTCTTTTGGCTATCAAAGGAGTTAAGAAGCAAACAAGATTTCCTAATAACTACCTAGTTTAGTACACAAAGTAGCAATTTTGGTGTGTTCCTAATACAAAAGGGAAAACATGCATAAACCTTACAAAAACTAGCTGTGATGATTTCAAACAAATGATGTACTTGCAGGTAGGAGGTGCGGTTTTGCTTAAACTTAAATTACAGTGGAAAAACTCAGGCATCAAGTGGGTTTCATGAATATCTTTTTTTAAAAATGACCACTAAACATATCCCAAGCATAGGGGACTCCCCTGCAATATCTTGCTAGCATGGGCATTGAACATACATTGGGTCAGCCTGCTTAACAAAAATATGTGCGTGCGTACGTCATGGCCCTGAAAATAAAAGGTCCTGAATTTGTTTTTTCCCCTATCAGGTTAGATTCTGTCTTTTCTTTGAACAAACACTCAAAAGATCCATGTGACGACCTGGACCTTTTATTCGTTTCAGAGGACCACTTAACTGTACATTTAAATCACTTGATGTGCATGCATGTTGTAGTAGGCATCAGAACATGTAACACAGAAACAGTTAGTCATGATACTCTATATAGGAAGCGTCTAGACATGGTGAGTAAATGATAAAGGAGTACCATTTCATTGATAAGAGCAAAAGATTACATGAGAAAATGGAATACTATTCCATTCAAATGTTGACATGGTTACAGCGTCTCCTCATCATAGCTTGCACCTTACACTTAGACTCTACATTGACTATAGAGAAGTGGAGCCCTTTATTAATTTGCGTCTACTAAATAATGATACGACTACAAAGCAGAAAATTACAACGTGAAACAAGAAAAGTTGGGCTCCACACTTAGATTGACCAGGCAATAACATGAACTAGGGGTTGGCATTACCGTACCCAGATCCACCTCCTTGACCACCAGCACTTCCACCGTTCACACCATTGCCTTGGCCACGGCCATTGCCATTAGCGTATGCATTTGCATCACTTGGTCCATACCAGTACCTATTAGCATTGCTCGAGCCAGATCCAGTGCCGCTACCTTCCCCATGAGCACTAGATCCCCAGTTACCACCACCATGTCCTCCACCACCGCCACCACCAGTACCACCAGCGTTGGAAGATTCTCCATAACCGCCCGATCCTCCACCCTGACTATTTTGACTAGAACCTGTACCTGACCCAGCCCCTCCACCATAACCAGACCCGTTGTATTGGCTAGTGCCGCCCCCTCCACCACCCCCTCCAGCAGTTGCATGGGCACCATTTGAACCACTCTCACCAGCCCCAGTGCCACTCCCTGACCCTGAGCCACCACCATTCACATACCCACCACCCCAACCACCTCCTGTACCCGTTCCATCAGCACTAGAGTATCTAGCCACCCTCACGGCATTAGCTATCCCCATGCTCATGAGGACAATGAACCCAAGTGCTACTAGCTTAGTGCCTGCCATTGTGAGCTACTACCTAAGACTCTAAGTTGAGATGAGTTTGAGTGAAAGCAGCATGTCTATTTATAGTACCTTGATGAGGCCATGCAGTAGCTAGTGGTTCAGTAGAAGATCAAGTGGAGATTTTTAAAAGCCAATGGATCAGTGGAGCACCTTGACTTGGCTACACTATATGCAAGAAGCGATGTAATAACAAATTGTCTCTGTACTTGTTTTCCTATCCTATCTGGTGCTTTGATTAATTTTAGCTGCTTTGAAGGCATCTTCATGGATCATTGGAGAATCTAGGGCATCAAAGGTAATATGATCATAGGTGTCTAGAAGGCCCCCTTGAAACTGACCTACTTGATTTCTCTGATTTAAGCAGTTTTATCAATGTATTAGTTTTATATTCATCATTTTAAAAAGTAATGAAGGAAGAACCATCCATCGAAATATTAAGGTTCTCAATACGTTTTCACTGCTTTTAATTTACTGGTGTGAATTACTCGAATGTTGAACTTTTGTGTCTAATAATGAGCTCCATAGCACAATTCCATAATTATTGCTCAAATTTCACTTATTAAATTGGTTCTCTTATGTGTGCATATAGGACAATTATATTTGAGAACTATATATATGTATATGTTTTGCAACGGAAGGGGCAGCAGTTAGCTTACAAGCTCAAACACCTATTACACATGCCATTTCAAGTAGCAGCCGAGCAAATATTATATATGACATTGTAACATTGTTGGATTATGCTCCTTTATTGGAACTTGAAAAATGGTAGAAATTTTATGGATAGACCATTTCATAATAAATACTTAATTGCTAAGTGCATGCTTACCAAATGAGTATGCAGATTAGACCTTCAGCAAATGACTGTGGATGCCTTACCTATGCATTGCATTTGACTAAACTGATCTCTGAAACGTGAACAGCTAGCAGCACGACAACCAAAAGATCCATCAGCATCGATTGCCGTAATTAAACGCCGGGATCGGAGTTGTTATTATTAGTGATCAAGCGCTTATACGATACTAGCTGTGAAGCAAAGTAAACGACGGCCTGGTGGATCAACTCTGAACAGCACGTTTTACAATCGACACAAGCAAGCATTACATCCACTGACGGACTGGACATTTCTACTCGTGGTTGACACTGCAGAGGCGCGATGACCTCGAGGTTTTCGTACGTAGTTGACTTCCATAATCACATGACTCGTCGTGATTGGGATAACGAGAGACAGCTAACACGATCTAATCACTAAATGCAAGTCGTATTAGTAGCAAATGAATTGTTAGGCCTTAAGCATCATATCTATCCACTTGCTGTAGAGAAGGGCGCAAATTGAAGTAGAAGCAGATCATCTAGTTTACCTAAGCAACTTGTAACAGAGAAGTCAGAGATGCCATGTCTTCCGGTCTCCTCTTAGATGTCTATAGTATAGGTTATACTAGTATGAGGGCAAAAATGGCTGGGCCTTGCTGAAAGAGTTGTCCTGGAACGCTAGGATCGAGATGATGATAGGCTTCTTTAGTTCTCTTCTTGTCGGTTGCTTAATCACGCCACTACTATGGCGAGGGGTGACTTGGTTACACTGGTTTAATCAATTGCAGCACAATTAATGACAACTTAAACAAAGCATTGCCGTGATTACTCTACTGCAGCACTACGGAAACTAGCGTACTAGTGCAAACTGGAGCAATAAACCGCTCGTTGTACATCAGGAAAGAGGACCAATTTGTCACATTTGGAGATGATCGAGTTCACTAATCACTACAATATTTGTATTCGGGCAAAGAAGATCAAACTTTGACTACCCAAGAATCAAAGGTAGGTAAAGTTTGATCAGATCATCTTGGCCGGATCAAAAGTTAAAAAGAATTTAAATGGGGAAACTGAAGCAAAGTGAAAAATAGTAACCAGAGAACTAGCTACAAATTAAGACACATCGATCGGCCGCTGGATCTGGATTTCCGTCAATCCATTATTGCCCCATAAGTCTGAGCTTAGCATTTTTAATTGTGGGTGAGAGCTGGTCGAACTGAGCCCAGACCAACCCTGATCCCAGTAGGAGTTTTAACCAACTACATTTGGTACGAAAGTTCCATCATGTATTTCTCAGTACTACATCATGTGTTCATCACATACAGCCCCGTTTGGTGTTTATGTTTGGAAACGGCAGTGATAGTTTTTTTCACCGTCGGTTCTGACATCCCACAGCCCCAATTGCTTTAGAACTGGCGGTGATACTATATCACCGCCAGTTCACCTAAAACCATTGGTGATAGCTCATTCTGTAGTAGTATTTGAGACTTCGAGCGCCTGCTCAGAGCCTCGTCGTGCACCTTATTGGCCTCCGCAGGCACCCAGGGGTGACGGATTTGATGCTTGAAATGTGTAGATGGGCTTTGCTACGGTACTCCCTCTTACCTCCTAGGAGGTTAAATAAATCTCAACCCTTGAATTATGATGGCATATTATCGATTTGAATGAACGGCTCACAATTATTTCGGAATACCGTAGCAATACCCTTCGTGGATTGATCGATTGCTTTCATGGCTTTTCCTTCGTGGGGATGAAGAAATAAGGATGGTGCTGCAAATTGGAGAAATAAATCATGAGACAGACAGGGCACTGGTAAACTTTACAAGATGAAATGCTTCGTATTTCTGCCACAATTGAGCTTGTCTTGATAAGTTCTCCCTCTTCCTACTGCGACCTTGCGATCGTTGAATGTCCAATTCATCTCTAAGATCAATGCAATTCAGGAGGGGAGCACGAGATGAGGTAAACTCACCCCTCTCAAGAAGAGGTAGCTATATACAAGACACCAAACATAGATTTCAAAGACAAGGCTAGACTAAGCTAGCAAACCAAAAACACGGAGTCTATTTCTTCTTCTATAAAGGGCTAGCCATAAGCCAATCAATCAAACACACCCTTAAACTACCTGATTTTAGGCAGCTAGCAAACCAAAAACACGGAGTCTATTTCTTCTTCTATAAAGGGCTAGCCATAAGCCAATCAATCAAACACACCCTTAAACTACCTGATTTTAGGCAGCAAGGGCTTGGCAGAGCTTAAGCTTAGTGACATGCTCCTCCATCACAATATTTACCCTATTATAAAAAAGCAAGGTTTCTGCCCATTTTTTTTTACGTTGCCCCCTTCTAATCCGTGATAATGAAAATCCGGAAGAAAGCCGCTGAAAACCATAATTTCTAACGTAAAAACTAGAAAAAACAATTGCTTTGCCACTGGTTTTGGTTAGGAACCGCTCAGTTTGTGCATGTCTGGGCGTAAAAAAAATCTAAAAAATCTTCTTTTGGTTGGGATGTTCAAACCCAGATCTTATCTTAGACTTCAAAATTAGCTGGCATACACTAGACTATGCATTGTGGCGTTATGATATATCTAAAATCCTTATTTTACTTAATGCTTTTAACCATTGGTACAATGGCCCACCCAAACTATGAAGTGAGAGGCTTGCCATCAATGTCCAGTTCAGTCCTCATAATTACAACTCCCTCCGTCTCAAATTACTGTTCATTTTGGCTTTTCTAGATATATAGACTTTGACATGCACCTAGATATATATTATGTCTAGATACATAGCAAAATTTATGTACCTAGAAAAGCCAAAATAAATAGTAATTTGGGACGGGGGAGCACGTTCATGTGTGCTAGCAGATGAGTTATCCAATACATAGAGGACCAGCAGTCTCCTGCCCTCTCCTACTGTGCTTGTGTAGAACAGGTCAAGATAGGCCATGTACATGAAAAAATCTAATAAAATTACACATATAATTATTTCATCATGATGTCAAAAGAACTTCTGAGTTTTATATCTTCTCTATTCATGATGATGGGCTGGCCCATGCTGCAATTAAATTTAGATCTTGAAGTAATCGCCAATAATTTCTCATTTGACATTCACTTTATGTCCATTACTACCAAAATTGTATAAGATTTACATTTTTGCCATTTTCTATATAATTCTAGCATATATCCCTAGCGGTTGGTGGTTAGTTAGCATGCTTGAGAGTTCAAGTTTCTCTCATGAAAAAAACTCATGCTGCTATTGATATTCATAGATGCTCCACCGTTGTTAAATAAATGGTGTCACTTTGATTTCAATGGGCTCTTGTACATCGAAGGATTTCATCAACATGTTCGATGTTTTCTGTGAGCAATGATATTCATCCTTGGATTTTTCCTCTTACGTGCCAGTATGGTGCAAAGGCTTTACCGCTTCGCTCTTGTGTTCGTAGCTATGACCGAGCTTTCCTATACGGTTAATTTGGTCCAAATTCACACCCAATATTTCACTGTAGCAACGCACGGGCACTTAGCTACTAAGTAGTTTTCAAATTAGAGAGTTCTACTTTCCTGGGGTGAGTTCCACTTTGAGTTGAGGTATTGTATGGTACACGTAGATCAGAGAAACCCTATAGAACCATTTTGAGTTGCAGTAGAAGTCATCTTGCAGTAACTAGTCTGTTTCAACCATTAATTTGCTGGTAAAAAATGTAGATGGAACCCTATCATTTGATGTATTTGTCTAAAAAACAAGTCATTGTCAATTAACACCAAATATGGGTAATAAATATGGGCAAGAAAATTTATTTCACTACAACATAAATCTCAAGTAGAGACACGTACTTTTGTATAAATATTTTATGGTTTGCCCTTATGAATATGCATGCCTTAACATACTATAAAGACACTCTTGGTGGCACTTTAGAAAGTGCCATATACCATAGAGACATTTTCTTAAGTCATTTTGTAAAATGCCAATATAGAATATTAGGAAAATATTTGAGAAACTTCAAAATTTGATGTTACCCCCCATAAATACATAGTTTGAGACATTAATTGTAATATCTTGAGACATTGTTTAGACTTTAGACTACTGAGGCATCATAAGAATTATAATAAGTAAATATGCAACAATTGGTGTAAGGTTGAGTTGGCTAGTAGGTGGAATATTATGCGATGCGGTATGAAGTCATATTTTTGCACTATATTTCTAGTTTATGTAGAGAATGGAGACATAATATTGTATCATTGCAAGTTGTCTTAGAAAATATAGGGATACTTAAAAATATCTCTTCATTCAAAGTTACAATGTTTGTAGAGGCACCCATATTGGGAAATAACAGTGACTCTATAGGGACAACATAAAATGTCTCTACAAGATAAAAATAGTATCTCTGCATGTGAAACTGTTTTGTAGTGTTTTGCCTTCTTGTTAATCTATCTTAAAGTTCCTAAAATAACTTGTTTCTAGGCTAGAGGGAGTACGTGGCAATGAAACTTACATATATTCTTGAAGAACTACGTATGTACAGGGTGGATAGGCACATGGATAATAGTATAGTCTCAATCTCAACCACCAGTCACACTGCATGAGATGCATGCCAACATACATATTTTTGTGTTTATTGTACAATGATGGAACCCTTTATTAACTCGATACAATCTAGCACATGCATAATGATACAAATATAAAAGTAAGCAAATTCTAATAAAATAACAGCCAAAAACACCATAGGTTGGGCTCCATCTTCTTAGAGGTAGAGCTTCTAAGGGTTTGCATTACCATAGCCAGATCCACCACCCTGACCGCCGCCACTACCACCATTCTGACCGGTGCCTTTTCCTTCACCATTGCCATTGGCATTAGCATTTGCATAACCCGGACCGTACCAGTATGTACCAGCTTGGCTAGAGCCAGAACCGGTTCCGCTACCACCACCTTGGCCACTGGACCCATAGTTACCACCAGCTTGTCCTCCACCACCGCCACCTCCATTACCACCAGCGTTAGAATACCCACCATAGCCATAATATGAGCCTTCAATGTACTGGCTAGAGCCTGAACCCGAGCCAGATCCACCACCATACCCAGAGCCACCATAGTTGCTGCTACCACCACCTCCGCCTCCGCCTCCGGCACTTGCATGCACACCATTTGAACCACTTTCACCAGACCCAGCACCACTACCAGACCCAGAGCCAGCACCATTCACGTATCCACCACCGCCGCCCTCTCCGGTACCAGTTCCTCCCGAACTGGAGTACCTAGCTACCCTTGCAGCATTGGCTAAGCTCATAATGCTCAAGAGGACAATGAAACCTAGGGCTACCAGTTTAGTGCCTGCCATTGTGTGAGCTTACAAGTGTGAGATGGTGAGATGAGATGAGTGCTGAGCTAAAGCTTGCATGGGTATTTATAGTGCTCCATACATGCATTGGTCCGTATATGTTAATAGCATGTTGGTGCTATAGAGTTGACAAGTTCATTAGGCGGACAAGTGGAGAGTATGTAAGTGGGAAGTGATGTCGATTTGACTATATGTCATTTGCTTAACTTATTTCAATCAAGAAGTGACAGAAGTGCGTGATGATTGGATCCCAGACTGATGAAGCTTCAGAGAAAAAAGTTCGATCTAGACAAATGCAATTTACTGCACTGTGTTGTATTCTGAACGACCATGCATGATGCCAGAAAAATAAGCGAGATCATCAGTGAGATCAGTCTTCGTTCACAGTTTCATTGCACTGTTATCAAGATTGGAAACTAGGTAACTATGCTTATTGAGTGTCATGGGAATAAAACTCCTCTTTCGGTCTCCTCATAAAGAACTTGCCAAGTCAGCACAATTGTTGATGTGGCATGGAGTTTAATGCCCATGAAACTTCATAAAACTGCCTTAAATGCATGTTCAGGAAGGAACCGGCACCAGCATCCGCTGATCACCAGAACAATTCTGCGAGCTAGTCTTGGTTGGTTGACATTGCAGAGAAGCGACCTCGAAGCACTCGTAATTGACTTCGAAATTGTACATGCGTGATACGTGCATTGGAGTCGTAGGCTCATAAATTAAAGTGGCGAACTGGATGGCGAGTTGGCGACCAAACCACACGGCTTATGGAAGTAGTAATTCGATGCGTGCAGAGAGCTAGACTTCGAATTTTGTGACAGACAACTAGAAAAATCTGCGGTATTACTTCCTTTAAATTAACTCTTTTCTGAGTCCCACAGATAATATCTGAAAAATCTGAGTATATATATACCACTACAAAATAATGGACTAATGGTTTTCTGAGTACTTCTGCAATACCACCAGACTTCCAATAGTAGCACTACTCTCATGGCTTCCCATTTTAAATCTTCTTCATGCATGCTTAATTTGAACTGATTTAAGTAACACTGCCCGTTCCTGAATCATTAATATTCATATTTTGCTATGCTGCGTAATACTGAAATTTTTGGAGTAGATCTCTTCGACGTACGAGTACATGCAACTGAGTATTGGAATGTTTATATATCATATATGTCTATGATTTTTTTTAGGAACAGCGGCAGAGCTTAGCTAAATCTTAGGAAGGTCCAGCGAAGTGGCAATCTAAGCAGGGTCATCATCAAGATTTAAGGCGGTTAAGAGACAACTCCAAGAGCTCCCATAAATTACTCCTAAAACCTTTATTAGGGGAAAAAGGAAAAAAAAGTTGCTCCAACAGCTCCCCTAAACCTCCTGCAAATTTACGTGTACCCGCATTCGCAGCTATTTTTCCTGTAAAATTGCGAGGCGCACCTCCTTCCCAATCCCATCCGCGCGCCCTCACGAGTGGCACATGCGCATTTTTTTCCCGCACGCACAGTTTCCTCGCGCCTGGTTTCCCCACCGGTGGCAGCCTTCTTTGCGCCTGGTTCCCTAGCGGCGGTTACCTTCCTCCGTGCTGGCTGATACCCCAGCATCGAACCCCGCCGGCGACCGCGGGAGTTGGTGGAGCAGACAGAGTGATTGAAGAGCAGGGCGAGCCGGCGGTGGCACTTGCACTGCAACTGCAAGGCAGCAGGGCTCGGCCAAATTCGACATCCATAGCGAGTCTCTCATCAATTCCTTCCTCTAACATATTCTTCACCACTAATAGAATCCATTTGACTCGACTGTGGGCATTGATTCATGGGTAACCTTGCCGGAATTTCTAATCTTGAACCGTGTACTAGTTTGTAACAACCTGGGTGCTTAAACGGTGTTTTAATCGTAAGAACAAGTCCTTTGTACTTAAAGAAGAGCTTTGGCAACTTTTAGGCAAGTGGAAGTACCCTTTTTTCCCTCACAAGAAGCCCATAAAAAACCCGGTATACCAATCTGTGTTGTTTTGTCCAAAATCCAGGTCAAAGTCCTCTAGTTTGGTCAGCCTCCTTTAGCAATTCCGGCTAAGTCTGGAAATCAGCCCGACCTGACGCCTTAGGGCGGGTTTATCTTTGAAAGTTGAACAGAGCATCAAGAAATCCCTTTGTAAAAGTTGGAGAACTAAGTTTCTACAACAACTTTATTAATTGGATCTTGGTCCAATTCACCTCCAAAGCTTCCTAAATCTGCAGCTCAAATCAGCCCCGAACCCTGAAAACCAGCCAAGCCGCCATTTTTCTCTAAGTCCCGAAAATCGGCGTTCCTCCCAACTTTGAAGCGTTGAATCTTCAAATCCACCGCGTTTTTGATCCCGGTCATTACAAAAGTTGGACCTTGGTCTGTGTACTACAACTCTTGTAAAGGGAGTCAACGTGGCGCAGTTTGAAAATCGGGAGATCAACAGGCTTGAAGACGGGCCCGGCAAAGGATCTCGCGGATCCGTCGGCCAGACAGTGCCAGAGCGCGCGTGCGCCACGCTCTAGAGCGTCGCCGCCGCGTGGTGTGGCCTCACCGGCGAGCGCCGCCTCGCCCAGTCGCCGGCCACGACAAGATGGGTCGACGCACCTCGCTCCCCAGTCACGCGCGACGACGACCCGCGGTCCTCCGCTCTGTCCCGTCTCGTCCTGCCTGAGGCCTCGCCGGCTGCGCCAGGCGCACTGCCCGCGGTCCCGTCGCCGCCCCGGCCACTCCGCAACCGAAGACTGGCCGCTGCCGCACCGGTACCGCCTCGCCTCCCGCGCGCATCCGCCCCACCCGGATCCTTAGCCGCGCGCCCCAACGCCTTTCGGCCCTCCCGTCACACCCCAGTCACGCTGCCCGCGCGTGCGCCCGCGACGCTGCCGCCTCCGCCAACTGCCGCACAGGCAATGACAGCTCCTTCCCCCGCCTCTCAAGTAGCGTACCCCGGCAGAGCCGCTAGTCCCGCGCATGCTCGGGTCACACCGCTCGCCCTGTCACCTCGCCCGCAGCGCCCTCGCCTGTAGTGCCCTTCCCTCCCTTCTGTCCGCCAATGCTGCCGTCACCATCGATGGCCGCGACAGCACGCGCCCGCCCTTCTCCGGCCCACCGGCGCATGCCTTCGCCTAGTAACCAGCGTGACTTGACCCCACACTCGCGCAGACCTAGCAGATCCGCGTGCCTAGCAAACCCGCTTTGCTCCAGCCCCCAAATCCTTGCTGCCCAACCAGGGCAAGATTGCGTCCGAGCTCACCAATGGAGGCGCCGACCAATCGCCGCCGCGACAGAGCACTTCCTTCTCCCTCGATCTTATCCTCTTGCCCGCTCGAGCTCGTTTCCTTCCTTCGAACACTTCCGCGCATCTATAAAAAGGTACCGAAGCCTCTTACCGGAGTTCCTTTTGCCACCACCGCCTTTGCCGCACTACCTGCTCTGTTTTTCTCCACCACACTCACCGCCGCGCTTGGAGCTGGCACTTCAGCCAGCCCCACGCAGCGACTCCTTCACCATCAGCTTCGCCTTGGTCGCCTGGAGCTCGCCGACCCGTTCGAAGAGCTCACGGACTGGCTCAAGGAGCCTCTGAGGCCCCTATCTCGCCGAATCGCCGCCGCCAGTTTCCGCGACACCGACCCGAGCCGTCGTTTTTTCTCGTTCTGCCTCAGCTTGTTTCTCCGACCCTGAGACCTCGTCAGTAGGACTGGAGGTGAGCTGCCGACCCCTTTCCAACTCTTCCCGACCCTGAATCGTCCGCGAAAGCGACCGGACCTTGTCCGCCTCGCCCGAGTGCTGTCTGTCTCGCCCGAGTGTTGTCCGCCTCGCCTGAAGGCTCAGTTGTGTCTTTTCTTTTGACCGAGGGTATCTGTGTTAAATTCTAGGGACTTCTCTGTGTTAAATCTAAGGATCCCGGTACAGTTATTCCTTAATTCTAAGGGTCAGATCGTAAGTTTTTCCCCGATCCGACTCTTTAACTCGTTTGAAATCAACAGAAACTTGAAAATTACATCTTAAATCGAGGAAAAATCTGAAAAATGTGAAATCACTTTGGTTGGAATCCTCGTTCTGAGTAAAATCCAATAAAGTAGATTTTGCACCTTTGCCTATAGTGTTGCTACAGTTTTAAGCTTAAATCCTTGCAAATATTGTTGAAATCACCGACTAAGTGGGTTATCCTTGCATTGCATTCATGTAGAGCTGAACCTCGCCGACGGGACCTACGAGCTTCACCCGGCGCCGGAAGATGAAATCGTAGCTGAGCAGCCACCTGCAGGAGTCGAGCCCGAGCCCGCCGAGGACCAGTTTGCTACCGTCCCGCTTGAAGGCAAGCTCCGGAGCATAAATTCCTATCTTTATCTTCTTGCAATATATTTGGTTGTTTGATTGTGCATTTACGTTTTTAGGAATTGCTTGAAACCATAGATGCATGAATTAGTTTCCCTTTGATCTGAACACTAGTATGATAAGCCGAGTAGTTGCAATGCTTAAATAGGACTCGGTAAAAGTCTAGTGATTTCCTATCACTCGCGAGTATAGGAGTTGTTTGCTCTCCTTTTTGTTACAACTATAAGGACGATGGATGGGGCGGGGTTCTGTGAACTATTTTGGTGGTCGATGGATTGCCCCGTCTGTCTACTTGAAATTGGACTAAGGTCGAAAGGTGATGGTGTTCGTGATCAAGTGTTGAAAGTACTAATCTCATACCTAGTATGGGATGGGGAAGCCTAGTACCTGATTGAACCAGGACGTGAGCGGTTCGATCCACTGTCTCTGGAATGAAGTTCCCTTGCAGCCGCATATGGTGACAAGTGCGGTCATAGAACGGCAAAGGCCGGGTTTATGGAGCCTTGTACCAAGAGAAGTGGGCCCGACACGGGTCTGGGAATTGATGGGGACGGCCGACAAGTGAAGTGACGCTTCGTGGTGCGCAGATGTCGTGAGATTAGGTTCACCATGCATGGTTAAGAAATTCGAATCGATTCATCTGCCTCTCACGGTTTGGGACTACTTGATCGCTATGCTACACTAAGTAAGAATGGAACTTGATGGTGATGTTAATATTAATGCTTGTCATAAATTGCTTGGAAACTTTTGCTTGGTTAGTATAGTGGCCAACTTATATTGGTAAATGAACATAGAACCTGTGGCTAAAATATTGAAAGTAAGGGCCTACTGTAGTCGCTTTTGGCAAAAACAAACCCCTCAGCCAGAAAGCCTTGCATGTCTAGAAGTTGGTGGAGTAGTACCACCGGTCGGTTAAGTCTTGTTGAGCGTAGTCGCTCAGCCTTGTTATGGCATATCTTTTTAGGTGATGTTGACGTCTCTGAGTTTGCTACAAGTGGCACTTGGCCTCCCTAGCTTCCTACTAGGTGGACGGTCGAGTGGGATCCCTCCTCGGACGGCGAGGACGAGAATCATTGATGTCATGATCAGCCTCATCGTGACGTCCGCCATCGGGCTAGCTTCCATTTGTTCATTTCCGCTGCTTAAGAACTCTGCAAACTATGGTTGAATTTTGAACCTGATGATGTAATAAATTAATGTACTTGTTTAATTTTGATGATCTCTTGTATTCTCTGGAACCACTCACCTTCGTGTGAGCTATGCTTTCTCGGTCATGTGAAGTGGTTTATCGGATGAAATCCGACGGACTGCCGGGTTAACTTGATTAAAGCGCAGGATCGCGTGTTAGGCGACTTAAATGTGCTTTAGCCAGGTTAATTTGGGCGGTTCCGCCACATAGTTGAAAGCGAAGGGTCTAGTCTCACGCGGGGACACAGGCTGCTAGGACTCTGACGCTATTCGGCAGGCAGCGGCAAGGCCAGGTGCCTGCGTGGTCGAGGGCTGCTTGAAGCGTGGCAAGCGGAGGCAAAGCTGGGTGCCGGCAAAACTAAAGAAACGCGGGAGGGGCACAGGCGAGAAGTTGGATTAACTGGGAAGGGGGCCGCTGACGAGTCGTTTCACAACCCCCGGCGAGTCCTGGTCAGCCGGCGGCGGCGGCTTTGGGGAGCTCTCGCCGGAGTCTGGCGTCAGAACGACTTCCACGGGGTGATTCTGATTGCGCAGCGTCTCTTCCTCCTCCCGTTTCTCCTCGGCTGGCACGAATAACAAGTCAAAATGTCAAATTGGGAAGCTCACGGCCACGCTAGTCTTCTTCGGTTGGAGGAAGAAGAAGAAAGAATCAAACGGGGAGAGAGTAGGCAGATGCTGGGCTGGATCCAATTACGATGGTGTGGCCTGTTTTAAAATATTGGAGGCTAGTTATTAGCGTTCTGCTGTGGGTTGGTATATTTTTGAGGAAATTTTTTTTTGGGACAGCCCCCAATAAATGGTTTGGGGAATAATTTTTTGGAAGTTCTTGGAGTTGCTCTCAAAGGACTTCACGAATTTAAAAGGGGCCATGGCCCATTTTGGCCTTATGTATGCCGCTGTCCTCCGCCACACGGCACGTTTGGTTTGCAAACATTAGCCCATCTGCTGTAAATAAAAGAGTCTTTGGTTACATTACTAAATTCATCGCGGAAAACACTTCATAATATATATACTTTTTATTATTTGACGCGGGAAGAAGTTTGCCCCATATATTTATCTTTTTTATGTACTCAAGGAATGAAATAACCCGATTGTGCCCCAAAAACAACGCCCATTCGTTCCGCACTTGGGAACGCAATGAAGTTCAGCTGAAAAGACCGCGGCGGAGTGGTTCTTATAAAAATACAAGTCAAGTGTTGCATTGGAGATCATGTTAGTGTCCTAAACTACCTACATTTGTAACCGGAAGGTTGGCTCGGTTATTTTGAAATGGACGAACTAGGGATGGGCAGTGCTGTAATCCACCACCTTGCCCACCACTACTACCACCATTTTGACTGTTTCCAAGGCCACCACCATTCTTTACAAAAGAAAAAAAGGCCACCATTGATATTAGAACTTGCAACTGCATAACCTGGTCCCCAATTGTAATTATAGTAACATCACTACTACTAGAGCCAGATCCAGTTTTTCTTGAGTGCGCAGCTGTTCTTTACATGTACGCCATGTGATTTTCCAGTTAGGATCAACAGTGCCAGAGACTTTAAAATTCAGTGAATTTAATGGTATGAGCTCATTGACCTGGTCTCAGGCATGTGTTTTGACTTCCTCAGTTCCTCTCTAGATGCATTGCTACTGTGCCCTACTACCTATGCAGAGTACTTCATCTCTGTACAAGGCTCTGCATATTTTTGCTCCAGTAAGCCATTGCTTTTCTTTTAAGGGTTGCGATGTTACATATTGCTCTGGCATATCAAAGGATCATAGGTGCCGACCGACTACTATTGAGTAATTTCAAACTGTTTGTTAGCAGTCTTTATGAAGGCAATTCCCACTACAAGTTTCATAGGAGTTTTATGTGCATTTAGAACCATTTCCAATGGCGAGTTCCATTTTGCAGTTTTCAAGAGAGACGCATCTTATAAAGAAGTTTGGATTGATGAATGAAACAAGATCCCTCGATGCACAGTATCATGTTCCTGCTGTAAGGTTCCGTTACGAATTTCAGCAGCGATTCTAGAGTCACTAGTAGCGTTGGTGATGTGAACCCGTGAGGTTAAATCCCGATCTTTCGATGAGAGAAGGTGGATAACTCAATTTGAGGATGGAGACGATGTTCACGGCCCAACTACAACCATCCAAGGATGTTGCGCCTTAGCAACCGATACACCACCTCCAATGGTCACCGCGATCTTGTAGAGCACGATCAACCAAACCACTAGCGTAATTCCTGCAAGCAATCGAGGAACAAGTAAGAACAAGTAGAACAAGAAACTAAATTGCAAATATGGAGCTAAAAACCAATCTGAAATCATAAAGTTGGGGTTCTGAATCGAGTAGAACTGATGATCTAGTTGACACACGCGTCTACAAGGAAATAGCAATGGCTAAACTTCCATCTAAACAAAATCCAATCTGTTTGTGGCGGCTATGGTGGTATATGAGAGGGTAGAGGACAACCAGGAGGGTCCTGGTATCGTGCTCCAACCCTAGGACGCGTCCTTATTGAACCCGACTTGATACAAGGTCCATCGGACCAAAATAGGGTGACGCAACATCGTATGCAGAAAATGTCTCTGTAACAAATCGACGATAGTGGCCGCCACAGAAAAGATATGGACATGAGTCCATATCCATATGAAAATAGAATTGATAAGGATTCCATAAAGTACATGAACGCCCCAATCCGAGTCCTTATGCGACCGTGGTGACCGTCACAAGTTAGTGCTATTCTGCAGTCCGAATTCAGCCCCAAAACGTGTTAGATTTGATCTCTTTCTTTCCTTGGGCCAAAAGTGATATGGTGGTCTAGTGGAGAATGTTAGAAATACTTGGACTTGGTCCCAATCAACTTCTTTGATCTTCCATACCTTCCATGTGTGTTTAATACTCTTTTCGTCCACTTATGTATTTCTAAAAATGATAATGAACACATATTATGGTGCAGTATCAATTCATCAAATGTATCAAATATAATCATGAGAAGAATTATTTTACTTTTCAATCAAAAGTTGTTAATGTGATTGTATCAAGCAAGCGATGTTCTTGTCGGTTGGCATTGCAGGTCAGATGACCTCGAAGTCCGCTAAATTGACATGCGTTTTTAGTAATGCTGAATTAGCACTTTAGCAGTACGTAGCAAAACTGGAGCTAGCTAGTAGCATAAGATTGAAACTGGAGGTAGCCAAGACGGGCGGGGAACGGTTGCCGTTTCCGATTCTGATCAAGCAACTTTGTGTACTACTTAATCAGTAAGTAAACGGAGCATCGCCAATGAACTGTCTTCATCGATTATATTGTTCAGGTGTCAGCACGAGCAGCGGTGGGATGGAGTTGACGCCGCAGTTCTGACCAGTTCCACATCGATCGGGCTCGAGCGAGCTCCACTGCGTGCGGCGACCATGCAGCTGCAGACTTCCGATCCGAGTTGGGAACGAAGTCAAGTCAGCCTTGAGCTCGTCCATGCACGCGGGCCGCGTCCGTCAGCTTGCTTTTTTTTTCCAGAGAGGGAGCCTGCTACTCCCTCCGTCTCAAATTACTAAATATATATTATGTCTAATTATGTATCTAGAAAAATCAAAACAAATAGTAATTTGGAACGGAAGAAGTAGTTGTTAACCAATGAGTTGATACGGTTTGAAGAAGAAATCTATTTTTTCGCACATCTGAAAATGCACTATGTTGTGTTTTTCCTCGGAAAGTAGTAGTTAGTTCAGTAGAGAATACAATCCCGGGACTAGTTGGTCGAGCAGTACTAGTGTAACGAATAGTTAGCTATGTTGCTTAGTGAGATGCTACAGTCGGAAAAACGACTACTCCCGGACTTGAGTTGTGAAGTGGTAGCTCTCTTGGCGAAGAATAAATAGTAGGGACAGCAGGTAAAGCAGTTGGGACAGCCAGTGAAGCTTTCGCCCTTGCTTGTCTTGTCCCAAAAGCCAACTCTTTCTTTTAGGCATGCAGGAAAAGCTGTTCCAGGAATACCAACCCCAGCTACTGATTTCTTATAAGCATCCTCTGACCCAGTGAGTAATTTGTAAAGTGCTTTTTCCCCTGTCTCCTATGATACCCGGGTGGCTTATTTGGTATGTGCTAGATGAGGCATCCATAGTAATAGGTATAGTACGAACCCTCTCAGGCTCTAGGTAATGAAATGTGAAATGAATTGGAACAGTTTTAGAATGACTAGTAAATGATACTAATTCATCGCACTACTTTCTTTCTGTCATATACCATCTTGGAAGAATGTAGATTGCAAGGTCATTTCCTGAAGGAGGATTGTACCAGCTCTTCGTCATCATAAATAGCAAACCAATCCTTGTTTATTACTCAGCTTTTTCATTCTATAATTCTTAGTTAGACTGGGAATCAAAATGAAGCAAACCAGACAATTGGCTTAACCCTTCAATCCTATGATGACAACCAGAGTGAACCTTCGGAGCAGCACTTGCACGAACACAAGTTAAGGTAGCATTCTAAGCTTATGAAATTGCCGCTACTTCTCGAAGACCATAGAACGGGCATTCTCCTACCTTGAACGAGATATATACAAATAAAGGATATACCAATTTTGTTTTGGGAAAGCTCTATTGGAAACAGACCTGACTTAGAGATCCCAGCCAGGGTTGTGGGTGGAATTTTAGCCATGTTCAGATACTTATTCATCTGTCAAGCGGTCCTCATTTGAAAATGTTGTCAAGCAGCCATCCATGAAGAAATGACATCAGGAGAGTTACCAGCGAGGATGATATTATCAACATATACAAGCATATATAGAGTGACTTTTCCTGCCAAAACTTCTATAATAAGGCAGGGATTAATCTTCTTTTGAGGCTGAGAATCTGCACCGCTTAAGTAAGTCACTTAGCTTTTTTAACCCAGCTTTAGACGCTTGCTTCGACCCATAGAGAGACTTGAGGAGCTTGCTCACATAAGACGGACGAGTAGGGTTAATGAACCGGAGGGCTTGCTGCATATAAAGCTGCTCATCAAGGCATGTGGAAAAGCATTTTTTATATAAATTTGCTTAATTAATCAACCAATAGAGATAGCCAGAGATAAGCCTGCTTAGAATATCTGCCCGAATGGTAAGCGGTTCGGTAACGGGACTGAATTTCTCATTAAATGAAATTCCTATCTATAAGTTGATGCGCCGCCCTTAGGTTGGGCCAGGCCACAGCCGGGCGGGAGAGTTAGCGCGGGAACAGTAGTTGACAGGCTAAGCCCAACAAGTCCTCGCGTTCGGATGATGGGCTTATACGATTTCCTTGGTATTTCCTGCGGTGAATCATCGACCAATTTTGCTTTCACATGGGTTTGCCGCGGATCACATATGCGATAAATAGTTATATGTGTCGTCCACATGGCTGGTGGAGCGATTTTGGCCCATGTGATACTTTAGGCCCGCTGCTACGCTGAGTATGTTCAGTACAATTGTGGTCCGTTCCGTTTCCCTTTTCTTTCTCTTTCGGGCTGTTGTCTTTTTTATTCGTCCCAATTTGCTAGTTTGTATTTTTTTTCCTTTTCCATTAGGATATGGCTTGAGTTAAATTTTTTCTTTTTTTCATTTTGCTTTTTATTTTATAACACTTTATTATTATTTTTCTTCCTTTTTTAACCTTTTATTTATTTTCATTTTGTATTTTTTTATTCTGTTAATATTTGTAATTAATTATTATATTGTTTTTGTCTAGCTTTTCTTTCTTTATTCTTTTCTATTGTAGTAAATCATTTAATTTATTTTATTTTTATTTCCTATTCTTTTCTTTATATTATTTCTTCTTTTCTAAACTTATTATTATATTATTTTTCCTTTTTTATTACTTCTTTGCCATTGTTTTCTACCCTCTTTGCCTTTTTTGGTCTTGGGAAAACGAAGTACACGACCACGTCTTGGTTTTCTCATCACCCTACTCCTAAAACCGTACATTTGACTGTCATGACTAGTTTATTGTTCAGATAAAGCCGAGCCCTTAACTAGCCTGGTTTGAGCCAAGCTCACTAATGCCATTGGCTATCTTAGACCTCCTTTGGAATGGAGGAAAATTAATGGGAAAACATAGGATTCTAGTTCCTATGAATTTGGTTCCTATAGCAGCCTTTGGTGCATAGGAATGGATCACAGGAATCAAAAGGGAAAGGAATTTTTCCTTTAGTTCTCCTATGGTTGGCTTAGAGGTGAAAATGGTCGGCCTGAACCTTTGGGTCTGAACTCTGAAGACCTAACACGCGAAGCAGGGCTGTTCATTCATACAGTACAAATTTCCTACTGCCAGTTTGGCTGGTTTGGGTTTGAGAAACCTATGAACACCCCTAAGGTCTTGTTCGGTTAATCCCCTTTCCAAGGGGATTGAGGAGGATTGGATGGGATTTTGACTTGCAAGGGATGTAATCCCTCCTAATCTCCTCCAACCCTCTCCAATCCCCTTCAAGTCAGATGTTTTAAATGGCGGGCTAAGTCATTTAGCGACAACTTCTTTCAAAAGCTATAAAAAGCTATAGCGGGATATAGCGGAAGTTATTTCATTTAGCGGTCTTATATAAATATGAACATGCACAGAAACATGGGCGTAAGGAAATTTAATGAATACTATGCATGTCCAGGGCTATATGAGAACATGTCTTCGTGTCTATCACTTCAAAATTAAAGATTACAGTTAGGATTTTGTACCGCTATTATTGTTTTTTAGCAACCAATGAGCTTTTGGGCCTCTAGTATGGAGAAAATAAAGCATTATCAACCCGCATAGTGGAAAATAGGATTAGCGGTGCTAAATAGGTTTCGCTAAGCCAAATAGCGGTGTTTAGCGGAACTAAAGCGTCCTTAGCGGCCATAGCGGAACAATTAGCAATAGCATAGCGTCAGCTCCTTAAAAAAAAAGCTATAGTGGAGCTATAGCGAAACTATAGTTAGCTATTTAGAACTATAGTTCAAACCGAACAAGGCCTAAAGCGAAGGATCCTGTGAGGACCTAACACGCCAAGGACCCTTGCCTATTTCAGGACTACGTGAGACAGTTTGCGTTGAAACGACTGAAATTCTGGATTTGCATCAGTTTGGTACGAGGAACGTTTGCACTCACAGAAAATCCTACCCGTCATGTATTCTCACCTTGGACGTCATCAACCTGCTTGGTGTCTTCCGCTGTTTTTGTCTTGGCGCAGACGCCCCGGGGCCACGAGCCCACGAGTCAGTGAGAACGCGCGTGTTAGCATTAACTTGGACTGACCGAGAGAAACGTGATGTCACTCCCTGTGTCACGTTCCACCTAAACCGCGCTTGCCTACACCTATATAATCCACGGCCATCTCGCAGTGTGGAGCACAGCAAAACTCCTAGAGACAAAAAATCAAAAACACAAGCACCAGAGAGAGAGAGAGACTGTGCCTGCGTGACACCGCGCGAGGGGTTTAATTGAGCCAAGCCAGCAGCAAGCACCTCTACGTCTACGTGGTACGTGCTCCCACTCCCGCAACCACGTCGAGGTAGTCATGGCTGGGGCAGACGCAGGGAACACCTCGCCGCTCCCGCTCGCCGGCCGCGTCGCGCTCGTCACCGGCGGATCCCGCGGCATCGGCCGCGAGGTGTCCTCCCGCCTCGCCGCGCTCGGCGCGCGCGTCGTGATCAACTACGCGTCCAACTCCTCAAAGGCCGACGAGCTCGTCGCGGAGCTCGCCTCCCGCGGGCACGGCGCCGTGGCCGTCCGCGCCGACGTGTCGGACCCGGACGCCGTACGCGCGCTCTTCGACCGCACCGAGGAGGCGTTCGGGTCCCCGCCGCATATCGTGGTCGCCTGCGCGGGCCTCCTCGACACCAAGTACCCGGCGCTCGCGGACACCGCCGTCGAGGACTTCGACGCCATGTTCGCGGTGAACGTGCGCGGGACGTTCCTCGTGTGCCGCGAGGCGGCGAAGCGCATGCCCGCTAGCAGCGGCGGCCGCATCGTGACGTTCTCGTCGTCGATCGTGGGCACGCTCCTGCCGGGGTACGCGGCGTACACGGCGACCAACGCCGCCGTGGAGGCGATGACGAGGATCCTGGCCAAGGAGGTGGCGGCCAAGGGGGTGACCGCGAACGTGGTGGCGCCGGGACCCGTGCGCACCGAGCTGTTCTTGGCAGGGAAGGACGAGGCGTTCCTGCGGAGGGTGGAGCAGGAGTCCATGGGGCGCATCGCCGAGACGACGGACGTGGCACCCGTGGTGGCGTTCCTGGCGAGCGACGCTGCGGCCTGGGTGAACGGCCAGGTCATCAGGGTCAATGGCGGCTTCGTCTAAGCGAGACAGGTGTTCGAATCTGATTCAGAGGTGGCATCGGCCGCGTGCTTTAAAAGTTGAAATTCGAGTGGCGTATGAGTGTTATATAAGTTACTTCTTTTTTGTATTAAATTATGTAACTCTATTTAAGGTATCCTTTTGTCAAGTCTGTAGGGTTTGCTGCTAGTATCAAAATTCCAGTGTTTCGAAGTGCATTGCCTCATAGTTGCACACTACTACTGGGATGCAGTTTCCGCAGATCTTACTATGTCTAGTGAATGGTAGCTTTTCTACACTTTGTATAATGAATAGCAAATACTCTCTTACAATTTCTATCGAGGTTTTAAATCTCCGGCTATAGCGGTACACATAGCCGGAGATAGTTGCTGGGAAGACAAGCCGCTAGGATAACTCAGTTTTGCCGTTATGATTTAGCTACCGCTAATAACTGTACTTAGTCCGCTATAGCCGCAAAATGGGACTACTTTTGTAGCCGCTAAAAGTGCCTTGTTGGGCGAAATCAAGCATGGGTCCATCCAAGTGCTAGCACGCGGCCCACTCATCCAACCGTGTTTGTTTCACAACGATACATGAGGTCCTTGCCGTCATATTGCATCATTTACTAGTTGCTTGGCTCCTAGCTAGTTTGCCTACTGATTGTGTCATTGCGTTTTTTATTGAACTGATGAACATTGAATATGTTCTTGCGTCTATTGATAGTCCACTGGTCATGGAGTCATGTTCTTGCGAACAGAGGAGTGATGGCTAATGAATATGTGAAGTGATTACTGATTTTTGCCCTTTTCTTTCAAAACCGCTAAATGGCTTAGCTAAGCTATAGCCAGCTATAGCTGCTCTTATCTGCTGCAAACTTCAACTGCTAAGAGGCTTAGCCGAGATTTAAATCACTGATTTCTATTAACTCTGATTCTTTAATGTTGATAAAGTTTCCATCCTCCAATTTTCGTACAGTCGGCAAACTTTCTTTCCTCTGTAAAGTGATGATGCAAGACAATTATAGTCAACTTATATGATAGTATTTTCCAGACATTAGTGATTAGTAATCCATCAATCAAGATGTAATAGGATGGGTAAGAAAATATCACAGTATTGAATTGCAAAGTTCCCGTGCATTCACCTACAACTATAATATAAATGTTCAGCTATTTTGTACATGACTTCAGTTCTATTAATTGACTCAAGAATTACTCGTATGTCACCAATGAGCTCATCAATCTGCATTTTATTGTGTTTTCACTCAAAACACGCATATCATTTGCCCACCTAAGTCAAAAGATGCATAGGGCTGGTTACGCTGCTACTTGTTATCATAGATTTCATGAACACCAAAACAAAAGGGAAAATAAAAGGGATATGTGAGTATGAGCAGTGGGAGTCTCAATTGTTTTCTGGAATGCCATCGACTTCTCACACCTCAATCTCTCACTAGAAGCAAGCAAGCAAGCACGTCTATTCCTCTCCGCAGAGAAAAAAGAGAGCGCACAAAAGGAATTAGAGTGGGAGTCTGGGGAGCAGAAACGAAAGCTAACCTTTGTATTCGCGCAAAGTAGATTCAGATCACTGGTAGCAATGGTCAACGAGTGGAGTGCAGCGGTGGGGACTCCATCGATGCTGCCGCCAGCCTGCCATCATTGATATCGCCAAGACGCCAATGGTGCTTTACGAGCGTGCTTGGATTGAGGCAAACATGAGCCAAGCCAATATTTGGCCGTTGACCATGGCTGGAGGTGTTTGGATGGCTGCTGTGATTTGGCAGGCCGCTGTTCAGGCAACCCAGCGCATTTCATTTTTCAGCCATGCATGGCCAAATCGTGGCAGCCCATTTCGTGGCCGGCCGGCCAATCTGATTTGGTAGTGCAGGTATAGGACAAATCCAAATGCGCCCTGGTGGCGACGGGCAAGTCTCTTGCATGCGTTAGGGGCTTTTTGGCGGAGCTCCAGTATGCTGCAGCTTCTACTCGAGCACTGTTATGATATTGTAGCGTTACTGTTCATAGGTGAACTAAGAAACACCTGAAGCGAGTGGGAGACCACAATTTTTTGCTTCACCAGTTCCGGCTTCTCGGACATTACAGTAGTGCTACGTGGTGGAGTCAGAGCTAGGTGAAGTTCCAGAAAAAGGAAGCGACAAATATTAGAGGCCTGATTGGTTGACTGGTTTCAGCCTGACCAGGCTCTCGGCATGTGACTTCCACGTGATTGGTTGCCTACCCTAGCGGCCGAGCCAACCCCCGTGAAGCAAGATGCGCCTCCTAGCCAGACCTGCTGGAAACGCATGAATCGAGCATTTTCGTTGGGTCAGGCCGGCACGAGCACACGAGTTGCATGAGTGCAGAGAGAAGCGGTGCAAGGTCAGCTCATGCGCCCAGATAACCAATCAGCTTCTCTGCTAGTTATGCTGCATACGCGCAGGCAACCAAACAGTGGACATTTGCATGGTAATAGCGGAGAGGGTGTGGCACACCGGTGCGATGCAAGGATGGGGCGTGCGGAAACCAATCAGACCCTAGATGGGTTAGATGGGTGGGCTGCAAAAGGGTGGCCTGCAAAACAAGTCCAACCCGTGGATGCTATTCGTTTCGTGGATTGGATCGGGTCGACATATGTGCTATCCATGCACAGGCCTAAACACGGGCCTGAACAAGCAAAAGGGAACACACACACCGCCCAAAACGAAGAAAACGGGGCGGCACTGCGGCAGTTGCCAATTCAATCTACCGAAACAGAGTTGTGGAAGGACAGACCGACAGAGGCCATGGAGAGCTCGCCGCCCACCATCACCATCCAGGTCAAATTCGCGGGCCGGACCATCCCCGTGGAGGTTCCGGCCGCCGCGACCACCGTGGAGCTGAAGCGCCTCCTTCAACCGCTCACGAACGTCCTTCCCCGCGGCCAGAGGCTTGTCTGCAAAGGCACCGATGCCCCAACCCTTGTCACCTACTGAGGGCGCCGATTCTCTCCGGTAGTTACTAATCCTTACTCCCTCGCGCTCGCAGGAAAAGTGCTTCAGGACGCCGCGAGTCTGAGCTCGATGCAGGTGGTGGGCGGATCCAAGGTCATGCTCATCGCATCGCAGGGTCTCCATCAGGGGGTACGACATCAACCTCCTCGATCTGAACTAATCTGTTTCCCGGTTGCTGTGTTTTGTGTGATTATGTGTCTTTAGACGTTTAGAATTGAATTCCTTTGAGTAGGGTGCAGTGATTAAACATGTGCGAAGGTTCGATTTAGTGCTGTGCTCAGGACTGCTAGATGGGAATGGGAGAAGATCTGAAGTTTAGTTGTTAAACCTGTAGAGTGTGTCACCCATCACCTGTAGAGTGTGTCACCCATCATGAGGTAACTGCCTTTATTTCACCATTTGGATGTCTTTTCTGTGAATGTTTGGGGGTAGTGTAGTCACATATTCTACCATGGAAGTATCGCAATGCTGATAATGTTTGAAGGGAGGAAATGGAAGCAGGGTACACATGTCATTCTTATGTATTTGATACAACCTACTTCTCTGTGCCTACTCTCAAATAGGATGGCCCCATCACAAAGAATAGCAGCAGTTCGGCAACAAGTGTAACAAGAACCTTGAATGTTAAGGAACGTCAGACACAAAAACCAGAGGCAGTTGTTGGCAAAAGCCGAGCTGAGCGGTGGAAATTAACAGGCGTTGTTGCGCTGCATGATTGCGACTTGAAGGTATCTGGTTATTTGAACTACCTTTATAACGATCCCGTGAATGCATTCTAGCATAGGATAATTGCGATTTTAATTTTTGGGAGCTACCATATCTACCATAGTCAACGAAAGTGCTCCATGTATATTGGTTGCAAAGAAATATGTCTCATGATTCTTACTGCCTTTGTACTAGGCATCCCCTACATGAAAATAGTCTATTAAAGTATTTGCTTGAACTTTTGTAAATTGCTGGCCATGATTAGCAGTCTGACTTGTGTGTCGATGCTACTATTCCCTGAGCATATCACCATTCACTACTTCCAGCCATATGGAGCTTGAAGATATTAAATTGTTATTCCTTATTTTCTCATCATAATCTATACATTTAAACATAAGTAACACTCTTTTGTGGATGTTTTTCCCTATAGGCAGTGCCAGAGGAAGTCTGGGGTTGTGGCCCCTCAGTACGAATACTAGATGCCAGCAACAACTGTATCAAGGAAATTCCGCATAAAATCTCTGCTCTTAAATCTCTAAATGTAAGTATTCTTTCACACTGAGTGAGTTGGGTTGTTTTCTGCTTCCACAAGGAACTATAATTGTAAATAAACTTATAAGTGATATAATTATATATTGCAGAAATTACTCCTAACTGCCAATGATATAGATGATGAGAACATCAGCTGGGAGGGTCTATCATGCCTTCAAAAATTATTAAACTTGTCTTTAAGCCAGAACCGGTAGGTCAAACTCAGCCAATTACTCTTGTCTTGTGATTCATAGTAATCTATGAATCATCTGTGATGTTGCCGGTAGATATAAAGAATTTCTATAAGTAGGTTCTCGAAAATTAGTTTTGCTCATGATTCTTAGTGTTGCTTTAACTTGCCGACTCTGAAGATTGATATTGACCTAGAATCAACAAATATCATATGTTGAAAAAGAAGAGATATTGCATATTAAATCTTATGGCTTATAGTTTTTTCTTGACGTTTGTAATATAATCCCAGAGGTGTTAAATATATCTCAGTTGTTAATCTGGTGCTGCTTGACTTCATGAATTTTGAGGTTAAATGGGATGATGTCAGCTTAAAGGCTACATTTTAAATTTGAATTGTCTATTGAACTGCTAAATCTCGTGACCTCACATTTGTTTTCACCTATCTATTTGCCAACATCATTTATACAAATTTTTTAGTTAACTCTCTGCCACCAAGATGCATGTAAATGACCACCTACATACAAAAAGGGGATATTCCATGGTTTTCTTTAAGAATGCAATATCTCTTATCTTCTCAATGTTATCTAACATGATCTCCAACATGCATATTTTTGGTGCACATGGTAACAAGATAAGTGATTATTCACTTTTTTTTTGTTAATCTTGCAGGCTGGTTAGCTTGCCATCGACTTTGGGCTCACTGACTTCTCTGCATGAACTTCGTATTGCAAACAACAGACTTGATAACTTACCTATTGAAATAGGATCACTGAAGCATCTCCAAATTCTGATAGCAAATAATAATAGGTTATCCTAGAACTCACCACTTGTTGGCTTGCAGCACCTTACTAAGCTCTTCCACATTTTGACATGTTTATTTCATACTTTTGTTATTCTATCTACTGCTAAACAAATGCTTTCGGTCGAGAAGAGATACAAGATTGCTGAGATGCGTGATCATCGGAGACTGGCATTGCTTGTCAGTTATGTTTAGGATTGAAATAACCACGTCTGGATAGAGTGATAGATCGGTGCCCTGACTTTGACACTAGTCTGATGACAGCTGTTTTTGCTAGTGCCCATTCTATTTTTAGTACAATTTTGGTTGTATTTATGTAACCCAAGAATGCTTTTTTTACACATAAAAAAGGGAATAAAACATGGTAGGTTTTGTTTTTAGCACATGTCTTAGCTAATGTACACATACTGGTAGGTTGTGACTGGTTCTAAATAGAAAAAAGTTGGTACAGGGAGAAGAGAACATCTTTTGTCCCCAATTTTTTTCTGTAGCTTCTTATGGGAACTACAATAGTAATACTTTGTGAAGGAAAACTTATGCTTTATGGTGAATGCGATATTTGACTTGTTTTCACTTGTTGGCAGGATAACTTCATTGCCTTCATCTATAGGAGATTGTGAATCTCTCACCGAGGTATGTTCTTTCTATCATATATTACCTGTTTCTGCTTCATATGTTTTTCAGAAAACTATTTTGAACACATAACTATTTTGAGTTTGCATTGGCAGTATATATCACCCAAATCTTGAATTCAGGTTGACTTGTCATCAAATCTCTTAACTGAACTGCCAGAAGCCTTTGGGAAGCTTGGTAATCTCAAGGTGTGTGACTTTAGCTATATGCAAGAAGCCTTTGCTTTCTAAGATGATATGTCATCACTAACCTCAAATGAAGAGCTGAAGTAACTAATGCAGTATCTTAAGTTAATAATATTGCAAAGTCCCATTGTCAGATTGAAACAATGTTCACATGATAGAAGACACCACGGCATATTCATTGTCCAACTGCAACAACATTCACATTGCTGGTCAATAAATGAATATGAGTTATCAGTCTAGTAACCCAATTCTGAGTAGTATAGGGTTATCAGTCTAGTGGGTAGTAGCATCTCCTTAAGATGCATGATATGCTAGATGGCATGGATAATTTCTGCATGCCATTTTGTGGTGTCATTGAACATCTGTTCTCAGTATATCATCCACAGGAATGGGTTAAATCTCTTGGATATAATTATTTCATTACACCTATTAGCGTGGATAGATTTAATTTTACTTTGCTGTAACATCTCTATCACGCTTCTTCTGCCTTTTGTATTGTTTTGTTGAAGGAAATGTTTATTTTCCACTTATGTTGTGCTACAGATTTGTTTTCATTTTGCTTGAGTGATGACTTATATTCTGTTACTGTTGCACTGAAGCGAGCATCGTGTAATGTTTTTTTATATGAAATACCTTTTCCCAACAGGTTTTGCATCTAAGGAACAATGGTCTTACATCCCTGCCTTCGACCCTATTCAAAAAGTGTGTGCAGCTTATTACACTTGATCTCCACGGCACAGAAATAACGAATGATATTCTTCGGCAGGTACCATTTCCTTATGAGTCATGTCTGCCCGTGTGTGCGTGCATGTTATTCCTTCACACTTTGTTGTAGTATGTATTCTTTGTTGCCATCATTACCCTAAATGTGTACCTTGTACCATCATTTGTACTGGTGGCATAGTAGCTACTTGCAGTTTTTGTGTATTTATCTCAATTTGACAAGTATAGCACTTGTGTGTAGAAGAAGAATTTTGCTGCACCTAGTTTGGTATTGTGCTCTGACCTCTGATACATTTTCCAGTGCTAACATCAATTTCACATGTTCCGATTTCCAAACAGGTGGAGGGGTGGGAGGAGTTCGACGAGCGTCGGCGGCAGAAACATCAGAAGCAGCTAGACTTCCGTGTAGGCTCATCTGGTGTGTTCGATGAAGGCGCTGATGATGATAACATGCGTAGATAATTTCTTGACTGTTGTGAGCAAGATCGTCTGCTCTGCATCTGGACTGGGTTCCAGATAAACCGTACAATTCAGAACTGGGTTTCAGAGCTTGAGATGAAAAACTTTGTTACTCAGAGTCACAGACAGGACATATGTTCTTAAGAAATGCATGGCACTGCTGAATATTATTGTAGCACTCAGCCTAGACCCAAAAAAATGCCATACAGTGAACACGCCAGCATACCAGGATGGCAGGATCTTAGGAACCCTTTGCCATATCCCAATTCCCAACCCTTGCCATACCAGCGCACTCACGCGACGCCGCCGTTGACCCTTATTACCTGGCCGTTCACCCAGGACGAGGCATCGCTCGCCAGGAACGCCACCACGGGCGCGATGTCCGTCGTCTCGGCGATGCGCCCCATGGAATTCTTGGCCACCCTCTCTATGAACGCTTCGTCCTTGCCCGCCAGGAACAGCTCCGTGCGCACGGGCCCCGGCGCCACCACGTTCGCCGTGATCCCCTTCGCTGCCACCTCCTTGGCCAGGATCCTCGTCATGGCCTCCACGGCGGCGTTGCTCGCCACGTACGCCCCGTACCCCGGCGGGAGCGCGGCGACCGTCGTCGACGAGAACGCCACGATGCGCCCGCCGCTGTGGGGCGGGATGCGCCGGGCGGCCTCCCGGCACACCAGGAACTTGCCGCGCGTGTTCACCGCGAACGTGGCGTCGAAGTCCTCGACGGCGGTGTCGGCGAGCGCCGGGTACTTGGGGTCCAGGATGCCCGCGCAGGCCACCACGATGTGCGGCGGGGAACCGAACGCCTCCTCGGCGCGGTCGAAGAGCGCGCGCACGGCGTCCGGGTCGGAGACGTCCGCGCGGGCGGCCACGGCGCGGAGGCCCCGCGATGCGAGCTCCGCGACGAGCTCGTCGGCCTTGGCCGGGTTGGAGGCGTAGTTGACCACGACGCGCGCGCCGAGCGCGGCGAGGTGGGACGACACCTCGCGGCCGATGCCACGGGAGCCGCCCGTGACGAGCGCGACGCGGCCGTCGAGCGGGAGCGGCGCGGTGGAGGTGGACGCTGCGGCCATGGCTAGCGGCTCACTGGCTTGCTGATGTCGTCGCGGTCCGGCGGCGAACTCTGTGTTTTGTTTGTGTGCCTTGTGTTGGGCGCGAGTTTCACTGTGCTCCAATTGCGAGTCGGCCCTGGGTTTAAACAACAAAGGTTGGGGAGGTGCTCGGACGTCACGGCTCTCGTCAGAGGCAGCATGGAGTGTCAAGAATTCTCGGTCCGTGTGGAGGCTGCGATCGCTTCTTTTAAAAAAAAAGTGACACGTGATCGCATCGCTTAAAGGGGGCGTTTGATCTTCACAGGTCTGGTCCAAGTCATATCAAATCTTTGAAGGCTAATTAGAGAGGCTAAATCTGAGTTAATTATGAAACTAATTACACAGGTGGAGGCTAATTCGCGAGACGAATCTATTATGCCTAATTAATTCATGATTAGCACATATTTACTGTAGCATCATATTGTCAAATCAAGAACTAATTAGGCTTAATAGATTCGTATCGCGAATTTTAACCTTCGTCTGTGCAATTGGTTTTATAATTAATTTTATAATTAATCTATATTTAATACTCCTAATTAGTATTTAAATATTTGACTAGGAACTTTAGTTTAACTAAAGAACCAAACATCCTGAATAAAAAACAAAAGTAGACTGCCTCGCGTGATGACGTACGTGATGAGAGTACAAACAGAAGAGGGGAGCTGGACGGTTGGCGAATACTGAACAGATCGAGCAGAGTTAGCGATCATTTTTCTAGTGGAGGTTGACTGGAAGGACGACAAGAGACTTAAAAAACGTTTCTGATGTAATGGGCATAGTTGTGTCCTTTCTTTGCTGTAAGATGCCGAACAGGCTAGTTTGATCAAGGATTGAAGAGCAGAGGTGGAACAAAAAGCTGAGATAGACATGTGTGTATGTAGATACATACATGTGAATTAACTTAACAGCATAGTGATACAAAGTTGTACCAAATACTTACTATCACGCTGGTGCTCGCAAACTTCGTGATAATATCCATACACTGGCTGTCAACGTAGGCAGGTAATCTCCTGTATTCGTTTCGAACAAAATTAAACAACTACAATATTTTACCGACCGACGAACTAAAAGAGGATTTAACGGGGCACATGCCCCCACTCAAATTTTGAACTTATATTTTACTTCAAGAAGCTAATAAAGCTTATTTGCAGTAATGTCCACCCGTAACTAATATTAGTAATGTAAGAATATTAACTCATCCATACACATTGGATATATGGTTGTCCATACTATTTTTGGGTCGCTCACAATTGGCGACAATGTATTGTCGTAGTCCATCATTTCTCTCTGTCGTATTTTCTTGATGAAGACATCTAAAGAGGAAGGGCATGGTTTAACCTATAATAAAAACACAAAATATGTTAAAAAAGATTCTCCGGTAAATACACATTGCAAACATAATAAACAAACACTAAAAAAAGTAGAAATGACAATGCAAAGTAGAAATGCAAGAATTACAGAATTGTGCACATGTTTACTGTATATAAAATATGTTTCAATTTTGTTTTTGAAAGATATATTTTGAAATTAGATAGTTACGAAAACGAGTAGTATCTTGAAGCAGTTGTTCAAATTTATGTGTCTGGTCTGCAACGGATAATGGCGGGCAGGGATGGTGGCGGGTGCGTGAAGCTCCAATGAGATTAGCGGCACTGGCGGAGTACTGTAACAGCGTCGGAGCCGGTAGGCAATGGAGGGCAATGTTAACCAAGCCAGCCCCAACAATTGGATTTCCATATAACTTCATTACCAAATCCAAAAATTTTGAAAATGGAGTAAAAATTCAAAATTCAGATTGCTCTTTTCTATTTTGCATATGGGTTGCCCGGTTGGATGGAGTAGATAATTCTTCCTTGATTCCATGAAAAAAAACCCTCCCCAAATCGTGTTTGCATTTTTCATTGCACACGACTTTTCTTATGTAGAAATAGTCAATTTCTCCGCTAGAACTAGACGGTGGAGGGAGGGTATGGATGGCTGCCGGCCCGTCTGCTGTCTGCAGCCCACCTCCTCTCTTCTCGGGGTGACATGAATGCAACCCACTTCGACGGCTTCCCAAAGAAGACGATCCAGGCAGGCCTAACGCAGCTCGCGGACCCCGAAGAACAGGCCCGGTCCCAGGTCAGCAGCCCACTACAACACAGTCAACAGGCCGGCCGGCCGACACACATCTTGCAAGAATGCACGTTGCAAACTTGCAACTCCGTTAAGCTACCGCCGGCCGCGTCCCCAGTAAAAGAAACTGAGGAGTAACCTCCACTCCAGGGCCCCCTCCTCGCTCGCGTCCTGCCGCCTTGTCGGCGCTCCGCCCCCCATCTCCAGCCAGATCCCCTTCCCCTCCTCACTCCCATTCCCACTCCACTCCCAATCCGAGCCCAGATCCGCGCTAAAATGCTGGGGCGGGCGGCGGGGCTGTCGGGGCCGCGGTGGCGCGGCGGGTCGCTCGACCTGCGCGCCGCGCTGCGGTCGGGGGGCAACCTCCTCTTCGCGCTCTTCGTGGCGGCCGTGCTCGCCTTCACGCTCCTCGCGGCGGTCCACAGCCCCGACGACCCGCTCCTCCACCCGTCCTCGCACCAGCTCACCGACTTCCTCACCTCCTCCACCTCCACCTCCACCTTGCTCACCGACGACTCCGTGCTCCGCACTGGGGAGGATTTCAACGCCTCCTCCTCCGGAGCCGCCGCCGAGGCCGGCGTCGAAGCTGAAATCAAGGAGGCCGTGCCGTTCATCAAGCTCTCCGATGTCGCGTCCGAGGCCGAGAAGGCGGAGCCCGATGCCACGAGGACGGAGCCCGAGGCCGAGCGGGCCGTCACCGTCGACACTGACGTCGGCACGGGCGACGGTGCTGCGGCGGCGACGGCGGAGGAGGAGAATCCCGTCGCGGAGGCGGTTTCCTGCGACACGGAGGCGCCCGTGGACTGCACGGGGGACAGGGACCTCTTCAACCTGCTCATGCGCACAGCCATCGAGCGGTTCCCCGACCTCCACTTCTACCGCTTCGGCCGTCCCGTGGCGGTGCCGGGGAGCCCCATGGAGTGCGACCTCGCCTGGCGCTTCCGCCCCGCCGCCGACGCCATCGGCACCGGCCGGACCACGTACTACAAGGACTACCGCCGCTTCGCGCTCACCCGCGACGTCAACACCTGCACCCTCGTCGTCGACAGCGTGGGCGAATACCACTCGGGTGTAGGTGCCAAGCGCAGTGGCAAGCGCAAGGGAAAGAAGGGGAAGAAGGGAAAGCGTGAGGCACCAGTGACCGACTTTGTGCCGGCCAAGACACAGGTTAGGCTGGACGAGAATGCTGCCAACAATGAGGCTGCCGGGGCTGTGGCCGAGCCGGTGTTTGTTGTTGGTGAGGCTGTCAATGATAGCTTGCCAGTGGTTGCCTCTGAGTCCGAATTCAGCCGCGGAAGGTACCTCATTTACATGGGTGGCGGCGAGAGGTGCAAGAGCATGAACCACTTCATTTGGGGGTTCTTGTGTGCTCTTGGTGAGGCGCAGTTCTTGAACCGGACACTTGTAATGGACCTCAATGTCTGCCTCAATGCACGGTATACTTCAAGTGGCAAGGATGAAGAGAAAGATTTTAGGCTCTACTTTGATTTTGAGCACTTAAAGGAATCAGCATCAGTGATCGATCAGAGTCAGTTCTGGCAAGATTGGGGGAAGTGGCAGAAGAAAGATAGGCTGAAGAACTTCTACACAGAAGACATCAGGATGACCCCGATGAAACTCCGTGATGTGAAGGACACACTGATCATGAGGAAGTTTGGGAATGTTGAGCCGGATAACTACTGGTCACGTGTGTGTGAGGGTGAGACTGAGGGAGTGATCAAGCGCCCATGGCATTTCCTGTGGAAGTCCCGACGCTTGATGGAGATCGTATCTGCCATTTCCTCGCGGATGAACTGGGACTTTGATTCAGTCCATGTTGTGAGAGGGGAGAAAGCACAGAACACACAACTATGGCCAAACCTTGATAGAGATACCTCTCCGGACAGTCTGCTTATGACACTTAATGACAAAGTTGGTGCTGGCCGGTATTTGTACATCGCTACCGATGAGCCTGACAAATCGTTCTTTGACCCACTTAAGGAAAAGTATAAGACACGCTTCCTGGATGATTTCAAGGACTTGTGGGATGAGAATAGTGAGTGGTTTACTGAAACTAAGGAGCTGAGCAACGGTAAACCGGTGGAGTTTGATGGGTACATGAGGGTTGCAGTTGACACTGAGGTGTTTCTGAGGGGCAAGAGGCATCTGGAGACATTCAACGACCTTACACGCGATTGCAAGGATGGCGTGAATACATGCCCAGCTTCCTCCTGAACATCTGGTGGACTAAGGTGAGCTGATATTCTGAAATATTATGCTTTACAGAATATTTCCAACATTGTCGTTGGTGACTCGCACCTGTGCCTTGTTGTAGTTAGGCAGCCGGTATCAGCATTTTTATACCTCTATTGCTGATTTTGTGTGTCCCGATTCCGCTAGTCTGTTGAGTTAATGAGTTGGACTTGTGCTGAAACAACTAGTTGATGATACCTTGTTGCAGCTGTGTTTTGTCATCACGATCATGTTACTTTCCATTCTCTAAATGTTATGTGTTTTGGCATTTGTTGTCTTCTACATAAATCAAGTTCAATCAATGTAACGCGAATATCAGTTACTCAAGAGCCATGTGAGGATTAACACCAGTTCTTTTTAGATAATGTGACTAAGACCAATTAAGTTCATGTATTCCTTACCATTCCATTTTAGGTGATTGAATTTGTATGCATTTCTTGAGTGTGCTGAAAACCAGGAAACCTTTCTTCCCTGAGCTGGAAAGTAGAAACTTATGCTGTCCAGTCTGTTGTATTAATGGGATACTTAAGCCTTGAGCTGCAGTAGTCAGTAATGGAGTGGTCATATCCACTTCTGGGTCTTAATAAGGGGGTGTTTGGATACTAGGTGCTAAACTTTAGCAGTGTCACATCGGATGTTCGGATGCTAATTAGCAGGACTAAACATGAGCTAATTATAAAACTAATTGCAGAACCCTATGCTAATTCGCGAGAAGAATCTATTAAGCCTAATTAATCCATCATTAGCAAATGGTTACCGTAGCATCACATTGTCAAATCATGGACTAATTAGGCTTAATAGATTCATCTCACGAATTAGACTCCATCTGTGCAATTAGTTTTGTAATTAGCTTATGTTTAATACTTCTAATTAGCATCCAAACATCCGATGTGACATGTGCTAAACTTTAGTGGGGTGTATCCAAACACCTCCTAAGTATATGCCCTCCTAAGTATATGCCGTTTCTGTTGAAAACCAATCTGTGTAGCTGCACACACTCGTTGCATGTTCATCAGAAATTTTAGCAACATGACAGATTGACAGTAAGGTTGGCATACTTCACATCCCCTTCCATGCCAAAACCCTGCATTTGCATTGCTCCTTTCAGAAGTAAGTCACTGCCCCTTGATTTTGTGTTTGTGGTTTTGGGCCTGTGATGATGATGCAGCATGGGCGAGCGGGATGGGTATGAGCGCTTCATATGGCACGGATGTTGAACAAGTCCTGTGAGCATTCGTTTCGCCTTTTCTTTTCTTTCTTTTTTTTTTGGCTTTAGCCCTATGTTTAGTCATAGCTCTCAAGCGCGTGGCTACGTCTTTCGGTGGTCTTCAGCTCGCCGCGTGCGTCGATCGCGTGGGAAATGGGTCGTACGGAGTGGACTCGTAGTTGTGGAAATTTGTTCGTGGTGCGAGTGTAGGAGGCCACACAGGCCACAGCCTGAATGTACAGTCCTTTCAATTCAGGGATACAAGTCGCAGGACGCTGCCCCATCGCAAATTCGCAGCCCAACACCAGGTGTCCGTCGTGCTCGCGTACATTGGGTTCAAATCTGAGCTGTGAATGCACGCAAATACGAGGAATATCTGGTTTGGTGCGGTGAAGCGGCAACGTTTTCTGACCTTGTATTGCTGAATTTAAAGGATCATGTGTACAGATCGTGGGCTTTATGGCCTCCTGGGCTTACGCCATGAACGAACACCCTGTGCAAGGCGCAAACGACGCCCGCGTTGAACTGAAGATGCACGCGACCGTTAGAAATGGCTTTGCACTCAACTAATGGCCCGTTTGGATAGACGAAGGGCCCATTTGATCTAGAGGTTAAATTTTAGTCAAATAAAAATTAGCACATGATGATCCAAATAGTAGGGCTAAATGTGAGCTCAAAATTAGCCAACCTTCCGACTATACTTTAGTCTATTAGCCCTCTAAACTTAGCTAATGAAGGCTAATTTCAGACCGTAGATGCTAAAATACCATCCACTAAAGAACGAGGCGTAGCAGCAGGTTCCATCAATGGTAGAATGGACTTTGATCAGTAGTGGGCTAAAAATTAGTCCGATATCCAAATAAGATCGGGCTAATTCTAGCCAGCTAAAGTTTAGATATCTGTTTAGACATCTGTTGGCGCTAAAAGTCAGCCGATTGACTCTCAGCGTCGGACACACGACCCGGGAGAATCTGCTTAGCTCCTGTTCGGGTAATCGCCCTAGTGCGGTTCGCGCGGCGTGCCAGCCAATCTGACCTGTTGATTGGTAAGGAGAAAACGTGTCAAATTCCAGGAGTTGCGATCGGCTAAGGTTCCGATCTCGAAGAAGCGTATCAGCGAATCGGCCGATTTACTATAAAAAGGTAATCGGCTATGGTACAGCCGACAACTAGGCAGCGGTTATGAAGAAAACTACTGGAGTAATCTAAATAACGCTACAGGAGCAATACTTGAAATAGATCTAATCGGCTACGCAAAATTAATAGATGAAAATAACGATAAATAAGCCGAAAGTTCTAATCTCAAGCTGGGTAACTGGTGATAAAACTAGAACAACAGGTAAAACCTAGAATTCTAGTAAATATCGATAATTGGTGAATAAATCTAAACGAAACGATAGCGACGCGCCCGAAGTTAAAGCTTAGATGTTACTCGATAAACGGAACTTACAGAATCGGCCGGAGATCGTGTCGATGCAGTCCTGCCAACCCGTATGAACTCGTGAAAGAAGAAAAGTATTGACGAAGTCACCGACTTGAAAGTAAAGTGCGAAGAAATAGTAGATTGTTGTATTGATTTGATGTGTTGTTTACAGATCTTTAAAGGTGGCTATTTATAGCCTGTTACAACCAACTTCTTAACCGACTAGGATCTATCTCTAATTTTAAACGAAAATAAATATTTACAAGTACAACTCGTATCGGAGTTGGTTGTTGCACTCCTGCGGGCCAATCCCCCCTCATCTTCTCTTTTGCGACTCACTTTAAGCCCATATTAGCCCAATTGCTCCAGCCTCTTAATCGGCTAATTCCTACCAACTCCGTCCGCCAAAACACTGCAGCGCCAATCGGCCGATCTCCAACTGTAGCACCAATCGTGACTTTTTCAACTTGCTGCATCGTCTAATCCTTTCCCCTATTTGACGCTGATTCCATACGTGTCAAAATTTAACGTCAACAACATCTAAACTTTAGCCGGATAAAATTAGCTCCATCCTATTTGGAGCTAGGGCTAATTAGCCCTATGTATTGATCAAAGTCCATCATACCTTTAATGTAGTGGGGTCCGTTGCAATACATTTCTGTGCTGCTCGTTCTTTGGTCGGACGCGATTTTGATCTTTTGGCATTCGTAGTCTGAAATTCGCATCATTAGTGAACTAAAATTAGTGAGGTGGGGTAGCTAATTTTCAATCCACCTTTAGGTCCTTTGTTTGGATGATCGGAGGCTAATTTTTAGCGGACTAACTTTAGTCCCGGAATTAAACGCAGCTAAGAAAAAGGAAATGAATGCGCACGATACCTGTTCAACTAACACCCTGTAAAACTTGCTGCGCTTACTTGATGTTGTTGAGGCCGATCTCAGAACGAAGGTCTTGAAACTTCATGTGGGCTACTGCCCAAGTGTGCCCGGTGAAAACGTCACTTGTTCCAGTGAACTCGACGTCGATCTGGCCTTGTCCTTGCACACTCCTGGATCGGATGAGATGAGACATTGTGTCAATGGGCTTGCTCCTATCATAATACGTCGGGCTACGAAACTGACTGCCGATGTACATTGCTGAGTTTAAAGGACTAGGAACGAGCAGCCCGTGCGTGGCGCAGCTAGACCCGCTCCTGCGCGAACGACGAGCTCAGCAGAAGACACGCGCAAGACTTGCTCAACAGCATCGAGCCATCGAGCATCAACTGATAACTGCTTTGCCCGGACCCGGGTGGGAGGACCTCAAAAGGGCGGCCCCGGCCCGTGGCGATCGCGGGCCTCCATCATCACTGCCGCTCGAGACCCATCGGCAAAAATCGGAGAGATCCAACAAGGCGCGCACCACACCAGCCAAAAAAAAAAAGCGGCGTGCATGTGTCATGGCATGCTGTAAGATGGAAATGGCCTCTATTATTTTCCCCGCTTTCGCCCCACCGGCGTCGATCGGCCGTTCGACTTGTCATTTGTCACGAGGAGCCAAAGTGTTTCCATAATACTACCAAACTATATTTGGCTGCCGATCAAGTGCGCCTCTGCTGGCCACGTACACATGCTTGTTGCTGAACAACTGGAAAGAAAAGAACTGATCAGAGGTGGTTGTAGTGCCAAGTTTAGTCGACCCACGCCGTGTACCCGTTCGTTCGCTCGCCGTCTCCGACTGTTCATCGCTCAATTATTAGCTGTTGAACGAAGAAGCGGGCTGCCAGCTTGTGGTCTCGTCTCGTGGAGTTGTGGTCGATCTGCCCGAGTACATCCCCATTACCAATATATCAGTCCTCCCCGTAGCGATATCTGGCACGGCATATCCATCAGCCCGGACATTTGTGCAAACGCGGAGTTGCGGACCGCGACGCGCGAACAACTCGCCGCCCGGGTGGTCTTGAATATGGGCTTTATTAGAGCGCCGTCCGTGCCAATCCCTCAGCACCTTGCATGCGGTCCTTGCGTGCATAGGTGTTGAGATTAGACTGAGACAGGCCTTGAGGGTGGTACGTGGTGTGTATAATATAATGGATTGGATTGGATTGCATTGAGCTATATATTGAGTACAAGTAAGATTTTTCCGGATACATATGGCAATCTACGATACATACATACATACATACATACATACATACATACATACATACATACATACATACATACATACATATATATATATATACACACACACCCCCCAAATACACTCTAACAGTCGGTGTCAGCTCCGAATTAAGATAGGTGTTTGGAGCACAACGTAGATACTACCAAATACACTCTAACAGTCGGTGTCAGCTCCGAACTAAGATAGGTGTTTGGAGCACAACGTGGATGATCCGATGGCCGGCGGCCTAGACTAAACTTGGCATTACCCTGAAGCGAAGTTTTATGTTTCTTTTCCATTTCCTTTTCGTTGGAGACCAGGCCGAGCTCGTTGCAGCGTGTGTGATTTGTGAACACCATCTCGGTGAGCTTGTTCGGACTGATTCCAGCTTTCCAAATCTGTGGTAGTACTAGCGGTACCTCTACTAGTACTCAAGAACGTCAAATCCTGATAAGCTGTTGCCCTCACCCAAAAAAAAAAAAATCTGGATAAGCTGTTGACCGTGGCTTCTCCAGCCAATTAGCCTAAGGGCCCGTTTGGACCAGGTTGGATTTTCATAATCCAAAATTCAGAATCGGGAGCTCCTCCAAACAGGTTAGATTCTATTCTAGCTCAAATTTTAGAATCTAAATTTTGAATTCTGTGAATTCCAAAAGGTCCTCAAGGGTTGATTTTGGAATCAGATTTTGAAATCTAGGAATTCAAACAAGTCCATCCAAATTTTGTCCTAAATCCAGATTTTGAAAATCCATCCAAAATCTAGATTTTCAGAATCCATAATTGGATCCAAACGGGCCAAAATCCAAAATCCGAAGCTCCTCCAAACAGGTTAGATTCCAGCTCAAATTTCAGAATCTAGATTTTGGATTATGTGAATTCCAAAATTCCTCAAGGGTTGATTTTGGAATCAGATTTTGAAATCTAAGTTCATTCAGATTTTGTCCAGAATCCAAATTTTGAAAATCCATCCAGAATCTAGATTTTCAGGATCCATAATCGGATCCAAACGGGCCTAAGATTGCGTCACTCGTGAGATCATCTTCGTTTGTGGGAGCAGATCAGTAAAATCTGTCCGCCTCCTTCCCGGCACCGTTTCCTCAACTCCGGCGCGCTGGCCCACATGTCAGCCACACAGTGCCCGTCACCGCGCCGGCCCGGCCCCGCTACCCCACTCTCCACTCTCCAGTACCCAGTCGCTCCCACCGCTCGCACTAGCACCAGGCGCCGGCCGAGCAGCCGCAGGCGCAGCCGCAGCGGGGAGTCAGCGCAGCGGTAGTTGGGGGCGTGCGCGCGCGCGCGGCCCCGTGCTCTCCGCCTCCTCCAGTCCTCCACTCCACCCCCGTCCCGTTCCTGCGCCACCGCCTATATAAAAACTCGGCGCCCCGTGCCGCGCTCACCTCCATCCCCAGACGCAGCCACCGCTTCGGTCAAACGAGGCTGTCTCCGCCGCGCTGCCTGCGAAGATCCTTTTGAGCAAGAGAAGCGGCGGAGACCGCGGGACTGAGGAGGGGAGGGAGAGAGATGGAGGCTAGGTACGCGGCGCTGCGGCGCGCGACGGAGGAGGTGGCGGCGGTGGACGCGCACGCGCACAACCTGGTGGAGCTCGGCTCCGCGTTCCCCTTCGCCCGCTGCTTCTGCGAGGCCGACGGCGACGCGCTCGCGCTCGCGCCCCACTCCCTCTCCTTCAAGGTACGCCTCCGCGCCCATCGCTTCCCGCGACCGCCGCCGGGACTCCTCCCGGCCGCTCTCCGGTCCTCTGCTTTGGCCGCTCCCCACGCTCTTGCAGCTCGCTACTACCTCCGTACTGATGGTACCCGGTAGCAGCATATTCGAAATCGTGGCATTAATGGGAGCCTGTAGGCTGGGCTACCGTGCTAGATTGTGTCTGTTACGGTGTTCGTTGCTAGCAGATTTTATTAGTTCTGGCAGTTTCTGAAATCTCTCCTGAATGTCACTAGTACTTTGGATCGACTCCAAAAATGATTCGGAAAGGTGTCGAGCAGTCATGATTTGGATGCGTTTGTTCATACTAATGCTAACTGAGAAATGCTTCTATTAATCTACTCCCTCCATTTCAAATTATACAAACATCTATAAATTTATAAAAGATAAAACGATCTACAATTTGGGATACAATTTGGGATGGAAGGAGTAGTTTGGGACGGAGGGAGAGGTTGTATGGGAGGGTAGGACGGTAGGCGTGCTGTTTCAGGGCACAGATACAGGTATGCAAATTTACTACTGGAATCTTTCAAAAAAAAAATTTACCACTGGCAGTCGATTTTAGCACAATATGCTGAACTCGTCGCTTTCAGCAGCGCCATGCAGATGGCAGCAGCTTTTATGGTCTGCCTTGCCGTTTCGCAGTGGGACACTGGGACGTGGTGTCGTGGTAGCAGTGTAGGAGTAGGCCTTTCCCCGGTCTCTACTCTCTTTACCCTTGTGACTTGTGAGTGATGGATGATCATGGTCATGGCATGGGTTGCGGAGTGATGGCTGCGTACTTGGGAACCGGAACGGTGTGCTGTTGCTGCTACGGTACTATTACAGTATTGCTTGCTAGGCGCTTGACGAGCTGCTTGGTCTCTTTAGCAAACTTCTTGGTGCTGGCCTGGAATGCCCAGCCAAGTGTCCGTGGACTCATGTGATGTGGGGCATTTTCTCAGCCACTTTTGTCCCTGGTTCTCTGCCCCAATTGTCTTTGTCCTTGCCATGGGACTACTGTAGCACTTTGTAACGTGTTTTTATTAGACTTTTCTTTCTATCGAGCGTGGGGGAATCTAATTCAGGGCAGGTGGCGCGTGGATGTACTCTGTATTTGTTGACTTCTTGTTACAAGGCACCTAAGAGTGCACTTTCAGAGCTCATTACATCCTTGGAACCTCATGAAATGCAGAGAAGCCTTAGGGACATTGCTGCATTGTACAACTGCGAAGCCTCACTTGAGAAGGTAGAGGAGTTCAGGAAAGCTGAAGGATTGAAATCGATTGCCTCGAAATGCTTCCAAGCTGCCAACATATCTGCCATCCTTATAGATGATGGCATACCATTTGACAAAATGCTAGATTTGGAGTCCCACAAGGCATTTGCTCCTATAGTTAGCAGAGTTCTGAGAACAGAAAGGCTAGCAGAAACAATCATCAACGACGTGAGTGTATTTCTCTTGTTTCTCTCTCAACAAGGTGTTACTTCGTTTCTTTCTATTCATATGTTTTTTTATACTAAATGGCAATTTGCTTGGGAAGAATTTACTTTAACAAAATAGCACAACCATTCGTTACAGAACTAGTGACCTAGATGACATTTTGATCCTGAAATATAAGATCTGCTACCGGTTTGGTTACTTTTTAATGAGCAATGTTTGGTCAATTTGCGCAATTACCATTTTCAGGAGTCATTCAGTGGATCAAGCTGGACACTGGACTCATTCATTGAAAGCTATGTAACTAAGCTTAAGTCATATCCTTCAGATTCCTGATAGGCTGATACCTTTTCAGATTAATTGGATTATTTTCCTTTAGTTCCTTTTGATTTATGAATATCCTTAACTTATTGCTCACAGTGTGTAACCAAATTGTTGCATTGAAAAGCATAGCTGCATATAGAAGTGGCTTAGAGATCAATCCCAATGTTAGCAAGACTGATGCAGAGGATGGTCTTCGAAAGGAGCTAACAGGTAAGCACTTTTTTGTTGTCATGGAAATAAAACGCCTAAAACAAGCTCAAATTTTACAATTACATTCCTCCATATTTTTTCAGGTCCTAGGCCAATTCGGATTACAAACAAGAACCTGATTGACTATCTATTTGTCTGCAGTCTTGAAATTGCTGTGTCGTTTAACCTACCAGTGCAGATTCACACAGGGTGACGACAGTTTTACCCCTAGTATGAAAGCAATGTTATGTTTGAGTTGTTTCAATATCTCAAATAAATAAACTACTATATAATTTTCAGTTTTGGAGACAAGGACCTAGACTTGCGAAAGTGCAACCCACTACATTTGCGTGGTGTTCTTGAGGATAAAAGATTTGCTAAGTGCCAACTTGTTCTTTTACATGCTTCTTATCCCTTTTCAAAGGAAGCTTCTTACCTTGCATCTGTTTACTCCCAGGTAGATCGTCATTTTATCATATTTATATATTTTGTTTTCATGGATTCTAACCATCTGAAACAAACCAAAATCAGGTCTATCTTGATTTTGGCTTGGCGATTCCAAAACTTAGTGTTCAAGGAATGACATCATCACTGAAAGAGCTTCTGGAGCTAGCTCCCATAAAGAAGGTAAAGCGTCCATCTTGTGGATAACAGTTTCTAGAAAAGTTCAAGTGCTGAAATAAATCCACATTTTACCTCATGATCCAGTATTGCTGAAAGACGGAACTGAGTTTTATCCTCCCATCACTATGTATATTATTGTTTGTATTTTACTGTGTACTCTCTCTAGACTAGCACGATGAAGCATAATAAACACAGAAAATGCTGCAGTAACAAGAAAGGTTCCAGAGTTCAAGTAGATACCTCCAGTTAGATATACGGGGCCATCTTATTTTCCCCAGAAGTGACCCCAGCATGTTATAGGCAGGCCTTGTTACTCTGAGTTGTAACTGCTTTTGAACGTGGCAACTCTTTGATTATAGACATATAACTGAAGCGTTTTAAGATACCTAGAAGTATCATATCTTCTGACTGCTAGTACTAGTACACAACTGGTTCCTGCCAATAGTGGTTCTTCAGGATATCTATTCTTGGAGCTGTCTATAGAAATTTAGTGCTGCTTAGTAGAGCTTCCATCTTAGACATTACAGGTTTGGAAGTATCTTGTTCCTACTTTGTGCCAGTGGCGAAGCTAGAGCAAAATTGAGGGGGGTGCGCCACTTTACCACTAGTACAGTGATACCAATGCACTTTCTCCATATCGAATATTTGTTGCTGTTGAATTTTCTTCGCAATACCATCTTATTCAAAAATTTATTGTAAATATATGAAAAGATAAGTTATTGTTAAAGTACCTTTGATGATAAAATAAGTCGCACACAAAATAAAATGGTACTTACATAATTTTTTGAATAAGATGAATGGTTAAACATCGTGACTAAAAGTCTAGCAGCGACAAATAATTCGATATGGAGGTAGTAAATAGCACTAAAAGTATTCAAAAGTCACTAATGACATTGTTAATGTAAAGGAAGAGGAGAAGATAAAAAATCACGAATAGAAGATGTTGGACATTAGGTGAACAAAGCATCTGACATCTCATACTTTATTGTACTATAAACTAGCTGTTAGGCTTAAGCTTAACGGTTTCATCCATTTATCTATCATTATTAGATTAATACATACAAATGTCAAAGCGATAACATAAATTCAAATACTCCCTTCAAATTTATTCTCTCTTAAGTGAAATAATTCCGTTACAATTCTCCAATTCTTTTTCGCAAGAATCCAAAAATTGAATCTAAAACCAGCAGTTATTTTTTCAACATATAACATGCGGCCTAACACTATATTGCACGGTATTTACTACAACAGAAGAACCTGGAACCCTACAGTCTACAGATCAACAAAAGCTACTACTCACTAGATAAGCAACCCATTTTTTGGCTCCTGCCAAACCAGTGGTCATACAATGAAACATTATTTTGCAAAATTGGATGCTTTTACTGGAAAAAGATAAAGAGACAATATAATTTAGTAGTTTAGAACTTCCAAAACAAACAACATTTGAGCAGCCGAGTGGCCCATCTGGAGGTATCGTGATGGCTTCAGCGTGGGTGGGAAACGAGCAAAGGGAGTGAATAGGAAAGCTCTAGATGTGGAGGATTGATGGATAATTGATATGTACACAATCATGCATGCTGAGCTGAACGCTGCCTCGCTCACAGACCAGAGAACACGCTGACACGGCTGTGGCCTTGGGGGGTGCATAGAGTTGGACTTAGGGGGGTGCATATGGGGTAAAACAAGATGGTTAGCTCTTACTTTTGTTTTTGGCGTGGGTGCATTTGCACCCCCACAAACTATATTGAGCTTCGCCCCTGCTTTGTGCTACCAACATCTAATCTACTGATGTTAGTCCTTTTCTGTAATATTCAGTATCATACCACCTTAGTAACATAACTCCATTTTGATTCATTCTAGAAATATCCTGATGAATGTGACTGTGCCATTGCCATTTAGATACGAGCAACCTAATCATTTCCAATTTTGAAGGTACACTTTGCTTGGTATTTCTAATTTACAATCATTTTCAGGTCATGTTCAGTACAGATGGATATGCTTTTCCAGAGACATATTATCTAGGTACATTCATCATCTTAACTAGTTCATAAGATGATTGAGGAGCTCTGCATATCAGTACAAATGTTAAACATCTTCTCAGAAACCAAGGTTTGCGAATGGTAGCTTACATTAGGATAGAACAAAAATACTTTTCGACTAATAACAATGGATTCGAAAGGAAACTTTTGGTTCATGAAATTTTGATTTATAGATATGATTGCTATGGCTTGTACTTAAAACCATGGACAGGCGTACCTAAATATTTGATATCTATTCAATATATTTGTTTAATGTTTCATTTGTTAATTCATAATGCACTGATTTACAGGTGCAAATAGGTCGCGGGATGTTGTTTATCGTGTCCTAGCTGCCGCATGTGAAGACGGAGACCTTAGCATTCAGGAAGCGATCGAAGCAGTTGAGGACATATTTAGAAGAAATGCATTGCATCTATATAAGTTAAATGTTGCCAATGGGTCAATTAATCATGAAACTGCCATAGCTGGTGACAGTGTGTCATTGTCTTCTGTTGAGGAAGACATTCTCTTCGTCCGAATTATCTGGAGCGATGCTTCTGGTCAACATAGATGCCGTGTAAGCATACATTTTCTGACCACTACCATAATTAGCATGATGTGAAGTGTTGATCACTTCTCTAGGTTCATGGATCAAAAGTTTTCTGTTAGTTTTTCCTCATGAAAAAAGGTTATTAGTTAGTTTTTGTCTTGCACTGTCATCTGCTCTATATACAGTTATACACGATTGTTAACATCATGTTTTATTCACTTTTCAAAGAATTGTGCTTTCAGGTTGTTCCAGCTGGACGGTTTTATGAGGTTACAAGGAATAAGGGTGTTGGTCTGACTTTTGCAGCAATGGGAATGACTTCATTTTGTGATGGCCCAGCAGATGGGACTAACCTTACTGGTGTAGGCGAGATCAGACTTGTACCAGATATGCCAACACTTCTGAGGCTCCCATGGTATTTCCAATTGCTTTGAGCATTTTCTTCAGTATTCAGTACTTTTTTCATATGAACTCCACCAATCTAGGAGGAACAAGGTGGCATTGTAATTGTAAACATGAAGAAAAAGGCACCCAAATTTGTGTCGAAGAGGACTTGAACCTGGGTGGCAGGGTGGGCACACCCACACTATCCACCAATTGATCTAGGACCAGTTCCTTTTCCTTCTTCAGTACTTTTTTCAGTTGATACATCCATTGTGACACTGGTTTTCGTTCTTATTTGTTTTCTTGTCTTGTGCTTAGTCTTGTTTCCACATCAATGATATGCTGATTTACATTCTACTGATTTGTCTCTCTCATTTTTATACGTTTGAAGTTTCTATGTTATTTATATTGATAATTGCTCCAAGAACAAGGGGTGTCATTTCTTAAAATATTGTGGTAGCCTCATTCCTTCACTAGTAATCTCCTACTATATTCTTATGAAATAAAAATATAAATTGTGTTAGAACTCTAAAAATCAATTGATACATCATGGCTAAGACCTAAGAGTGTTCTATTTACTTGTTTAGGTGGTATAAATTTGTCGAATGCATTAAGACATCATTTTTATGCTTTTAAATAGTATATCTAATTATCTATTAAAATTGGCTTAACTATGCTAATATAAACTGTATCTAGAAGATTCACTTCTAATTATGTTAATGGATTACTCTTGCCGCAAGGTCAATGCATGAGGAAATGGTGATGGCTGACATGCACATAAGGCCCGGAGAAGCCTGGGAATACTGTCCTAGAAATGCCTTAAGGAAAGTCACAAAAGTTCTGTTAGATGAGTTCAATGTGGTAAGAATAAATCCACACTTCCTCCTGTGTATATTTTCAAAGGCCGTTTTGGTCTCATAGATTCTAAAGTGCATTTGTTTTGTTATTTATGCTTAGTTATTTATCCTTTCAGACAATGAAGGCAGGTTTTGAAAATGAATTTTTTCTTCGCAGAAAATTAGTAAGGTAGCTTTCCCTGACTATATCGTATTGAAAATGTTTCAAGGAAACTTTTTATTCTTTACGGGATCCTAATAGAAAAGCTTTGCAGTGATGGAGTTGAGCAATGGGTTCCATATGATAATACCAATTACTGCTCAACTTCAGCATTTGATGGCGCATCATCTATATTACAAGAAATATATTCTTCTCTCAAAGCTTCAAACATTGTGGTTGAGCAGGTAACTGCTTTTACCTTTCTCCTGTGCAACATTTGATATCAAACTGATTGGTTCATTTGCAAATATTTATTGATTGTTTCTTTTACCTCTACTTTTACCTCTACCGCTCCCCTCAAAAAAAAAAACAGTTGCATGCTGAAGCTGGAAAAGGCCAGTTTGAGATAGCCTTAAAGTATATCTTGTGCACTCTTGCGGCTGACAAACTGATATATGCCCGTGAGACTATTAAATCAGTTGCTCGAAAGCATGGACTGCTAGCAACATTTCTTCCAAAGTAAGTTATTGGATAGACATAGATATTGTTTCCCATCTCTTTCTGTCTCTCTGCAGATAGGTCTTCCCATTTCAAGTTTCAACATATTGTAGTTAGATGATGGAGACCAGCTTCCTCTTTCTTCAATATTATGTGATCATAGGTGAAAAACTATCAAGTGAAAATAAACTAACAATTCAGTACATTAAACATAAACGATTTATATACCAGCTCTGAAGAATGGTTTTATCTGTTTACATTGTTTTGTGCCAGAAGCAATATATGTGAACAGATGGGCCAGGCAATAGAGAGTTGAAACTCTTTTGGTACTTGAATGGAGCTGAAATGAGCTATATTTGATTTGAAACTAGTGTATCTGGTAACTGATCCTTCCTTTTGCCTCAACACTTTCCAGGCCTGATTTGAATGATATTGGATCTGGTTCTCATGTGCATCTGAGTTTGTGGGAGAACGACCAGAATGTTTTCATGGGGTCAAGTACAGATAATTTCCATGGAATGTCAAATACTGGAGAAAAGTTCCTTGCTGGAGTTTATCATCATCTTTCATCAATCTTGGCATTTACTGCTCCTCACCCAAATAGGTAATGTCTTCTGTTAAAGCTTCTGAGAATGTCCTGTAATACAATTGAAATTTGGATGCAGTGTTTGTTTCTCACATAAGCTGCATGGTATTTACAAGATATCAATTCATATATTTAGAAGGCTTGATTTGCTATTTGTCTAACAAAATACGAGGATACCGATGCAACCATTTCAAATCAGTATGTTATGTGCCACTATTTAAAAATGGTGTTCACTTGATCTTTTGTCTATAGCTACGACCGGATTCAGCCAAATACATGGAGTGGAGCTTATCTATGCTGGGGGAAAGAGAATAGGGAGGCTCCATTGAGAACTGCATGCCCACCTGGTGTGCCTCTTGATTTAGTCAGCAACTTTGAGATCAAATCCTTCGATGCATGCGCAAATCCGCACTTGGGTCTTGCTGCCATCGTTGCTGCCGGCATTGATGGGCTAAGGAGAGGCCATAAGTTGCCAGAACCAATTGGTATGAATATCTTTTACTGCTTGACCTTTTTTTTTCCTGTTGGCCATAGTTCCCAAAATTTGCGTTTCGGCCGTAGCATTTGGAAATAATCCTTACAATCATTTTTGAACCTTTGGTCTGATAACTGTTCTGCTCGGTGCTCGCGTTGTTTGCAGAATCAAACCCTGCAGATTACGCTTCCAAACTCAAAAGGCTACCGCAGAACCTACAGGAATCTGTACAATCGCTTGCTGCAGATAAGGTTCTGCACGAATTAATTGGTGATAAACTTGTCACGGCCGCTATAGCTATACGGAAGGTCAGCATTGTTTAATATCTCTTTTGTTGATGTTCTTCTTTGTACTAAAATATTTGGATTATCTCACCGTTCTGCCATTTTTTCCCTGCAGGCTGAGATCGATCACTATGCGAAGAATCCTGGGGCATTTAACGATCTCATCTACCGGTACTAGGGCAAAAGAATGAAAATGGGGGACTACGTTTTTAGACGTGACAAGTGGTTTAACCGTATGACCAACTGAGAGACTACGTGGAAGAATTAATATTGTTTGATTTCGAACTCTCTTGTCATGTCACTGAACTTTCTCTTATCGAATAAACTTGTGTTAAAATCAAGGAAAAAAAAAGGATAGGCGCATGCAAACCCTTCACTATTTGAGTGAAGGGACGGAGCCTTGTGCAGTTGTGCTAAATTCTGGTGTGGACTTGCCACAAGGCCTCGTGGGCATCTTTTTCCCATCACCTTGTCCTCTTCTCAGACACCTCCCTTGCTTATTTTATTCCTCTGGTGGTTTCATGACACTTACACCTCATAATAGCAATTTGCTAATAACATTAATATAATTTATTATAATCCCGGCCAAGAAGGCCCTCTTTGGTAGGGCTTCGGGAGGGGTTTCTCCACCAGCTTCACCCGAAGTCCTACCAAACAACAGTAGCGCAAACGGCTTCGGGGAAAAAGCCCCTGAAATCCCGTTGACTGGAGTCAAGAGACGGAGCGAGAGCTAAAAAAACTGGCGCGAGAGTCAAAAAAATCGGCTTCCCGCGGCTTCTTCCCCTCCCGCAGCTGCTCCAGTAGCATGTACTCCTTAAATACACGAAAATTACACTCAAAATGCCATTCTGTGCAAGATTGAACTAACTAAGAACTCTGCGGCCCGCTGCCCGCTGGACCTGCCATGGCTGACCTTAGCGCGCGGCCTGGCAGCCCCGGGGTTGCAGCAATGCGGTGGCGTTAGAGTAGCAGGGAGCCCATGACGCAGGGCCGCGAGATAGCGCTATGGCGGGGTTGGAGCAGCAGAGGAGCGCGCGCAGCATGGGGGCGAAGCAGCGCGGCGCGACGGACTTGAAGTAGTGCGGCGCGCCAGGGAGCGGAGGAAGTGATGCGGATGAAAGAGACGGACGAGCAGGACCGAAGAAGATAAGGTTGCCAGCGCCAGGGAGTAGATAAAGAAGGGAGAAAAATAAGAATAAAGAAGGGAGAAAAATAAGAAAATTAAGAATAAAGGAAGGGAGGAAAAAAAAGAAAATGAATGGAGAAAAAAGTAAAAAAGAAAAATAAGGAAGAAAAAAAAGACCTCTCACGTAGTAGCTTTATGGGTAGATAGCACATTTCACTCTCATATTTATTTTTTAAATTTCTAATGAACTCAAATTTTGAACTAATGCTAATCATCCAATTTATCAATTCAAACAATCCACATAGCTAAGGGTATATAGGACATTTGATCTCTCACATCCATTCCTAAGAATACAGGAGAAACCGTTTTGCCAAACATTTTATAGAACGGCTTTAGTTCCAACGGAGAAGCTGCTTCACCAGAGAAGCTGCAGCCGGAGCCATTTCAGCCACAACCACAGCCCTGCCAAACGAGCTCTAAGTCTTTTAGCGTGCCCCCGTAGCAGCCGTATGATCAGCTGCACCTCTGCTTCTTTTGACACTAGTCGTGTAGCTGCGGCTCATATGCAATGTTTTCAAATCGTTAGATCGAGCAAGTCAACCACCCTATCCAGGGCAATCTACGGCCTAGTAGGTTGCCACTTTGAGCAAAATACCTGCATGTGCAAGTTAAAAATGGGACACGGCAGTCCATAGCTTAGTCAGTTACCACTTTAAAGCAGACTACCTATATCTGCAAGTGAAAATTGGAAAATACAAACAATCAAGTAGAGCACAGAGCTGAATAAACTAGAAATTTTTCCTCTCCCACTCGTGCTCAGCGAATGGTGGCAGCTGCAAATCGGGCTAGGTAAAGAACCGATCAGATGTGGGCTAGGTAGTAGGCTTACTACTGAGCTGAAGCCCAAGTCATATACTCCTGAGCTAGTCGCTTGACTAGACATGCCAGATTAGTCATGACTAATCGATGATTAGTCGCTTGACCAGTTGACAAGGTAATATAATCGAATCGAATTCCCTAGTCAATGTCCAGAGACCGATTTCTCGATTAATCATTGATAAATCGTGATTAATCGAGCAATTTAAAAATACAGCTCATATGTCACGTGTCGCACCCGCCGTGTTTAGATAAAACTTAAAAGCCAAATTTTACCAGAGTTAGCCACAATTTGCTGCATCAGATACCACCAGCATAGTATTTTTTAAAAAAACTGTACAGCGGAGGAGACCCCCACTATGAAAAGATATATTAAAAAATAGAATAAACTGTACAACACACAGCAAAAAGGGGTACCAGAGTACCCTAAAAGGGAAAAAACTTCATAAAAAGAGCTAAACAAGCTATGCTAAATTAGATCAACCCAGTTGAGGAAAGATTGTTTGGTACTTTCTTTAATTATGTGAACTTGGAATCTGGCCTCATCCACAAAGTGCGAGACCCAAGAATTTAGGGATGGACGTTTTCCTTGAAAAGTTAGAGCATTCCTTTGCTTCTAGATGTGCCAAGCAGCTATGATAAAGATCTCCATGAAGAAAGGGTTATGGAACATGTCTTTTGCAGTCTTCAACATCATGTAGAATGGAAGTTGAGGTGTCATTGAAGGCCAATTTTGTTCCAGCAGGCTGAACTAAAGCTGCTGGTGAAGAATAAGTGATAGGTAGTTTCCTCCACATTGTTGTTGCACAGTACGTAGTTATAGTTGCCACCATTGATAATGAAGTTTTTTCGTTTCAGAAGGTTTTTTTATTCAGTCTGTCCATCAAGAGAAGCCTTGAGAAGACTCGAAGTTTGTTGGAGGGTGGCCTTATGTTTTTGAGTCAGAAATTATAGAATTGCTGGGAGGAATAGGTGCTAGATCCCCATATATAATGCTAGAAGCCACGAGTTTCCCCTTGAACTTGAATTCCCTAGATGATACCTTGTAACTCTTGATATTCTTCGAAGACTTCTTCAGATAGTGGTATATGAAATTGCTCTTCTATGGAATTGTTTTGCAGAAAATGTGCTACTAATATGTGCATGCTCTTTGCAAAGCTAAACAATCTTGGGAAGGAATTCTTCAATAATCTGTCATTCCAAACATTCAACCAGAAGAGGACTGATGTACCATCTCCAACTATATATGTTGCTACGCCTCTGAACTGATCACAAAGTTTTAAAATGTCTTTCCACCAGAAGGACCCTACTTCACCCGCTGCATGTGGGACTTCTCCATTTGTATAATATGTCTCCCATATCAACTTTACCTAGTGCATATCTTTCTTATTATAAAATTTATCAAGGTATTTCATTAGCAATGCATTGTTTTGCCTTCTCAAGTCAATCACTCCCAATCCTCCTTTGGACTTTGGCTTAAAACATTTTGGCCATGCTACCAAAGACTTCTTCTTTTCATTCACGTTTGATCCTCTCCAAAAGTCATCCCTTTGAGCTTTGTCCATATTGTCAATTGCCCCTAAGGGGATCTTTAAAGTGCACATTGTGTATATTGGTAGAGCAGAGAAAACTGACTTGGTCAGTTTGACTTTGCCAGCTAATCCAAGAAAAGTAGCAGTGGCAGAGATTCTCCTTTCCATTTGATTCATTAGGGGGCAAGATCTATGACTTTTGGTTTGGTGGTGTCCAAAGGTAGCCCAAGGTATGTAAAGGGGAGGTTGCCAATATTACATATAGACTCTGGTCAAGCTGGAAGCCTTCTCTGTGTTGAGGTTTAAAGGAACTAGAAGGGATTTGTGGTAGTTCACTCTTAATCCAGTGGATTGTGAAAAGCCTTCTAGAATTCATTTGAGACAGAAAAACTATTTTTCTGAGGCTTTCATGATTAGGACAGTGTCATCTGCATATTGTAGAACTAGGAAATTATTTGTGGCTGTGTAGGGGATTGGGAGGCTGAAACTGTTCTGAGTGTGAGCCTTGTTAATAATGTATTGCAATAGATCAGCTGCAACAACAAAAAGGAGCGGTAAGAGAGGGTCACCTTGTCTAACTCTCCTTGCAGTGAAATTCTTTTCCTAGGATGCCATTAAGAAGAATTGAAGATGTCCCAGAATCTAGGATCCTTCTAACCCAATCACACCACATGTCAGTGAAACCAAGATTCTTCATCATACTAAGTATGATGTTATGCTCAATAGTGTCAAATGCCTTCTCAAAGTCTAATTTTAGGATAATGATTTCTCTCTTTAATTGTTGATATTGATGGATGTATTCAAATGCCCATGCAAGATAATCTTGTATTGTTTTATTCTTTATAAATCCATTTTGATTCCGGTGGACAATAGGGATAATCCTTTGCTGTATTCTATCTGCCATGATCTTGGTTAGAAGCTTCAGAACTGAATTCATAAGAGAGATTGGCTTGAAGCCATTGGATGTTGTTGGGTTGTTACATTTCGGTATCAAGGTAATGAAGGAGTTGTTGATGACTTTTAAATCCAGCTGTCTTGCAAAGAACTCCTCACAGAGACTGTAAATATCCTCCCTGATTATATGCCAGCATCTCTTGAAGAATAGTCCATTGAAGCCATCTGGCCCTGGGGATTTATTCGTGGGCATTTGAGCCACTACCTTGTTAATTTCCTCTCTTGTAACAGGATCAGATAATTGCTATAGGTTATCGTGTCTAGGGATGAGATGCTCGAGGTCCAGGTGCATAGTAGGATTAGAAGTAGTTCCCATTCTGCTCTTGTAAACTTCCCAAAGAAGAGATGCCTTTTCAAAGTGATATGTGATTTGTCTTCCATCAGCTGTATCTAGATTGGTTATTGTGTTCTGTCTGTACCTTTCTGTTGCTGCAGCATGAAAAAAATTTGTACTTTCATCACCAAATTTGGTCCATCTAACAGTGTATCTTTTCCTCCAGTATTCTTTCTAAAATTTGAGGAGCTTAATGATATGTTCCTTTAGTATTCTTCTGAAGTTTCTCTCCTGTTGAAATAGAAGTCTTTGTTCCTCAAGTTTGTCCAGGACATCAAGTATGGTATTGCACTCCTTGATAGGATTTGATATCTGTCGAAGTGTCTTGCTCCATTTCTTAAGTGCTCTTCTAAGTAGCTTCAGTTTGGCAGTTATTCTTGTTGCACTGTTAGTAGCTCTAACATTTGTATTCCAAACATTTTGGACAAGATCCATTGTATTCCAAATATTTTGGACAAGATCCATAAAGCCAGGCACATCTAACCAGAAGTTTTCAAATCTGAATATTGTGGCTCTTGGTATATATGTTCCAATTTGAACCACATAGGAAGTGTGGTCAGAGGTAGGTTTGGCCAGAGGTAGCATCAAAGTACTGGGATATGTGTTGATCCAGTTTGCCGAGGTGAAACACCAGTCTAATTGTTCCAGCAAGGGGTCTTCTTGCATATTTCTTAATGTAAACTTCCTACCCTTTAGAGGGATTTCTTGAGTGCCCAGGTTGCTGATTATAGAATTGAACAGAAAAATGGCATTCATATCCCCCGCTGGTTTGTTTCTGTCACTGAGATCTCTGTAGAAGTTAAAGTCCCCTATGATCATCCAGTTTTCGTTATCAGGTATTGATAGATCATTTAGCCATACTACAAATTCATCCCTCTCTGGACCTTAGCAAGGTCCATAAATTGTAATTAGAGTCCATGAACTGCCATCAAGTTTGGAGGTGAATCTACCAGTTAAAGCAAAACGTAGACAAACCAACACTTCTTCTTCAAAGGGAGCACTGTTCTGTCCTACAAGAATTCCCCCTGAAGCAGCAATTAAGGCAGAGAAAGCAAACATATTGAATCTCTTAGGTGCCACCTTCCTAATAAAGGAGTGATCAAAGCTTTCCTTCTTTGTTTCCAGGAGACAATAAATTGAACATGCACTTTCTTCAATTTTTGCCTTCACCGCATCACACTTATCTTCCCTGTTTAGTTCTCTGATGTTCCAGTTCAGAATATTCCAACTTCTCTTTGAGTTTGTACTATCCATCACAATACCTTTGAAAGTCTTCTGAGGGCTGTTGTCTCCAAGAGAGTTGGCCCCTCCCCCACAGCTTGCTGAATTTTCTTTGAGATCCACTCAATTCAAAGTAAAGTGCAATTGAAAGAGAAACATTATTAGGGGATGAAATGGGTCGAACACAGAACCACCACAGATAATCAATAGCATAGCTTAACCAAACATTAAAGGTGCCAATGAACCAATAATGGTCATAACATCCAGATAAAGGCCCTCCATCGGGCATACAAGATAACCACCAACTCCAGTTGCCATAATCTGACCCCAAATAATAGAAAGTGGCATCAAAACAATAAAAAATAAACTCAAGGCATTCCTTGAGAGATAGTTGCATGTTGGGTTGACTATCCTCGGGCCACCAGGTTGATGTTTGCCTCCTCTCCAGCTTTGCCAGCTTCATCTTCCTTGCTGGCCTTCAGGAGGAGTTCAACCGTTACTTCCGAAGAAAAGATACTGCACCTGTTAATTGCCACATTTTGTATTTTCATGATTGGGATTTCTGGGTATATGTCTTCAGATTTCTCAAGAGTGTCCAGACTGGGAATTCAATTCCATGGGAGTTAGCAGGGAGCAGGAGTTTACCAGTCAATTGTGAGTGGCTGGTTACATCCCGAAGAAACTTTCTTCTCTTTCTTTTGGCGCCTTCAGGTTCAACAGAGGGGACCCTACTTCCTTTGGTTCTTTCATGCACTCTGGCACTACTTCTCAGCTTACCAACAGTGAGTGGAGTTTTATGCTTGACTTGTTTGTTGCTCTTGTTTTGGCTGCTGAGCACTCTGATACTTGGCTCAACTGTTTTTCTTTACGTGCTTGTGTTCTCAGTTTCAATTAGATGAGGAGCAAGCCCCATCCTAGCTTTGTACCTCCTTCTAGTATATACATTTGCAAACTGCTTTTCTTGTGCTGTAATTGTTTTAGTCTATGAGTTCTCAATCAGAGCCTTGCTGTTAGTTTGGGTCGATGTCTCTGGGGCAACAAGATGAACACTTTCAATCTCTAGACTAGAAAGGTTGAGTCTGATAGTAGACATAGGGATAGTGATGGATCCAGTGCCACCTACTGCCTCATGAATTTACTGGGAGTAGGTGTTCATGATTTGCTTTAAGGTTACTAATTATTGCTTCTATCATTTGGGTCTTTCTTTCATGCTGCTTATGAGCTGTGTGAGTCAAATTGGTGTTCTGTCCATGTATGTTTTGGTCTTGAGAGGTCTGTTGTTCTTCATATCCATTGTCTTCTCTTGTTTGATTAGTGACAGCTTGGTCATTTTGCTTTTTTGAAGCTTACTGTGCAATTGGTTTGTTCTGATTCTCCTGAGGCATTGTAAGTTGGACATCATCTCCAGGAGCTTGTTCTTCAGGGGCTTGATCAGTATTCATAGAAGCTTCCATGTTTGCCAGCTGCTCATTATTGGCCTCAACATCTACCTGAGCAATAATTTCTTGATTCTGAATTCATGGCTGTGCTGCAAGGGCCATGATTACATTTTCTTGCATCTCTGGTACCTCAACTTCCCTATCTGCACCAGCACCAGCAACAAAGAAGGCTTCTTCATCTTGATTAACATAACTAATTTATGAGCGTTGGTTACCTTCAGCCTGGTGAGCATCAATATGATTTTGGTTCAGACTAAATCTTTCTTGGTTCATGTGGTTGTCAGCCCACTGTGCCACCTGTCCAGGTTCCCCTGGGAGGACAAGTCCCACGTGAGGATGTGGGTTGCCATTGTTTGGAGGGGGAGGGATTTTATCTTCTAGAATTTAATCTACATGGAGAACATTTAGGATATAGACATGTATAGTCCATGAACGTCCTTCCCCATCCAGGAATCTACCACTCTTAAGTTTCAAGCTGCGAGGGACTTCTAGTATGTCATCGATCAAAACTTTGATCAGAACTCTTGATCAACTGTGATCCGTTGCATGCCAATGTATAAGCTTGCCAAAAGGAGTGCATTCCTGCTGCAGAAAGTGATGCTCCTTGTAATCAAGGGGGTATCCTAGGAGCATGACCCAACTAGTGCGAGTAAAAGGTGATCTCCTACAGTTCAAAGCTTCATCATGCTTGACAAATGACACAATGTGAGGGCCAATCTGATGGGGACTACTGCGGACCAGGATATCTCGATCCCAAGGATGCACAAACTCACAGATGCCAATACCGTGGGGGTGGATGCTGTACGTCTTGATGTCCTTCCTGAAGGCAACCGCAACATAGTCACAGATGTCATCTAGCAGCTCATCTTCTGTGGTGGCAATTGCAAAATGTTCATGGCGCTTGGAGGGATTGGTACCGAAGCATACAGTGTTGTGAACTCTGCGTCCAGGACCTTCGTCTTCTTCCTCCATCCCATCAGGGATTTAAGGAGCAAGACGTTCTTAGCAGTTCACTTTGCCACAAAATAACTTGCTAGCAAATTTAGTCATCTTTAGACCATAAAGCCAAACTTACCTTTCTTCGTCTTGTGCTGCCACCGACCGTCGACGTTACTAGGCCCTGTAGCCATGACCAAGATCAACTCCAGACATGAGCAAGAGAAAATCGAAGGGGACCTCAAGTAACCTGAGGGGGGAAGATGCTCTTTCTTTTCCTCGTTCTGCTTCTGAATCTTTAGTCCAAATATTATGTTATGCAGTACTTTTTTTAGGGGTGCTACGGCAGGCAAGGAACCAGCCTGAACAATTATATTGATATGCAAGGATGTTACATACAGATTTGTCAGAGAGGGTTTTAGGAATAGAACTTGAGGTGCTAGGCTACATTAAGACATGATACACGATCTCTCAAATTACACTTTAATTATTCATTTATCTTATCTTATACTATTTATGGTTATAAATTTATAATCATTGGAGAGTACATTTGCTTACGAATCAAACAATTTCAAATTTATATTATAAAAATAAAAAAAATATTGGCTAAATTATAGATAAAGACAATAAAGTTTGAATCAGAGTAAAATGCACTGTAAGCCATTAAACTTGCACCAAATTCTCACTCAAATCACTCAAATCATTTAACTTGTAAATGGTACACACTGCATCATCAAACTTGCATCCTTGTTCATCGAAGGTTTTTTTTTCCAAATGGTACACACCGCAACATCAAACTTGCATCCTTGTTTACCGGAGGTTTTTTTTTTTTGCCACGTCTGATCGATCTTCCAGCTGGAGGCGATGGCATGGAATCTGCACACCATGCTTGCTTAGCTTGATTCCATTCTCAAGCTCCAATGGATGCTTTCTTCTATTCTTTACCCTTCTCCCATCTTAGAGATCATATTTAGGAGGCTTCACTTCTCTTCTATTTGTTTTCTTCCATTCTTTCATGCCTCTTACAGGCCAAATGTTTTGCCCATATGCCTCCATATAAATGTCTTACGCTATTCCTTGCCACGGTGGACTAAACATGCTTACATAGGATGACTAGTCCTTGTGTGTTGAAAGAAAGGACCTCGATGAACCTTGTTACAAGTTTAATGATGTTATGTGTACTGTATTCAAGTTAAGTGATCCAATTAAAAATCTGGTGCAAGTTCGATGATGTGTCATGCATTTTACTTTAATATATACGTGCGCCTTACAAACAAAAACAAATAAAAATGGAGGTAATTGGCATTGAGCTTCTCATGAGCTGTGACTCGGCAAATGGGCTTGACAGCCTTGGGCTTCTCTTGGGCCATGACAGATAGAGAGGAAAACAAAGTGGGAAGCATATCTTTAACACCTTATACTACTATAGTACAAAAATGGAAAGAAAGGAGAGAAAGGGAGGAAAAAAAGGACAGCTGATTCCATTTCAAGGGCAACAAAACTGCTAAACTTGGAGACGAGAAAAAAATTGAATAACAACCGAAAAGAGGCCGCATGTCCTTTGTACAAATCAATTATAATCACTACCCAAAAACCCCCACAAGCTGATTCTTTAACCCCCTTTTTACTCACAGACCATGTAGATACAATCATTTACAGCAGAACATAAGGGCAGCTCACACGAAGACGACCAAACGTGCCGAGTAGATTGGCTCGTCTAGTGACAGCATCCATTACCGTGCTTTGCATGACTTTCCTGCTTCTGTTTGAGGATGTTCCTCTTGACAACCGAAGATGACCCTTCCTCCAGGAGACTCGGCACCTCGAGAATCTGCATGGTAATAGAAAGATCATGAGTTAGTTCATGCAATGCGTACAATAGGTTTTCAGCTGGAAGAAAAGCCATCTGCACTATTCCATCTAAACTGAAGAACAAACACCATCATGTTTCCCATAGTGAATTCAGCTAGCCATGTTCGTAGTAGCATGAACATGAAGGTATATTTTGCACTTTTGTTAGCTGTCTTTAGACCTCACCAAGGGTGTCATTGAGTAAAGCATCAGCATGCAGAAAGAATCATATGTAAGTATGTGACAGTTAACTCTAGAGAAATAGGGTTTTTTACTCTAATTTAAATTGCTAGTTTAATCAGACCCCACAAATCTCTCTAGCTTCCGTGTGAATGGTGCTATGAAGTATGAAGTGAACATGGGAACATTGGCAATGCATGCATTCAATTCAATATGGCAGGGCCAGGATAGAGCCAATTTGGGGGGCCCATATGGCAGGACCAGGATATTGGCCAAGCCTGAAGTTCATATTTATGTGCACGTTATAGGGTGCTTTAAAATCCCTCAGAAAGAAGGGATCTAAGCCGATAAGGTTATGGTGCCTAATATCTTTCTACAAGCATACCTTCAGTGCAAGTTCTTCAAAACATTTCTCAACATTTTCTCGTGTTTTTGCACTGCTCTCGAGAAATAGACATCCAGATTCTTCTGCAAATGCAAGGCCTTCTTCTCTTGTGACCATTCTTTCATCATCCTGCAAGATGAGGCCAACAAAATAAAAAACCTAAGAACTGAATTATTCTCAGTTTTGCTTTCTAGAACTTCAAATGTTAGGGGGTAAAAAGGATTAAAACAGTAAAGGATGTATAGATACCACTACAATTAACTTGTACCAATGAAAGGTTTTAAGATATTCTTAGATCAGATCACAATATTTCCACAAAACCAAATAACAATCAAGTTTCTGGCAGAGATGGTACCTTGTCAACTTTGTTCCCAACAAGCATTTTTATGCAGTCTTTGTTCGTTGAGTTTGCTTCTATTTCCTTAGTCCACACATCAGCCAAGTTTGAGAAACTCTCTCTCTTCGTGACATCATATACTAGGATAAAATACAAAGTCATTAGACCATGAATAAGTTTGAAGCATGAAAAGAACAAGATGAAGGACCGGACTGAGAGAAATTCTATAGGCAAATTTTCTGCTAGAAGTCATTATGATAACCAAGCAATCAACCTAGGCACAATCATTATTATTTTTTATCGAACTACGCAGGAGCTGCGTGTCATTTCATTAAAGTACAAAGGCAAAACCGAACAGCCCCACCCGGGCTGACACCACACGCACCAAGAAAACCAAAGGTGCAATTATTCAGAGTCCATAAATGCAAATATGGACGAAACACCTGAAAATTCTCTAGACTATTCACCACAAAATTGATCAAAATGTATTGATGGATCCTCTGCCTAGCCCAGACATTCAGATTACATAAATGCAACAACTAAATGGTCCATAGGCACGCAATCATTTGGAAGTGTTATCCAAAGTTCAGGCAGAGATCCAATTCATAACATGATGAAAAATGACAAATATGATATGTCTTTTAATTGCAACAGACAAGATATGCTTCCCTGGAAAGTTGTGCATGGATACATATGCTGAACATTATTTACAAAACATGGAGGTGATTTTTACTGCCGTGAAAGGGATACATCACACATCCCTGTACCAACGAATCTGGTGGATTGATACACAGTAATCTATAACTATTGTACACTATCAAGGGAAGATATATCATTGACATAAGGAAACCATAAGGAACTCATTGGTGCTACATGTAAAACCCTCAACATTTAACATTTGCTAAGATATAACAACATCAGATGCCCGACCTTATGGTGAGCTCATTTTTTTTTTGTCACGGTTCTACAGCATATTTCGGTGGTATGACGTCAGGGTGACAAAAATGTTACTAGTGTGATGTGACAATATATTTTAGCAGTCTACTGGCAGAAAAAATATTATGTTACCTAGAATAATTCCCTGAGCACCTCTGTAGTAAGAACTAGTAATTGTCCTAAACCTCTCCTGGCCAGCTGCAAAGCAATGGAAGTATGGAACATAAGTTTTCAGAATCTTGAATTATCAGAAAGCACCATAACATAATTCATGCTGTTAAAGTGGTAATAGATATATAACTCAGAAGCCTTCAAGTTCAAGAAGTTGACAGGTAACACGGTCATGGTGAACCACTGAGCTACTTTAGAACAAAGGAGTGAGTGGGGCTACAACAGAACTTTTAATTGATGGAACCTAGAGTGGCAATGATTTTGGGGGTGTAAGGGCTAACATGGCGAAAGTAGCCAGATATTTTAGGCACAAAGCAGCAAGGTGCAGCTATAATCTGTGAATAAGAAACCCCAATAGCCATGATGCAAGGACAGGTACGAAGAAAGAATCCAAATATATTAGCTGAAAAGCAAACCTTGATTCTCAAACCACTAACAGTAATGAGAGCAGAGAAGGGTGGAATTGTAAAAGGAGTATGAACAGAACTATGTAGCCACAAAGGGTGGAATGTTCAACAAGTTCTGATGCAGATACCAAACTGTATGCAAAACAGCTTTCTAGCATTGTGTATTCCCATCAGCAACATATAATAAGAAATACCAAATGATATGTTGCATAATCGAGATACATGCTTACCGGTATCCCATATTGTCAACTTTAGTTTCTTTCCACCAACTGTAAGGAACTTGATTTTAAAATCCACTCCTGGCAACAAGTGTGAAACAGAAGTCAGACAGCATGCCATTTGATTAGATAAAAGTATGACACACCACAAGCATGCAATGCAGAGAAATGCTTAAGTGCCAAATTGGAATTGCAAAGGCAAATGTAGTTGTCGTGTTAGAACCACCCTCAGTGGATAACATATAGGCTGCAATACTCCAGTTGAAATTTTCTGAAACAGCAGGCTGCCAGGAAATAGGGATAGCTACTTTTATTTTAACATATGTGCACAAACAGCTCTTGCATAAGCTGTGGATTTTCTTTTTTATAAGGACAGCAGTTAAAGATTATGAAGGATGGCCACTTCTTTCGAAATATCTTTAAACACAATTGCGCTTCTATTTTTTTTTATTTGCAGGGGAAACACGATTGCTCTTTTTAAAGTACTAGTGATATAATATTTCACTGAGAGAATGGAAAGTAAGATCAGGGAGATAATCTAACCAACATAATTTCTAACTAGCTGTTCATCTAAGCTAACTTAACTACCAGTGCACAGGGCCTAGTGCACGGTACAAGCAGTAGCAGCATCGGCAAAAATTTTCCAACTACCCCCAACAGACAAGAAGAAAGGTGGAACCATTGCAGTAACTCCGCAGTACAAGCAGGGCAGAAACCAGCTCCCTGCATTAAAACTGGTGGAAGTTTTGTCCACTGAACAGGACGGCCGTCGTGCGCCACCTACTTCAGACTCCTGGTGGAATCCACGCTGACACCGCAAGGGAAGAATCGGCACACAAGGTGGATCGCCCCCCACGGACTAATTAATAGAGCTAGAGTAGTGGACTCGGAATTGAAAAAGGGAAAGCAGTAGTAGTAGAGGTAATAATTGAGGCGCGCTTCCAGTTTTTCTCCCGTGCGGGTGATGGCGATGACCCAAGCAGAGCAAGGTTCCTGGTGAGTGGTGAGAGAGAGACTGACGCATCACGCACGGACGCCGCCTTGATTCCTGCCTCTGCAGGTAGCTAGCTTCGTCCGCCCGGAAATCCTAGTGCCGTACCACTGCTACGACTAGGAGTGTACGCTGGGGGTCTGGGTCCGGTTCCGTTCTGGTACTACGGCAGAAGCAGCGCGGTCGCATCGCGTGCGGCCAGCGCTAGGCCTGATCGGAGAATCGGCTTCGATCGGCGCGGTGAGGGGGCAGAGGAGCAGCGAGCGAGAGGTAGCGAGATGGAGCGTGGTGGTGGTGGTGGGTGATCGATCAGCGATGGGCGTACCGATGGTCGGGGCGATGTCGTCGTCGAGCTGGGAGGCGGCGACGAAGCTGACGAGGAGGCTGCTCTTGCCGACGCTCGAGTCCCCGATGAGGAGGATCTTGAAGGAGCACTCGTGGCCGCCGCCGCTGCTCCCGGCCCCCGGCGACCCCATTACTCCCCCTTCCCCTCGGATTCCGCCCGATTCGGTGGCGACGCGGCGCGGGAAGGAATGCGGGCGGGGCCGAGGCGGGAGGGGCGGGGCGGAGGGATAGAGGCGCGGCCGGAGGCGCAGGCGCGGGCCGGCAGCGGCGCCGAGGAAGGGAGCCGAGGGAGCGAAGGGGACAGCTAGCCAGTCCGGTGTGTTGTCGTGCTGGCTTTGACCGGGGGGAGAGGAGAGCGAGAGGGGCGTGGGGCACGGCTGGTCCAGCTACTTATGGCAGGCAGTCGGGCAGAGAGAGCGTCAGGGAAGCGGCGCGTGCTCCTCGGTCCGTTCCGTCGGGGGCGAGCCGCCGAGTTGGCAAGAAGGGCGCGCGGGGCCGGCCGGCCAGGCCGCCGCGATGGCTTTGTTTCGTCTGGCCTGCGGGTCAGGCCGGCGGCCGGCCGAGTGCCGACGCGACACGCGAGCGGTCGGGTTGCGTCGCGGGTGGAGCACTGCGGTTTTTGGCTGTTTTGGGAGGTGGCGGACGTGTGATGTCGCCGTTTCGGCCGGGACCTGCTGCGCCCGCGCCCGATCCGCGCGGCGCGCGGGGTCGTGGGCTCGTCCGCTCGTGGTCATGGGAAACGTGGGTGGGTTCGGGGCGCTCGGCACCACTGCGGACGTCGCGCGGGTTTCTCGCGCAGAGGCCTTGCGGTGGATCGGCGGAGGGGATGGATACGGATGACGATGACGCGTGCTCCGCCGTTGCCGGCCACGGGGTTGTTTTGGACGCTACTCCCACCGAAGGACATCTGTATTTCGCAACGAAGCAGGAGGACTCGTTGGTTACCTACCCCTCCGTTCCTTTTTCGTGTGTCGCTCGGGAAGCGTGACCGTGAGGATGCCAGGCTCGTGGAGTTTATACTAGTACGGGTCTACAGCTGCATCCCAATCATGCGACACACCTGGTAGGCGTATGCCTCCGGCACGTGGTCGCGCGCGTGACCACGACGCTCCTCGTCCGGTCTCCAGGTACCAAGCAAACAATACCTGCTGGCTTGGCGCGTACGTGTATATTCAATCATACTTGTATCTATCTATCCATCTCTATAAGTTGTTATATCGATCAAGGGCGGAAGGGCATTAGATGCGGTTTCGCGATGCTGTAGCTTTCACGACTGTGCATACGCAAAGGCGCTGACTCGGTTCGTTAGCTTGAATTAGTTTTGTGCGTCTGTACCTCTCAGGTGAAACAAAAACAATGTTATGGGTTGCTCTCACAAGAAATCAGTAGTTAGGCATTACCGGTGAGCCACCGCAGTTCAGTTCTTGTGCAACAACAAACAACTAACAAACGGGAGAGATTATAAAAAGGAGCACGGCTTTTTCTTTGTTATTGGTATACAGGGAGGACAAGCATGATACCATGCCTTATGCTATGATGGATAGCTCATCACAGTAGGGATGATTTGGAAAGAGAAAGGCGGCCGTTTCGTGGAGCGATCCTTTTCGGCTAATCAAATCAGATGATGCAGCAGCAGCAGTTTCCTGCCGCCGTGCGTTAGCGGTCGAGGCCCCGCCTGCAGGCTCCAGCAGACCAGCACCACCACCACTCAATTGGCCAGCTTGGTCGGGGCAGTGTACCGCAGATGGGTGACAAGAAACAAAAACAAGTTCCGCCGCAACTGCACACAATAATCAGCTGTGCAAAGTTGCCATCACAATTCTCCTTTTTTTTTCAAATGGAAAAGAAGGGAGAAAAAACTGAATCCTCAGAAGGAAAGGAAAAAACTGTGAAGTGCATCAGGTTTCATGTAAACTGCTCGGCCCATTCTGGTTTGGCGCGGCTTCAGCCCGACATATGGGCTGCCGGGGCGTTAGGCCCAGATTCTATTCCTGCTTGCTTCTGAAAGACTGAAACGAATTTCTGGTAACAAAGCCAAGTCTTTTCCACAAAGATAAATGAAGAAGGTAGAGAGCTACACTGAACTGCTTTGATACTCAAATTCCTGCAAAATTCCCAGTTTCTGTTCGGTACACGGTCATGGCCTAGAGAGGCTCGCTCATGTAATGCAACTCAATTGCTCCAGCGAACCATAGCAAATACAGTGAGGCAATTGGCACACAGTGATTCTCTGAACATGCAATGCAAGCTGCCGAAACCAATGTCTCTCCTCTCCAGCTTCAGCCAGCGCGCCTTCCCGGCAGGGATCGCAGGGACAGCACCGCGCTTCAACTGCATCCTCGACCATGATGTACCTGGTGGACATGGACGCTTTGGGCTTCGAATGAACCTCCTCGGCGTTTGTGGCGTGGGCCTCTGCTCAAACTCTGGAGCGCGCGGCGAGCGCCGGGCCGGCCCTCGTCTCCCGGGTGTTGTAGGAGCTGCACCCGGGGCACTTCTGCCCCAGCACGTGGAACCGCACGCTCGACGTCGCGCTGCAGTCGTTGCACAGGATCCACACCTGCAGTCCATCCATCGTTCAGCTTCAGCAATCGGCATCCGACCTGCAGGGTCGTGTGTGGGGAGTTAGCGATCTGCTGCTTACCATCTTCGTCAGGTAGATCTCCGGCATCGGCGTCGCCGCGACCTCCTCGTCGAGCTTCCGCCACGTGTCCGTCATGTCGCAAGCGGACCTCGAGCACACCGGGCACGAGAAGCTGATGCCAAGATCAAAGTCAAAAAGGGCTTGAGATCGTTGCGGGAATGGGATGAAAAAGTTGTCTCTGAAGGATGCGAGCGAGGAACTCACTGATGGTGCGCTCTCATCTCGTTCATGCACTCCAGATGAATCGTGTGGCCGCACTGCAGCACGCTGATGTCCTTCGTGGAGTCGAACAGATACTGCCAAGGAAGAGAGAGGAATTTTTCTCAAGATCACGAACTGCATAGTTCAAAATGAAATGATTTCTTTTCTTAGAATGATTGAATGAAATACCATGGAGCACAGGCCACTCACCTCAAAGCAGACAGGGCAGTTGTGATGCATTGCTCTTTCCACACAGCGGTGAGAGTCCTTCAAGACATTGCTGTAGCAACACCCTGTCAGATTACAACAAAGGCAGCGCGAGAGTTGGTGAAATCCTTGTTGCGGAACAGTTAATAGAATCATAGCAGAACGAATGTCATGCAGAAACTTACCGCATGTGTCGCAGTGAAAGAAGTTGTCTGCACCGCCAGTTCTGAAAAAAAAGAAGATAAAGGAATCCAGATTGATCATTTTGAATAAATAGCAAATGCTTCAGAAAAATTTGAGCACAGCGGTGAAGTATTTTTGGAGGAAAACATAGCTGTGAGTTGGTACTTGCCTGCATATGCCACATCCATGACAGTGGTATTGGCCCTTAGAGATCTGGAACAGGGCAGTATGTCTATCAGATTGGGAAGCATGATTTTTTTTTTGCGAGGAAGGGAATCATGAAAATTATTTACAAAGTATAGCGTGGTGATCTCCATATCTAAGCCAATATTAATTTATCACAAAGAGTCAAAACAAAAAAAAAAATGTGCTTACATCATCGTCGAAAAAATTGCATATTTCACAGAAGTATTTCCCCATGCAGGCCCCACAGTTAGAACAATTCTGTTGCACCTGTCATTTGTCAATGGAAATGAACAGTGTTCATGAAACTAGCCTTTATGTCAATAAATGTTCTTGAATGACTTGGAGTACTATTTGGTTTGATAACTTACATCCTGTTCTTTGGAACAGAGAGTGCAGATCACCTGTATAGTAAAACAGTTTCAGTACGTCCACAGTATAAGGGGAACCGAATTCGTGTGATTTTAGTGGTAAAAGGAATAGCCACTGAAATAGTTGTAAAAGCATGCTGTGTCCATGTGGTCTAATATTTATTTTTTCTTTAATAAATAAAATAAAAGGAGAATATTACTCCATGTATCCAAATAATTTATATGTATTATCAGAAAACTGTTCGAAATGGCCACAGAATTCTCTACTGTACAGAAATGGGATAGGACATTAATGGCCATTATATGTCTGGAGAAATCTATTTCTTTAGCCGATCTTTTCTTTTTAGGGAAGCAATCATGCCCATGTGGACTCCAGAAAAGAATCAAATATGATTTAGCCTATCCTTTTTTTCTGGAAAGTCAGGACCGTAGGCCCCTATGGCCCTACCTATTTTCATTAAATAAGTCAAAGAAAGAGTGTGAAGAATTGCTTTAGCAAATCGATTTCTACTTGATCTAGATAAGGAAATACAACAGTGAGCAGCAATCATATTCAGGTTCTCAATTATGCAGCACTCAATCAGCTGAGTGCAGTTACTCCTTTCAATTCGATGTGAGATATGCCTTTGTCCTCTCCCTTTCTTGCTTCTCTTTTTTCACTAATCTCCCAGCCGCCTTCCTTCTAATGGCACTCTTGCCTGAGCTTAAAAAAATCTAGTGGACCACACTGCCCGCCGGCCACAAGGTGCAGGTCAGGTTGCAGCAGATGAGCAGAAGTGGCCAATATTTTATTGACAAGTGGAGTGAGTTGATATCAAGAAGGAACGATTCCCTAGAGCACCATCTACTCCGGATGTCGCCTTTTATCTGAAGATGGGTGAGAAAAAAAAAATCTTGGGATCCCTGGAGATATCACTGGCTATTGTGCTAACCTTATCTGAAGAAATGGGCGAAAGATCTGAGGACGGGCTTCTTTTAGACTGAAAGGGCCAATGGTTTCTTTGGATTTTGACATTGGACAAGAAACATTGGGTCTCCCAAAGAGGAAAGAATCAATGAATCATGATGCATGAAGCCTAACTAAATTCAGAACAACTTCAGAAAAGGAAGGACAGAAGCAAACGGTGAAAACTCAAGCACAAGATTAGCCAAGGAGCACCGACCTTGTTTATTTCGTGACGAGGGATCTCGTGGCGGTCGCGCGGGTCGACCTCGAGCGAGTTCTGCGGCACAGAGGAAATCCCAATGATTCAGAGTTTTTTCTTTTAATTCAAAGACAAAAACAACAGAAGCAGCATGGTTGGAATGAGAGCGGAGAGGGGGTAAACGAAATCGATATCAAGGGCCGGACCTTGGCGTCGTTGTGGCAATGGCGGCAGCCGAAGACCTCGCCGCAGCAGGGCGCCACGACCCGGCACCCGCGCCTGTAATGCTCGCAACTTCGCGTCCCGGACAAACAGAACAGAGCGGATGAGTTTTCTCTTCTTCCATGACAAAATGGTTTCTCGATTGACCCATCGAATCGAATCGAATCGCCTTTGCTTGCTTACCCGTGCTGCTCGGTTGCGAAATCCATCCGGACGCGCCTCGTTGCCGCCGCTTGTTTCTCTTCCCCTCGGTGACGATGCGAAGCGCGCCGCGCCGGAGGGAAAGCTGCTAGCTAGGCGCGCGTGGCGGTGGCGGGAGACGAAGCCGCGGGGGAGAAGCTCCCGCCCGTTTCGTCCGCTCGTCCGAGCAGAGCGCGGGCGCTTGTGCGCGACGAGAGCTGTGAGGGCGCGTCCCGCCCGGGCCGGTTCGCTTTATAGGTGGGAGGGGTGGGTGGGGGTGCCTCTGCCGCGACGGCCGGCCGCACGGGCGCGTCGCGCGGACGGACGGGCACGGCTCACGGAGGTATCGTAATGTTCACCGTGCCCCTTGGCAAAATTTTACAGAGCCATGCACAGCAGGCCCATGCGTGACGCCGCCAGTCGGGGCGCGAGAGGGAGAAAGGCCAAAGCGCAACGCAACTGGGAGTCTGGGACGGCGGCCTGGTTCAGCGCACGAATCACTCACTACTGGCAGACGGTCACACACAGCTGCCCTGCCGGGTTGAATTGGGCGAACCCGTCACGTGCCACTAGTAATAATATACTCCTTATCATAGAAACCTGATGAGCGCCCACGGGATGACAGGCAGGCTGACAGGACACGGTTCGGCGGAAGTCGGCCGATGGGGAACGGGACGGGCCCGGCGTGGGCCGTCAACCAACAGATCTCCCTCGCGCGCAAGTGGATGAGGCTGGGCTGCTTCATGGGTTGGAGATCACGTCGCCAGCTTGGCCACTTGGGGGATAGGAAAGGCCGAAGCCCTGTCGGCGTCGGCCATCCCATTCCGATCCCCGCACACACTAGACTAGCGGATGACTTGGGTTAAGTGATCTGATCTCCATCTCCTCCCAAGAGTCCAAGGACAAGAAAGCTCCATTTCTGCCAGGCGTGGCGCCCCGTCTCGCTGTCTCGCGCTTCCTTTCGATTCGAGGAGGAGTGGAGGACCGGTCCTGCAGCGAGCGACACCCCTTGGATTTATCCAAAAGTGCAAAAAGGGAGTCGCCAAAGCTCGCAGGATCTATCCGGCATGCGCTTTGGCGAGAAGAAATATCTTCCTCTCTTTGATGTCCGATATTTACTGAGATATTTTCAAAGTTGAGGAAGTATCTTTCGATTGGTCCAAGATAAGAAAGAAAACGCCACCATTGTTATCCCCGTCGATGACCTGAGATAAGTGAGCGCACTTGAACATTTACATGCCGTAGCAATTAGCGAGTGGGATTAGAACACACAGCGATCCTCATTTAAATGGTTGAGCAATTCTACTAACTCCATCTAAGCTAAGCCATATTCAAAGTAGATGAGCCCTTTTCAATTAGTGAAACAAGAGGGGAGATGAGCCCCATTTTTACAGCCCGTTCCAAAAAAAATCATTTATAAGCTTAAAAATCCTTTTGTACCAATCATTTTAGACGAGCGCAATCAACAACAGTGCGCATTGTTTGCTCCCGTCTCCGCATGCACATACCGAGTTTGACAGGTCTGAATTATTCGCCCCCCATCTCAATGATTGCCGAGAAGCACACAGAGTATGCGACAAAGGTCAAAACCTGTTATCTCCGCAGCCGATATTTTCAGATATCAGGAAACTATCCCCCGCGATAAGTCCTGCCGTGATCGTTGATCACGCAACCTACCGATCACCAGTCGCACACCACCAAGTGTCCCAATAGAAAAAAAGTTCTTAACTCTTGTCTGTAGCCAAGAGCCAAGAAGATTGCCACTGGGCAGCGGCAAGCTGGCAGCAATCTCAGTTCCCAGGTCGATGCAACGACATGGCGGAGACCCTATCCCTGGCCTCCGCGCACGCGGCGGATCGCTTCTGCTATGCTCCTGCGTTCCATGGGTTTGGTCAGATGAAGGTCCATCCCGGCGAGGATGGTCTTCCGCGTCTCCTCTTCCATGGCGTGCGCGGTCAAGGCGATGATCCGAGTGTGGATCCCGTAGCGGTTCTCCACCTCACGGATGCGCCTTGTCGCTTCGTAGCCGTCCATCACGGGCATCTGGCACAAAGAACAGGTCCTAGTAATGAACATCTCAACGGGAAATATGATGTGTGATAGACAGCAATTTTACTACCAGTAGACCGGTTATTAGCAGATAATTTGATGGCAACTCACACAGAGAATGAGAAGTGTTCTAGTACAGGAAAAGAGAACATGTGGGTATTGTAAGATTTTTTTTTTTAACCTAACCTGGCAATCCATGAGGATGACATCATAGGGAGTGGATGTTGCATCCTTTTCCGAGCCAGCTGCGGCTTGTTCAAGAGCAGCTTCAAACATGCTGACAGCTTTGGCTCCATCCTCTGCCACTTCAACAGTTGCTCCTAGCTGATACAGTATCTTCTTCCCAATAGTCTGCAAAGTCAGAGTGTCCTCCACTAACAATACATGTATTCCAGTCAAGGGTTTATCGTCTTCCAGTCTTGGTTCTGAAGCCGTATGCGCGATCATGGCTGATTTGCCAGCTCCTGATGATCCTCCTGGAGTGCCGGTATCAGTGTTGTCATCAGGACTAACATGAGATGAGTTTTGGGCGTGCGGCATCTGCAGGTCCATCAGGATCTTCAAGAGAGCGTGTAACCGGGACCCGTGGATTGGTTTTTGCAGGATAAGATCACAGCATGTACTGTGCCTGAACTGTCTCAAGTCATTTGAAGAGGTATTCGCATCTGCAAGACAAACAACTTTGCATGGAATTTGATTTTTAACTTTAGCAAAGCTCATCTCTGTGCACATGTCCTCCATTTTTCCATAGTGTGCGTCAATGACAACTAGCACTCCTCCAAATGTGCCTCTTTGGACGCTATTGCTATTATTCAGTGCAACGGGCAGTATTTGGACAACCCTATCTCTGGGCCTGAAACAGTAGTCCGTGCGACATTCAAAACTGTCTGATGATGTCCTTGCAGGAGAAGTGTCAGCATGGCACAACTTCTCAACGGCAGCAGCAAGGAACTCGAGTTGTGGTACTAGGCAGACTTCAATCCCAAGGTTTTCCATCCAAGCTCGCAGGATTCTTCGTGTTTCACCACCATGAACAAGAAGCACACAGTGGACACTGTTAGATGTATATTGTATTAGGGGGTTTTCTGTATATTTTCCCCTTCTTGTACCTGTATATATATGGGCCTAGAGCCCCTGTTATGAATACAAGTGCTATTCCTAACATGGTACAGAGCCAAACTAGGGTTAGATTTCTCCTCAATCTACTCTAGGATTTTTTTTTTCATGCACGTTGCACTTGCGTGCTATCCTTCCCCGCCAGATCCGTATTGCCTGCTTGCCTGCGCAGAGCCTCCGGCCGCCGCTCGTCCGGCTCTCCACTCGACGGATTTGCCGAGTGCTCGTCGCCGCCGACCCCCGCCGGCCGCTCGTCGCCGCCGACCCCCGCCGGCCGCTCGTCGCCGTCTCCCCCGGCCTCACCGGCTGCTCGTCGTCGGTGCCGGCCACGACGGCGCTCGTCGCCGCTGCCGGACACCGCCGCCCGCTCGACGCCATCGCCGGCCGTTCGTCGCTCGCTCGGGTCGTTGCCTGGTCCTCCCCGCGTGAAGATAAGGTTGGGTTTGGTTTGTCCTGTTGTTGGGTCCTCCCCCGTGTGAAGCGATAAGGTTCCAGCTTCCAGCTGCCTGTCCTTCCGTGCGTGCAGAGATACATCTCCCGTGACAGGTAAAAAAAAAAAAGAAAAAAAAAAGAAAAAAAAAGAGTAAAAAAAAAAAGCTCTGCCCTACGTGTACTCTCGGCTTCTTTGTGCGCTGCTTTTCTATTGTGCAGTACATATTGCCTTTTGAGTACCGGCACAAAAAAAAAAAAAAAAAACGCTTGCGCCGCTATTCTTCTGCGCTCTTGCCGTCGCCCGCCGCTATTTTACTTGCGCTCTCGCCGTCGCCATGGCTCCTTCGGCTCCTTCGTCTGGTGGTGTCCCAGTGTTACGTTGCCCGGTCCTATTCAATGGCAACAACTATCGCGATTGGGTTCCTCGTCTACGGATTCATATGCGTGGTCTTCGTCTTTGGGAGTTTCTTACTGGCGAGTTGCCTTGTCCACCTCGTCCTACTGCTCCTACATACCCGGTGCTTCCTGCGAAGCCAGTGATTCCAGAGACAGCTACGGCTGAAGAGATGGATCGGTTGCTTGCTACTCATGATACAGATGTGGCGAAGCTCCTTGCTGATTATGATGATGGCCTTGCATCCTATGAGTCTCAGTTTACTGCATACCGGACATGGGTTGATGAGGATGCTCGAGCTGCTTCTATTCTCGTTGCTAGCATTGATGACAGGGTTTCGGCTGATATTATTGAGCTTGATTTTGCACATCAGATGTGGGCTTTTCTTCGCACACGTTATGAGCCCACCGGTCAATCTACTTTTCTTGCAGCCATTCGTCAGGAGCAGCTCGTTCGACAGGGTGATGGTACCGTTGATGATTTCTACGGTCAGATTTCTACTATTTGGCGCCAGCTCGACACTCTTAGTCCTCCGTTGTCTCCTAGCACCTGCCAGTCCTGCCTGGGTCAGCAGCAGGCTCTTGAGCTTCATCGCACCTACGACTTCTTGACACGTCTTCGGGATGAGTTTGAGCCCCTTCGTGCACAGCTGCTTGCTCGACATCCCTGTGTCTCCCTGATGGAGGCTCTTGCTGCTGTTCGTAATGAGGAGACTCGCCTTCTTACTGCTGGATTGATGCGATATTCTTCCGTTTTGGCTGTCAGCTCCTCTACTCGTCCTGCGGTGCCTTCTTCCGAGAGTCGAGGGGGTGGTCTTAAATGTGATTGGTGTGGCAAGGATAATCATGTGGAGGCCTTTTGTTACAGGAAGAAGAAGGCTCAGTCTCGTGAGGGTCAGTCTCGCCGCGGTGGACGTTCTTCACAGGGTCCTAGTGCTCCTGCTGGTTCTGCTCGTTCTTCGCTGGGTGCTAGTGCTACTGGTGGTTCTGGTTCTGGCAGTCCTCAGCGGAGTTCTGCTGGTTCTGAGACACAGGAGATCATCAGGTTGCTCAGTCGCCTTGTTACCTCTACGTCACCAGGCGCTGCGGGTTCTGTGACTCAGCCCTCTGCACCTATAGGTTCTGCTGCTGCTTCGCAGTCTTCCGCTTTGGGATCACCTTCCACGTCTACTCCAGGTATTTGTCCATGGATTCTTGATTCTGGTGCTTCGTTTCATATGACTCCTGATTGCACCTATCTTTCTTCCATACGGTCTCCACCTGGTTCTCCTACTGTTCATACAGCCGATGGTTCTTCTCTTCCTGTTGTTGGACATGGCACTCTCCTATCTGACTCCTTTCATGTCCCTAATGTTTCTTATGTTCCCGATCTGACCATGCAGCTCATGTCCGCTGGCCAGCTTACTGATCATAACTGTCGTGTCATTCTTGATCCTGATATTTGTTATGTTCAGGATCGTCGCACGGGTCAGCTGGTTGGTACTGGCCCTCGTCGTCGTGATTCTCAGCGTCTTTGGGAGCTTGACTGGCTTCGTCTTCCTTCCGCTGCGCCCGTCAGTCTAGTTGGCTCCGCTTTGGCTGCTTCGTCGACCGCATCTTTTGATCAGTGGCATCATCGCTTGGGTCATCTATGTGGCTCCCGTCTATCTAGTTTGATTCGTCGTGGTCTTCTAGGTTCTGTTTCAGGTCATGAGTCCTTAGCTCAATGTCAGGGTTGTCGGTTGGGCAAGCAAATTCAGCTTCCCTATCATTCTAGTGAGTCTGTGTCACAGCGTCCTTTTGATCTTGTTCATTCGGATGTCTGGGGTCCTGCTCCCTTTGTTTCTAAAGGGGGCCATCGATACTATATTATATTCATAGATGATTTTTCTCGTCATACATGGATTTATTTTATGAAACACCGTACCGAGGCCTTATCCATCTATAAGTCTTTTACTTCTATGATCCGCACTCATTTTGACACTTCTATCCGTGTCTTTCGATTCCTAACAGACACCATCAAAGCTATTAGCTTCTCTGAAGGCTGAGGCTCGGATGCGGCTTTCGCTTGTTTCTGTCGATGGGATTGAACTGCCTTCTTCTATGTCATGTTGTTCATGGGCTCCATCCAGCTTCATGAGCACATTGAACCCAACACAGGTTCCGATTTTACCAGGCTCTTTGTCCTTGATGCTAATCTCACCTCCCATCAAACGAACCTGGTATTCACAATATATGTCAGGTAAAATTCAGAAATTTCACAAGAGAGAGATAGTATGTAAAAAATAGTCAAATATATCTCAAACAAGAAATTTCAGCATGGAAACAGAACTTACAAAAGACTGAACAATTCCAAGCCCCAAGCCAGTTCCTCCTTGCCCTTCTTTAATTTGAACATAGTCCTCAAACACCAGCTCTCTCTTTTCCTTTGGGATTCCAATGCCAGTATCATCCACTTCAAAGTAGAACTCAATCGAGTTGGGATCATTTTGAACCAAACTGAACGGATGACAATCATCGTGATGTTCTCTTGTTTTGAAGAAACATAAGAAATTGGCACCGGGTCTTAAACAGCCAAATCTCGAAGGAACAATGGTTGAGCTTCTTGTAATGGGCCTGTTTGCCCAAGCACGAAGAATGATATGCCCTTCTTGAGTGAACTTCACAGAATTGCCGAGTACGTTATCCAGTATCTGCTTGAGTCTCCTGCAGTCTCCTATCACATCTCCACATTTGAGGATGGAAAAATCACAGGGATCCCAGACCACTTCCAGCCCTTTGCTAATGCCTACTATGTTGATCATGTCCATGGATTCTTCCAAAACGTCTGCTAGGTTGAACTCAACCTCGTCAAGCTGCATCTTTCCTGATTCAACCTTGCTTGTATCTAGTATCGAGTTAAGTATCTCTGCACAAATTACATTGCAGTGTTGAGGATTCTCCTGATTATAAAGTGCTCCAAGTTATAAAACGAACAAAGCGAGGGCCCATTTCAATTGACATATTATGTACATAAAAACTGTAAAAGAAATGGTATCTAAGCCTATATATTTCTAATAAAACTGTGGCTTTTTAAATTCATAAACTGTGCAGCTGCAACAATTTTCAACATAGATGTATATTTTAGCCGATGAATGAGCATTCCTATGCTACATTGCTACTAGTACCAAAATTCAAATACTGTAAAGCTGCAATATCCGAACAGACGAACATTTATCTACAATAACAGTTGCTACAAAGTATGCAAAGTTCCAACTCACCGAGCAGCTTCTTTGTGCAGACATCCATCTGCTCAAGGTTACGCGTGATCTGCGGGTGCGCCCGTGCCTCCACCCGGGACACGTCCACCAGCCCCGTGATCGCCGCCAGCGCCGACCTGATGTCGTGGCTGGCGCCGGCGAACGCGCTGGTCTTGTTGAGGCTCTTCCGTTCCGCCTGCTGCAGCGCCTCCTTGTGCCTCACGAGGCTCGCCCGCAGCAACGCCTCCCGCGCCACCGACCGCCGCAGCGCCCTTAGCGTGGCGAGGAACGCGGCCGCCGCGGCTACGGCGGCCATCGCGCCGCACGCCATCAGGACGATGGCAGCAGCGGTGCCCATGACCCAGGACATGGCTGTCGTGTGCGACGAGGTCGCCAAAACACAACCTGAAAACAACAGAGACGACGGGGACCAGACCAGATTGAAGCACACGCTCTGTCGAAATCGGGCAATAATGGCCATAGATGAGATGTGACAGGGTAATGAATCATGCCGCTGTGGATGAATATATGAGAAAGAAATGATTGATGCATGGCGTCTACGCAAACTAACCGATCGAACTAGAGGCGTCGAAAGAATCTTACGGCTCCGTGGCGCAGACCGTGGCCGCGGACTGGTGCAGGTGGCGACTGGGCGATGGCAGGGTTGCAGGGTTCTGGTGAGAGAGCGAGAGAGAGAGAGAGATTAGCGTGCTACTGTAGTAATTACCCATATCACCGTAATAAGGAAAAGATCTCCTGTTGGGTTTCATGAAAGATGGAAAGAGAGGATCATAGAGGCCTTCAATGGAGTGATTATTATTTTACTTTTGGTAGAATATTTGGATCGGAATCGCCGGCTGTGATTTTTTTATTTTTAACTTTTTTAAAATTTATTTTTAAAAATAACCTCAGCCGAACTTTATTTGCGGTGGGTAACCCTTTTGCCCGCGCCAGACCGCCAGGTGCGGCAAGAAGCCTCTACCACGCCACATGCATTGGCGCGGCGCCGCGCCGCACCAGGCGGGCGCTTGACGCGCCAGCCCGCCTGGCACGACAGCACCTCACCTAGACACGCATGTCGGCTTCTTCCTTCTTCCCTCCCTCCTTTCTTCTTCCTCCAGAACACCCGTGCCCGAGCTCCTTGCCGCCGCCGCCCACCGCCCCACCCCAAATCCACCCAAAATCCGATGATTTCGGTGGGGGAAAGTTGAGGAAATTGATCCCTACTTCGTGTGGAAGGTATCCCCCTACTTTTTCTCGTGTTTTACCGTTGCATTTGGTAGATCGGAGGATGTCTAGGTGACTTAGGGTTAGGTTGATGATTTCAATTTTGAATGAAATGCAATGGTGTTTTGTGTTAGATGATGCGTAGTTCAAACGCAAAAGAGTCTCTGCCCGCGATATTAACGTGTAGAACTTGTTGAATGCTTCTATTTAGGTATATATGTGTTGGCGCTAGAAATCGGTCAACCGAATCCCAGCGTCCGACACACGACCCGGGAGAATCTGCTTAACTCCTGTTCGGGTGATTGCCCTGGTGCGGTTCGCGCGGCGTGCCAGCCAATCTGACCTGTTGATTGGCAAGGAAGAATACGTGTCAGGTCCAGAAATCACGATCGGCTTAATTTCCGATCTCGAGAGAGCTTATCAGCGAATCGGCCGATTTGCCGTAATAAAGAAATCGGCTATAAGGCAGCCGATCACTATAGCCTTGTAGACAGAAAACCACTAGAGTAATCGACACAAAGCTAAGGTAACAACACTAGGAACAGATCTAATCGGCAATAGATGAATTTAATAACAGAACATAAAGAGAGCTGAAACTACCGATTCCTAGCTGGATAACTGGTGATAAAACTAGAACAACAGGCAAAACCCTATGATTCTAGTAAATATCGATAACTAGTGAATAAATCTAAACGAAACAATAGCGATACGCCCGAAGTTAAAGCTTAGATATTACTCGATAAGCGGAACTTACAGAATCGGCCGGAGATCAAGATGATGCAGCCCTGCCAACCCGCACGAACTCGTGAAAAAGAAGAAAGTAATGGCGAAGTCGCCTGCTTGAAAGTAAGTACGAGGAAAAAGTAGCTTGTTGTATTGATTTGTTGATGATTACAGATTTACAAAGGTAGCTATTTATAGGCCCGTACAGATGACTTCTTAACCGACTAGAATTCTATCCCTAATTCAAACAGAAAACGAATATTTTTACAAGCACGATTCGTGCTAGGTTGGTTACTCTACGCTTCATGGGCTAATCTCCACCCCATCCTTTTATTCCTTTCCAAGCCCATACAGGCCCAATTAACCCATCCTCCTAATCGGCCGATTCCTTATCGGCAAAAGGCAACCGATTGGGACCCCAGCACGTCCGACCCGAAGCGAGACAGAAGTCATCGGCCGATCTCGCACTGTAGCATCATTCGACCGATTCCCAACTGTGCTTCTCCGATTCCCTCTCTTCTTGACGCCGATTTTACTAGTGATGAAATCTGGTGTCAACACATGCCCCCCAGTTTCGGAGTAAAACATAGTCTTTTACTTCAAAATTCTTTATAACCTCCCCTCGGAAACGGCCGCAATGAAAATATCCTTCCGTTTCGCGGTCTTCCAGCTGATGATTGCAATCTTTTCGAAACGGGCGCCCACGACAGCCACTACTCCCGAAAAACTCGAAACGCCGGCGCGGTGAAAATTCCGTTTTTACCCTCCTTCAGGCATCCTTTAAATAGCGCTTTACCCCGCACTTCATCTTCAAGCTCACATCTCTCTTTTCCAGCGCGCGCGCCCTCTTCTTTCTTCAGCATCTTTCCCTTGTCGCCGAAGCTTTCTAGCGCCATCCTCCTGTTACTTCTCCCCTTCTCCCCCAATGGCGGCTCCCTCCGGCAGCTCTCCAGCGCGCGATGTCCCGGAAGTAGTGCCTCCGGCGGTAGTGGCGACGGCCGTTGCTCCATCCACAGAAGAAGGAGCTTCATCGGAGATCCCAATGGCGATCCCTATCACGGCCTCATCGTCCGCATCTGCACCGGCGACCACGCCGACCACACAGAACTTCATCCCAGAGGTAAATACCGAATCCTTCTTCTTATCGGCAACGCATTTACTCTAGATCTATTTCTTACTTTTTTACACCCCCTTTCCTTTTTTAGGCAGTTAGGCATCGCATTACCATTCACCTTACGGGAAATCCCGACCTTGTTTGTCTCGGACCTATGGGGAACCCAGATCCAATAGAGCTTATCAATTTGGAAACCCACAGGATACCCTTCAAACTATCCGACATGGACTTAGATCAATGGTTGGGTACTTTTAGGTCTTGGCCGAATGAAACCCCAGGTTGGAGGGAATGGTACCAACGGGTAGCCGCATCGAAGAGTGTCTCATGGGAGGAACTCAAAATCGGCCAGTGCATCAACCTATCCTTGTCCCAGATGGAGAATAATGAACCATTGGTAATAGCGGCTTCTTATTTTTGGTCTGATGCACTTAATGCCTTCTTGTTTGGGCACGGACCTATGACCCCAACACTGGCCGATGTAGTTCTGTTGACCGGCCTTGACATTTCTTCCCCGGACACACCCTTCCACCTTCTAGCCGCAACGTCACATCGGCTGGACACAAGAGGAATCGGCGGGTGGAAGGGGTTCATCAGAAGTAATAAAAGAACCGGGTCTGTTGAGAATAGGGAGCATACGGCCTTCTTGATGATGTGGTTAGAAAAACATTTCTTTTGCGGAAGAGCCGCCGGCCCGTCAACCAATACCCAAGCCTTAGCTGAAGCACTGTCCAGAGGAAACCATGTCCCTCTTGGGAAACATCTGCTAGGGGCCGCGTACCACATGCTTCATCAAATCGGCATCATACTATCCAAGGGAGAGCCGATCGGCAATCCAGGCGGACCCTGGTGGTTCATCAACTTGTGGCTGAACCTTTACATGAGTGAGATCACTCAGCAGAGAGTGGACCGTATGATGTTCCCCAACATCGAATCGGCGGAAGACCCTACCGAACGTCGCCGATGCATGTCCTTTGGTGAAGCGGCCTCAGCCTTTCCAAGTTGCACATATTCTGCTACAAAGGTGGCCGAGTACTTCCGATGCTTCTATAATGGCTTTAATGAAGATGCAGCCATTTGGTTTCCTTATCGGCGGGACGACCCGGTCTTTGAACTCCCAACTTGCTTTGATTCGACCACTGGCCGTTTTGACAAAGAGCTCAACGAAGAGTTAATCAAGCCAAGAATCTTGCCAAACAACTTCTTCTCAGGGAAAGATGCCCTCACGTATGAGTTCTACAACCCTTCCGTTGCAGCACGTCAATTTGGCATGGGTCAGCTGCCGATTCAAGTGTATTTTGCTGGCCGAATCAAATTCAGAGACGAGCTCACATCTGGTCTGGATTACAGTCGGATACGAGACCGGATTCCGGACTCCAGCACCATTGACCCGAGCAACTGGATAGCAGCTCCCTTTGCTGTCCAGCCGTTCAAACTCTGGTAGGTCGATTGGAAGCAATTTCTCTTCTGCAATTCGGCATCGGCATACTGCAACCTCCTGGACCCAGCCAACATCGACCCAAACGCCGAGGTACTTTCCTTAGCCGATTTTTATTCCCCTTAACGTGACTGAGCTCTAATGATGTTACTATTTCTTCAGGCCGAGAATCGTACACCTCCAACACACAGCCGGAGCGGACGGCTAATAGAGAGTCATCATCCATACACTTCTTACCCTCTCATCGGCTATGATGCTCCGTCCGTGGACGTGATTGCTGGCCGATCAAAACAAGTTCAGAAGAGGATTGCCAAGAAGACCGTTCGCCGAGTCCGAGCTCGTATAGAATCGGCGGATCCTCCTGTGCTCGTATCGGCAGAGACTCCAGCTGCACCACCCTCTCAGGCCATTAAAGATGCCGATACCCAAGTCGTCGCTCAAGCTGGGGCAGCCGCCGCGTCACTGCTGTTAGAAGCCATTCAGGTAATCCCAAGTTTCATTCCTCCCGATTGTTGTTCTGATATTAACTCTTCTTAACTTAGACTGCGCAGAGCACTCCCATGGATTCTCAACAATCGGCAGCAGCCCAATTGGCCATCGACGCGCCCCCGCTTCCATCCATTGAGGTATAGCACTATTTCACCGATTTTCCTTGGTATTTGCATAATGTACTTATTCAATTCTCTGACATAGGCCATCGGCACACCAAGCGCTCCTCAACTACCGGTCTTTTCTCAGGGAGCTGGTCCAAGCACCGCGCCGATCGTTGTGGAGTCTTCTTCTTCCGATGAACCCATGGCGCAAGCCCCTGAGCAAGGTGTGATGGCTTCCCATGAAGAAATTCGTTTCAAAGTGGTAAGTTATACTCCGGCTTTACTCAGCCGATTTGCTTCCACTCCCAGCCAATTTATTTTTCCTTTTTATTATTTCCAGGAACAAGACACCCCCGACAACAGCCTTTTCTCTTTTGTGGTTGCCCTCTTCGACGATGAAGAAGTCGCTTCCCGCCAAGTTGCCTTGAGTTCCATTCCTGATGACGTCCGAGCCAAACTTGCTAGTATTCGATCCCTCCTTCAAGGGGACATCGGCCGATTAGTAGAAGATGCTTCACCGATTCGGCAGCTCTTCAGTGACGTCAGCGGACGAGTACCAGAAGAGGCGGAGGAGGCCCTGGCGCCGGCGGCCTTCATCGAGTCTATGAGGATCCCGGTCTTCAGAGCCCTTCGTCACATGGCCGATCGCGCCAAGCTGGCCAAGACTCGTGAAGAGGAGGATGCGTTCAAGCGTCAAGCTCAAGAGGCGCATCGGCGTATCCATTTTCTGGAGGACTCCCGCCCGGGGATCATCGGTGAGATAGACCGCCTCAAGCGTCGGAGGGCGGAGCTCGCCAAGGAGATGGAGCAAGTGACCAAGGCAATCAGTGTCGAAGAGAAAAGGCTCCAAGAACTCCCGTCCGTCATTGCCGATTTGAAGCGGGAGAGGCAACACCTGGCCCACGAGGCCCTGAAACTCCACCGCAGCACATCAGAAGTCCCCGGATCGGCGGATGACGACCAACGGGTCCTGGACTCTGCCGATCAGATCCGGCGCCGGGCAATCACGGCTATCGATACCCTTCTGGGTAACCTGTAAAACACTGACTGTTTTGTATGAACATTTACTATCTGCTTTGACCGTCCTTCGCGACGCCCTTTCTATTTATTGCCTTTCTTATTTCCGATGGGACGTATCCTTACCAAATTTCCATGCCTCTTTTTCCTATAAGTACCGGCCTAGGCACTTCCTCCCGATAGTACCAGTTTGGCTTCCGGTTCTACTCTCTTACTCCTCTCGTCGGCACGGCTTTCCGTCATGTCTTCGTCGACTTCTTCCTCCTCTGTCAACCAGGTGAAAACTTGGCTTTGACTCCCCTTTCTCCTTTTAGATCTTAGGAAGAGGATGCCTCCTTTTTAATCTTTCTTTGTTTCAGCCTCAACGTCTTAGCCCTGAGCTCATACGCACCATTGAGCTCATACACTCTGAGGACCCTTTGTCGTCAGAGGATAAGGAGCTGATCAGGGCCCATCGTGACGAACTTCGAGACCACGTTACCGCGGAGGCTCGTGTGGTCTTGGAGTTTTTGGAGAGTAATGGTAGCCGGCAATCTTCAACCGACAGGAGCCATCCGCTTCCTCAGCGAGTCGTTCTTGAAGACGCGGCGGCAGGAACTTCGCGCCCGCCCATGGATCGGAGTCATCCTCTCCCTCGTCAAGTTGAAGCGGAGGCTTCAATGAAAGAAATAGAAGAAGAATACCTCCGCATCATGAACGAGTTGGACCGGACTGGGAGGGAGCGCAAGAAGAAGAATAATTAGTTATTTGTATTTTTTGTTCTAAGGGCGACTAGTGTTTTGTCGGCCGTGTAACCCATCGCCCGTACCGAATGAATACAATCGGCCGATTTGGACGACTATGTGTTTGAACCGCTTTGTATCGGCTATGCGTGATCGTGTTACGGTTAATTCCTTATGCTCCGACCCATATACTGGGGTAGTATCTTTTTAAGTACCTTCCGTTCAGAGCTCTAGTAAATTCTTCTCCCTCTATTGTTTCCAAAATGTAAGCATTCCCTGGAGCACATCTGCCGATTTTATACGGCCCTTCCCATGTAGGGGACCATTTTCCGAATTTAGGATCTTTCGACCCAATCGGCAATACTAACTTCCATACTAAGTCCCCAGGGGAGAATTGTTTGACTTTGACCTTCTTATCGTACCACCTGGCTACTTTCTTTTTGTTTTCTTCAATACTTATCAGAGCTCTCAATCATTGGCCAGCCAAATCATCAAGTTCCCTTTTCATAAGCGACGAGTAGTCATCGGCCGTTAACTGGTCCTGGAGCGAAATACGCCTCGATCCCGCCCTCGATTCCCATGGTAGTACTGCGTCGTGACCGTACACCAACTGATAGGGGGATAACTTGGTAGCCCCATGACAAGCCATCCTGTACGCCCATAGGGCCTCAGTCAAACATAGATGCCACTTCTTTAGCTATTCCTCAATTTTCCTTTTAATCAACTTGATTATCCCTTTGTTGGAGGATTCTGCCTGACCATTGGCTTGGGCGTAATACGGAGAAGAATTTAACAATTTGATTCCCATATCGGTTGTGAATTCTTCAAATTCCCCCGATGTGAACATTGTTCCCTGATCGGTTGTTATAGTCTGAGGGATGCCGAATCGGTAGACGATGTGATCCCTTACGAAGTCGGCCATGATAGCCGATGTCACAGCTCTTAACGGAATTGCCTCTACCCATTTGGTAAAGTAATCAGTATCCACCAGAATAAATTTGTGCCCTTTGCTTGATGGTGGGTAAATTTGGCCGATAAGGTCTATTCCCCATCCCCTGAACGGCCACGGCTTGATAATGGGATTCATAGCCGATACGGGTGCACGCTGGACATTCCCGAACTTTTGACAATCCTGGCACCCCTTATAATATTTGAAACAGTCTTCGAGGATAGTTGGCCAGTAGTACCCATTGTTCCTGATCATCCACTTCATCTTGTGGGCCGATTGGTGTGCTCCACATACCCCTTCATGTATTTCTCCCATCAGAGTCTTGGCCTCCTCTGTTCCAAGGCATTTGAGTAGGACACCGTCGATCGTTCGGTAGAACAGGTCGTCTTCGAGCAGTACGTATTTAGTAGCATGAAAACGTACTCGTCGTTCCACCTTTTTAGACGGATCTTTCAGATAGTCGGCAATTTCTTTTCGCTAGTCATCAGCCGCAAGTTCTAGAGCCATATCGCCTAGAATTGGCCGATATCCAGATAACGTGCTGGGCGAGCTTGTTGGCACCCTCGTTGTGATCCCTTGGGATGTGCTCGATTACTGCCGATCTAAATTCTTTTAAGAGCTGTAAACAATCTTCGTAATAAATTCTTAACACATCGTCCTTGCATTCGGATCTTCCGGTCAGCTGATCTACTATAAGCATGGAATCCCCGTAGACTTCAACAGACTCGGCCTTGATCTCTCTTAATAGTTGTAAGCCCTTCAATACAGCTCGGTACTCTGCTTGATTGTTGGTAGCGGTAGCTTCTATCGGCAGAGAAAAATCATAGCTTGCCCCCCGAGGCGATATGAGAACGATGCCGATTCCTGATCCGACCCCACATGACGACCCATCAAAATATAAAGTCCAAGGTGCCGGCTCTATGAGGGCAATCTCTGGTCCGCAGTGTTGGGCGACGAAATCGGCCATGACCTGACCCTTGACGGCTTTTGCCGATTCATACCGTAGGTCAAACTCTGACAATGCTAAGATCCATTTGCCGATTCGTCCTTTCAAGATCGGCAGTGATAGCATGTATTTCACTACATCCTTGTCGTTGTCAAGATCAGCGGATCAAGACTTAGACTAGTAAATTTCTTTTATGCACGTGAGCCTCAGATGGTTGCGTGGGAGACACAGATTTAGACTGGTTCGGGCAAAGGAAGCCCTACGTCCAGTATCGCGGATGCTCGTGTTGCCCACGCGGGGGTTCTGTAGTAGGGGGTTACAGATTGGCGAGAGAGGGACCGGTCCCAAGTCTCTTTGGTTTTCGTGCTCTTAGGAAGAGTGGTAGTGTACTATGGTGTGTGGGAGAAGAAGCTGATCCCTCGGTCCCCCATCCCCGGCCCTGGGTTCCTCCTTTTATATCGCAAGGGGATGGCCGGAGTTACAATTGGGATCGGGTAAAAAGGTTTGTAAAGAGTAAAGCGTAAAAAGGTAAGAGGTATGGCAGGAAGGAGGAGCGAGATCCTAGGCGTCCGATGCCCTGCCGACCCTAGACGCGTGCCGACGTGCATGCCGGAGGGGGAGGTCGCCGGGTGCCAAGTGTTGTTGGTCCCTGCAAATAGCTACTTCGACGCTTGTAGGTATCAGATCATGATGAGGGTGCCCCGTCGTTACCCCAGCGTCCGTTAGGGAGGACGGTGGATGCCGCTGCTCAGGCGATGGCTGTTGAGAGGGAGAGCGTCACATTCGTACTGCTGGGTGCGCGGGACCCGAGGGCGTGCGGGGCTCGTGGACTGGCTGCTCTCTCCTTTGCTTCGGTCGGCACAGGCCATGAGTACCCTGCGGCGAATGGGAGCCGGCCGCCGGCACTGTAGCCTGCACAGGGCGGTCGTGCACGGGTACTTGCGCCGGGTTGCATGAGGGGCGCGGTCGCCCTACCCTCTGCCAGACCTGCGGCACATTTATGGCGAGGCCGACGGGGGGACTCACAGGATTTTGTCTGTCTTGCTCATGTGGACCGCATCCGAGGGGGGTCCCGGCCCCGTGGGCCCCAGCGTGCCCGACTCCTTCGCTTGGGGTCGGACGAGGCGGAACTTTCGTGGCACAGGGTCGGGCGCCCCCGACCCTGGGGTCGCGGTCGGGCGAGGCGGACACCTTGCGGAGGGGGGTCGGCCGTTCCCGATCCTGGCGTCTTGATCGGGCGAGGCGGAGCTTTAATTACGTCTTGGTGGGCCTGGGCCTTCTGCGTTTGCTTCCTTAAATGTTGTTTAGGGGATCGTTAATATTTCCCCCCAACAGTAGCCCCCGAGCCTGTGGTGGAGCAGGAGTGCTCCTCCGGAGGCTTTTTTCGCTGTTTTGCCGCGGGTTTTGTGTTATGGCGTGCTTGTTTTATCTCAGCCACGCTTGTGAGAACCTGCAAGTTGTGACCACACGCGTGGCAGTTGGTTGCGAGGCTAGCCCCCGAGCTCCCGCTCGTTGCAGGAAACCGATCGGGAGGCTAGGTCGACTTTTTTGATCGTTGCCCCTCAAGCGTCCGTTCGCTAGGACGGAGGGGTTGAGCCGGGCCACGTTATCCGCGTTGGACGAACCGTGGTGCTCGTTTGAGCTGCAAACGGGTAAGCTCGAGTGGAGTCCCGGTCCCCGTTCGGGGGGGTCCGGCTTGGGCCAAGCTGGTGGCGTACTCCAATTTCCCGCCGGTTAGTTCATATAGTTTTCAGACCCGTTCGACCGGATCTGAGGGCTCGTTGCCTTTCCCCGTGGAAAAACCATGAACTCTACACCGAGCGGGACTCGAACGTGAGGTTGGGGCGCCCTTGGCGTTCGTTCGCCTGGGTGTTGGCCGCTAGCGGGCCCATCCCTTCTCACCCCTTGCTCGGGGGATGCCCTGAGGCAGCTGTCGAACCCGTGTTGGGCCAGCTTTCGAACCCCTGGACCATACTGGGCCGTAGGGGCGTTTTCAGCCCCGTATCCCTTTCTTACCTCCCTGTGGGCCTTGGACCGGAGCGGAGCGGTTGGTGTGCCTGGGCCGAACGTGGGGGGCGTCATGGGCGCGGTACCCGGGAAGTGGAGTTATGGAAGTGCCGTCCCACGAATCGAGGAAGATAGGATGTTTTCGCGGCCGATCGTGCGCGCGGTTTTCGAAAAGGAAACGGGCGTGGCAGGGGCGTACCTGGCGCCGCATTTATGGCGGCCGGGGCGTCAATTTGGCTTCCCCGGTACCTTTCCTATAAAAGCAGGAGCTCACCGTGCCGGTTCCTCTCTCCTTTCACACTCGAGCCTCCTTGCCTTCCTCTTAGTTCACCTGCACTCGCCTCGCTCGCCTCGTTCCCTTCGCTCCACGCCGCGCGCTTTCGTCTTCCCCTCCGTCGATCTCCTCCCTTTCCTGGCGATGGCCTCCTGGGGAGTTTCCCACTTCACCTCCAATCGCGCCGATGGCCTGGTGCGGAAGGGGCTCCTCTGCGAGAGGACGGAGGCAGACGAGTGGAGGCTGCCGGGGCCGGAGCAGGTTCCGTCGCCTCCTGCCGGCTATGTCGTCTCCTTCACCCACTTCCACGAGCGAGGATTCGCCTCCCCCCCAAGCCGCTTCTTCCGCGGGCTCCTCCACCATTACGGGCTCGAGCTCCAGCACCTCAACCCCAACGGGATCCAGCACATCGCGGCGTTCGTCGCACTGTGCGAGGGATTCCTGGGCATTGAGCCCCATTTCAAGCTGTGGAAGTACTTCTTCACCGTGAGCCTGTATCAGAAGGCGGGGAAGGCCGGGAGCCAGCAGCGGTCGCCTCCGGTGCCGATCGGGTGCGCCGGGATCCACCTCCGTCATACTCGCTCCAAGGAATACATGACGGTGAAGACCTCGGTGTCCCACAAGGGGTGGCACAATTAGTGGTTCTACGTGAAGAACTACCTGAACTCCCCCCTGCCGGTCTTCACCGGCCGCACCATCGATGCGGCGCCCGAGGTATGGGCGTACGGGCTGGTGGAGATGGAGAAGAAGAAGATCTCCGACTTGCTGCAGGCCATTGGGCAGCTGAAGCGGGATGGGCTTACCGGCGCCGGGGTCATCGGCGCGTACCACTCCCGGCGGGTGGCGCCGCTGATGCTCCGGGCCCGGCCGCTTGGCGCCATGACCCCCGACGCGCCGCCCGAGGGCATTGCCCTGGCGACGGGTGCACTCGCTGCCTCCGAGATCCGGCAACGGCTCCGGGAGGCGCTGGAGGACAAGGACGTCGACTACCCGATTCCCGGGCATCCGCCGATGCGCCCGGAGCCAGGCTTTGTAGACCTGGTAAGGCGTTTGGGTCACCGTTTCTCCCTCCTTGTGTCCCGCTGTTTTGTTGTTCTGATGCGGATCTGCTTTACGTTTCGCAGGGCATGCTGACCCGGGTCGCGGACTCCCTCCCGTCGGTGCCGGAAGACGCCGAGCGGAGAGCTCGCAACCATCTCCGGGCCGAGGAGCAGAAGCGCCGCAAGGACAAGGAGACGGCGAGGCGGCGGAAGAAGGCCGCCAAGGAGCTCCAGCGGCGGCGGAGGGGGGCGGTCGTGTCCGACGACGACGACGATGAAGAAGAAGAAGAAGAAGAAGAAGAAGAAGAAGAAGAAGAAGAAGAAGAAGAAGAAGAAGAAGAAGAAGAGGAAGAGGAAGAGGAGGAGGAGGAAGAGCTGGTTGCCCCCCGATCGGGGGCTTTGGTGATTCGCGACGCACCCCCGCAGACGGCTGCGGGGGGTGCAGCGGCGGGAGCGTCCGCCCGGGGTCCGGCTCCCCCGGGCCTTGGGGCTGTGCCTCAGGGGCCAACACAGCGCGTGCCCCAGGAGCCGGCGCGGACCGCCCCTCAGGGGTCGGCGCAGCGCGCGCCCCAGGGGCCGGCGCGGACTGCTCCTCAGGGGGCAGTGCAGGACGTCCCCCGGGAGCAGGTGCGGGACGCTCCCCGGGGGTCGGCGCAGGGCCTCCCCCAGGAACGGGCGCGGGGCACCCCCTCGGGGTCGGCTCAGGGCGTCCCCCTGGAGCGGGCGCGGGACGTTCCCCCGGGGTCGGCACAGGGCGTCCCCCAGGAGCGGGCGCGGGTCGCTCCCTCGGGGTCGGCAAGGGATGCCGCCCCGGTGCCGACACGGAGCACCCCTCAGGGGCCTTGAGAGCCTGCCCCTGCCGCTGCCTCGGGTCCGGCGCGGGACGCTCCCCAGGAGTCCGCTCGGGGCGCTCTTCGGGCATCCGTGGGGACTGCCTCCGCCGCCGTGCCTGTTGGTGGAGGGCAACGAGGTGGCGACAAGCGGCCACTGCCAGATGCCCCGGGGTCGGCATCCGGCTCCGAGTCGAAGCGTGCGCGCCGCCCCTGCGCTTCGAGGGCGTAAGTTGACTTTCCCTATGTGTCATCCTTCCTCTCTTTTTTCGTTTGTTTCTGCTGACGCCTGGCCGTCGACGTGCAGCACTTCTCCCCGTGGCGTCACCCTGCAGCTGGCGCCCAAGTAGGCGCTGTGGACGTTGACCTCCTCCGGGGGGCGGGCCATGGCCCCGCCAGCGGCGAGCGGTGGGGTTCCTGGTGTGGCCGCAGGTCCCCCCGCGGAGGTGGCCCCTGCGGAGTCGGCTGGCGGAACGGCGGCGGAGTCAGCCGCAGGAGGGGGAGCGGACTCCACTCCGCCTGTGGCCCCACTGATCACCCCTCCGGCTTGGGGCATGATCCCCCCGGGCCCTCAAGCCGGGGAGGTGATCGACCTCAACGCCGACGAGGCGGAAGAGGCGGTGACGACGGGGGGCAGGGCGGATGCCCCCGCTGCCATGGCGGGGTCAGAGGCAGAGGGGGCGCTTGCTCCCAGAGACGCGGCGGCGGCAGAGGCGGTGGTGACAGAGGCAGGGGCCTCCGCCCTGGTCACCCTTGCGGGAGTAACTCCGGTGGCTGAGGCGGAGGTGCCCACAGGGGTGCCGTTAGCGGCCTCGGTGGCGACGAGCGTGCAGGTGCCGGGGCCGTCGGCGGATCCAGGGGTTTCTGGCGTCGTGATGCCGTCCTTGACGGCGACATCAGAGTCGGCCCCTGCCCCACCCTCGGCTTCCTCCGTCCCGAGGGCGTGGAGAGGGCCCGTCCTCCGCTGGGCATCCCGCGATGACCCGCCGAGGCGTCTCTACGCGCTGGATGACGCCGCCGAGTGGCATAGGTGGCATGCGCTGCACGGCGGCGTTGCCCAGGTTCAGGCGGCTCTGACCTCGGCGCTGGGAGTTTTGGCCAACGCCGTGGTCCCTGGCAGCCAGGTATGTTATTCCTGCCGCTTGGTGATGAGTACCTCCTCTTTGCTTTTTTGTTTTAACGGCATGTTGCTTTGCAGGCTCTCCAAGAGGGCAGCCGGGAGAAATCTGATTTCCTCCGACGGCAGCGGAGCCTCTGGGAGCACTACAACACTGAGAGGGAGCGCACCAGGGATCTGTCCCTGCAGCTTGGCGCTGCCCAGGGGGCCGTCCGCGATCTGGAGGGTCGTGAGCAGGCGGCACTGGAGGGGGCGCGGCGTGCAGAGGCTAGGCTCCAGGCCGTCGCGGAGAAGGCCCGCCTCGACCTCGAGGAGTTCCAGGCCGCCGTGGAAAGGGCCCGCCGCGATGCCGAGGGGCTCAAAGCCGCTACTGCTGAGAGGGCCCGCCGCGACGCCGAGGAGCTGGCGCGGCTGAGAGGGGAGGGTGGAGCCCTCCGCGCGGAGAACGATCAACTCCGTTTGCAAGTGCAGGGCCTCCAGTCCGCCTTGTCCCGCAACGCCGACCGGGAGCGCGAGATGAAGGTCCAAGCCGACGGTGAGGCTCTTTCCGCTCCTGCGTTTTTGTGTCGTTTGTCTTCCGCTCTTTTGACTCGGTGGGGTTTTCTGGGTGACTCCTGCAGGTGAGATTGCCAAGCTACGGGCTCTGCTCGACGAGGAGCGCGGCGAGCATGGCGCCTTGTGAGATGCGGTCTGCGTCATCTGCGAGGATTTCGGCGTAGCTCCGGAGGAGGGATCGAGCTCTCTGCCAGCTCGTGTCCTCGAGGTGCGCCGTCGCCGTCGTGAGATCGCCGTGGACGCGCTTCGCCTTGGTGTGCGGCGCGCCTTCGGGGTCTTCGGTTCTCACTATTCTGACATTAATTTTGTCGGGATGAGTGAAGGGTACTGCGCCGGCTACACCGAAGCCGAGCTGGACGAGATCGACGCCGGGGTGACCGCGCCGGCGGAGGCCCTCGCGAAGCTCCTGGAGGATGAAGCCGTCCCCCCTGCCGACCCTGAGGCCGCTCCTGCTGACCCTGAGGCCGCCGCTGCTGCTGACCCTGAAGCCGCCGCTCCTGCCGACCCCGAAGCCGCTGCTTCAGCCGACCCCGAAACCACTGCTCCAGCCGACCCTCCTGCGAATTAGTTGTACCGGGCTTGCGCCCGAAAAAAGTTTGTACTTATAATAGTCTTTTGAACTTGTTTCGCGTTTGGCCATACGGGCCTGTTCTTATGACTCTTCGTTTGCATGAAACAAACCGATTCCCTTTGTTATTCCTTCGGTCTTGAAAGCTTTAGGATGCGTTGCCGGGTGCGTCAGTAAGTTTTTGATGAGCGAAGGTACCGTAGCCGCTGGGGCGTAGGCTTTTTCGCAGTCCGATCGCAACTTGCCTAAGTACCGTTCACGCATCCTTATCTTTTTGCATCCAAAGGTTTTCGAAAGGGAGTGTTCGGTTTTGAAAAAAGAAAAAGCGTTTTCTTTTTAGACGGTGCCCAGCGGCTGGGGTCGGGACCCCTGATAGCCCCCGAGGGGTATGCGGTCCTGGAGCCAGGCCAGGGTCGGATACCCCTGAGCTTAAAAGAAAAGGCCTTCTTTTTTCGTAGAAGAACAAAACTGGTAGCCCCCGAGGGGTATGCGACCCTGGAACGAGGCCAGGGTCGGATACCCCTAAGCTTTAAACGAAAGGACCTGAGCCAAGGTGGCTCAGGGTTTCTTTTTTCGCAGAAGAACAAAACTGGTAGCCCCCGAGGGGTATGCGACCCTGGAACGAGGCCAGGGTCGGATACCCCTGAGCTTTAAACGAAAGGACCTGAGCCAAGGTGGCTCAGGGTTTCTTTTTTCGCAGAAGAACAAAACTGGTAGCCCCCGAGGGGTATGCGACCCTGGAACGAGGCCAGGGTCGGATACCCCTGAGCTTAAACGAAAGAACGGAAAAGACGGCAAGACTATGCATAACTTGGAAATGAGAGCTATGGGTAGAAGCGCCTTAGCTGTTCTATGTTCCAGGCGTTGCTGAAGATTTGCCCGTCGGGAGTTGCCAGCTTGTAGGTGCCTGGCCGTAGCACTTGTGCGACGATGAACGGGCCTTCCCATGGGGGAGTCAACTTGTGCCAACCCCTGTTATCTTGGACGAGGCGGAGCACTAGATCTCCGACGTTGAAGGCGCGGCCTTGTATCCTGCGGCTGTGGTAACGTCGTAGGGCCTGCTAGTACTTAGCTGAGTGTAGCAGGGCTACGTCTCGCGCCTCGTCGAGTTGGTCTTGTGCGTCCTCGAGTGACGCCTGGTTTCCCTGTTCGTCGTATGCTTTGACCCTCAGTGACCCATACTCCAAGTCGGTGGGCAAGATGGCCTCTGACCCGTAAACCATGAAGAACGGGGTGAACCCTGTCGCCCGGCTGGGGGTTGTCCTCAAGCTCTAGAGGACTGCTGGGAGCTCCGCAACCCATCGTCCACCGAACTTTTTAAGGCGGTCGAAGATCCGTGGCTTGATACCCTGAAGTATCATGCCATTGGCTCGCTCGACTTGCCCGTTCGTGCGGGGGTGCGCCACTGCCGCCGAATCCACTCGAATGTGGTGGTCGTCGCAGAACTGGAGGAATCTCTTCCCAGTGAACTGTGTGCCATTGTCGGTGATGATGGAGTTTGGGATCCCGAAGCAGTGGATGATGTCGGTGAAGAACTGTACCGCTTGCTCGGACCTGATTTGCGCCACACGCCTTGCTTCGATCCATTTGGAAAACTTGTCAACAGCAACGAGTAGATGGGTGAAGCCCCCGGGCGCCCTTTTGAAGGGTCCGACGAGATCCAGCCCCCAGACCGCGAACGGCCATGTGATGGGGATGGTTTGCAACGCCTGCGCGGGCAGGTGGGTATGGCGGGCAAAGAACTGGCATCCTTCGCAGGTGCGGACTACCTGGGTAGCATCCGCGACCGCGGTTGGCCAGTAGAAACCCTGTCGGAAGGCGTTGCCAACAAGTGTCCTTGGCGCAGCGTGGTGACCACAAGCCCCGGCGTGGATATCCTGGATCAGCGCCTTTCCCTGCTCGATCGGGATGCAGCGCTGGAGGATCCCAGTGTGACTTCGCTTGTAAAGCTCCTGGTCGATGATGGTGAAGGATTTCGCACGGTGCGCGATCCTGCGGGCTTCGGTTTTGTCTGCTGGGAGCGTGTCGTGGACAAGGTAGTCGAGGTACGGGGCTCTCCAGTCGGTCGTGGGGTCGGCCCCCGCCGCAGGGCCCGCCTTGATTTCCATAACCACGGGGTCGGAGGGCTTGGCTTCCAGGGCCGGGTCGGGTAGGGCAGCGTTGATTCCGTCGGGATCGGTGCTCGGGTCCAGGACAGGTGGCGCGCTGCTGACCTCCCCCGGCTCGGGTCCCGACCCCAGGGCTGGGCATGCCTCGCCGACCCCTGCTGGCTCTAGATAACGGATCGAAGGTTTCAGCTGGTCGCTAACGAAAACGCTGTCGGGGACGGGCATCCGGCCGGATGCTGCCTTCGCTAGCTCATCAGCGGCTTCGTTGAAGCGCCTTGCGACGTGGTTGAGCTCCAACCCGTCGAACTTGTCCTCGAGCTTACGGACCTCGTTGCAGTAGGCGGCCATTTTAGGGTCATGGCAGCTCCATTCCTTCATGACTTGCTCGACGACCAACTGGGAATCGCCTCGGACGTCTAGTCGACGGATGCCAAGCTCGATGGCGATGCGGAGCCTGTTGAGCAGGGCTTCATACTCAGCGACATTATTGGATGCAGGAAAATGGAGGCGGATCATGTACCTGATGCGTACGCCCAACGGAGAGACGAAGACGAGGCCTGCTCCGGCGCGGGCCCTCATCAGCGACCCGTCGAAGTACATCGTCCAGTACTCCCGCTCTTCTGTCGCCGGCGGTGCTTGTACCTCTGTCCACTTGGCCACGAAATCGGCAAGTACCTAGGACTTGATGGCATCGCGGGGGACGTAGGTGATACCCTGATCCATAAGCTCAAGCGCCCACTTCGCGATCCTTCCTGTTGCATTTGGGTTCCGGATTACTTCACCAAGCGGGAACGAAGAGACGACCGTTACCGGATGGGAGGTGAAGTAGTGACGCAGCTTCCTCTTCGTGATGAGGACGGCGTAGACGAGCTTCTGGATCTGCAGATATCGTGCCTTGGACTCGGACAATACTTCGCTGATGAAGTACACCGGGCGTTGCACCTTAAGAGCGTGCCCCTCTTCCTCCCGCTCCACTACTAGGGCCGCGCTGACCACCTGGGTGGTCGCCGCGACGTAGAGCAGAAGGGTCTCGCCGTCGGCCGGCGAAACTAGAATTGGGGCCTTCGTCAGGAGGTCCTTGAGTCGGTCAAGTGCCTCCTGTGCCTCGCTGGTCCACTCGAAGTGGTCGGATTTCTTCAGGAGCTGGTAGAGAGGAAGTCCTCGCTCGCCGAGGCGCGAGATGAAGCGGCTTAGGGATGCTAAGCACCCCATGGCGCGCTATACTCCCTTTATGTTCCGGATCGGCCCTATGTCGCTGATGGCCGCTATCTTCTCCGGGTTCGCCTCAATGCTGCGCACGGAGACGATGAAGCCTAATAGCATGCCCCTTGGGACACCGAACACACATTTCTCGGGGTTAAGCTTAATACGCTTATCCCTCAGCCTTTCGAAGGCTAGCTCCAGGTCGGGAACGAGCTGATCGCCCTTCCTGGATTTGACAACGATGTCGTCGACGTAGGCCTCAACGGTCCGCCCGTTGAGATCTCCGAAGCACTTAAGCATACATCGCTGGAAGGTAGCCCCCATGTTTTTGAGGCCGAACGGCATCTTAACGTAGCAGTAGGGGCCAAAGGGGGTGATGAAGGAGGTAGCGAGCTGGTCGGCCTCTTTCATCGCGATCTGGTGATAGCCGGAGTATGCATCGAGGAAGCTGAGAGTTTCGCACCCGGCGGTTGAGTCGACTATTTGATCTATGCGTGGCAAAGGGAACGGATCCTTTGGACACGCTTTGTTGAGACCGGTATAATCGACACACATCCTCCATTTCCCGTTCTTTTTCGGTACAAGAACAGGATTGGCCAACCACTCGGGGTGGTGTACTTCCTTGATGAACCCGGCCGCCAGGAGCTTCTGGAGCTCTTCACCAATGGCTCTGCGCCTTTCTTCGTCGAAACGGCGCAAGCCTTGCTTCACTGGTTTAGAGCCGGCCCTGATGTTCAAGGAATTCTCGGCGACTTCTCTCGGGATGCCTGGCATATCCGAGGGCTTCCATGCGAAGACGTCGCTGTTCGCGCGGAGGAAGTCGACGAGCGCGCTTTCCTATTTGGGGGATACTGCCGGGGTTGAGAGGGACTTCCTTGATACCTTCGGTGGGCTCAAAGGAGGTACCTGACTGCTTGGCGTCGGGCTGGTTCTCGATCGCCTCCGCAAGCTGGACCGCCACGTTGCTCGAGAGGGTGACGGCCGCGGCGTACTCGCAGCACTCCACGTCGCACTCGTATGCCTTCTGGAAGGTTGTGCCGACGGTGATGACCCCGTTGGGCCCCGGCAGCTTGAGCTTGAGGTAGGTGTAGTTGGGGATGGCCATGAACTTCGCGTATCACGGCCGTCCCAAGATGGCATGGTAGGTTCCGCGGAATCCTACCACCTCGAAGGTGAGGACCTCCTTCCTGTAGTTGGAAGGGGTCCCAAACGTGACGGGCAGGTTGATCTGCCCGAGAGGCGTCGCTTGCTTCCCTGGCACGACGCCGTGGAAGGGTGCCTTGCTAGGACGGAGACGGGAGTGATCGATCCCCATGGCATCGAGGGTCTCAGCGTAGAGGAGGTTGAGGCCGCTGCCCCCATCCATGAGTACCTTGGTGAGACGCGTCGTGCCGACGATGGGGTCGACGACGAGAGGGTAGCGCCCTGGATGCCGGACGCGTCCAGGGTGGTCGGACTTGTCGAAGGTGATGGCCAGTCCGGACCAATCGAGGAAGGCCGGAGTCGCAGGCTCGGCCGCGTAGACCTCCCGGCGCTCCAGCTTCTGCTGGCGCTTGGTGTCATACGCTGCGGAGCCCCCGAAGATCATGAAGCAGCCGTCAACTTTAGGGAAGCCGTCTTCCTTCTCTTCGTCGCCTTTCTTTTCCTCGTTGGGTTTCCGCTTCCGGTCACCCTTCACCAAATTGCCCACAAAGAACCTCTTCATGAGGTTACAGTCTTTGTAGGCGTGCTTGACGGGGAACTCGTGGTTCGGGCACGGTCCCTCGAGCAGCTTGTCGAAGAAGCCGGGAGCGCCTTCGGGGGGCGGCTGCCCTCGCTTGCGTTCGAACACGGCCACGAGGGGGGCCTCGCGCCGCTGCTTGCCCTTCTTCTTCTGCTGGCGGTTGGAGGTGCCTTCGTCGGCGTCCTCCTCCCATTTCGCCTTGCCCTTGGAACGATCGAAGATCGCTCCGACAGCCTCTTCGCCAGAGGCATAGCTAGTGGTGATGTTGAGGAGCTCTTCCGTGGTTCGCAGGCCTCGTCGCCCTAGCTCGTGGACGAGGGGCCGGCAAGAGGTTCCCGCTAGGAAGGCTCCTATGACGTCGGCGTCGGCGACGTTGGAGAGCTCGGTGCGCTTTCTGGAGAAGCACCGGATGTAATCCCGGAGGGACTCGTCCGCCCCGTGGCGGCAACTCCGGAGATCCCAGGAGTTACCTGGGCGTGTGTACGTCCCTTGGAAGTTTCCTACGAAAACTTTTTTCAGGTCATTCCAGTTGCGGATGTGTCCTGCAGGGATATGTTCCAGCCAGGCCCGCGTGGAGTCTGCCAGAAAGAGGGGTAGGTTGCGGATGATGAACAGGTCATCGTCCGCCCCGCCAGCTTGACATGCAAGCCGGTAATCGCTGAGCCATACTCCAGGATTTGTCTCCCCCAAGTATTTGGCTACACTCGTGGGTTGCCTGAAGCGCGGCGGAAAGGGCGCATTTAGGATGCGCGTGGAGAAGGCCAGAGGTCCGGCTGCTCCGGGGCTCGGACTGCAGTCTTCCCCGCTGTCGTAGCGCCCGCCACGGTGGACGTGGTAGACTCGATCTGCCCCGTCCTCCCTGTCCGCGCGGGAGCGTCTCCGCGCGTTCAGGGTGTCGCGGGCGTCGCGGACGAGACTGACGCGTTGGTGGACGGATCGAGCCTCGCCTACCGCGGGTGGCGGAGTTCGTCGGGCGGACGTGGCCTGATTTGCTTCCGGAGGGGGCTGATGGACAGATTCCCCCCGCCGTTCCGGGGGTGCGCCGTGCATTGCCCGGCTGGCGTTCTGCCCGCGTCGCCGAGATCCTGAACTTTCCGCCTGCTGGACGGCGGCGCACTCAAGCAGGTTGCGCATTTCTTGGCGTGCCCGTCGCTCCTCGGGCGTCGCTGGCTCGGGGAGCTGTCGGAGCAACACCGTCGCGGCGGCGACGTTCTGGCTAGCGCGGGCAAAGAACGACGGACGCTCTTCATCCGCACAGATGCGTTCCTGGACGTCGCGCGCCCGTTGTCGCGCTCCCCCCTCGTGGTGGGGGTGCTCTACTTCTTGGCGAGCGCCCACGTGCGCTTCCGGTTGCTGAGAGCACTCTGGGGCCCTGGGTAGGGCCCCAGTTGTAGCGGCGGCGCGCGAGGGGGGAGCCCGTTGCCTCCCCTCGGCACCATCGCCATTGGACCCCTCGGAGTGCGCGTCAACCATAAAGCACTCGCGCGAGGGGCGGGGACTGTCGTTACTGGAGCCAGTGTCGGAGATTGTCCTTGCCACGCCCACGAGCTCGTTGCTCGCGGGCGACGTGGTTAAGGACCGCGCTAGGAGGCGACCGTGAGCCCCCGTGGCGTTGCGTAGCCCGAAGAGCCATCCTTCTGGTGAGGTCCTTCTGGTAGGCGACCGGCCGCTCGCCGCCGTCCTGGCGGCGGGGCCGAGGGCAGCGGGACGAGCGGGAAGGACGAGGACAGGGATCAGCTCGATCCCTTCCCCGGTGGCCAGGAAGTCCAGGCTCCCGAAACGGATAAGGGAGCCCGGAGCAAAGCCGCTATCGCGATTGGCCATCTGAGGCTGGAGATGCACGCGCAAAGGTCCCCTACCTGGCGCGCCAAATGTCGTTGTCAAGATCAGCGGATCAAGACTTAGACTAGTAAATTTCTTTTATGCGCGTGAGCCTCAGATGGTTGCGTGGGAGACACAGATTTAGACTGGTTCGGGCAAAGGAAGCCCTACGTCCAGTATCGCGGATGCTCGTGTTGCCCACGCGGGGGTTCTGTAGTAGGGGGTTACAGATTGGCGAGAGAGGGACCGGTCCCAAATCTCTTTGGTTTTCGTGCTCTTAGGAAGAGTGGTAGTGTACTATGGTGTGTGGGAGAAGAAGCTGATCCCTCGGTCCCCCATCCCCGGCCCTGGGTTCCTCCTTTTATATCGCAAGGGGATGGCCGGAGTTACAATTGGGATCGGGTAAAAAGGTTTGTAAAGAGTAAAGCGTAAAAAGGTAAGAGGTATGGCAGGAAGGAGGAGCGAGATCCTAGGCGTCCGATGCCCTGCCGACCCTAGACGCGTGCCGGCGTGCATGCTGGAGGGTGAGGTCGCCGGGTGCCAAGTGTTGTTGCTCCCTGCAGATAGCTACTTCGACGCTCGTAGGTATCAGATCATGATGAGGGTGTCCCGTCGTTACCCCAGCGTCCGTTAGGGAGGACGGTGGATGCCGCTGCTCAGGCGATGGCTGTTGAGAGGGATAGCGTCACATTCGTACTGCTGGGTGCGCGGGACCCGAGGGCGTACGGGGCCCGAGGACTGGCTGCTCTCTCCTTTGCTTCGGTCGGCACAGGCCATGAGTACCCTGCGGCGAATGGGAGCCGGCCGCCGGCATTGTAGCCTGCACAGGGCGGTCGTGCACAGGTACTTGCGCCGGGTTGCGTGAGGGGCGCAGTCGCCCTGCCCTCTGCCAGACCCGCGGCGCATTTATGGCGAGGCCGACGGGGGGACCCACAAGATTTTGTCTGTCTTGCTCATGTGGACCGCATCCGAGGGGGGTCCCAGCCCCGTGGGCCCCAGCGTGCCCGATTCCTTCGCTTGGGGTCGGACGAGGCGGAACTTTCGTGGCACAGGGTCGGGCGCCCCCGACCCTGGGGTCGCGGTCGGGCGAGGCGGACACCTTGCGGAGGGGGGTCGGCCGTTCCCGATCCTGGCGTCTTGATCGGGCGAGGCGGAGCTTTAATTACGTCTTGGTGGGCCTGGGCCTTCTGCGTTTGCTTCCTTAAATGTTGTTTAGGGGATCGTTAATATTTCCCCCCAACAATCCTCTTTGCATACGACCACGCATTCTGCCGACAGTAAATAGTGCTTGAGTTTAGTGCATGAGAAGTAAAGACATAGGCACAACCGCTCCACTGGAGGATATCTTGTTTCAGCGTCCAGAAGTCTTCTACTGACATAATAAATCACCCGTTCCTTGCCTTCGAACTCCTGGACTAGAGCCGACCCAATAGCTTTTTCATCGGCTGATAACTATAGCTTGAAGGGCTTACCAGTCTGAGGAGGAACCAATACTGGTGGCGAGACCAAGTATTGCTTGATATCTTCCAGTGCTTTGCGCTGCTCTTCCCCCCGTATAAATTCCTGGTCAGGCTTTAACTTCAACAGTGGCGTGAACGCCTGAATCCGCCCAGATAGATTAGATATGAATCTTCTGATGAAATTCACTTTGCCGATTAAAGATTGCAATTCGGTTTTGTTCTGTGGGGCCACGACTTTGTTGATGGCCGCTATGGTCTTCCGATTGATTTCAATCCCTCGCTCGTGCACCATGAATCCTAAGAACTGTCCGGCGGATACGCCGAAAGCACATTTATTGGGGTTCATCTTAAGCCCGTGTTTCTTGGTGCACTCCAGCACTTTTCGCAAATCGGCCAGATGCTCTTCATGTCCTTTGGACTTGACTACGACGTCATCGATGTAGATCTCCACCAGAATGCCAATGAGCTTGTGAAATATGTAATTCATGGCTCTCTGATACGTAGCGCCAGCGTTCTTCAAGCCAAAAGTCATCACCACCCACTCGAACAAGCCAAGGTGGCCTGGACATCTGAAGGCCGTTTTGGGTATGTCCTCTTCGGCCATAAGTATTTGATTGTAACCAGCGTTTCCGTCCATGAAGCTAATAATCTTGTGCCCTGCGGCGGCGTCGATCAGTACATCGGCCGTCGGCATGGGGTAAACGTCCATCGGTGTGGCCTGATTAAGATTCCTGAAATCAACGCAAACGCGTAGCTTTCCATTCTTTTTGTACACTGGTACAATGTTGGAGATCCACTCGGCATAACGGCATTGCCGAATAAATTTTGCTTCGATTAGCTGAGTTATTTCGGCTTTTATGTCTGGTAGAATCTAAGGATTGCAGCGCCGTACGGGCTGTTGGTATGGCCGATACCCTGGTTTTATGGGTAGCCGATGTTCAACAATAGATCGGTCTAAACCGGGCACCTCATGGTACTCCCAAGCAAAACAATCCTTAAATTCCTTTAACAAATTTGTCAATTTACACTTGTATTCTGGGTCTAAATTTGCACTAATATAAGTCGGCCTAGGTTTAGTACCATCGCCTAAGTCTATCATTTCTAATGAATCGGCCGACGTGAAACCGTGCCCTAGCTTCCCATCTTCTCGGGCGAACTGATCCATCTATTCTGAGTCTTCGGAGCCGACTGCTCGGATCGGCTGTAGGCCAAAATCGGTGACCTTCAGGAAATCGGTCTCCCACACTCTGCCGGATATGCACCTGACGGTTTCGCAGCTCCACTGCTGCGTGTCGGCTGTCGCGATGCTGTATGCGGAATCGGCTTTGACTACCTCGATGTTATCACCGACCCATTGTACGAGACATTGATGCATTGTTGACGGAATACAGCAATTTGCGTGTATCCAATCCCGGCCGAGTAGCATGTTGTAGGATCCCTTGCCATTAATAATAAAGAAGGTGGTAGGAATGGTCTTACTGCCGATGGTGAGGTCGACGCAGAGAGCGCCGCGAGCGGTTGACACGTTGCCCTCGAAGTCCTTGAGCATCATGTCTGTCTTGGTCAAGTCGTCGTCGCTTTTTCCAAGCTTCCGGAGCACGGTGTATGGCATGATGTTGACTGCAGCTCCTCCATCCACCATCAATCTAGTGAGGGGGTGGCCGTCAACATGCCCTTTAAGGAACAACGCCTTCATGTGCTATCGTTCATCATCTTCGGGCTTCTCGAACGTGGCCATCATTGGCTCCAAAGCCAACTGTGCCGTCTGTTCTTCTATCGCCGACACATCCCCCGACCCATCGTCCCCTTTATCGTTTCTTTTGGGGCGCCAGACCCGAGGCCTTCCTTCCTTCTTGTCCGTCGTGCTCTGTTATTCCTCTTCTTGCTGTTCCCATTGGCGGAGACGTTGGATTCTTCATTTTTGAGACTTGGTCAATCCATCGGGACACCACCTGGGGTTTATTGGTCTTCCCCCTGACTTGGCGCGTTCCCACTCCAGTTCGCGTCCTAACGCGTTTTCATCTGTCACCCGAGCATCGGCCATCTCTTCGAGCCGGCTGTGAACGTTGGCCTTGTTTTCTGACCGGTCATGCCGATCAGTCCTGCCCCCCTGCCTGTCATGGTGTCTGTCTTCCGACCGATCGTATCGGTCACTTCTGCCCCCCAGCCGATCACGCACGGGAGGGCGCTGGTCATCTTGGTTGCGCCAATTCCTGCTGATCGGTTCTGGCCTTCCGTCTCTGGAGCGAGACCTGTTGAATGGCCGATTGCCACGATATGGACTGTTGCATTCTGGGCAATTATCGGCCGAAGGTAGCCTGATGTTGTTTTCCCAACAGTGGATGAAGAAAGGGCACCTCCAGTGATCTTCGTGCCGCCGTATTGCTTCTTCCTGGGACCTTGAGCGTTCATGCTGACGTTGATACTTCTAGAGCAGGAACTGGGAAGTGATGCGTGGCTCCTCTGATTCGCCATCGTCATCCTCCATCCGCCGCTTCCCCTTGACATCTTCAGGTGTAGCTTGATTTCTGGGGTCAACGGCGCCACTCTTTTTAGCCGATTCAGACGTCAGCACTTTTGTTTGGAGTGAATTCTTTCCGGTATCAACCATGTTGGTGGGGAAAGGGTGCTGGTCGATCTTCATTGGCTTGGCCGATTTTGTCGGCACTTCAAATTTAAGTCTGCCCTGCTCAATGGCCGACTGTATCTGCTGCCTGAAGATTTTGCACTCATTAGTATCATGGGATGTGGCATTGTGCCACTTGCAGTATTTCATCTTTTTTAGTTGTTCGGCAGAAGGTATTGTGTGGTACGGCGAGAGTTTAATCTGTCCTTCCTGGAGGAGAAGGTCGAATATTTTATCGGCTTTCGTCGTGTCAAAACCGAACACCTCTGGCTCCTTTTTGCCGAATGGGCATGAAATCGGCTTCTTTCCCTTGATCCACTCCGCAAGTCCGACTTCAACGTCTTCCTCGTTCTCTAACTCTTCCAGGAACGCCACTTTCTTCTGGAAATTCCTTCGTGGATCGAAGGAACGTACTTCCTGTCCAGACAATCGGTGGACAATCTGGCTCAAACTCTCGAACTCTTGTGAGGCGTATTTTTCTTTGATGTGGGGGAGAAGGCCTTGAAAAGCTATATCGGCCAACTGTGCGTCGTTTAGAGCCAGGGAATAGCACTTTTTCCTGATTTCCCGAAACCTCCGTACATACGAGGATATCGGCTCATCACTTCTTTGCCTGAGGCTGGTCAAATCGGACAGTTTCATCTCATGCACCCCGGCGTAGAAGTATTTGTGGAACTGTCTTTCTAAATCGGCCCATGTGATAATCGAGTTTGGCGGCAATGTCGTGAACCATTGAAAGGCCGAACCAGACAGAGATGAAGAGAACAACCGTACCCGTAGGGTATCCTGCGTAGCTGCCTCCCCGCATTGGATGATGAATCTGTTCACGTGCTCTACGGGTCGAAGTGTCATCCATCCCCGAAAACTTAGTGAAGTCAGGAACTTTATACCGATGGGGAAACGGCAATAGGTCATATGTAGACGGGTATGGTGTTCTGTAGGTGTAAGTTTGTACTTTCAGCTTTAGGCCGAATTGTTCTAGCATCACCTCCGCAATACGTGCAGACCAATCTGGTTGTTGCTGGTGAACCGTTGGCTGAGGTATCGGCACGTGTTGGTAAACCGGAGGCGGAATAATCTGAGGCTGAGTGAAAGCAGGTGGCATCTGATTGAAAGCCGGTTGCGTATTGAACATCGGCTGTTTGAATGAGCCACTCATTTCATCATATAGCATGAGCTCTGCTGTCTTGTTGACCTCTGGAGCGACAGGCTGGTATGGCGGTACGGTCGGCCGAGTGGCCGCCTGGAAAGATGCCTAGAATGGAGGGTTCCCTTGACTGGCCGATTGATTCTGACCGACCGTGGCTGAAGGTGCCCCCCAGGGTGATGGGCTAACTGGAGGGAACGGTGCAGAAGACAGTTGGATGGAGTTATACCCCATAGGAGCTGATGATGAGGAAGCACCTGAACCCCCGACAGAAAATTGGATCGGCTGTGAAACCGAATTCGAGTAATTCTGGTTTGGTGGAATCGGCTGAAAATATGTCAGTCCCCTGTATCCTTGAGGTATCCCACCAGCGAAGGAGTTGACTACGGCGTTGTGCACCATGTTTGAAAGTACCGGGGACTGATCAACGAAGGCGTGATAAATGGACTGTTGAATCATATCGGTCATTTTGTCCGAGTCCTCAGAAATCGTGATTTGGCGGGGAGCAGGGAACGGAGTCTTCTTGATAGTCTCCCCGCTTCTGGAGCGACTGAAAGACTGTAGGCAAGCTTTCCGGAACTGTGCCGTATACTTGTCCAATTCTTCCTTCTGGTCGTCCTTCAGATCTGCTTCCGTCACTTCGATGACGTTATCTTCGGAGACTTCAACAGCTTTCGACATAATGGCGGTTGTATTGGTCCCACCGAGCGTGCCAAAAGTGTGTTGGCGCTAGAAATCGGTCAATCGAATCCCAGCGTCCGACACACGACCCGGGAGAATCTGCTTTAACTCCTGTTCGGGTGATTGCCCTGGTGCGGTTCGCGCGGCGTGCCAGCCAATCTGACCTGTTGATTGGCAAGGAAGAATACGTGTCAGGTCCAGAAATCACGATCGGCTTAATTTCCGATCTCGAGAGAGCTTATCAGCGAATCGGCCGATTTGCCGTAATAAAGAAATCGGCTATAAGGCTGCCGATCACTGTAGCCTTGTAGACAGAAAACCACTAGAGTAATCGACACAAAGCTAAGGTAACAACACTAGGAACAGATCTAATCGGCAATAGATGAATTTAATAACAGAACATAAAGAGAGCTGAAACTACCGATTCCTAGCTGGATAACTGGTGATAAAACTAGAACAACAGGCAAAACCCTATGATTCTAGTAAATATCGATAACTAGTGAATAAATCTAAACGAAACAACAGCGATACGCCCGAAGTTAAAGCTTAGATATTACTCGATAAGCGGAACTTACAGAATCGGCCGGAGATCAAGATGATGCAGCCCTGCCAACCCGCACGAACTTGTGAAAAAGAAGAAAGTAATGGCGAAGTCGCCTGCTTGAAAGTAAGTACGAGGAAAAAGTAGCTTGTTGTATTGATTTGTTGATGATTACAGATTTACAAAGGTAGCTATTTATTGGCCCGTACAGATGACTTCTTAACCGACTAGAATTCTATCCCTAATTCAAACAGAAAACGAATATTTACAAGCATGATTTGTGCTAGGTTGGTTACTCTACGCTTCATGGGCTAATCTCCACCCCATCCTTTTATTCCTTTCCAAGCCCATACAGGCCCAATTAACCCATCCTCCTAATCGGTTGATTCCTTATCGGCAAAAGGCAACCGATTGGGACCCCAGCACGTCCGACCCGAAGCGAGACAGAAGTCATCGGCCGATCTCGCACTATAGCATCATTCGACCGATTCCCAACTGTGCTTCTCCGATTCCCTCTCTTCTTGGCGCCGATTTTACTAGTGACGAAATCTGGCGTCAACAATATGTTCATCCAATTGTGTAGTGTACATGACATGTATATTTTTTATTTGCAATTTGTCCAATATAAGGAATGTGTCGAGTTTATATGTCGAATATGTGCAATGTGTAGTGTATATGACATGGTGAAATGTTTGTATTTTGTAGATGGATCACTTAGTTCGATTTTTTTATGGTGGTATTGTGAAACAAAATGGGGAGTTAGAGAATATGAATGAGTAAATTGAATTCTTCGAGAGTCCTCCAAGTTTTACTGATTTAGTTGATCGTGCAATGATGAAGTATGGATGTAGAGTGTATGAGATGAGTTTGAGAGGTCGTTTTGATTGTGGGAAAGCTAGAGCTCATTATGTTCTCATGAACTTGCCATCCGATTCAAATTGGAAGCACTACAAGGATGTAGTTCACGAATCAAATGTTGCATGTTTGGAGGTTATAGTTGAAATTGTTCGTATGCCTGGCCCAAATGTTGTCTTCAGGGAGGAAGTGGCGGTAGTGAATCGTAATGGTACCCAGGAGTCAGAAATATTGCATCACGTGTTAGGTGAAATAGAATGTGCTTTTGACTTAGCTATTGCCAATGGTGATTTTTCCAATAACACTTTTGAGAGGGATGAAACAAATATAGATGATGATAATGTCTCCATGGGTTCCGAAGATAGTGAATTCAACGAAGATGGGGTAGTAGGTGTCGAGGCAGAGGAGGAGTCATTATCTCAGAGTGGTGGGCATGAAAATGAGGACGAGGAGGTAGAATATGAAGAGGATGGACCGCAGTTCGACACCGCAACCGTGCATGATATAGAAGGCATTGGTCGTATGGACGAATATTTTTCTTACACCCAGAACAAGTTGCGGTTGTTAAAAGAACGTGATGTCGAACTGCCATCCGTTCCCAATGATAAGGACATCAGTATGGTCCACAAAGCCATATGTGAATCTAGTATGGTGAATTCCGAAGGAATGCCCTTTAGTGAGAGTCCAGTGATTAAGAAGGGAATGAAGTTTAATAGTCTTGAAGAGCTGAAGTTTTTCTTGGCTGACTACGCAGTGAGGTTACATAGACCTTTTAGCATAGTTCACTCTGACAAGAACTTAAGGTACAATGTGATGTGCAAGCAAGGATGCCATTGGCGTGTATGGTCTCGGCTAATATCAAGCACTGGATAATGAAGAATTTCAAATGTTGTGCAACCGCATACTTGTCGTTCATCACAGCCGAGGCGAGTGCACGTCCAGTGCACAACAAAGTACCTTGGGTGGCGTATTCTGGGCATTATCCGTAAAGACAGCGAGACATCCCTCGTGGAGTCCATCTTCGCCTTTAGTGGGTACCGTGTCAAGTATTCAAAGGCTTTGCGGGCGAAGCAACACGCCATTGCCCTACTTTGGGGGGGCTGGAAGGAGTCTTATGGCATTGTTCCTAGGGTACTCACAGCTATAGCCTACTATAATCCCAGGGTTAAATGGTTCATTGACTCATGTGGCATGATGCATCCTGACAATGGAGTTTTGAAGCATATACTCCAAAGGGTATTTTGGTGTTTCCCTCAATGTAGTGAGGCATTTCAACATTGTCGTCCTATGATACTTGTGGATGGTACATTCTTGATTGGAAAGTATAAGGGTACACTAATGATGGCAGTTGGTGTAGATCCAGAACAACAGCTTGTGCCTCTTGCTTTTGCTTTGGCCGAGAGTGAGAATAATGAGAGTTGGTCATGGTTTATGAAACTTGTTTGGCAACATGTACTTGGACCTTCACGGCAAGTGTGTATGATATCGGATAGGCACCATAGGCTCCTAAATTGTGCGAAGGACCACATGGATGGTTTTCCACCGCTTGTGCATAGGTGGTGCACGAGGCACTTTGCTACCAACATGTCGCGTCGGCAGAAGACCGACCGCGTGATTGGAAAATTGAAGACTTTATGCAAGGTTCATACGGAGAGAGAATTTAGTGAGAAGTTAGAAGATCTAGTGAAGGACTTGAACGATGACGCAAAAGAATGGTTGACGGGTGAAATGGAGGATTAGGATAAATGGGCGCAGGCTTTCGATAAGAGAGGGATGCGTTGGGGTATTATGACCACGAACTACTCGGAATCACTAAACACTGTTTTCAAAGGCATCCAAAGTAGGCCCGTCTCTGGAATTATTGAATACTCATTCGAAAAATGCAACACCTACTTTGTGGATCGATGGCAAAAGGCACGTGCAATGTTGGATGAAGGCCATAGAATTAGGAAGGTTGCAGATGAATTTTTATCACAGACTGAGCTTAGATCCGTGCACTACTTAGCAAAACCGTACGGGCCAGAAAGGATGGTGTATTCTATAAAAAGTTGCGGTACTACTAACGTTGGAGGTGAGAGTCATGGAGGCCGACACTACAGAGTGGATCTGAACGAAGTTTCGTGCACCTACAACATTCCTCAATTTTTGCACCTTCCATGTTCACACTTCATTACAGCTTGCAAGGCAAGAGGTCTTAACTATGAAAGTACCTTGTACATGTCACCATTGTACTCTAGGGAGCACACCGTCAGAATATGGGAATCTAGCTTTCAACGTTACCTTGATCCGCCACAATGGCCGGCATATGAAGGGGTAGGGTATGTGCCCAACCCCAATTTGATGAGAAATAAAGTAGGAAGGAGGCAGAAGAAGCGTTTGATAGGCGACATGGACGTGTCGCAAGGGAGGCTTTCTGCAGATTATGGCATTGGTGATTTTGATGTGGACAAGTCGGAAAATCGTTGCTCGAAATGCCACAAGATCATTAGGAATTGCACATGCCGCAATAGAAATTCTAAGGTCACGAAATCTAGGGCGAACAGTAATATGCCGCGTTCTTCCAACATGAGGGTAGGCGTGTTGCTCGTATTTTGCAAGGTTATCATTATATCATTTATTGATAGTAAATTATCATTGTTACTGTACTTATCATATAATGCAGCTTTTTACTAACGAATTTTGTTTTTGTTTATTTAGGATGGTGGCCCCAGTGTACCCGCTTCTTGAGTCCACGTACGACTTGCAGCACCGCGCCCACCACCTCGCCAACCTACAGGAGGTACTGCATCAGTTCTTATCAATGCTGGCTAATTTATGCTGATGAATGTGTACCTTAGGATGAGAATTGCAAGACTTTCGTATGAACTTATCAATGCTTGCTAATTTGTCGCAATAGTGCTTAACATGCTTTTTCACTTGCATTTTGAAAATAGTCGTTACGAAATTCTTATAAATTGATGCTAAGACTGTCCATGAATATTTGCTTGTGTAATTCTCAGCTGACATTAAGTTTCAACTTCAAAACGGTGATGACAAACACCATTGCAGTTTGTTGTGTACAATGTGAACAATTTCATACTGAAAATGCCATTTATATCATATTTGTGTTACTTACCACTTTAGTAGCCCTTTATTCGTATAGTTGATGAGCCCTTTATTCTCAAATGCATTGACTTCTCATTTTTGTTCAAAACCACCTTTTTCATCAATGTCTATTTCCTTTTAGCTAAGTAATAATATTATAATGTTTTGCAGGATTTGAAACCACTCAGGGCTAGAGTGCACTCACCACTTAGGTGGGATGAGCGGTACGCGCAGTACTTGCAGAGAGCAGGATTTTTGGATATTGCGGTTCATGTTGTCGTGGGTGTCCCTCCAATGGATGGACCGTTGTTGACCGCTATGGTCAACAGGTGGCGTCTGGAGACTCACACCTTCCACCTCCCGTTCGGAGAGATGACCATCACGATGCAGGACATTGCTATGATACTCGGTCTTCCACCGGAGGGGCATCCAGTGACGGGAATCATACAGAATGAGAAAATGCGTGACATGGTAGCAATGCATATTGGGATTAGGCTGCTAGAGCCAGAGGACGGAGACAACTCCAAGAAGACCTCCAGTGTGAGCTCCGCATAGTTGAGGGAGCACTTCAACATTTGCCCGTAGGAAGCAAATGACGAGGTTGTGCAGTCTTACGCTCATGTTTGGCTATGGCACTTTGTGAGCACATTCCTCCTTCCTGATGCAGCCGGGAACGCGGTGTCTTGGATGGTTCTCCCAATTTTGGGTCTAGATTGAGACAACATAGCCCTGTACAGTTGGGGCTCAGCGGTTCTCGCCTGGCTGTACAGGTAGCTATGTGAGGCTTGCAGGCGCACTGCGAGGGATTCAAATGTTGGAGGGTGCACCTATATGCTGCAGATCTGGATTTGGGAGCGAATGCCCATAGGTCGAGTTTGCCGTCTCCGTGTCGATGTAAGTCACAACGGCAAATTCTCTCTTCCGCTTTAATGTTCTCAAAACTGTTGTATCATGTGAACAATTGGACTTACTTGCAATTGCAGCCATGGCATCGAAATGATGCTCATCCCACATTCTATCATGTGTGGAAGCATGTGCAGCCCGTTCGTGGCAATTCGGATAGGCACTACAGGGCCTACACAAACGAGTTGGATGTTGTCATGCAGCACCAGGTAATTTGCTCACCAGAGTTTTTTAAGCTCTATTCCGTATAATGACATATGAAATAAGTATTGCGTACAAATTTTTGAAGGTTGAATGGAAACCGTACGACCGTCAGCAGCTAAGCCAGATCGTATTTTCACCGACGTGCTACAGAGACAGAGAGTTGTGGAGGTGCATGACTCCAATAATCTTGTACTACGTCGTAGAGTTCCACATGCCGCATAGGATGATGCGGCAGTTTGGGATGATGCAACCGTGCCCTCCTTTGGAATTATCGACTTTGCAGCAATTGCACAAGTATGCAGGAATCAATAACTACTGGAGGTTATTCGATACACGAACTTAACATGTTATACTAATACTTCACTATTTTGTGATGCAGGATCAACCGCAGGAAGAGGTACAAGGAGAATGATTGGAGGGTGAAGCATGCTCAGTACCTCATCCAATGGGAGAACAGGCAAAGATGCGATCCTGAAGGTGGGCCGTATTGGCGAGCAGGACCAAACAATGAGTACATACGATGGTACTGTGCTTCGACGAGAACTAAAGTGAAGCCATCTTGGAGTAATGTGCCCATTGATGATGCACCGTTTGACTCGTTCGATGACATAGCTGACGTGTACGACACGGTGACACACTATGGGACACAGCCTGAGCGTGCACCTCTCCATGACTACATGGTAAGATTTCAGTTTATAATCATAGTATCGTAACATTGATCATTCATGGGATGAAAACTATGCGTACAGGGATAGCAGCTTGCAAGGCTTGCAAACGAGGCGGGCGTGGTCATGGAGCGCGCAGTCAGATCCGGTGATGGTGTACTTCATCAGTTCGCAGAGGTACAAGCCCAACCTAATTTCCACTGATACCCATACTACCTTCGTAACCCTATCAATATCATAGTCGTGAATGTATGCTACTTACATGTTGTAGAGGGTCAGAAAAGCTACAGGCGAATGGCCATGAGGATGAACTGCATGTCGTCCACAGATGTGCACCATGGGGGTAATGGCTAGGGTACTTCTTTAGGATCACGACGGACTTCATTGGCGACTCCCCCCAGGACTGCATCACCATCCATTGCTGCAGGTCCTAGCAGGAGGTCACGAGGCAAGGCACCCGCATCCCCTCAGGCAAGCGAGGACTCTGAAGGTAACTAGTCCGAGGATGATGACCCTACATATGGTGAGGAACTGGAGATTTTCAGCATGATCGATGCTCCACTTGTGACTCAAACACAGGGAGAGTCCAGCCAGGTACATTCACCAGTTTTCCCAAATTCAATTCTGGATTGTTAAGTTCAATTCCCGAAGTGTCATACACCGTCATGCTTTCTGCTCAATTTTTCCATAGGAACCTGCACCTCGTACTCGGATGCCACGCCGGCGTCGTTCCCGGGCCACACCGACGTTGGCAGCGCCAATGTGCTGCCCACGCATCCAAGGAGGGAGCATCGCCCAAGAGATCCTTTTAGCCCTCCGGTTTAGCGGTGGCCACGACAATGAAATGTGCATGTCTCAAGTGTGATGCACTAGGTGTGCAATGCTGCAGGACTATATTGCAATTTATGCTATCTGTGTGTGCAAGACTGTTGGAATTGTCACATGTGTAAAAGACTAAGTTGGATGTTAGTTTCATTTCGGTCCATACAATGGTTTATGTTTGCTTCGTGACATACTTGTGCTTCGTGTACTTTTTCGTAAATGTTCATACTAGTCGGCTCATGCATACTAGGGAAGAGAGGGAATAACTTGATGAGTGAAACTAGTTTCAAAAAAATCACAATAAAAAAGGCTACTGAAAGTGCAAACCTACTGAAAGTGCTTGTCGCGGCAGCTGAGTCGGTAGGAGTCAGCAGCCCAGAAAACCTACTAAAAGTTGGGTAGATTTGGCACGGCGGCGAGCTCCTGCCGCGCCAGGCGGAGTGGCGTGGCAGCCCCCATCCCACGAAACCTACTGAAAGTTTTTTGTAGTTGGCGCGACACCTCACTCCTACCACGCCACTGCGCCTGGTGCGGTAGGGGTGAGCTGCCGCACCGTTACACGTGACGCGGCAGCCCCCACCCACACACCGAAAACCTACTGAAAGTTCTATGCAGTTGGCGCGGCAGCTCACCCCTGTCGCACCAACCGGCGTGGCGCGGCAGTCCCTCCCACATGTTGAAACCTACTGGAAGTTCTACGCAGTTGGTGCGGCACCTTACTCCTGCCGCGCCACTGCGCCTGGCGTGGCAGCCCCCACCCACAAGCCGAAAACCTACTGAAAGTTCTATGCAGTTGGCGCGGCAGCTCACCCCTGCCGCACCAGGTCGTGGATACTTAGTTCTGTTCTGCCTCCAATACTTAATAATAGTTTGCCTCGCATAAAGTTCTTCAGGCTCCACTCCAGTCTCATGAACCATATCTTGGTATATTTTCTCCCAAAGCAAGTCGCCGTCAGGGATAGGCACATCATACTCCTTCCTAATCTTTTCTATTAGTTTTTGTTGTTTTCTTGACTTCCATGGTTCCGATGTATTACCCAACTTTAATAACAAATTACAACGACCAGAAAAATCTTCCCAATCACATGTCCTTCCCTCCTGCAACAACAATTTCATATTCTTACAAATTTGAAACAAGTTCCAACCTCAATAACACAAAAGAGACGAGTAGTTACTCACCCAGTAACCGCCATGTGCATTGCCACAAAACAAACCATATCTAAGCTCAGAAGGCATCACACCTTCTGTTGCCAATATACCATACTTGCATTTACAACTAGGAGAGGACACACATGGCCATGGTGCCTTTCCACTCTCGAACTCCCGCACTTGCTCCTCCGTTGGCCACATCGTCTTTCGACCGTCTATATACTCGTTGAAATCACACAACGGCCACCCATCCTGCAAAAAACCGATGACGACATTAAAAGTGACCATATATCAATAAAACTATCACTGCTAGCTACACGTCATACTAACATTCTCATAATAAACTTACATGAGTCTTTAGCGAGCATCAAAAGAATGAAGTGAACTTAGGTGGAACCACTAAGTTTGGACGCATAAGCTTAGCAGGAACACCACACTTGCACATGGGAGGATCCCTCACACGCCTACAAGCAGCCTCTTGCTTCTTCTCCTCGGTCATCCTAGGTGGGTTTGGTGGAGGAGGAACCCAACGCCTAAACTGATAGTATGGTTTAAGCTCTGTGCTATGATATAGGAATAGGCGGATCCTAGGATCATATTTGTCGGGTCCATTGATCCGCTGAAAGAAATCACAAGGTGCGGCAAGCATTCGATCAAAAGTCCATTTGCACACATAGAAGGCTCTTCCAGCTGTCTTTGGATACCTTGATTGTTTCACCTCTACTTCCATGCCACATCTACAAAGAGGTACCGGAAGGGCAGGAGGTACGGGACCAGCAGCATTGGACTCGCCCACGTAACGCACATACCACCTACGCCGCTTGTATTCACAACCGAACGACGTCATCTCACCTAGACATCAAGTGCCAGTAAATTAATACACAAATAAACTTTACACACATAATCCATACGAACTATATACATCATTTTAAAAAAATACAAACACTCCATCGACAAAATACAAACACTTAACCATATCAACTATAGCAACTATATTAAGGAACAAAAATATGAGACAAATTAATTGAACATATTGTAAAAAAAGCATCATGTACACCATGTCATGTTCACTACACAATTGCATACCAACAAAATACAATCCTACCATCAAACATACAAATTAAACAATCCATCTGCAAAATACAAACACTTCACCATATAAACTATATTGTAAACTAAACATATTGGACATATTTATTGGACATATTGCAAACAAAAAAATACACATGTCATTTACACTACACAATTGGATGAATATATACCTAAATCGAAGCATTCAACAAGTTCTACACGTCAATATCATGGGCAGAGACTCTTTTGCGTCTGAACTACGCATCATCTAACACATAACAACATTGCATTTCATTCAAAATTGAAATCATCAACCTAACCCTAAGTCACCTAAACATCCTCTGATCTACCAAATGCAATGCTAAATTAAGGGAAAAAGTAAGGGGATACCTTCCACACAAAGTGATTACCAATCCTCAACTTTTTCCCACCAAAATCGTCGGATTTTGGGTGGATTTGGGGGTGACGCGGCGGGCAGCGGCGGCAAGGAGCTCAGGCGCTGGTGTTCTAGAGGAAGAAGAAAGGAGGAAGGGAGAAAGGAAGGAGCTGGCGCGCGTGTCTAGGTGAGGCGCTGCCGCGCCAGGCAATTAGGCGGGCTTGCGCATCAAGCGGCCTCCCACATCAGTGCCCACCTAGCACGGCGCCACGCCGCGCCAGCGTGGCAACGGTCCGCCGCGCCAGTGTGTGTGGCACGGTAGAGGCTTCCTGCCACGCCTAGCGGTCTGGCGCGGTCAAAAGGGTTACCCACCGCAAATAAACTTCGGCTTAGGTTATTTTTAAAAATAAATTTAAAAAAGGTTAAAAATAAAAAAATTCGCCAGTTGTGGAGGTAACATCGCAAATAAAGGAAGATATCTTGCAAAGAAGGCAAGCCGTGATGTATTTGTCTAGCAGGCCGTGTGATGGCATCCAGGTCTCTAGGCCGTGCCCTTGGGCCTGCGTTTCTGCCAATCTGGGCGGTTGTTTCTGCCCCGTAGCAGCTTCCACTGTTGGAGATTCGTATGGTCCACGGTAGCAGCACGATCTCCTCCGTCTCCATGGGTGAGAGGTGCCACTCGCTTGCGTGCACCGGCGAGGAGCCAAGGTTGGAGGGGCGGGAGCTGGGCGATGCGGTGGGTAGTGGGCGGTAGCGGCTCAACGGCGAGGTTGCCGTTGGCCTCTGGTGGTGGTCGAGGCCGGCAGAGGTTAGGATTAAGATTTTGAGGTTCCGGGGGCTCCAATGGCCACCGGCCTTAGAGGAGGAGGTCGGGCGGTGGCGGTTCAACCAGCGGTGAATGTGAGGCAGCGCGGGAGCACCACCGGGCAGGCGGGGGCTGGATATCCGGTGGAAGGTATCGGTGGTGGGGCAAGGTTGAGCGGTGGGCAGGATGGAAGGAGCCGCATCGATTGGTGGGCGGACAGCGCAGCAGCGCGGCAGCCGCCGGCGGGGGCAATGGAGAACGAGGCGGCGGGGTCCTGAGGAAGAAGCTTTGGGGGAAGAAGAAGCAGTTTCATGGCCGTTAGCGGGCCTAAGCCAGGTGCCCTATGTCTTCCGCAAGCCAGATAGGAGCCCCCATTTCTAGCGAACGTCTATGTCGCCTGAAGACTCCGATGTGTCCGTGATTTTGGCCCATTGAGACGATTGATTTGGCTCGGCCTTTTTCCCGCGGCCCAATTGATTCGGCTCAACCGGCCCAATACACGGCTAAATGCAGCAAAAATAGCATGTCTATGTCGCCTGAAGACTCCAGTGCGTCCGTGATTTCGACCCATTGAGACAATTGATTCGGCTCGGCCTTTTTCCCGCGGCCCAATTGATTCGGCTCGACCGGCCCAATACACGGCTAAATGCAGCAAAAATAGCGCAAGAGATATGGTTTGAACTCGCAACCTACTACTTGGGAGCGAATTGAAATACTACTACACCATTCAATGGTTTGTGACAAGATGGGAATTACAAACCTATTTAACTAACTAATTTTCTTTTTTCCTTTTTCTCTCTTTTCTTTTCAGTTTTCTTTTTTTCCTTTTTTATTGTTTGTTTCCCTATCTTGTTTGGTGGAACTATTCATTTATTTATTTCTTTTTTGCAAAAGGAGAGAGCTTTATTGATTAGGGATTATCATTACAAATGAGTGCATGAACACACTCAGGAAATGAAAGAAAAGAAACACAACACTGTCTTGATCTAGCCAGATGAGCTAGCTCATGAGCCACCTTATTCTGCTCTCTCCCTATCTTCATGAAAATTGAAATTAAGCTACGTAGCTGCTGACCTTCATGCAGGACATCCATGATTACAGGAGCCACCTGGGACCTGTCCATACCTTCCTTCTTGAGCTTATCAATTATAGTGGAGCAGTCTGCTTCCAACACCATATCCCGGTCCGCCCACCGCACAGCCATCCTGATTCCCTCTAAGCATGCTAGCGCTTCTGCTTCTTCAGCATCTCTGCAGTGCCGTAACCATCTCCAAGCCATCAGTAGAGGTTTGCCTGTGCAATCACGTATAACAACCCCTACAGCTGTTGCACCTGTCTCGATGATGAAAGCCCCATCCACATTGATTTTGAGTGTTTCGCCTGATGCTGGAGACAACTTCTTTGGAGATTTCTCCCGGCGCAGCCACACAACTCTCCTCTCATTACATACCTTCTGCTTTCCTTGACCATCATTACATTGCTGTTGTCAGATTTGCAACAGTGCTTCGAGGTATTTAGTAAGAAAGACCACCGATCCTGCAATGGATATTTTCTCGCCCGCTTGCAGCATTGCATTCCTAGCACTCCAACAAACACCATATTAGCATAAGGAAATTGGAAGCAGTGTCAATATCATACCGTGCTAGTAACAAGGAGCCATTCCAATCCTATGTATGTGATGTCCTCTTCCCTTGGCAGTGCGACATGCTTTCGCAACTCTTGCCGAAGCGCTCGTGCATGTGGGCAGGAGATGATAGCATGGAAACAATCTTCCATCTGCCAGCCACACAGCTCGCAGCTGCTCACCTGGTCTAGATGCCTATAGCATTTGTTTTCCCTTGTGGGTAGTCCATTTCGGACAACCTTCCATGCAAAAATCCTAACCTTGGACGGCACATTCGCTCCCCATATTTTCTTCCAGATTTCTCTGTCCCCGTTTGTACTGGTACTGGAACCTTACTCCCCCAAACCATAATTCATTCTCAGCGCTACCTTATATGCACTTCGCACCGTGAATAAACCTAACTTCTCAAAGCTCCATGCTATCCAATCTGGACACGACAATCTTGGGAGCTTAATTTTTAGGATTTCAGCTATGTCGCGGGGGTAAAAATACCTCCTAACAAGCGCTTCATCCCAACAATTTGAAGTTTGATCAATGAGATGTGTAACCCTCCGGATACGGCAGGTTCTAGTGCTTCCAATAGGGCGCAAACCATACAGCCTTGGTAACCAGTTATCACGCCATATGCGAATGGTATGGCTATCTCCGACTCGCCAAACAATTCCTTCTTTCTAAAGTACCAACCCATGCTCTATTGCTCTCCATGTTTGAGATGCTTCACCTGCTCTCGCCATGTCCAGAAGGTTTCCTCTAGGAAAGTATTTAGCACGTAGAACCCGCGTGCAAAGGCTATCAGGGAAGGCACTTAATCTCCAAGCCTATCGTGCCAATAGTGCTTGGTTGAACAAGTGGAGATCTTTGAAACCCATACCTCCATGACCCTTTGGTAGGATCATTGTTTTCCAAGGTACCCACTGTACCTTGCGTTTCCCCTTATCCGAACCCCACCAAAAGGCACGGATACTTTTCATTAGATCTTCACACAAACCTCCCGTGATCTTGAAAATACTCATAATATAATTTGGCAGCGCTTGGGCAACTGACTTGATTAGGACCTCCTTACCCGCAGCTGATAGGGCTTTCTCCTTGCCTGTGACCATACGCTTCATAAATCTCGCTACAAGCGGTTGGAATGTCCCTCACTTTAACCTTCCATTTGGTGTGGGCAGACCCAAATATTTCTCTTCAAAATTCAGGCGTTCAATCCCTAAAATAGACCTGACTGCCTGAGCCCTCGCCTCATCTCCTCCCTCACGCACCAATAAGGAACATTTACTTGGGCTCAGGAGCTGTCCCGTGCACTTCTCAAAAGTTGATATGGCTGATCGCACATTATGAGCCTGTTCTTCGGTAGCATGAAAGAAGAGCAAACTATCATCAGCAAATAATAAGTGTGAAATGCTAGGTGCTCTCCTACATACCTTTAGGCCCTTGAGCCGATTCAGTCTTTCATACTGTTTCAACAAGGATGACAAACCATCAGCAACAAGAAGGAAAAGATAAGGCGAAAGCGGATCACCTTGCTGTAAACCGCGCGACGGGGCGAAAGGTACAGGGGTACCCCATTGAAGTGGACAGAATAGCGCACTATGGTTACACACGTCATAACCCAATGCACCCATTGACTTTGAAAGCCCAACTTCATCAACAACCTTTTTAGATAACCCCAATCCACACGATCATACGCCTTCGATAGATCCAACTTATACGCGCAAAATTCCCATCTATCACCTGTGCTCTGTCTGATGGCATGTATGCATTCAAAAGCTAGCAAGGCATTATCAATTATCAACCTCCCTGGAACAAAGGCGTTCTGTTCCTGTGACACAATCTCACCTAACAGGGGCGTTAATCTATTCACCATGCATTTAGAGATCACTTTGTAGATCACGTTGCACAGACTTATGGGCTGAAAATCTTTTAATTCCTCTGGGTTGCTGCTCTTTGGAATTAGTACAATAGCCATCTCATTGATACCCGATGGCATGATGCCATCAGAGAAGAAACTCTTAACAGCATTAATCACATCCTCCTTCAGGATGTCCCAGTGTGTCTGAAAGAATCGCGCTGGAAAACCATCTGGGCTTGGTGCTTTAAGCGGACCCATCTGGAATAGCACGTCTGAAATTTCTTGAGTAGTGAACTCCTTACATAGGTGGTTGTTCATCTCATCATTGATCTTTGGCTCGACTAGCTGCAGCAACTCATTAGGAATGACTCCCTGATCGGCCGTATATAATTCCTGGAAGAATGAGGATGCCATCTCCTTCAACTCCTGCATATTCTCACTCCACTCACCATTACTCTGCCTGAGTCTCTTAATTTTGTTCTTCCGAGCTCGCCACACAGCCTGCCTATGAAAATAACTAGTATTTCTATCACCTTCCTTGAGCCATGCGATATGCGAGCGCTGGAGCCACATCATTTCTTTCCTATAAAGCAGCTCGTCCACTCTATCTGTTACTTTTCGAATTTCACAACGTTCTATCCCTGGATCCGCCTTGAGCTCCTCCAACTTGACTCTTAACACATCCAGCTCTGCCATGACTGACGCAAAGTTCTTTTTGCTCCAGGTACGCAGTGCTGATTTTACCTCACGCAAAGCTGCAGCAACACCTCCCAGCCCTTCTCTACTTGGTGTTGTACACCAAGCTTCCTTCACTTCTTGCGCTAGTGACTCCAGGTGTTCCCACATAATTTCATAGTGAAAGATTTGAGATTTATGCCATTCCTAGTTCGACTTTCTAATTTCAAGAAATAGCGGGCAATGCTAGGACCGAGAGGACACAAGGTGATGCAATGTAGCATCACCAAACAAATCACGCCAGCTAGAATCCGCAACAGCACGATCGAGGCGTACCTTAACATTTGCATCTCCTGAGCGTCCATTATCATAGATGTAAGGGAGGCCCACAAACCCCAAATCAAGACTTCCCTAAATGCCGCCATCTGACTTTCCAATCTCGCGCAGGCAGAGAAGTGCTCAAAGCCCCACATGGTTTCATTGAAATCACCAACTACTAACCATGGGAGATTAGATACCCCCCGAAGTCGGCGCAGAGCATCCCACATAATATGGTGATTTTCTATTCTCAGCTCACCATAAACAAACATGATTCTAAACCACAGATCATGCACGCTCGCGCGTGTAGAGACATCAATATAATGACAATTCTTTTCTATTAAATTAACTTCAACAGACTCATGCCAAAAAAGAACTAAACCTCCGCTCCTACAGACACTATCCATACCAATGCAATTCTTTAAGCCTAATCTCCAACGCAAATGTCCTACTCTATTTTCTAAATTATGAGTTTCACAAAGAAAAACAAAAGACGGGCTTTTAGCTCTCACCAGAGCCGTCAATTCCTAAACTGTGCGAGAGAGCCTGGTCCCCCGACAGTTCCATACCAAAGCATTCATTTTGCCTGGCGGGGCTCACCGTGAGCACCTGCTAGGGACTTGCACTCTCCTCGTGCATAGACGTCCTCCTCCACCATCAGACCAGCACCCGCACCTTTGTTGACAACTTTCATCGTCACCGTAACACCTTCATTTAAAAGACCGTTGTCCTGCAGCCCTTGCATAGATTTTATAATTGCTCCCGGCTTCAAGATCTTTTTATTCTTCTTTTATTTGTCGATGTCCTTCGCAGCACCTAGGCTTTTCGGGTGGGACTTTCTCTCATCCAGATTGCCGTTTTTTGCTTTAGCCATCTACAACCTGTCATGAATGCTTAGCGACATAGAAGGCGACGTACCGGCAACGCCCGTTTGTGCAGACAAAGATCCCTCAATAGAGTCGACAAAGGAATTTAACCCCGCGACTCTACCTTGCACATCCACCAATGGGGCCGCTGGCTAGTTTCGGACAGGAGCAAAAGTAGATACATTGGGGTCGAGGAGCTCCTCATCCACTGCCATTTTTTGGACATCCTGTGCCAGCAAACTTTCCACCTCGAGATCGACCGCCGCCTCTCCAATTGGTGATTCATCCATCTTTTCCATAGACACTCCTTCTTTCACACGTGCGCTCTTGCTAGAGTTTTGGTGAACGCCGCCACTGAACGCTGAATAGCTATGGGCCCCTCCACTCATCCGCGGCTTAAGGGAAGCAAGCACCCTATCTTGCTGACCTCCACTAAAATTCAGACCCCTTTTGGCAGCTTGGGGCAACGCACGAAAAGATATGGTTCTACCCACCTCCTTCTTGTGCGGCGAAGCCCGCAGCTCCGTACCATATCGGATGCCCCCATCACCATGCACTTCATCCGAGCACTTGCGATCAGCATGGCCAATGCGACCACACGTAAAATAGAAATGTGATACTCCTTCATATTTCACCATGAACACCATAACACCATGCCCCTTCACCTTGATATGGACACTAGGCTGCAGGGCGTTTGCTAAAGGAAAATTCACCTTGACTCTCTTGAAATCCCTTACTGCTTCACCAATCTCCATGACCCCTCCAATCTTGCTTCCAAGTGCCCTCACAAAACTATCAGTCATCATCCCAATCAGGATATCGTAGAGGCGAACCCACAATGGGATGGATTCGATGACCACGTCAGACGGTCTAGTGAATCCATCATAGCACACAATGATAAGAGCATCTCCCCTATACTTCCATGGCCCTCCTCGGAGAACATACTTCAGCCCAAGTTCCGACTTGAACTCCAGCAGGTATCTATTATCTCTAAGGTCCCTCAAGACCACCTCTCCCTCGAGGTCCCAAATGTCGCACATCTATGAGAAAACACTGCGTCGTTTAAAATGACGCCCAGTATAGAATCTAGCAATCGCCAGCCACTTGTTCTGCCCACCAGCTTGCAACTCCTCTTTCTTGAAAATAAATTCATCTTCATCTTCTACTGCGTCCAACGGCTGCTTGCCATGGACAATCAACCTTCTATCCAGATTCGCTTGATGGCGAAGGTTCCCTTCCATATCATCCAGGTCGCCTGCAGCTGGCGATCCAACCTCGCGATCACCCATGGCACCAGTTCTTCCTTCCTGCTACAAAAGCTTCGAGTTGCCAATGTTCCCCTCGCAGCTCATCATACCAACTGGGGCATTTCCTCCACAAAGATCATCGTACGTTGGTTTTCGATGGGCAATCTCCTCACCGGAGATCCCGTATCACCCCCCACCGCAGACCTTAGATCAAGAGCAGAAGAGATGGCACCACCAGGGTAGACGAGGAACTAGGAACAAAGCAACCCTAAGATTTGAAACGGCAAACAAAGATATACCTCCTGTAACTATTGAGACGTGGCCGATACGGAGACTCCTGTCGCCGTACGATGATCAGATCCCAACGCCGGCCAAACCAAGCTCGAGAGGAACGTATCCGCGATTCGTAACTGAACCGGACTCAAACACAGCCAGACCCTAGATGAGTTGTTGTTAATCGACGGAGAACTCCCGTCAAGACTGCCCACCGCCTCTCGGTAGCCGCAGTAGACCAGCTTCCTTCCCTGACGACGAGCTCGCCAGAGAAATCCTAAGACCTAGATGCCAACTCCCAGTCGCCGCCGAGTCACCCTCCTGTCGCCTTTTCGGAGTTTCTATTGCTTCCCCCAAATTCTTCATTTATTTATTTATGGCTCTTTTCTTTTTTTTCTTTTTCTGTTTTGTCTTCTTATTTCTTCCCTTTATTGTTTTATTTTCTCTTCATTGTTCCTCAAGTAGTTATCTTATCTCAACTTTGTAATAATTTTTGTTTTCTTCCTTTATATGTTTTTGTTATTTATTTTTTCCTTGCAGATACTTCTATCATCCATGATGATTGAACTATTCATCAAGACTATATTTTTCCTTTTTCTTAAATATATTTTGTGTGTTCCTGGTGATTGAAGTAATTCTTGGCAGAATATAATATGTTCTTGGTGTACAATTATTTATGTTCTGTTTATTATACACATAGAATTATTTATTAGACTTATTTGTTCGCGTCATTTGATATATTTGTTCTATGTGTATAAATACTTGTTTTGTGAGTTCCTACAATTTGTTTGAGGTATTTATAGATATTTTATTCTATAAGTTCATATAATTTGTTTGATGTACATATTCTGCTGTTTTGTGCTACACTATAAAATTTTCTATCTTTTGTTTGTGTATACTATTATTTGTATGTCACTTTTTGTTTGCATCATACAGTCTTCTTGATGTTCAATATTTATGACCGAAGTCACGGGGAGTCGAACCCTAGCCTGCTACGTGTAGCAGGCTACTCAGGTCAATATTTTATTCGTTGTTTATAATCATTTGTTCATCATGTTATTTTTTTATTTGCATTAGAAAATCATTTATTCGAGGTATTCAATTATTTGCTCGCTGCAATCAAAATTAATATTAAGTATTATAAAATTATTTTAAAAAAAAATCATCTATGTTTGATCATATTTAGAAGGTCATGTTGTAAGAAATCTATTGGTGAAATTGGAAGTTAATTTAATTAGATGCACGGTATAAGATCTATAGATTTTTTTATTGAAACTTTCTTTGCATGTGAGTGATATCATCAATTTCATCCCATATTGCATGCGTCCAAGCTGGAGCGAAAAGCAGTCCATGATCACGTGCTGCTGCGATGCATCCGATTCCTTCGAGCGACAAATGCGGATTTGTTACCTCTACTGATGTATAACCGCACCCCGTTTCTGCCATATTAGCTGCCATTCTCAATCCACAGAGGAAATGAAATCCAATTAGATCAGATGCAGCAGGTTTAACCTTCGTTTCAAAAAATAATAATTCGTTAAAAAAAAGATGTGGCAGGTTTAACCATGATCCCCTTCCAGCTATGAAACGTGACCACCGGCCGTTGCTGTAAATGGAAAAACGCGTGCTGCTGCAAGAAGCTCGATCATGACTCCCTCGCGCCGCGCCGCAAGAGCTCGATCGCGTAGCGGGAGAGGAAGGGAGGTGGCGGCGCATCGTGACGGGAGAGGGGAGGTAGCTGGTTTTAGTCTTTTAACCCGTTTAGCTGGTTTTAGTTGAATTCAACGAGGCGTCGTGACGGGAGAGGGGAGAGGGGAGGTAGCTGGTTTTAGTCTTTTAAACCGTTTAGCTGGTTCTAGTTGAATTCAACGAGCTAAAGGATAGTTGCCTTTCAATTAGTTAGGAGAGCTGGTCTGTTTGGACCATCTCAGTAACTTTTGTTTTCATTTTCAGTCGGACTTTGTACCAATACAATCATACCATACCGGTAGGTATTAAGTAGGAAAATCGACTGGTGCTATACTCAAATCCACTCGATTCTGAGCTCAACCACCGGCATAGAAAAACTGGGTGAAAGAGGAAACTAAAACAACAAAAAAAGTTTGAATGATACCAAACAAACAAAAAACGACTGGAAACAATATAAAAAACCATCGAAACATGCTAAAATTTGAGACATGTTTTACGGTACACAATACTAGACTATATTAGTGTTCGAAAAGAACTAATATACAAACATCCGGTCAAGATTAATTGTATACTTAAGATTAAGATTAATTGTATACTCTGAAACCTTGACATGTGGTATGGATAGTATACATGAATAGTATATGAATAGTATAGGTAGCATAAGGGTATCATGGTAAAAGAACACAAACGACATCACTAAAAATTTATTTTTGATACTAGCATATAGTTTAAAAGGCTATTCCGTCACATGTAATAATTACTAAATTGTCTATAATTATGAACACTATATACTGCATATACTACTAACTAAGTCTATGTACCGTAAAAGAGCTCAAATTTGGATAACAAACAAACAAAAGTTTGAGTGGAAACGACCTACAGGAACAATCGAAAAATGACTGACAAGAACAGACAGTGCAAAACATAAGAAAAAGAAAACCATAGCGAATTTTCTAGAGTTGAAAGATTAAATGACGTGAAATCACCGGTTCAAGGAACTGAAATCAATTGTTCTGCAGCCTGAAATCAATTGCTCTTCAGATGAAAATCAAAAGATCTAGACACTGAACATTTAACATAAATTTCAAATGAATCAGTTCGATCCGAGCCGGGGGTGGAGCGGGAGAGGGAAGGAGGAAGGAGGGTGCAGGTGTCGCCCCGTAGTCGCCAGGAGAGCAAAAAAAAGTTCACTAGGAATGGGAGAAGGCAATGCGTCGCGCTGGACGGTACGGAGACACCGGGTCCTCGCTTGTCCGGGCGACCCTCGCGCCGTGGTACGAAAACAATTGATGACATATAGAAAAACAATCGAGTAATGATTAGGAATTCCGATTAAGTAATAGTTCTTAGACTTCTGCGCTGTGTATTCTACTACTACCGGTAATATGAAAAGGGCGCCAGGGAGGATGAACATCAAGTTATGCTTCAGTTTATCATGATCCAGCACCCAAAATCATGTTGCCAGTACTACCTGTCCCAAATTAAAGGTTATTTTTGAAATGTTTATAGCTTTTGCTGTACACTATGTCATGAATAAAAAAACAGCCTACAATTGAAATAGCTTCTGCTATGACTAGATATATTATATAGTAAAAACTATAAATCTAAAAATACCAAAACAACCTGCTGAAACGGAGAGAGTAGGCAACATGTACCCATGAGGAAAAAAACATAGCAAGCAAGAAAATTCTATTGACATTTCTCAGACGATTTACAGGGAACTGTGGTATATTTTTTACACAATCTGGCCTGAAATCAAAGAATTACTGGGCCGAATCTTAACACCCTCAATTTGCTGTACAGTCAAAGGTAGAAGGCACTCCCGCTACAAAATTTGGTCAGCTGACGTCCCAAGCCACAGAGGGCACCCCCGCTACAAAATTTGGCCAGCTGACGTCCCAAATGGATCACTTGTTAGCACTCTGCATGAGCTCAAACCACTGCACAGCATATAACAAGATATATGAGCAGGGTATATATTTGCTAATAATGACGTCAAGCCACAGAGGGCACCCCCGCTACAAAATTTGGCCAGCTGACGTCCCAAATGGATCACTCGTTAGCACTCTGCATGAGCTCAAACCACTGCACAGCATATAACAAGATATATGAGCAGGGCATATATTTGCTAATAATGGATCAAAAGAGTTAAAAATGATACTTCATACCTGTCTAAGCAGGTCAGCCAATGTGCGAGGAAGCGCTTCGATGTTCTGTAGCATAACATAGTAAGGGAACGGAAAGGAATCCATGTATTTTTTCAGTTGTAGATTCTCCCCTGCTTTAAAGCATGCTTCCTGTAGATTCATAATAGAATCCTCAGGGCTATCCAGGAGGACATACGCAACCATCCTCTTTCGGTTTAGAACATCTCTGACATGGCGCCTCAAGTTTTCCTGCCAAAGAACTGACTTCAGAACCGAGGGGGTAGGCAGGTATTGGAGCTACAGGAAAAAAATGGACGAGAAAAATAATTACCTTTTCATGGAACTTGCCATCGGATATGATTAGTATCAGTTGCTGCAGTGGATTTTGCCCTGATGGTGTGCGTGCCCTTGCCACGGCAGTATCGAGCATTGTGTTTAGATGCGTCAGGAGATCAGAAACTGGTTGGTCCTCAATTTTGTTATCTTGCTCAAAGGACAAACTAGAGATCATCTGTAACCGGAGCAAGAAAGAGAGGATCAGTTATGTAAGTTCCAAAAGAAAAAATGTAGGGATATAACGAGACAAATGAAACATAATGATAGGTTCGTCAACTTACTTTGACTCCAGCTTCACTATTGAAGATCTGATGAAAATCATGTAGAACTCTAACATTCCCCTTCTTTCCAAAACTTGCAACTGCAAACTGTCCAACCTCAAGCTGTGACATAGCACGGCACACTGTGACTAATGCCTCAATAGCAACTTTTCCACATTTGCCCTCAGACATACTTCGTGAATCATCAATGGCAATAACCACTTGGTAATTCCTTTTATTCGGTTTAGTTCGCCGCAGCCATATCTTGTCCCTGCGGAAATGACTTGCAATATATGGAATAACCTGAAAAAAGTAATAGTCATGTCTAATCATATAAATATACAAGTGAACATCCCTTTAGAGGGGAAAGGAAAACGTTTCATTATGTCATTGGAAATAAAAGTACCTTCTTCATGTTTATTCTCTTTCCAGTTCTATAATCCCCTTGAAGCTTACTTGCAAGAGTTGGTTCCATGACTAGACGCAATTGCTCAGCTAGTTCCTGGGACAGTTTCATAGTTGCCAGTTCGAGATTTTTCCAGTCCACAATAGCCCTTTTCGTTTCTGCATCAGGTATGTCCAGATCCATCTGAGTAGACAATTCCGTGTCAACAGCTAGGTCATCCAGAGCTATTTTGTCATCTGCTGGGGGTCGCTTGAAGGAAACAAGATTTTGGAAAGAGTTATCTTTTCCGACTTCAACTAAATCTTGAACGGATGTATCTGTTTGAATCTCTGGGCCCTCTAATACATTTGCATTTTCAGACTTGCTGGTAAGTGCCTGCGACGCTTGAATATGAGGCACCTCAGGGTTATCAGGTGTTCTCTCCTCACTTTGTTCTAATTGCTTGACACGGCTTTCATCTTCGATGAAAGATTGTTTGATTTGAGTGTCATCACTGATCTGATCAGCTGTTGCGGCACCCAATGCCTGAGAGGTGCTCTGCTCACCCTCAGGGACATAACGAAATTGAGTAGCATTCTCATCATCACTATGATGTCCATTTTCTGGTGGATTATCCTGGGTATCAGCTGAGACTCTAGCTCGTTCTTTCCACTCTTCCATTGCATCGCCAATACTCCTGAAAGGATTTGCCTGCTTGATGTGCGATTGTGGAGCATCATTTTGCATCTCTGGTTTGGTGTTAGACAATCTTGAATCATCACCAGAATTTGGCATAGATATTTCCATATTGGGCAATTCATTTCCTGAAAAATTAACTGAAGGAGCAACTGCACCATTCATATCGCTGCTGTTGGCCAAGTTTGCTTCAGATTCTCTGTTATTGTCTACTTGCATATTCTCAGGCTGGCCTTGTGAAGGATGCTTAAGAGAATCAATCTTATCCAATTGTTGCTTATCTATATTTTCTGTGTTTGCATCTTCAACATGGTCCCCATCATGATCTACCGCACTATCACCGTGCTGTGCCATATCCCCTAACTCCATATCATCTGAAGCATCTGACCTCTGATCTGCTTGCTCCACTTCTTCTGAACCAATGTCTTCATTGTCAGCATCTTCCTCGTCAAGTTCTTGCGTCTCCATGTCAATATCATGGGAATCATTATCTGGTTCCGGGAGTTCAGGTCCTGTTCGGTCATCATATGCATCTGTTTTGTCCATGACTTCCTCAGTATTCAGATCAGTTTCCTCACAGGTAATGGGTTCATCTTCCAAATCATCATTCTTGCCTTGCTCATCATCATTATCCATTTCCATATGATCTTCCTCCTCAACAGAACCATCATCCTTAGCTCTCAGCTCCCTATCATTCTTCTCTGCCCTCACTGATGAACTAGAATCGTATTTCTCAGTTGATGTCTTCGGATCATCATCTTCATCCTTGTCCCATGATTTCTTTCCAACCACTTCGCTTGAATCACCAGTATCACCCATCTGACTATCCAAGTTCATGTCTTCATCTTCATCTTCAGTACCTGACTCCTTGCCTTCGGGATCCTCAGAAACATCAGATAGATCTGCATCGAAGTCCTCTTTCATTTCAACTGCTTCATTATCATTCTTAGGAGCTTGATCTGGCTTATGCGTAGCATCCTGCTCAACATCAGGAATGTTAGCGGCAATGAAGCATACTGAAACTGTTACAGTTAGAAGTATATACTTAGAAACACTAACCGTTGCTTTGTCCTCAATTTCCGATGGATCCTCTATTTTAGAGCTTACACTCTTTCCACCATCCCCATCACCCAAGCCAGTTCCAGTTTCTACTGCATCTTGCTGCTGTTCATCATCAGCAGCTTCTGTTGTATCTTCTGTGGAACCAAATCCCTCCACAAATAAATAAATAAAAAGGTCCCCAAGTGCATGCGTAATTTCAGCAGTCTGAAACAAAATGGGAAGGCAATTAGAGAAACAAAATCAAACATTATTTTCCCAGTCTAAAGCTCCTCTAAACATGAAACACTTACTGTTCTGTGTGCTTCTAAAAGTTCAGCAAGTATCCCTTCTGCTGATGACAGGATTACACCCAGCCAAGCATGAAGATGCATTAGGTGGACCTCTATATTAGAACGAATCTCAGGTTTACAGTCAACCAGTCGCTTCTGTTGGCAAACAATAAGACGTCAGATGGTATCGCGCAAAGTTATACAGATAAGACAACATCAGGTGTAAAGGGTGAAGGAACAAACCACTGTAATACAAAGCTTTTCACTAGCATCACAGATGTGGTTCAATTTAAGATTCACGGTATATGACTGCAAAACATCTTTCCAAGATGTAATAGTCCCCACTGGTGAATCTTCAGCTCCATTATTGCATATTTCAAAATCAGTGAGCTTTCCTAAAACACCAACAGCTAGCATGAAAGTTTCCTTTAAAATTCCTTCATATGAACCTTCAAGTTCTGGTAGGATGTCAGAGCATATTTTATGATCGTCTTCAACTTCTCGGGGGTTCTCTATTGCCATCTTGCCCTACAACAAAAATGCTTGTTTAAGCAGAAAATATTCGTAGCAAAGTAAATGCGTTCACGTATGTACCAGCACAAACCTTATCCAGCAATTCTTCCAAACGAGAGATAAGAACTTCCTTAACGGATCTCATTGAAATTTCCTGTTGGCGCATAACCTGCATATCTTCTCTTAACGAATCGACAAGCTGGCAATTCTCATAAAAATGTTCCTCCATCTCTCTTGTAGCAAGAGGCAAAAGTTCCTCCATCTCTCTTGTAGCAAGAGGCACATTCTTATGTGCACCGGTAAATATATTATTAGATCCAAGCAAGTATTTATCCAATAAATCCTGCAAGGGAAAAATAGATTCAATAGACATATCACTGATGAATGTAAAATGTTTTGCTCAGTTGTATCTGCTTAAACAAGTATGCTTGCATGTGACTTAAGCTCACACTGACTTCAACTTATTTGGAGCTTCTATTAGAAACAGGGTATAGATCATTGAATGAGACCCAAAAGTAATACCCTGATTGATATCGATTTGATATAAGCCCAAGAGATATAGGTCAAACAGGCCAGCTCCCCCTTCTACGGGACAACTTACAAGTAATATTACCTTAGATTCAGAAAATCTCGAAAGAAACTTTTCAAGAAGAGTTGACATTGCAGCAGCTTCTTTGGAGTTGCCACAAGAGCTATGATGGCAATCCTTAAAGCTTGTGAGCAACAGATTGGTGTCTGTTGTCATGTTCAGCACACTGTCAAACAATTTCTGCATTAAAGATAACAAAATGTGTCAGTGCATGAAACATGCAAAAGATCCGTCAAAATTGTAAAACTTAAGCAGAAACCCTACCTTTTGCTGCCACATGGAACTCAATAGCACATTTTGGCATGATGATAGAGATCTCTCTCCTATAAAGAAATAATATGAAAATAAGTTTTGCTAATTGATTTTGGAGCCCTAAATTGAAAAGGCATAAGTTGAGAAATACCTCCAGAACCTAACAAGAAAATAGAATGCTGAAACTGCTTCAACTGATCAAAGAGATTATAAGCAAAATGTCTTTGTTCAGACAAGATAGTCAACAGATGATTCATAAAGGATGTGGCCCTGTTAACCTGTAGATTGCTCAAAGCATAAACGCAAAATTGATATATCTTCATCAATGGTATCCAGATACTGAAAACAACAAAGAAGAACTGACCTCCTCTAGACCCAGATCTTTGTTAAACTTCAAGGAAACTTGTCGAAGTTGTTGCATCATTGCCAAACATTTAAAGTATTGACAGTTTGCATACTTCCAGTTATCTGTGGTTAATAGCATGGAATGGACAATGCTAACATCTTCCAGCTTTTTCTGCGAGCTTACTTGCTGGAGTAAATGTGCTGCATCATACGACTCCTCCAAGAACAATGAACTTGGTGCAGAAAGCTCATCTCTCCACTGGAAATAAAACAAAAAATATTGTATTTTGTAAAAGCTCTTCTTTTCGGCGTAGGAATGTAAGAATGTCAAGAAAAGCATGCTTTCAGTTATAGAATTGTATTGTAGAGCTATAAAAAGCAGGGGGAAAGGGGATTTTGTTTTATGGCATTATAGTACCTCATGACCCATTGACCTGTGCTTTGATAGTCCACATTCCTCAAGAGTTTTGAACAGATTGGATAGAGCTGTTTTCTTCTGGTTCTTTTTCCCATGCTTCAGTGTATTAGCAAAATTAGCAGACCCACAGATTCTCTCAAGTGCGTCCCAAAAGAATTTCAATCTGTCATTGAGCTCAATTTCATCTAGACGGTGGTTCACATTCTGTACAGTATCTGAGTATTCTGTCAAGAAAATAATAAGGACCAAATCACAATCACGCGAAAGATGGAAAGAGTTTTTCTTTTCTCTCTGTGTTGTGTGTGTGTGTGTGTGGTGGTGGTGGGTGGGGGTGGGGGGTGGGGGGGGGGGGGGGGGGGGGGGGGTTACCTTTGACTGTAGGAATTCCAACAGTAGTACCATTTGTATTCTGCAAAGCTTGTAGTGATAAAGAAGTCTCACTTGCCCACTTGCTGTACCACAAAAACCTGGCAGAAAGACCAAAACAACATAAGTATGTGTAATTTAAGAATTCAAAAATATTATCGACTTTACAGGACCACCTTTTGTTGAAATTTTCAGTGTCAACAGGAAACTGTGATTCAGGCAAGTGAGGATCAAGCCAACATGGAACTTTCCTTGCTGTGACTTCATTTAGTAGATCGATGACTGGCTTTCTCAAAATTTTCTATCAAAACACATGATCAAAGGTGTCATCAAAAATTGCAAACGAATATGGACAGATTGCTGTCTGAAGCATATGGGTGCAATTATAGTTCTAACTAAAAGGAAGTCACGAACTACTTCGATAATAATAATTTTTTTGCCCAACCTTATAGGGCTTTTATGTTAAAAATAAAGACATCAAGTAAACAGTACGGTACATACATTAAACTGTTGCAGAAGCTTAAAAATCTTTTGCCTAGTCCTCTTAAAACTTTCAATCGAAGCTGTACTATATGGAGCTTGCTCCCAGCTGTAAAGCTTGACCAGATCCTTCAACTCCTTCTCAATGTCTCCTTTACCAGATCCAATATGCCCATCAACACTTGAGTTGTGAAAGAAATTATCAGAACCAACCGAGAAGAAATGGAACAGAGAAATACTTCAGATAGATTGCAGAGTGACTTACAGTGACAAGAACTGCATGTAGTAGCCAAACACATTATACAGAATGTTCCGGATTTTCTTCATTGCAGTACTGTCAGATTGATAAGGTCAAAAATGTAAATTTTATTTTAAAAAACTAAACTTTAGAATGAGGAAGATTAGCTATAATGGGAAAAGCAAATTTATATCAATAGTTGTACTGAACTATTAGCTTACAAACACTTCTTTTATTATTGAAGCAACAAAAATCAACATCTCAATCTTACCTTGAATAATCACCCATGCTAGCACCCTCAGAAATCTCGCCATGGAAGGCAAGAAGAAGATGCAAGCGTCTCTTGAATTCTCCAAGATTTGATGTTTGAACAAATTCTTCAACACTGAATTTGTGGACCAGGTTTACATTAGAAAAAAGATACACAATTAGGAAGTGAGGGCAAACATATGTACCTTTTGATGATAGATAAGTCCTCATCAGTTGAAATACCACTAGTCTGAGTAAGCAATGCTCGCAATGGAAACCATAGCTGCACAAGTCAAAGAATATTATGTTAGCCAAAAATCAAGGAATAACACATAAAATTGCATAAATAATTATTAAAACTCACTTTTGCAGCATCCATATCATACTTTTCCTGGAGTTCCTCAAGCAGCAATGGCCAACAGTCTAACTCAAGCCTTTGCCATGAATACACAAGCATGAATATAGGTGGAAGATGACCTGCAGCGAAAAGGAGATCAAAACAATACAACATTTGCTTTGCCAGACATGGCTTTTTGAGATGTTGGGCATCTCACCACGCAGAACCATAAATGAACAACAAATCGTGATGCCATAACAGATTGTTGATGAGAAAATTATTAAAAACTAGTAAATAGACAGTGCATGGCCCTTTCTTCAGATGAAGGGAGGACAACCACATTGCGATCTGCAAGTGTACAACAAAGCTTAGCAAGATTCAACCTTACCTTTTAGAAAGAACTTGGAGTCATTTTCCTGCAAGGTTTGCACTTTCACAGCCAGCAGTTGCAATCCAAGCAAAGCCTTAAGAATAATAAATATAAGAGAAAAATTGGACAAATCAGTATTAACAGCATGTTACTGTTACGCAAACATTTATTGGATAACAGACCTTTGAAATTGACGTGCTCAGGGGCATTGCTAAAAGGGAAGCAATTGTGTCCAATATTTTCAGAAGACCTGGGTGATCAGGCCATTCGTTCAAATAGTTTGTAACTTCCTTTTTAAGTGTAGTTAATGGCTCAACCATTTTAAACATCACAAAAGGATTTGGGTCCTGCAACATGCAAAGCTTAATACATGAAAGGAAACCAATGAACATCAAGGTACAATTGGAATGATGCCATACCTTGTAAGCATTATAACCACTGCAGTTGAGGGAAGTTGCAGAAGTTCGTTGATATTCCAGACAAACACGAAATAAGTGTTCAGGCATGAGCTTCTCATCAAACATAGAACATGTTAATTCTGGCAGGTCTGGAAAAAAATAACAACACAAAGTAAGCAAGTTATACATATGGTGCTGTTTGAAATAGTAAGCCATAGTATTACCTTTCAGAATTCTAGTTCCCAGCTCATATGATTCTATGAAAGACTGAATTTTCTGAGCATCACTAATTTGGCATTTGCTAGGCTGAAAGAAATTCGGCAAGAAAATTATTGATTAGCTATGAAATTGTACAGCAAAACACAGTTTACACAGTTGTCCCTCATTTATTCTCTCTAGCTAGAAAATGCAGAAAGCTTTAAAATGCTTCAAATTATCAGAAATGTGACTTTTATTTTGGGTTACTTTAGAACCAATGATGAACTTAAAATGTGGCATTTCTCTATTAGTTCATATTTATCATACCTGCTCAAAAAGATCTGGAGAACCAAACAATTGGTTATGTATCATTACAATACATTTCAGAACAGAGTCTGGTATGGCATCCCAACTGTCTTCAACAACACCATTATCGATTCTCTGCTGAAATAAAATAAGATTCCTACATAAATATGCAAAGTGAAACAGACATCCAGAAATAAGAACTGGCATATAGGGAGTATATGCTACCAAAATTTTAAAAAACGCCTGCTCTAATTTTTCTTCATTGTCTGGTACGAAATCGCCTTCCACATCCATATCTGAAAGTAACGGCACATCTTCATTAAAAATTTCTTCTATGCTTATCATCCTCGATTTGAACTTGTAATACTGAGAATCATCGTTTTCTTTAGCCTTCAAATGAGATTTCATGCCAATCCACAAGTTTGTAAAATGATCAAAGGTGTTCTTCAACAACTGGAAAGAGAAACTGGTTAGAGAACCCATCTGGTTTCCCTCAAGGATTATAAATCATGATGACATGAATATAAAAATGCATACCAGATAAGATGGTGTATCCATGATAAGGGAACAACTGATGCGATATGTTGTTCTTACTAGAAGCATATGATGTATTGAAACTAGCATCTCAGAGTGGGACTTCTGCAATTAGTACACAAAACATTGTTAAAAGAGAGCTCCAGAGAAACAAATGCATGCGATCAAAGAAATTGAATAATAAAGTAGAATTGATGCACTAACCACTTTGTCTCCCACTTTACCAACATTCAACTGACTTGACACAGCAGCAAGTTTCTTCAATACATCAACATTACCAGAACCATTGTATTGGCTTCTTAGTTTATCATCAACTGCATATTCTGTAAGGTCTGATACTGAGGGAAACTGCATAAAAGTGCAAACTGTGCCCTGCAGCAAAAAAGATAACAGAAGCACCATTAGCATCATAACGTAAATGAGAGTGTCATTAGCCAAGGGCGTTGTATTGCTTCTTTACAACATCTGCAAACAAGTGTTCTAAAAATAACAGCAGAGTCCCAAGAAAAAATTAGTAGGCTAAAGATGAAACCCAACAAAGTAATATTATCAAGGGACCAAAAGCCCACTAAACGTCGTAAAAAACATCTACATAATATGGTAAAACGTATAGCATAGAAATCAATGCATCACCGGCTATCGTTTGATAACATTTCTATTTGCAACAGGATAGCAATGATATCACCAGCTACAGTTTAACATAGATTGTGACAGATAAGCATATATTAGATATATTGTTGATCGAAATACATAGAAGAACCATATATAGTTCAACAATTAGCTGCAAAAGTATACATACCAGGACTCTTTCAATATCATCTTCTTTAATCTTCTTCAAATACTCCCTCTGAAGAGAACCAGACAGAGCAATTGCTAAGCCAAGCTTCATTTCATATACAGCAACTTGAATTGGTTGAATCAAATCAATATACTCCCCATACTCTTCTGTCAGCCTCTTGATAAAGTTCATTGATGTTATCTGCAACAAGATGA